>NC_090929.1:830102998-830728142 GCF_040938575.1 Ambystoma mexicanum
GAGGTGGAAACCTATACCTGCCATAGACCTGGTCATCAGGTATCCCAAAAAGGCTTGTCCGGGGTGAAAAATGCATACCCTGGCTAGTCTCCTCCTCCTGCGATGACCCACGATCAGTGCTGCGACAAATGGGGCATTTATCGTAGCTGTATATACGTGTTTGTTGTTTGCACGAATTTTTATACTGTGCGCGGGAACGCTTCCGCCTGCCTTGCTGTGGCAGACGCGTTGACGCCTATGCGCGTCTTTTGCCGTGCGCAGGTTTCCCGTATTCGAAATCCATGAATACGGGTTGTTCGCATGCATGTGGGCGTTCCGTGTAGTTCCCTGCAGTACTTCCCCAGTTACGCCTTCTTTTTCACGCCTTGTTGCCCATTCCGCGTGTTCCGCCCACGGTTCCGCCCACTTTTGTTGTGTGCGCTGCGCTATGTGTGCTTTCGCTGTGCGCGTAGTGCACGCTGTTTGATTACGTGTGCGCCCGCGTGCACCACGCACGGATTTGGCACACAACCAGTGGAAAACACGCACAGCGTGCGCATGCGCTTGCTTTCTCTGCTTGCACCACCTTGCGCCTGCTTGCGCTGGGATTTTTGGCCCACTTTTGTTCCATGAATCGGCTCGTGAGTGTTTTTACTTATCCTGGTTCCCTACACAATCACAATCGTCGAGCTTTTGAATATTTTTCTACAGCAAAGAACCCTGTAATCATAGGGAAACTACCAGCCAACCTAGTGTTATTGTGACACAGGTTCAATACCCTCACTATGTACTAAGGACCTAAGCAATAAAGCATCATTTAACTTACCACTTGAGTCTTGGCCATAAATGGACTGGACGTGCTTCAGCCAGATAGTGGCGACAAAGTTCTGTTAGCGCCCTGAACAACCAGGCTGCCTGAATCAATGTCGGTGGCACAGGAGCACAAAGGAAGAAAAATTGCGAGGAAGGAGAACACAGTGTAAAATGCATGGCGGCTTGTTATATTAAAAACAGGGGCCATTTACGTAGAAGTGTCCTGGGAGGTAAAAAGCAAATGAACAATCACACCCTCCAAAGTGCAAACATTCCTTAATTCACGAACCCTATATTGGCATTAGGCAAATTGGAAAGGACCCTCACCTTTGCACCTATCTAGACCAGGGGAAAGGTACAAATGCAGCATGTAAGCACTGTCAAAGGCTTATAAAATAGCAGACCTAATCCTGGTAGCACAGCACTCGCCCAACTCATTGAGGACAACTTATCTGAGTCATTTGCCACATTTTTTGCTGCACTTTTTTGGGGGAGGTGGGGATTAGACTATATGTTTTTAATTTGGTTGGTTTTGGTTTTGGAAGGGGTTGGGACATGGAAGGAGAAATGGGGTGCTTGACCCTCATAAAAATGGCACAGAAAATGCACGAAAATGGCTGCGGTGAGTTGGCCACCTCTGAGTTGTACCATATCTGGTAGCACATTATTAGGGAGAATTCTCATAAATGGTTGATTTCCCTTACCTAAAGAGTCCCCCAGCAGCTTTGCTGGATTTCTAGGATTTATTTTTTTCACCTGATAAGATTTTGAGCCTTTTTTCCCACTCTTAAATGTTTTTTGCTATGTGTATTTCTACTGTTTGTGTGATCTTGGCACTGGAGCCTCACCTGCTCCATGTGCACCACTTTTTTTGTGTGTGTTACACAGCACCTTCAGTGCAGTGACACAGGGTTGTCTTTGAGACTTCCCACTGACTTCATTTTTCTGGGGTTGACTACTGTCCCCCAGAAACAGGTAAAGTTGCCATTAACTTTATATAGTCACTTTAAACCACATACCCAGTACACCCCATCTTCCATGGAGTATTGGAAAGGGTTAACTCTTACCCCTTTTTGTCTTTGCCCCTAGAGCCTTTTTTCACTCCCTTAACATTAAGACTTGGCTGGTGGCAGAGCTATCTACCCTAATTTTTCTACCGCGATTATTAATATATAAACGTGGTAAGGTTTTAGGCTATTATATTAGCCTCGAACATAAACCCGCTTGATCAAATACATTTTATTTCGGTTCTGACTGGGTTTAGTCGCCATTTCTTTTTGTTAAAGTCATTCTCATATTTTTCTCTGCACACCAAACCGGGGATGATTCCTTTGTTTGCTGTCTTGTCGTGGACTTCTGCACAGAAGCCCTCCTTAAGGTGCCTGATAGTCTAGGTAGGCAGGATGTGAGGGAGGGATCTTCGGACCCCTGCCATGGGTCGCCATAGTAACCGAAGTCACACTCTTGTCTGATTGGCTAAGGGGACTGTCCTTGCCAGGCCAGCCACCCTGCTGTGTGATTGACAGGCAGGCTGTATGACTAAGGGAAAACTGCATAAAAAGCAGGTCTCTGGGACTGGAAAGACAGTTGCCACTGGAACGAAAGAACCAACAAGGAACTGGAAGAAGAGGACCCCTACAATGACTGAACCGTCCGGTGAAGCCCTGCTGCATGTCCGAATCTCCAAATCCGACGACAGAGAAGATCCTCCAGGAAATGTCTTCTCTTGAGCTGGTGAGACTAATCAGTTTGCCCAAAGTTCAAGCCAGGACCCCACCTCTCGTCGAATTTGCTGTACAGAGCTACAGTGGAATGGATAGCCAGGAAGGTCGGACTCTGCTTGGGTTTTAAGGAGCGCACCTTTTATTCGTTGTTTTGCTCTGCTGTTGGCTTCTTCCATGGGTGGCACAGGACCCTCCAGTCTTCCTACTTCTGATCAGTCCGACAGTCGCTTCAGGTTCCACGAGCCTGGAGGAACCACCAGGAACGTCCGCCTCAGCTACAGCTCCCTCTCCGTTTTAAGGTACTGTGCAAATCCGGTTGTCCATTTCGTTCAACCGCGGTGAAAGTGTTTGAAATCTTTCTCCAATCCAAGGACTTGTCCTTCTCTTCTCTTTGAACTATCTTTTCTACAAACCAACCTCGTCCGGAATCTGTGCCACAAACTTTACCACAAACTACATCTAACCTATTATCTTGAGCAAAAGACTTTTGAATCATTGACTTTGGCCCTAAGCCTTTTCTATCTGATTTTAACCTTGTAGCCTCTCTTGTTCAACTGCTCAGAATACTTACCTGTTTGTTTGACCTAATTGCTGATAACTTTGTCGTTCCCTCCCTTTTAAATTTCTGGAGTGCCATTTTGCTCCCACTTCATTTTGTGAGCCTAACTTGTCTAGAATTTAAGGGAAGTGGTGTGGTGTATTTGTGATTGTGATTTTTTTTACTTGCTTGGAAAGGTGAACTGTTGTACAACTGATAAGTAAATAAATATATATTCTTTTACTTAGAAACCTTGAGTCAGTGTTTGCCTGAATCATAGTAATTGCTGTCCTTTGTGTAACTATCTTGTACTGCTCACTTACTCTTGAGATAGGCCTGGCTGCTCCGCTACTGCTACCACTATAACTGTGTAGTACAGGCTTGTACCAAAGGTGAAATTGTACTGTCACTTGTAGTCTTAATTGTGTGTAGTGTTCCCAAAGGGTACTGCATATAATTCTGCCTAACACACTTGCACTTGCACTCTGTCCCAGAAGGTGAAGGAGGCGGGACATGGTCTTCCACATCAGAACCACATTCTCCCAAATGCCCAGTGTGGCATACAGCAGATGCATGTTTCCACCACATGTCATATTGTACATGGTGAGTGAGGGAGGACCACAATAAACATCCAACACTATGGGCCTCATCACGAGTTGAGCGGTATCCCAGCAGTATTACCGCTGGGATACTGCCCGCACTAAGAGTGTTACTGCCACCCAGTCTAGCGCTATTAGCGTCATATCAAAGGTTGTGCAGTAATGGGTATTCCCGATTCCCCATTGGGTCCATAGGACCCAATGGGGCATTTCCGGCGCAATTAGGGCGCACTAATAGTGCCACGCTAATTGCTCCCAAAAATGGGCCTTAAATTTGAGCCTTTACCCCCAGCTTAGAGCTGGAGGTAAATGCTGCCAGACACATGATTGAGCGGTCACTTAAATCCGGTGGTAACGCTATTACTGCCGCATTTAAGGGTTACTGCCCAACTCTTGATGACCCCGTATGTGCTCATATGCCATAACCCACACGTGAAACAGATAGCTGCCCTGCATTTCTTTACCACTGCTACATTAAGATGCGTCACAGTTATCACAGAGGACACATCACAACCCACATAACCCCAATGCTTACAATAGGTTCTGCAACGCATCATGGCTTGTCTGCAAGCAGTGACTCATACCATACAGGCAAGGCAGCAAACAGCAGAGGTCTTCTATGACACTGCACACTGCCCTAGGTTTCTGCGAGTTTTCATCTGCACCAATGTAGACCTGCAGCCACCCAGCCTAACTGAACACCTATACTGAACACCTACAGTTATGCATTTAAAACACTAATTACTCTGGCTTCACAATGACAGCTTCGTCCCCCGCAAATCACCCACCTAAGTCACCCCAGCACCAGACTCGCACATTTGGAACCGTTGGTGACATGTGGCTCCTTGGTGAGTATGACCCCTCCGTTCCATACATCACGCAATATAAACATTGTTGGAGTTCACACCACCAGTAGCGTGTAAAATCATTCTTTGCTGTTACGGCTTAAAAGTGGAGAGCAGGATGATTTGTATCCCACTTCATGTGCTTCACCCATATCCCACATGGGGCATGGGCACAGGGTGAGACCACACAAAACTACATGATGAGTACATTCGTCACATAAAGTCCAGCCCATGTTGTGACAAGACACACACCTTCTTCACAAATGGGACTCAATGATGGCAGAGGCCAATGCCTATGTGGCCAACTAAACAACCTGAGAATACCGGTTCTGCAAGGGGAACCAGTCATGCTGTGACGTGATAAGGGAGACATGTGAAATCTGCCTTGCCCTGCACATTGCAAACCAGCATCATGAAACACATAACAACCATAACACATGCATGCATCCATCCATCACAAACATTCACATACACAACCACTGCACCTTGCCTCCTGACCACATCATCCAATGACTCCAATGCCCACAGTACCAAGTTGCATGCACGCACAACTGAAGCATGCGTATGCTAAGGCACTGTACACTGCAACCATCATTAGAAGGACACAGTAAACAATGCACCATACGCCTATTCTGGGTGATTGACAAAGAAGAATGCAAGATGCCAAATAACATTGCAAGCTCTATTGAGGCACAACTGTAACAAGTCGGTAATTCTGACAGATGTTGCACATACCTATACTTGGATTGACACGACATTCCCCGTAATTCTCTCTTTGCAAGCAGGTGAATTATCAGAGCAATGCATGTGTACCAGAACACACAACACTCATGGAGGCACACATCACATGTCAGACCCCATAAAAATTTAAAATAACAACATGATTGCACAGAGAGATCCGGATACAAATAGAGGAGGCCCAACAGAATGGAGCAATGCAGGTCAAACCAAAGAAATAATACACTACAATGATACAACCTAACACCATCTCAAAACATTCACCAACTAGTCAGGCCCAACCAAATGTCATAAAATCCATGTGACAAGAACAGAAAGAAATAAAAAGACCTGTTAGCAGAATCACGAAGAACACAAAGATGGCCATCACAGTGAACATGGCAACACATGTTTCAGAGTATCTCCTTAAAGCTCATCACAACTTCAATGGTCCTCATCACCAGGCTGCAACCTACAAACCCCTCTTACCCCACACAGTGCCAATACCTGAGCCTCCATGTCCACAGCAATGTAGGAAAAATATTTGGAAAACCCCACCAATAGCAACCATGTCCTAATGCAAGTCGTCCCTGAGTGTGTGCTCCTCCTGGCAGTGCTCACCAATGGCATTTACCACCTCAAGCTGCATCTTTGTGATTTGCTCAAAGAAATCCTCCAGGAACCGCTTTGCTTGCTGCTTGTATTGACTATTCCACCAGTCCCACCAGTCTGCCTGGTGCCCACGCATATGCAGGCTTATGGCGCCTGGAAAACATAGGGCTACAATGTCTGAACATGAATACAGAGACAGGACGTGGCCATGAACATGATCCACTTCGGTCCGTCCGACAGTCATTAGGACCATACAGAGACAGGAGGCAATGGGGCAGCACAGGATCCAGCCACAACTACAGCAGCAGGTGGCATGTTCACAACTCACTATGACCCAGTACTGCTGCCCTTAAAAGGAGATCATGTCCTGAGCGTCAGTGTTCCAACAGAGCTCCACCGAAACCAGAGCCAGATACAGGTGTCTCCTGGCTTATGCCTTCACCATTGGTCTGGCTATGCTCAACAGATTTAGAATTGATTTGCAGGGAGTTATTAAATGGTATGGTTCACTGCGGATACAGATCAGATGCACCCTGAGACATCATGAGCATCTGGATCATGCATTAGTTCTTTGAAAATCTCACAAATATCACTGGGCATATTCTCAGACGACGAAGAGTTGTCAGGCCCGCTGATGCCTGCTTGCAAGCACTGTGGATTCTCCCAAAAAACTGCCCATGCTGGATGACTACTCCTCCTCCTTCTCTTCCCCATCCTCATCTTTCATCTCCTGCTCTTTCAGAGGTTTCTCACCTGTAAATGATAATAGAACAGATTTACTGCAAAACTCCATGGAATCACACACATCACATTGCCATATCACTGTAGCACATGAATCCTGCGCATGACGCACACCACTGGGTCCTTGAAAAACATCCCATATGACATCCTTACTGATAGCATCTGATACCTGAACATAAACCAAACATGCTGAATGCCTTTCAGCTTCCAGTGCATGGTCCTGTTCAGGATCGCATTTAGGTCACCTTCTTGAGAATGGCAGCAAGTACAACATGAACACCTGCGAAGCATCAAAAGCCCTCGCCAATTTAATTTTGACATACACTCCAAAACGTGTTATGGAATGCATGACATGTAATGGGCTACAGGGACTTCACTGGATCTCTAAGGTCAGGTGGGCAACTAAGCCCATCCTGAGTGCAAGTCATCTTCCGTGTCATGAAAGTATACAACATAATACTGGCTTCTCTAACTATAGGGCTCTTTAATACGTGGCTCTCTATGATTGGTTGGCACACTTGTACCTTTCTGAATATTCCACTTGCTAGCAGCACGCAACCGGGACTCCAGGTGCTGGGGGATTTGGCCTTGTCATGCCTTCCCACCCAATTAGCCCAACATTCATCATCACTCAAGCAGTCTGCCATTCAATTAATACCTTTGAATTTGGCCTTGCAGAGGCTCACTGTGCCTGAGAATAAAAGGGAGTGAAGCATGGTCTTATCTTCTGGTCTCGGTGTAGCTCACCCCAACGTTTATTCACATCTGACCATGTGACTGGAGACCATATTTTCGAGCTCTTTGTTGTATTTTAATACCATTAAATGAAGGAATTGTGGCACCTTCAATGGTTTTCATTACACCTCAAACAGGAGCTGAGCTTGCGTCCCAAGTTTTTGTATCATCTCGAGTACATGGCAAGGCTCTAAGCGGCCCCAACTCTTAACACTGGGCCAGGCAAGCCTTTCTCGAATCTTCCTTTCACCTCAGCTATTATTCTGCTGCGCCACACTTCCAACCCTTTCATTCACGGGGTCCAAGTTTGCTAAAGTGCATTGTGGAACATCCAGATTCTATAAATTCCTATATGTATACATTGGTGCATCGCCGCCATTTATTCACTACATAACCAACCATATGATTATTTTGTCTAATTGTGTTACTGTGCCTGTACAATTGTAAAATTATTTTGTATTTTCTCTGGTGCTTCTTTGCACATGCAATCTTCATTTTGCTTCTGGGACGTTGCATACTTCATTACTTGGTTAACATGTTCTATGAGGTCTATATTCTTACTTCATTTATATCTCTTCTGTGTGAGTCACCTCTACTTCATGTGATGTCACCAGTTCTTCCTTTCATCCATTTTCTTCCAGAACATTTTTCAAAGGGTCATCATTTCTTTGTGGATACATATAGGGATTTCTCAATGGATACCTTGTTTCAAGGACTTATCGTGGCATTGGCTTTCTCACTGGTATTGCACATGTTGCAATCTCTAATTGCCAACACATAGGTAGAATAGGGGTGGAACTTCCGGTAGAGGTACTTCACTCCTCTACACAGTGTTCATTCCCCACCCTCATTGGCTACCACC
The DNA here is from genome assembly GCF_040938575.1 of Ambystoma mexicanum. NCBI lineage: Eukaryota > Metazoa > Chordata > Amphibia > Caudata > Ambystomatidae > Ambystoma > Ambystoma mexicanum. The sequence continues at coordinate 830,111,164 of NC_090929.1, forward strand.
TATTTACATACTACCAATCACATATAGACCCCCAATTCATTGGCTGCATCATCTTCGACTCCAACTCCTTCACATGTGGGTTTGGATCTCTTCACCTTGGGTTGTTCTTGGGTGATTGGTTAAGTAAATTAGAGCACTTTCCTGCCCTGCCCTAAGGCCTACGCATGTGATGTGCACCTGGCCGTCAACATGAGCTCAGTGAATAACTTTGAGGCCAGTCTGGTCCTTTCCGAACAAAGCAACTCTTTTCTCAACCCAGACACACAGGCGCCCCCAGCATGCCTCCCTGTCGCAATCTAATAATAGTTGACATCACCCTTTGCTCTCCCTGGTACAAATCACAGGCCTTGTTGTCTTCTGTTCTCCCCTTATCATCCACTCTTCCCAAGAGGCAGCCCTGGGTTTCCTGCAGGTCCCACTAATCAGTCTAATTCATGAAGGATTTAGAGGTTTTGCTCACTGGGATCTGGTAATTCAAATAGGATTGCTGGTGTCCTAAATCTCAGCTTGCTTTTTGGCAGCTCAAAAGCTCTGCCCTGGCTCACATGGGCTTGTCCTTCACAACCGGCCACAGACCTTACTCATGTTGGGCCATTCACATTCCTTTCTAATTTTCCAGAGCTCTAACAGGATACATTTGTGTGTGTGTTTCTTACCTCACTTGGGGTGGGGGTGGAATATTCGACCACAAGGCGTTGTCTTTCTGTAATTCTAACATGGCCTGCGAGGAACAGGTCTACCTTCGAATATGGTATCACTTCTGTGTTTCTAGTCACTGAACAGAGATTCATTCTATGTGTGTGTTGTGCGAATGCAGTTTATTGGCCTAGCACTCTATAAAAAGTGTTGTTAGTTTACCTCAGATATATGTAAAGTCCTATGCCATTCACCTATACCCACAAGACTCCCCCCTCCCTTGTACCCACTCATGTGCATTTCCCGCATATTAGTATATTTTCCACAATCTAAATCATTTGGGAGGGACTGGGATCTGAACCTACATCCCAACATTTCCCCCTTTAGTTAATCTTCCATTAACCAACCCTTCTTCTCTCTCCTCCTAGCCGCTTCATCCTTAGGACCCGCACCCTACATGCATGACGTAAGCTTTCCCCATCTTGGGCATACTTCTCTTCTGCTAAATCAACAACGGCAAACTAGCCATGCTGCTGCTGCTTGACCTCTCGTCAGTTTTTGACATTGTCGACCACCGAATCCTCATTGAACATCTGGTGTCAGCAGCTGCCTTCTCTAGTGAGGCATCCACCATGCATGGTATTTTATTGCATTTGGTGTTAGTGCCAAAGGGAGTTGTCTCTTGCCCTCGAAAACAAAACTCAAATTCTATAGCTGCTTGAACCTTCGCTGGAACTTCATGTGTCTCAATCCATGTCAGTTTCAAAATGTACGTTGCCCATATTGTGAAACAGTTCTTATTGATGTTCCATATCACTTCTTCTCCGAACCCTGCCAACCCCTTGCCATGCAGCTCACCACCGCCATTTCCCATCTGTTTGACACAAACAGCACTCCATCCAATTTTAGCAAGGGATGCGGCTTGCATTGTGGAGTACGATCTTCTTTGGTACATTTTTTCTTCCTCCTAGTCCATTAGTGCAACTTGTACCATGTGCCCTTAGGACAAACTACAAACCCGACAGTGTCAGATGAATCAAACACTAGGCTTCCAAGGACGACATTTGCTGGGGTGCTACCATTTTGGGCGCCCTTGACACATAGCGGATGAGGCAATAGACCTAACAGCTTCTGTTATACCTCTGTTTCCCCAAGAAGCACGTTTCCCCAAGAAGCACATGTGGCTGTACCACATGTTAAATTTTGGATGGTGCACATCAAAAATTGTGTCAAAAACAACTCCTTTGTACTGAGCATATTGATTGTATTCATCTAGTGCCCACTTAAGCCACAGCTTCAATTGCCATATATTGTGTACTTTAAAGGTGCTCTTTTGAAATCCACTGCAGTAGTCATAAAATCATCAGGGGGTGTCATGACATCAAACAATTCCCTATTTCCACATCCCCCTATACTATACCTCCATGCCCCCTTTTTATGCCCTAACCATAGAAAAACACTTGACAAATACAAAAATATACCAACCAGAAACCCACAACCGAGATAAAAAAGAATTCTAATACAGTGAGACCTGTAAAACAACTTTAGTGTACTGGAATAAGGAGAGATAAACCATGTAATATCAACGTAAAAAGTCATTTTTGTTAGAATTAAAATAATATGTCAAAATAACAGCGTATCAATGTTACAGCATACAAATTCACACATATATTGCACCAATAGCCCAATGATACAGGAGTGAGGAACCTGTTGTAACAGTCAACAAATAGCCACAAATTGTGTTTCCTTCTTCATATAGTTATTTACAAAAAACATTCAGACAATATACTCATAGAAGCAAGTGATGTATGGTGAGCTTTCCTGACATTGCAAAGATGCCCAATATGCCCAATTCCTTCACTTTGACTGCAAGTGGAGTGGCATACACTACCGTAGTTCATCATCCGGACCTTATGTGGCACAATCATGATCATTGTCATTTTCAGTGATGGGATCTGTCAAAAAAGTAGTCGGATTTACTACCATGCAATCAACAATGTGAAGGATGGGCTGGAAAGAATAACTTCATATACTGAGGCCCACTGTGTTGTCAACATAGACTTGGATCCCTCAATTATTGCAAACATTGCGTGTTCTACGCGCAGAGTGACTGAACACCCCATGGTAATAGTGGCTGACTTCTCAATAAAGAAAGCAGCTTCAGCTAACGGTTGTTCATAGGGAAACTGTCCTTGTATAGTGGAACCCAGCATACCCCTATAATACAAAAGGGGTTTATGGGCCATAGGGCTATGCTGTGTCAAAACTGCTATCATCATGTAGCCATCCTAGTGTGAAAAGAGATAGAACTCTTTAGTATGGTCAGGGGTTTCTAGGACTGATGCAGTGGAGATGACATCTTTCAACTCTTGGAAACAAGAGAGCATTTCATCAGTCCAAAAAATGGTATTTTCTGTCCGTTGGGCCTCTTAAAGGGCTTGCAGCTCTGGCCAAGTATACTTTGAATAGTCACAGATCCATGGCCTAAAATGATTGCACATGCCCAGTAATTTTTTCATGTCCTTAACAGTTACTGGCTGGGGTTTGCTGGACACCACTGTGGCACATTCTGAAGTAACTCTCTTACCAGTAGCTGAAATCAATTAGCCTAAATACAACACTACCTCATGACAGTACTGCAACTTTGCTATATCCACTTTATACCCTTTGCCGGCCAACAACTGTAGTAATGTAATGGAATCTTCCCTGCACTGTTGCTCAGTAGTGCTACACACCAACAGGTAATCCACGTACTAAATAATGGTACTCAGCACCTGGATATTGCCCACATCCTCATGCAGAACCCTGTTAAAGGTACTGGGGGACTCACAGTAGCCCTGTGGGATCCTAGTATGTTGGAACTGCCTCAAAACGCGGTATGGTACTGAGCATATAAATGTAGTGGGGCTGAACAAAAAACATTATTGTGATCTACAGCAGTCAAGTGTGTAGCCCCAGTGGGTATGTTACACAATATCGTGACAGGGATAGGGATCACAGGAAACTCTGCATGTAATACATCATTAAGGGGCTGTAACTCCTGAATCATTCTCCAACTTGCCCCATTGATTTCTTCACAGGATAAATAGCTGTATTGCATGGAGAATTTGACAGGACTATGATGCCCTGATGTAGGAGGGCCATGTAGTGTCATAAATCCCCTCTGCAGCTGCTTTGGATAGAGGATGCTGTTGAACTCTGGGTTATACTGCACCAGGCTTCAATGTGATATGTATTGGTGCAACACTCTGCAGGAGCCCTACATCATGAGGGTTACTTGTCCACAATTTGTCTGATACCTGGGATAAGTACTCTTGGGCAATTGGCGGGGCAATCCCTACCAATAGCATGGGGTATGGGACGTGTCAATACTGTATCATACGGTATCACTATCTCACAGGGGATGTATACTTCCAATGTTATCTCCCCATCATTGTCCTTGTTCTAAAAAAGGTCCTAATCCATTATGTCTCTCAGGTGCTGGGTTGGTTCAATACACAGAATCGTGCACCACTCTCCCCTATCAATGTCGGTTGCTATTAACACAATCCTTTCTTTTGATACAAACACTCCTTCTATGTCGAGCATGATGATAGTCCCTGCAATGAGTTCTTGTGGTACTGCACTAAGAAGTACTGTGATCCCATACATAAACAAATCAGGGGCCACCAGTATTTCTATCTCCACTGTTTAATTTCCCAAAGCATGTATGATCAACATGACCCTCACGCAGCAAACACTGGGGGTTAAACACACCACTCCCCTCTCGGTGAACAAGATGGTCATGTTGAGCTTACTTAAGATAGTCCTATCCAATAGTTTGATGGGGGTCATAGTAGAGAACAATGGGGCCTGGATCACTCGGTACTCTACTATAATGGCTACTTCTTTTGTAAACTGAACCAATTGTGCTGCCCCAAAGAAGCCCTGCGTGTCCATAACCTTGCCTGACAAAGGGAATCCTTCCTCACTAATACATGATTTTGTTTCACCTGGATCCACCATAAAAATGAATGGTTTATTGCCTCTCTTCATGCCCACCAAGCCTTCCTCTTCTGGGTGGCAGTGACCGATAGAACTGTGCATGCTAAGGCTCTCTGTGCATTCTCCTAATATGTATAAATGTTTGTTCCTGGAAAAACAAATGGGTTCCCTCCAACAACTGTGTCCCCTTGATAGTGCGTCACTGTGCTGTTGGGTACTGTGTTATTATTCTGCACTTGGTGACCCTGCTGAGGGCCTGGATCTACTTCGTATTTTGGAGTGCCATCAGAGCCTGTGACTGGTAATTGCAGAAATGACAGTGAGGGAGCAGGTGGGGCTGTGAGCATTGGAGCACCATAATTAACTGCCTGGGGTGCTTGCACATAAGACTAGGGGTAAGGGGCCATGCCTCCCTGAGGGTATGGCTGTTTCTGCGGGTATGCAGCTACGTGATTGCTCTTGAACTCTGGAAAAATGGCTAATCCACCCACGTGTCCAACACTGTCCCGCTCCTCTTCCTCATGTACCCATTCCTCCAAACCCGCCTCATCCTCCCCGGTCCCCTGTGAAACCCCCTCTTCCTCGCTGGTACCCCCCTTGGTATTGAGACTGGTACCCACCGTCCCAATTGTATTCACCTCCCCAACCAGGTGCCGCTCATATGTCTGCCTTTACCACTCTGGGTTCTACCTTTCCTTCTGAATGTACCGCCAGCACTGCCCCTTCAAATGCAACTTTCACTAGTTTTTACTGCACCAATTGTGCTTCCTGTATTGGTTCATGCTAAGCCATTTCCTTCTCTTTCTCTGTGAACTGTTTACAGTGATGTACAATAATAGACTGTTTTTCCGCCCACCCCTTAGCTTTGATCCACACTATCTTGTCAAGGGTCTTCCCTACTTCCTTCAGGAGTCTCCTTTTTAATATAAAATAGAAGAATGGAATCACTCGGTCCCATGAAGCTCCCGTTTCCGCCCTCCACATCGTCTGTATTTGCAGAATGTACTGAGCTGGGTCTTCATCATCCCGCATTGTCTGCTGCATTACCGATTGAAGATCCAGCATATCTGGATATGTGCACTGCATCACCACACATACCTGGGGCCTAAAGTCATTGAATTGTGCCCCATATTGACTATGATCCCCTAACTTCACTCCGGGGTACCGTGCTTTGACCCAAATGTCATCTGCCTGATCACCCAATATTGGAATAGATACTCTTTTCAGATCCCCCACAGCCATGGTAGTACCAGCTGTCTGCTTCTCAAAGGCACATATCCACTTGCCTGCACCAGCTGTGAGGGACAGGAGTGCCTTTATGATATTATTTTTGTTCATGTGGGCCCATGGTACTTATTGGGCCATTCCCAGTCCCTTATGAAATTATGGAAACTGTGCCCCCACTTTCCTAGCCACCATCTTCTTAACTGCCAGCAATCTTTTCACCACTGTCATGCACCAATAGCCATTTCTTATCCTAGGTCCCCAAGAACTGTTAACCCACAGCAAAATCACAGGTGGCTCTTCTTCATCTTCCAACTCATCCACCCTATCCCACTCTTCTTCCCTGGGTTTGTCCACTCGTAGTCATCATCAGACCGTACTGTCCCATAATCTAAACTATTCACCCACCTATTCCTTCTCTCCTCCCTTTGTTTCTCAATATGCACATCTTTAATCGCAGTTTTGTCCGTTCTAAACAAATTTCTGTCAATTCTAAATAAAATGTCTTCCGCTCTCCATTGGTCGGTCCCTACAGGTGCTCGTTGCCTGTCTCTCCTATCTAAGTTCAACATGACTAGTTCTTCTTCCGCCTTTCTCAACATTTCTTCCAACTCCCTCCATGGTTTCCTATCTGTTTCTTCCTGCGTTCTAGCTCTCGCAATTTATGATACTGGGCCAGTGTGGGTGGTGGGGGAGCAGTAGCAGGCAAAGGGGCGTAAATGGGGTTTATGTATCCTGACACGGCAGGGTTGGGGTAACACCCTAGTGGAGGAGGAGACTGGTCGGTTTCTGCAGGGGAAAATGGAGCACTCGGGGCGGTAGGCATGGTAGTGGTCGGGACACAGGTTGTGGGTGGCACATTCACCATTTTAGGGGGATTAATAGGGACATCTTCCAAGTCGTACACCATTTTTCACAATTTCAACACTTCCTTTCTTTTTCTCAACTTCTTCCCTCTCTACTTAGCTGCCAAAAAATATACATATGCCTCAGAATGTCTATTTCTTGTTCCCTGTTCCGGCCATGGCATATACGGCCCTCCTTTAGTCTTTCTAAGCCATATTTTGTGATATTTAAGAATTGTTGGATGGAGAACATCACACATTTACAGGGAGTAAAACGATTCATGCTCACAAGGAATGCACCAAAAGTAGATTATGTTGTGATTTGTATATGCCAAGTGAAAAGTAATGTGTAACTTGTTGTTTTGTTCTCAATATGTGCGTCGATAATACCGGGGAAATTAGTACTGTGTAAAATACTTAATCTCTCTTTTTTTCTCTGCAGATGAAATAACTCCTTGCCTCCACATGCCAAAAGTGGCGCTACCAGAAAGGGAGGGGTCCAAGACCAAACCCCACAAAGAGTGGAGTGCAGACCAGAGAGCCACTCCGTCAGGACGTGGAAAATAGCAGACGTGCAAAATAGCGGACGTGCTCTGATGAGGAAATTCATGGAATGAATCACAGCCAAAAGAAAACAAGAATTTCCCTCTCTCCTTGCTCTTTTCTCTGGGTCACCTGAGTCAAAGAGCAAAGGGGGAGGGGGTATTTTGGGGTAAAATATAGCCCTTCATTGTCCGTAAAAAAAGACAAGGCCAGTATTTAAGAGTGAATCTGACTGCTGCTATCCATTAGAAAATTCAGGCCAGTCCCAAAACACTTCTTTTTCTGTCTTAAGACTTAGGACATGAAAAGAAATGGGCCTCTTTCAACTTTACCAAAATGGACAGGCACTCAAATGAAGGAAAAAGGGACTGAAAATATAAATTGCTGGATTTGCCCAATGCATGGCAAAATACATATGTGGCTGAAAATGCTGTTTTCATAAAATATAAAAAGCTACAATTTTACTTAAAGTGACAGATAGCAGCAGGTTACATTGACTTCAATGCAGCACAGCACTGTGATCCAGAAATGTAAATGTAAGACCACCTTTCTTATGTCACGTAGAAGATTGTATAGCTAATAAAAATGAGACTTAAATGAATAAAATGGGAAAGGGCTAATGGGCAGTACGAAAGGAACAATATGTATAGCCTCAGTAACTTATTGGAAATGTCTACTCTCTCTTGCTGTCACGATTAAAAGGAATGCCTGCCTAACTGCATAGTGTGCCCAAATGTTGGATATGGCCTCCCTGTATTTCAAACAATGGATCAAACTACATTTGAAAGATAGGCTCAGAACTGAAGTATGTTTAGGGAATACAGCATGCCATAAAATAAACATTTTCAAGAACTGGATTTCTTTGCATGTTCTTATCACACAGGTAGCATGTGTAAATATGATATCTGATTGCAAAGTTGTATTCTAGTCCAAAGGGGGGTCAATATGTTATGTGCTTTTCATTCTGCAATGTTAGTAATTTGTTTCAAACTATATTTTGTTAACACTTAGGAAAAGGACTGAAAATGCTCTTGAGTTTTGTTTGCTGTGACATTTATTTATTGTTTGTCTATTAGGCGCTTATACAGAAAGAAAAATACTGTGGACGCCAGAGGCCCTTTTACTCATGGTAACATATCATACTATGGATGGGAACTAAGCAATAAACTGACTCAGGAAGTTGGCAAATAACTCTGTTTTATTAAAAATTGTCTAAAACAGGGAGTATAACGGACATCAACAGATATCGCACAGTATAATCTCCAAGCATCTCATAAAAAACAACACTTATATACTAAAAACTCATCAAACGTGACGTCATATTACATGGCAAACTAGGAAAAACTATGGATGGTTGTGGTTGGACTGAGGGTACTATCTAAGTATACTTTCTATATGGTACAGTATCATGATTGGGTCTCTATAGTCAGGTGGACACCTTAAACCTGCTTCTTAGGTACACAGGATACTATTGGCTCTTAAGCTATAAGGGTCTTCGTTATACAGCCTTCTATGATTAGTTGGCATGCTTGGACCCTTCTAGAACATTTGATGCTTTAGCAGCACTTAAGCTGGTACCCCAGGTGCTGGTGGGTAAACTTGACTGTGTCTTCCCACCCAATTAGCCCATCATCTCTCATCACTCATGCCGTCTGCCACTCACATTGTCTTAGAACTTGGCCTTGTAGTAGCTTCTCGCCTCTGGGAATATAACGGAGTGTTAGCACTCGCTATCTTCAATCTCGTGCACCATGCTCTTTGTCTATTTTCATCCTCAGCTCACGTGATCAGAGACCATGAATTAGTTTGTATTGTAGCCTTTAATTGTCTTTAATAAAGAAACTTGGCACTCATGGTGTTCTCTCTTTGAAACTTATCAAAGGATGCCTCTGCTTCTCACGTATGCTGTTCTTCGCAGGCTAATAACCAGTTCTTGGCTGCTTCCAGTCTTTGACATCAAGCCAGACCGCCTCCTTGGTCTTGCTTCAAATTCGAGCCTATTCTTTGCTGCGACACACGCATAGCTCTCAATCTGTCTTCCTTCATGGAGACTCGCTTACTAAAATTGCATCATCAAATGTCAAGAACTCTATATACATATATGTTGGCGCACCTCCTGCAGTCTATATACTACCTATAGCCAGCCTTATGAATACTTAGTCTACTTGCGTTGCAGCATCTGTACAATTGTAAAACGACTTGTGTTTTCTGCAGTGCTCTTCACACATGTAATCTTCATTCTGCATATAAAAGCCTTCTCAATTCTTTACTCTGAAATTAAATTCAATATAATCTATATATTCTCTTCTTTGGTCATCTTTCTCACATCATCCTTCTCGTGATGTCACCAGCTTCTTCTTTTCACGCCTTCTCACGTCTTCATGCGCTTCTCTCAGAAGAATTACTGGTGTTGCACATGTCGCAATTTCCGGTTTCCAACATATAGGCAAAATAGGGGTGGGACTTCCTGTAGAAAACACAATTTGGCAAGGGGAGACTGTGCACAATTGCACTGGGTTCTAAGGTCTATAGTTTACCAGCAGCGAGGCGAGTGATAAATGGTAACCCTTATACTGCTTGACACTAAGTAGAGAAAGAAGAAAACCCCTCACACTTTGCACTTGGTTAATGCAGCTCTACATGTTTGACAGATTATTCAGTTTTAGTAATGCTTGCGTTAAAAGTCATATAGTCTTAAGTGGGCTTGTTAAGTCCAGTTTATTTTCTTGTGCAAAAGACCAGCCAACACGTGTTTCGACACAATGTCTTTTTCAAGGCTATTAAATTCTTGAATCGTTACCAGATTTGATACTTGAAGCGTCCTGTAAGAAATCACCTCAAAAACTACCATCTACATATGGCGGGTCCCTCTTATGGGAATATAACATAGGAATCACCTCCAAACGCTATCCTCTGCTTTGTTCATTCAGGTCCATATCATGTGTTAATGTGGAGAGTCTTTAATACCTTTGGAGCAGGCAGCAGGCCAGCTTGCCCAAGGATGAGCCTGAGGTATGCCACTTTCGCTCCACCGCCCTGCACTTTCATGTCAGGGCCGCAAGCTTGGAGTCGTACCAGGTGTTACGCTGTTAGGCAGGTTTCATGTGGATCCTCATGACTGGGGCAAGAATGTCAAGAGTATTGGTGATGGACAGATGGAGGTTGCTGAGAGCAGAGTCAGAGGTCGAGTCAGAGGAAGGGGGATATAGGTGGAAGTAAAGGCAGCAGCTGACACTTGTTTCATCGGGTGGATGTTAGTGAACAATGTTGGTGTGCAGTCAGAGGGCCAAAGGAACCCCGGTCGGAGGAGAGGAGAGAATGGTCTGACAAGGAGAGAGGGGTGATTAGAGGGGGAGAGAGAGAGGACTGGGTGTATGAGGGCATCCAGAGTGTGTTCAGCTGAGTGGGTTGGGCCAGAATTGAGAGTGGAGAGGGAAAGAGAGGTGCAGAGGTCAGTGAAGAGAGTGGATGCAGGGCCAGGGGAGTCCAGTTGGATGTTGAAATCACCCAGAAAGAGGAGGTTGGAGGTGGATGAAAATAAAGATGAACAGAAATCAGCCCATTCAGAGAGGAACAGGGTGGTAGCTCCAGGAGGCTGGTAAATGGTAGCAAAGGTAAGGATGGAGATGGGAGAGATGACCAACTTGCAAACTAGGCTCTCAAAGGAAGAGTAGAGCTGGGTGGTAAAGATTGAGGAAGGAACCTACTCAGGGAAGATTATAGCAACCCACCCACCAGTGTGCTGAGGTCAAGGCTTGGAGATGATTTTGAAGCCATCAGGGAGGAAGGGGTCAAAAGCAGTGTCTGAACTGGCATTGAACCATATCTCAGTAAGAGCAAGAATGTCGAGGTCAGTTTCTTCAAGAAGTAGGCAGATGTCAGTGGAATGTCTGTTGGCTGAGGGGGCGTTAAGAGTTGCCAGATTGAGGAGGTTTTGTCCTTTGAAGGTTTTCTGAGGTGGGGTAGAGGGGAGTGGTACACCAGACTGTGGAGGGAGAGAGAGAGAGTAGTCTGGGTGATGCAGGAGAAGGAAGGAAGTAAATGAGAGAAGACAAAGAGAAGGAGGTTGGGGTTTGGACCTTGAACCAGGATAGTGCCAATTTGATGGATATTAGCGAGGCAATGTGAAGTTGAGAAGCTGGCCAAGAGGACTTCCCATTTTGTGCCATTGTTAATGTTAGAGGATGTGGAAGGAGAGAGCGTGAAGATGAGATGGGTGTTCATTGATCTGGAGAGGGGACGGAGAAGAGGATATCAATGAAAACCTCTCTGGATCTTGAAAATGGAGGTCAGCATTGAAAAAAAGAAGAAAGCAAACCTAGAGGCTCTGAAATGAAAGAATAGAATACCAATAGTGTGTATGTTTCAATTCTCACCACCAGGGCATGCTGAAGAGCCCTCAAGGAATCCTGTTTGGTTGGAACCAGTTAGAAAATTGTTACATGTCATGGTCAGGCCAGATGGATTTTAGGCCACCCCAAAATGTTCCTCCATTGTAAGTGAGGCAGGTTTGCAAAGCACATAAGCATATACATTTACCTCAAGCCTTCACTTATTGATATAGGGTTTTGTCTTCAAAGAATGTCTGTCACATACTTTACTTCAAAATGGATATTTCCCATCTGTGAAAGGTACAGTGAGCAAAAAGCGTGTGCTGCAAACTCTCATCCCAGAACAGGTTCACATGCCATGTTCTTTCGGGAGAGGAGCACCTGCTACCTTTTTTGAAATATTTGAAAGGAACTTGGGGTTGGTCACCCTAACTTACCTGGGAGCAACCAGACGTGGACTCCCTGCTCACTGTGCTCAGAGAGGCACAGCTTCACTTCACTGATGAGGCCCAACAAGGCTAAAACACGTGTATGGGGTTTCTGTTGGTACTCTTATTCAGAGAGGAATTGCCATAGCATTTCGGTGCTGGACTGCCCATGTGGGCGGGACAAAGACTGATATGCAAATTGATATTTCCCATCTGTGAAAGGTACATTGAGCAAAAAGTGTATGCTGCAAACTCTCATCTCAGAATAGGTTCACATGCCATGTTCTTTCGGGAGAGGAGCGCCTGCTACCTTTTTTGAAACATACTTTACTTCAAATGACCTCATAAAAATGCATTAGCCATGAGAGGTCAAATGAAAAGTGACTGACATTCGCATGCCCAGCAGTAGACAGCTGCCTTGAATTAGTGAAGGTGAAAGGTGATGAAGAATGTAAATATCATCGAATTTTGCTTGGGATAGTGGTAACTTGAAGATGGAATATTTAGGTGAGGTGTTGTCTCTGCCCTCCAGTGGAAAACAGCTTACAATTGTATGCCCAAGAAATAAATGCATTTTGCATGAAGAAAAAGATGACCTGAAAGATTATCCATAATTAAGCAGTGCATCGCAATTCAAGATTTGATTCACCCTATATTTGGACAGTTCTTATAAAGAGTAATCGCTATCATAATCATTAAAAAGAACTATACATCATCATGTTTCAAATTGCTGAAAATGCTAAAAACATATCAGAATGTAATCATTTAGCATCTCTAAATGTTTGCCCCGACTCGCAGAAGCTAAAAATATAAGTTTTATCAAGGTAGCACAGATAAGTCATTGGCAGAGGTAGATAGTAGAAAGACCCATAGAAGAAAGCCCTGTATGTACTTGGTGGTTAGTTTCCAAACAGACCACCTGAACTGAGGGTTTGCTAGCAGAATGATGCCTTGCTGACTGGGTCCTTTGCTGGTTATCCTAAAATCGGAAACTACATCTTGAAATGTAAATCACCCCAATCCTCAAATTGGCCAATTTTGATGAGTTCAAAATCTGTGAAGATAAAAGACAGCGCATGCAGGGGTGTGCAATTCAACAAACAGGGATAGAGTGTCTAACAGCCCTATGTTCTGTGTTCTTCATATATATCAAATAACAAATGGTGTGATATCTTTAAGGCCCAGTAAACTTTCCAGTGAAAAATGAAATCCAAATCTGAAAGCATGTTGGCTGCCACTTTAAAATGCTATTCCCTTTGTAAACATTTTTGTGAATATAGTTAGCAGTTGAAGCTGGTGTTGAGTCATTTAGATCATCGTGGAGTCATGACACACTATTGCCTAAGAGATATCATGCAGTTAATGCTGGCACAGTAGACCATAGTTATAAACTGGATGTTTGCACAATGACATGCATCTTGAAGTAATCAATTCTATTCATTAAGAACTGTGTGAAGTGCAATCTTCTGCATTCTCTTGCCTTTCAATCCATAGGCAGAGTCTGGTGTAATCTGGGATGGACTAGATCTTCAACTAAGAATCTGTTACTGTAGGATAGTACATCTCTGGCCCAGAAATATAAAGAGACTGAAAGCATTACACACAGGCCCCTTTGCATGCATCTGGATGGAAAGGAATACAAAAACACACACATACAACCCCAGCCCCCCACCCCACCCAACCTCACCCCCTGAGATGCACTGACACATTTAGAAAATGAATTCTGTATGTCGGTTATTATTGCATATGTATGGCTTAACATTTAGCGCTATACTAGCTGGTCATTGGGCCTCATTACAAGTGTGCTGGTCTGGTAAAAATGCTTGTAATTCTGGCTCTGGCATTTTTACCAGACCTGCACACTTCAAGTTTGCCTGTGGGGGCAACAGATCTCCTGGCAGGCCTGACTTGCCGGAAATTCAGACCCCTCCTGGCAAACAAATGCATGAATCACTGGCAGCATTACTTACGGTGCCAGTGAATCAGTAAATCCCATCCCATCCCATGAAATCCTGTGGGAATGGGAACTTACCCTCACTCCGCCACCTGTAATATCCCGGTAAAACTAGGATATTGGGTGGCGGAGACGGTAAGGCAGGGTTGTCGGTATCCTGCCTGAGTAACCAGTGGGATACTGGCAACCCTGTAATGACCTCCATTGTTTAAATGTCAAGTGGCCTCTGTATAGTTAATACAGTCAACATCTTTCACCTGCTGAGGGTGGTGGGTGGAGTGTACAAATATCTTTATTGTTTTGTTTACATTAACTTTCTCCAGCACCATACTTGTCTTGATGTCAGAGAAAATCTAATGTTTTAAACCTATCTGCATTATGTTAAATGGTTCTAATGAGAAATGATTTCTGTGCTATAAAGAAACCAATGCTATGTAGGATGTTAGAACATTTAGAGTCTCTAAGATTACCAGATTATTTAGAGGAGGACTGCATAATTAAGAGGATGTGGCCTTATAGTAATGATATTTGTTAGGAAAGATTTCGTAATTGTGGGTAATTTTCCTTCCATGTGGCAACCCCTAAACTTTTTGTTGTTTTTTCACCATGATCTAGACTTTGCCAGAGAAGTGCAGCCTTCTGCCGCACTCCTCTGGGCTTTCGCTCCATTCTTACGGGGAAACTGACATGCCCTTAAGACAGTCAGTACCGGGAAACGCTGTTTTCCGTAGTTTCTTTATCATGTTGCGGCTTTCGTGCAACATGACACAAGAGGGCAATGTAAGCTAAGTTACTGCTCTCTTGGGTCTCTAGCCTTCTACAGGCCCTAGATACTCTTTTTGGATTGTAACTGATCGGTGCAAGTGAATCACGGACGGGAATGGTGGCAGCGATCGTTTTTTTGTTTTTTGAGCTCCTTTTGGCGTTTTAAGCGCATTTCTCGCACTTAGCCCAAAATGGTGGCCTGGCTCCCAAAATGGCCAGACCATGAGGCTCCTTTTTGTCCTGTCCGCTGACCGTCTTGCTCCCTTCACCTTCCCCAGGTCGAGCCGACCCGGGGCCTTCCTTATTTGGGCATGTACTTTCCCGCGAAACACAGATGCTTTCGCGGGCTTCTACAGGCCTTGTGTGTGCCTCCATGAAGTGGGCTGGGATGTCTGGTCCCAATACACATCCTGGGTGCCAGAGAGTCTAGGGTGGTGTGAATGCCTGGGACCATCGTGGTCCGTGATAGGTTCACGTATGGTGTGAGTGTTGATGAGCGGATCTCCCATTGGGTCCCCTCCGTTTAGGCGCGAAGGGAACCGTGGATAAGAGGGGGCTGGAAATGCCACTACCATGTCGATCTCCTGAGTTCTCACGAACGAAGGAATACAGGAGCCAAGTATCCTGCAACCAAGAGGCTGAACCGAGGAATCGCTGGTGACCCACTGAAGGACTGCTCCTCTGCACTGCTGTCGCCTTGTAAAACCCTTTCTACCTCTGATCGAACCAGAAGGCCTGTACTGGTACTTCGACCCTTGGAATAGCGGGGACAGCTATTCTCGGCATCTTCACCATCTCCTGCACGTAAGCCTTCGGAAGTGTCTCTGGGCCATCCAGCAGACTGACCAGCCTACCCAGGAGTCTTGCTCTGTAACCGCCACCAGGTTGTGTTGTACTTCTAGTCCTTGTCACTCTCACACGATTCATACACTTGGCGTTCCCAGGTCTGAAGTGAGTAGTGTACATTTGGCTGAGAGACACACGGCCGCTCCGTTGCCCTGCTGTGGTAACAAACTGTGCGGGTTCACTTCGTTTGGGACATCTTTAACTCAACTCTGCTGCTGCAGAATCTACACGACGACGAGACATCCCCTGCTCTCCTGAACCTGCCAGCACTGAAACTGACGCGGAGAAGCCTGGGTCTGCTTGCATCGGGGACCGGTGAGTAGCATAGCTAGGAACTGGTCGCCCTCCTGCAGGAGCCCATAGCTTTTCCCTGCTGTGTCAAAACAGCACGCCTTTCCGTACTCGTGCTCTGCTTCTGCCCACAGTGGAGGATGCGCTTGAGTCGCGGAACTCTGTTCTTCTTCATTTGTGCACTAAACTGAACTGCCTGATTCCCTCGAAGAGACTCCCCTTTTTGCCCGTTGGCACCAGCGTGTGCAGGTACTTTTGAGCACAAGGCTCCACTCTTCGTAGGTGTCATGTCCTCAGATCATTCCTTCGGCCATGTCCCGCCAACCACTCAGATAACCACCTTCTCCCCCCAGTCACCTGTTTCCAGGGGCTCACGCAGGCATTCCAGTTTGGCTTGCGCGCTGGCGAAGCAATCGCCATACACCCTGCAGTCGCGCTTGCGACCATTTCTCCATTGGCAGTTGCCATGGAGATTAGGCAGCCGCTCGAGCAGGAAGACAAGTGCTCGTTCCGTTGCGACCCGATCACGTGACGTTATGCGGTCATGCGCCCCAGGCTCACGGTCACGTGATTCCATTCCGTGTCATGTGACCAGGAAGTAACTGTATTTAAGCCGGGCAGTGCTGGTATACCGCGCTTCACAGCTGTTTTCCTCGGAGACCCTGTTTTTGCTGAATAAACCCGCTTACCTGGCTTCCTTGAATCTGGCTCTTGTTTTTGGACTTCTTGTGGATCACGTTCGGCTACGGCGACTTCGGCTCTCCTGTTTCTCACGGCTTCTGACCTCGGATTGAATCACGGACTTCTTCTGGATCTTGCTCTTTGTTCCTCCACTGGATTCGGACTGCCTTTCCTAGCTTGATACCTTGTTTTTGCTCAACGGACACCTTTTGGATTTCCCAGACCGCATCCTTGTACCATAAATCATACTACCCAAGTGGTAGTTATCACCCAACTATCGAGGGACCACAACACTCTGCAGGTGGAGATTGGCTAAACATCCTGACCTATCCTTTAGGGTGGATTCCTTGCCTACGTGAGTCCCGGAACCATCCCTCAGGTCCATCTTCCCTTTCATCAGATATCTGGTAAGAAACTGGCCATTCTTTGCTTTATGTATATAGTACCCTGCTTGCTTGGTATTTAATCATTGTATTTTTTACAGCTGCCTTGGGGCTCCCAGTACTTCGGTTCCGGCCTCGGATCTCTCCACCTGTGGCCTCAAAGGTTGCACAGGGAGTGATTAGTAATTCTCCCTGTGCGGCACTTGGGGACGGAGGTCTCTTATATCTTCACGACTATCAACGTATAACAGACTGTGAAGCCTGTCGTGTAGGATATGGAGGGTGCCGCCGAAGACCCCCTGGCCGCTGTCATCCAAGCACTTACGGTACTACGGGCCGACATGGTGGCTGCTAATACTGTAGTTCATCAGCGTCTCGACCTATTACAGAGCACCCAACACCCCTTACCCGCAGATCCGGAACTCGGTGACGCCAATCCGGCACCAGCACCCCTTGCACACCCACTCCCGGCTCCCCCAGCACCCGTTCCAGTGGTTCTTCCCTCTCCCTTTCCTTTGGCCGCCCCTGAAAAGTTCCATGGGGACCCGAGGAAGTTTAGGACTTTTCTTAATCAGTGCAAACTGCATTTTTTGTGCCGGCCCCTTGCTTTCCCGGATCCTACCACCAAAGCGGCGTTTACTCTGTCCCACCTAGCCGGTACGGCTGCTGCTTGGGCAAACCCCCTGTTAGAAACAGATCATCCGGCCCTCTACGATTTCGACCAGTTAGTATCCGAAATGTCCAGAGTATTTGACACTAGATATAAGGCTCAATCACATGATCTAGAATTGCTGGACTTGTCCCAGGGTAAGGGCTCCCTCATTGAGTATATCACACGATTTAATCAACTGGCCGCTGAGACCTCATGGCCTGAAAGCAAAAAAGCGGTTGTTTTCTACAGAGGGCTAAGCGACCCTATGAAAGACGCTCTAGCCATGGTACCATCCCTACCTGTTCAGTTTCCCGCTTTGGTGGATTTAGCTCTCCAAGTGGACGCACGGCGTTCTGAACGCAGGGCTGAGGCCGGGTTTTCCCAGACAACCAGCTCTGCCGTTACTTCGTCTTACAATGAGTCCTGTGAACCTATGCAAATAGGGGGTGTTAGGAGTCCCATCACCTTAAGAGAAAGGGAGCGCAGAAGGGCTGAGAACGCCTGTTTTTATTGTGGCTTGGGAGGTCATTTAGTAAAGGAATGTCCCCGAAAGCCCAAACCCAAGAAGCAGGATTTTCGCCCAGCTCGATCCTAGATGCGGGGGTAGGATCGAGTTCTCCATGCCCTTCCCCGGATATCACCCCATCATTTGGTCAAATCAGGCCTATACAAGTAGAAGCCACCATACAGCCTGCCCCGGGTATCATTCATCCCGTACAAATCACTATTGACTCCGGGGCCTCTGGTAACTATATTGACATCACTCTAGCCCACACATTAAACCTACCTTTGATCAATAAATCCCGACCCGAACCAGTGCAAGCAGTCGACGGGACAGAGCTTGTTTCTGGCCCCGTCAAGCAGCAGACCGCCCCTCTCACCCTGAATATCCAATCAGTCCATAAAGAAACCCTCCATTTTGATCTAATATCCATGCCTCAGTTTGGCATCATGGTAGGAATACCCTGGTTACGGGAACATAACCCGCACATCGATTGGGGAACAGGACACGTACATTTCGAATCCGAGCTCTGTCAGACCTTTTGCCTACCTATGGACAGAGAAACGGAAACCCCAGCATTGGCCCTTGGTGCTGTTGCCCAACTGACAATACGGGGCGACGAAATTCCCCCTATTACACACATAGTGGGTTCAGTCACCAATCACATACCTATGGACTATCAGGATTATGGTATGCTATTCGATCAGGGCTCCTCCGAAGTACTCCCTCCTCACCGCCCATACGATTGCCCGATTGATTTGGTTCCCGGGGCGGTGATACCTTCAGGCCGTATCTATTCCTTGTCCCTGTCGGAGGATCTGACCTTCAAGGATTACATCGATAAAGCGCTGCGTCTGGGCCACATACGACCGTCTAAATCATCTGCAGCAAGCCCCATATTCTTCGTGCCCAAAAAGGAGGGCGATCTTCGTCCTTGTGTTGATTATCGTCGGCTCAATGCCGTCACTATCAAGAACCGTTACCCAATCCCACTCATTTCTCCTCTTTTGGATCGGTTGACCCATGCCTCCGTTTACACCAAGTTGGATTTGCGAGGGGCTTATAACCTCGTCCGCATCCGAAAGGGAGACGAATGGAAGACCGCCTTCTGTACGCGGTATGGCCTTTATGAATATACTGTCATGCCTTTTGGTTTATGTAACGCCCCGGCCACTTTTCAACATTTCATGAATGACATCTTCTCGGATATATTAGACATGTTTGTGGTAGTGTATCTTGATGATATACTCATTTTTTCTCACACTCTGAAAGAACACATACAACATGTACGGGAAGTGTTGTCCCGGCTGCGTAAGCATTCACTGTTTGTGAAACCCGAGAAATGTTTGTTCCATGTATCCAACGTGGAGTTTTTGGGGTTTAACATCACACCTGGTGGCCTAGCCATGAATCTCACTAAAGTACGAGCGATCCTCGAATGGCCAACACCTAAAACCCTAAAAGCCTTGCAATCCTTTTTAGGTTTCGCTAATTTCTATCGGCGTTTTATCTCTGGGTTTTCTTCTCTTGTATCACCTCTCACATCCCTTACCAGTCCTCTTGTCCCGTTCGAGTGGCAGGAAATACATCAGCAGGCCTTTGAGGCATTAAAAAACGCCTTTACCACAGCCCCGGTGCTCCAGCACCCCGACCCTGATAACCGTACGTTGTCGAGGCGGACGCCTCTTCTTTCGCATTGGGGGCGATCCTGTCACAAGCCTGTCCCACTACCGGGCGGCTTCATCCTGTAGCTTTCCATTCACGCAAGTTCAACCCTGCAGAAACCCACTATACCGTCACCGAAAAAGAGCTACTGGCAGTAATGGACGCTTTTCGTACCTGGCGTCATCACCTGTTAGGGGCCAAACACAAAGTTACGGTTTATACCGACCACAGAAACCTGCAAGACCTGGCGGCATTAAAATGTGTAAACAGCAGACAGGTCAGATGGCACCTGTTCTTCGCCGCTTTTGACTTCCAGATTAAACATCGTTCTGGCTCTGAGCATAGCAAGGCCGACACTTTGTCCCGCTCCCCCGGAGGGGTTTCATTACCAGTGTTCCCTGATACACTCATACCTCGGGGACATGTCGTCTGCACTTGTACACCCCCTATGATGTTATTGGAGGAGATCCGTTCGTGGGTCAAAAAACACCCCGACCAACTGTCGGAATGGGATCCCTCCTATCACAACGGTCTGCCATATGTACAGGACCGTCTAGTTCTCCCTACCACTGACACCAGAAACCTAGCCCTGGAGTGGTCTCATGACGCCCCGATCAATGGACACCCGGGCCAGGCCCGTACCCTAGACCTCTTGAAACGCTGGTGTTGGTGGCCTTCCATGAGACGTGACGTGGCTTGTTACGTGGAATCGTGCTCAGTCTGTGCTCAGGGCAAACATCGTAGGGGTCGTCCATTGGGTCTTTTGCGCCCCTTGCCTTTGCCACCAAAACCCTGGCACACCCTGAGCATGGACTTCGTGACCGATTTGCCCAAAATCCATGGTTATGACACTATATGGGTGGTGGTCGATGTTTTCACCAAGATGGCTCGTTTTGTCCCTTGCCGAGGAATCCCTTCTGCCCCTACCTTGGCCAAGCTGTTCTTTGACTCTGTTTTTTGTCTTTATGGCCTTCCATCTGTCCTAGTGTCCGATCGTGGCTCACAGTTCACTTCCCGTTTCTGGCGTGCCTTCGTCACTTTGCTAGGCATCCATGCACGGTTCTCCTCCGCTTACCATCCGGAAACCGATGGTCAGACGGAGCGGACAAATCAATCCATGGAACAGTATCTGCGTTGTTTGTTGTTACAACAGCAATCGTCCTGGTTACAGAACATCCGGTATGCTGAGTTTGCCTATAACAACGCTATACATTCTGCAACTGGTTTCTCTCCATTCTACACCATGTATGGCCAGCATCCCCGAGTCCTTCCTGTTCCCGACCTTTCCCCCTCAGATAACCCCGCCGCAGCCACTTGCGTTAGGGATATGGAGTCCCTCCATGCCCAGGTCCTCGTTCATTTGCAGGAAGCGCAGGCTTCCATGAAGGCCTCCTCAGACGCTAGGCGCACCGTGGCCCCTCTGTATCCCGTTGGTTCCCGAGTGTGGTTGTCCTCCCGGCACCTCCACTTGAAGGGTTGTCGAAAGCTGTTGCCCCGTTTTGTGGGTCCCTATGTTGTTTCCCGGGTCATCAATCCGGTGGCCTATCGCCTGGTGCTCCCATCGTCCTGGCGGGTTCATCCTGTGTTCCATACTTCCCTCCTCAAGCCCTGTCCCTCCTCGACTCGTCTTCGCCCTTCTCCTGCCCCTGTTTCCCTGGATTCTCCTGATGTTTTCGAGGTCTCGGATATTCTGGGTTCACGTTTCCATAGGGGTCGACTGCAGTACCTGGTCGATTGGTTAGGTTATGGTCCGGAGGAGCGTTCTTGGGTCCCTGCCTCTGATGTCCAGGCTCCCCGATTGGTTTCTCGTTTCCATCGGGAGCATCCTTCGTGCCCACGAGGTCGTGGGCCTTTGGGGGGGGGCTCTGTCATGTCCTCAGATCATTCCTTCGGCCATGTCCCGCCAACCACTCAGATAACCACCTTCTCCCCCCAGTCACCTGTTTCCAGGGGCTCACGCAGGCATTCCAGTTTGTCTCGCGCGCTGGCGAAGCAATCGCCATACACCCTGCAGTCGCGCTTGCGACCATTTCTCCATTGGCAGTTGCCATGGAGATTAGGCAGCCGCTCGAGCAGGAAGACAAGTGCTCGTTCCGTTGCGACCCGATCACGTGACGTTATGCGGTCATGCGCCCCAGGCTCACGGTCACGTGATTCCATTCCGTGTCATGTGACCAGGAAGTAACTGTATTTAAGCCGGGCAGTGCTGGTATACCGCGCTTCACAGCTGTTTTCCTCGGAGACCCTGTTTTTGCTGAATAAACCCGCTTACCTGGCTTCCTTGAATCTGGCTCTTGTTTTTGGACTTCTTGTGGATCACGTTCGGCTACGGCGACTTCGGCTCTCCTGTTTCTCACGGCTTCTGACCTCGGATTGAATCACGGACTTCTTCTGGATCTTGCTCTTTGTTCCTCCACTGGATTCGGACTGCCTTTCCTAGCTTGATACCTTGTTTTTGCTCAACGGACACCTTTTGGATTTCCCAGACCGCATCCTTGTACCATAAATCATACTACCCAAGTGGTAGTTATCACCCAACTATCGAGGGACCACAACACTCTGCAGGTGGAGATTGGCTAAACATCCTGACCTATCCTTTAGGGTGGATTCCTTGCCTACGTGAGTCCCGGAACCATCCCTCAGGTCCATCTTCCCTTTCATCAGATATCTGGTAAGAAACTGGCCATTCTTTGCTTTATGTATATAGTACCCTGCTTGCTTGGTATTTAATCATTGTATTTTTTACAGCTGCCTTGGGGCTCCCAGTACTTTGGTTCCGGCCTCGGATCTCTCCACCTGTGGCCTCAAAGGTTGCACAGGGAGTGATTAGTAATTCTCCCTGTGCGGCACTTGGGGACGGAGGTCTCTTATATCTTCACGACTATCAACGTATAACAGTAGGGCTTGGACCTCCTTTTAGTTAGGTGCCTCTGAAGGCGGACTGGGTCTAATCAGTATTTCGCACTGCCTGTTTTCCTTCCCTTCTAGGTGGACTACACATTTCGTGCATCTAACTCTTTAGACTCGTTTGTATTTGTATATATATTTTATTGGTTTGGTATGTGTTGGTTTACTAGAGTTTTATTGTGATTTCTCGCTACGGTCATTATTGCAAAGGCCTTTGAATAAATGTATATACATTTTTAATATAACACCTGTTTTGGAGTAGTTTGTAAGTGTCCTTGCTTTGTGTGCTCATTGCGGGCTTTCAGTCACCCTCACCCCTCTTGAGACCTAGTCTTCACCGCCGCGATCGCTACCCTGATTGGTCTGGCTTGTCCAGAGGTTACCCTGTTCCAAGTAATTAGGTTGGCCTTCTGAACTTCTGCGCCGCCAGGACAGAGTTCAGAAATCCCTCTTAACAATATTCATATAGGCAGATACAATGTTGGTTTGGTTTACATATTTGTTTTATATACATCCCATATTGTGGTGGGCTCCAGGGTAAAGCTGGAGACCCAGTTGCCTAAAACTGAACTCTTGTTTTAAATACATTTTGATTGTTGGCTACCTCACTGTCTGTTCCTTGCCCAGAATTGTGGGGTGGGATTGTATAAATGAGAGTTTTCCATTGGAGGGAGGCATCTACATGAGTCTATATCGAAATACACAATAATACACAACAGTCTACAGGAACTCACCTGATGCAAACGAGGTGTTATGTTTCAGTTCAGTTCATTCATTTCAAATGTAGTAGGCATTGCATTATTTTCTAATAGATGCAAATCCCATGCATGGGACCAGTAACATTTGCACTTACATGCTGTTGGGTCACCTGAATGCAGCTTTCTTCATTCACAAGACGCAGGGAAATGGAAAGAGTAATACCACACAAACTTGCTTTTTACTCTTCAATTTTCCTCTACTTCTTGTGAAAAAGTGCTGCCTGCAAATTATGCATTGTAGATGGTGTTTACCAATGGATTCTTAGGTTATCCACCAGATTTTCAGCATGTGCAAAACTAAGATGGAATCCATTTTTTATTATGCCTGCATGACACGATGGAGGACGTCAGCATGGTGGAGATCTTTTATGCGCTCTATGCCCCTTCTCCACTTGATCACATTAAAATGGGGTAGAATGGGAAATGGAGGCGTAGAAGCATTAGTCCTCACTTTTAGTAGAGCTATTAGCGCTGCAGTAATAGCAGCAAAAATGCCCCATTGGGTCCAATGGACCCAATATGAATGGAGCCTTACTGGACTTACTATCCCACTGCAACTCGGGATCTGGCGCTAATAGAACCTGACCGAGTTGCAGTAACACTATTTGCGTTGGGCGGTATCCACAGCTGTTGCCATGAAACAAAAGACATATGCTCGGGATTTGCTTTTATCTGTGCATCCTTCTGAAAATTGAGTACCACGATTGCTGCCACAAGAGGAAGGAATCCTTGCCTGGCTGCTTGAGGTGTACAATTAGGTATCCAGTGATAGCGGTGCTAAAAAGAATGTCAAAGAATCATGTGTTTCCCTCCCACTATCACTTTCCCCACATTTAGGACTCGAGTTTGTTTCGTTATACCAGTCGTAGGATATGTTGGAAAGGCTGTTAACTGGGAACAAATCTCTCCTCTCATCACTCGGCGCCTCTGAGCCACACCACTAAGCTGACAAAGGCAAACGTTTGAAAGTTCAAAGAAATGAAAAGCGAGCCGCACCACCGTCAGCAAATCGCCACGCACTTGTTAAGAAACCCGCGGTTCTGGGTTTTCCCAGGACAGAGCCGTGTTAAATTCACAGTCCCCAGTGTCCGCAAGTTTTTTGTGTGGTTTCTTGGGCTTGTGGTTAATCCATTAAACTGCTGAGGAGTTCCTGCTGGGCGCTAGAACAATATGGTTGAAAACGAGTTGTCCTCGTGTTATGTCTAGGCAGGTGGATGAAACGTCTGGCCAAGTACCGTACTTAACTGTCTGCCTTCTCTCCTTCCTTCTGTCGACTTGGCAGTTCTAGCGTCCCTGAAATTTAGAAGGACATTTTACCTCAACAAGCACGTCTAGTAGCAGTGTAGTTTTTTCCCCATGCAATTAAGAGAACATAACGTAACAGCAATTTCCAGAGCATGTGCCAGTTATTGCATTCGCCTCTAACCAGAGAATCCAAGTGGCATCATCCCCATGCCCTCCTCCAGCCTGGAAGTCTCTCCTCCAGCCTGGCAGTCTCAATCACCATTGCTGACGCATAAGTATCCATCGCCCCTGACAGCAGATCGACACCAAGCAGAATGTCTTCGCTGCCAAAACCTTCATATGGAGGAGTTATTAACCTCAACATGCCATCGCCCCCGGTGTTTTTGTTCAGAGACACACGGGAGTAGAATGTTAAGGTCTATAGCTGGGGAAGCTACCCTGAAGGCTCGCTATATTATGCTTCCACTAGTGGAGGATTCCATTTGAAAGTGCGACGTCATAACTGCAGCCCTCAATGCAGTTGTTTCCCACTGAGACGGCATTTCACGGCACCCAAAGCTATCGCAGGGAACATAATTATGAATGATTCCACGGCTTTATACCTCAATTTCTTCAGCCACATCTTGCTGCCCCTGTTGAATTGACACTACTTGGTGTCGCGTTTAATGGCTCTGGCAACATTTTATGTCAACTGTGAGTATTCTGGCTTATCCTCGACCATTCCACGGGATCACAAACCTGCGTGATATGTCTTGCCTGCGCCGGCAAAGCACTTGCAGGCAGCAATTGACAGCCGGAGGACGTGCTCCGAATGAAATGGTCCGAACGCACGGAAGTTAATGTGATTAATGCAGAGGTCTTCAAACTGTGGGGCGCGCCCCCCAGGGGGCCAAGGCCGCATCCCAGTGGGGGCGCCAGAGGCCAGCATGAAATGTAAAAAAAAAAATTACATTTTTTTTGTTAGATTGGAGGAAATGGGAAGGGGCAGCTCACATGGTCAGAATGGAGCATAAAACGGTTTTAGGCACCAATGAAAAAATGTCCAGCAGTTGCAAATGGATATTCAGACCTTTAGTCACAGACTGTTTGAACAGTACCCAAGGGGTTGTTTTTTGTTCAAATGTAAACAAATTGTGATATTTAAAGAATATTTATTCAGCAACAATGGTCAAAACTACTAGCTGCATAGTGAAGTAACTCCTCAAACTGGCCCACATTGGCCATATAAGTGGCCCATTTTCCACTGGCCTACACTAGCATTTTTGGTTCGGTCATCGCCCTATATCCCTATAAGCCAGTCCAAGCCTGCCGGCTCATCCATAATGGGTGAGGGGGCATCCACCCAATGGCCATCTCACCCATTATGGAGGAGCCGAGGGAAATACTGTTTGCCTTTGACAGTTCATTTCTCCAGCCGCACATGATCACTGAGCCATGCAACGCTGGGGGCGTTTTGCTTCGCCAGCCTTGCATAGCTCATTGGAAATGCTGGCTGGGGCACTGCATGCATGTATGTGCGAGGGGGTGCTCCTGCGCCTCCTCGCACATACGGGCAGAGCAACCTGGAGCGGGGCATTTTAGCAACCACCCGCAGGCCCCTGCAGAAGGTACGTTTATGGTGATTTATTTTTTATTTAAATGTGTATGGGTGTGTGTATGCTTGCGTTATGGGACTGTGCTGGGAGCAGGATGGGCGGCAGCACTGGGATAGTGGTGGGAGTAGGGTGGGGAGAGCCCAGGGTCTGTACTGGGAGTAGGGTGCGGTGACGGCACGCAAAAGTTCATAGCGATTTCTCCATACTGTCCATCTTGCACTTTTGTGGGGGCCCGGCCTGCTCAAACTTTGCTCAGGGGGGGCCCAGGCCAAAAAAGTTTGAAGACCACTAGATTAATGAAACACAGCTGGGAGTATCTAGATTACTTGAAAATAATGTAGTGACTGCCTCCCTTTTGCTTTTTAGTTTTGGCTACAAGGTGTTGCATTGGCACCACTTTTAAGTAAAAATGCTTCAGCGCCACCTATAAGCCGAAACTATTACTTCTGAGTACAGCTAGCTGGGGGGGTGACATATGAGGAGGAGGACACAGCATATAGGTTTTGTTTGGTTTCTTACCCACCCATTGCCTGCCATGGCTATTTCCTCCCAGTAACTGCCTCTCTCCGCCCCAAAACACACTGGGCCTCATCACGAGTTGGGCAGTAATGCCGGCGCTATTACCGCCGGCGATATTAGCCCTACCGCCAAACCCCCGGAGCTATTAGCGCTGGATCACGGGTTTGGCGGAACAGTTACTGCCCATTCCCCATTGTACCCTTTCGGGAATTCCTCATTCTTCATTGGGCCCAATGGGGAAAATTTGCGATATTACCTGCCGGCGGATTTCCCACCGGCCGTAATAGCGCAGAAAATCGGCTAATTTGCCATGGATTTCCCCCCAGTTCAGAGCTGGGGGGAATGCCAAGGCCATGATCTGGCAGACCTTTAAATGTGGCGGTAATAGCGCTACCGCCGCATTTAAGGCTTACCGCCAGACTCGTGATGAGGCCCACACTCGTTGAGCTATCTTTGAGCTATATTTATCAAACAGTACAATCAAACTTTGGCCTGCCAGCATTGTTTCTAAGCTGTCTACTGAGAGTTAATGTGATTTAATTTGACCATTATATAAGGCAGATTTCCCACCTTAAAATCTGCTGATCCAGACTAGTTTTCTGAATATAATAATGCGTTTTGATTTTTGAATGCTCATGAGTAGCTTTAAACTGGCAGAGCCCATTAGACACATCATTATATTTTACTGAGTAAATGTATTCTTTACACCTATTTATTAAATGGCCAACAGTTTGTTTATCAATAAATAAGCTGTATACAATGAAATATCAAATTGTCTTATTCCCGCCTGAACGTCGTTGTCTGAATATCTTTTTAATCATTAGTCTGAACTGTCTTTGGACGATGGGTAAGATAAGCCACAATATTGATTTATGAAAGAGAAGTATTCATTACTAACCAGTGTTATTACTAAATTGACTTGGAAATGCGTACAGGGGCAGCTTTTCAAATCCACATCCTTGAATATTTTCAGGCCGATTCAGGCGCACAGGTCATCGAACGCCATGCGATAAGGCCACAGCGAATTCGCACATAGCGCGGCGCACATAACAAAAGTAGGCGTAACATGGGGCGTTACACGCAGAATGGGGAACAACTCGTGAAAATGTGGGCGTCATAGGGGAAGTACAGGAGGCAAGTGCGCGGAACGCCCACACGCTCGCCTACAACACGTATTCATGGAATGGAATAGGGAAAACAGCACACGGCCAAAGACGCGCACAGGCCCATACATGTCCGCCACACGAAAGCAGGCGGTAGCGTCCCTGCGCAGGAAAAAAATGTGCGCCAAAGTTCTACACGCAATTGTGCTGGGTGCGTGTATTTCAGGGGTGCGCGAGAAGTTCCACAGGCGATCACGCCTGGGGGAGCGTGTGCGTGTATTTCAGAGGTGCGCGAGAAGTTCCACACGCGATTGGCCTGGGCGCGTGTATTTCAGGGGTGCGCAAGAAGTTCCACACGCGATTGGCCAGGGCGCGTGTATTTCAGAGGTGCACGAGAAGTTCCACACGCGATTGGCCTGGGCTCGTGTATTTCAGGGGTGCGCGAGAAGTTCCACACGCGATTGGCCTGGGCGCGTGTATTTCAGAGGTGCGCGAGAAGTTTCACACACGATTGGCCTGTGCGCGTGTATTTCAGGGGTGCGCGAGAAGTTTCACACGCGATTGGCCTGTGCGCATGTATTTCAGGGGTGCACGAGAAGTTCCACACGCGATCGGGCCTGGGGGAGCGTGTGCGTGTATTTCAGAGGTGCGCGAGAAGTTTCACACGTGATTGGCCTGTGCGCGTGCATTTCAGGGGTGCGCGAGAAGTTCCACACGTGATCGGGCCTGGGGGAGCATGTTCGTGTATTTCAGGGGTGCGCAAGAAGTTCCACACGCGATTGGCCTGTGCGCGTGCATTTCAGGGGTGCGCGAGAAGTTCCACACGTGATCGGGCCTGGGGGAGCGTGTGCGTGTATTTCAGAGGTGCGCGAGAAGTTCCACACGCGATTGGCCTGGGCGCGTGTATTTCAGGGATGCGCGAGAAGTTCCACACGCAATTGGCCTGGGCGCGTGTATTTCAGAGGTGCGCGAGAAGTTCCACACGCGATTGGCCTGGGCGCGTGTATTTCAGAGGTGCGTGAGAAGTTCCACACGCGATTGGCCTGGGCGCGTGTATTTCAGGGGTGCGCGAGAAGTTCCACACGTGATTGGCATGGGCGCGTGTATTTCAAAGGTACGCGAGAAGTTTCACACGCGATTGGCCTGTGAGCGTGTATTTCAGGGGTGCGCAAGAAGTTTCACACGCGATCGGGCGTGGGGGAGCGTGTGCGTGTATTTCAGGGGTGGGCGAGAAGTTCCACACGCGATTGGCCTGTGTACGCGATTCCATTGGACCTAAGGCCCTGACAGCGCAGGCGCGACTGTCTCGTGACATGCGCGGGCGTTTCCCTGCACCCGGGGGAATGTTACAAGACCAAAAACTGCACGTCCGAGTGTCAGCTCGCGTAATTGGAGGATAGGGCCTCAGTGCGTATACGCAGAAGTGACTTTGGACGTGTGGTGCGGTTTAAAAGGTACGTGTAGTACGTCATTTCCTTGTACGTGCTTATCGTGGAGAGCGAGTGGGTGAAATCTGTACTTCTTGTCGGTTGACACGCAATTTACTTCACAGCGTTTCTAGTTCGTACTCCTTGTTACCTCTGTCAGTATTTTTCTGATTTTCTCTTCGACCTGTTTCCTCAAACAGCGTTGACTTCTCCTTTTGTCCTGTCTCCTCAGACAGTGTACAAATCTTCTTTTGGCGGGGGTGTTGCCAACGTGCACACGCGGGTATTTTTCACGCTCTTTTCCCAGGCAGACGGTGAGTCGCGCACGTATTTACCAACTGTGCTAGCCCCATGTGTAGCATACCCCTTCAGAGGTCATTGTAGGCTGCGTGTGACAAGCATACGTTAATTTTTGTGTTTCTGGGTGCCACAGCATAGTGCGGGTTCCTTTTCCCACGCACGTGGTCTACGAGGGGTCGCATGCACGTCATTTTCTGTTTTAGGGGTGCCTGTGCGTTGCGTGACCCGTCATCTTTTCCCAGGGATTCCATACAGCCTTGCTAAAGCACTTGGGTATGAATTTCATCTAGTACCCTATCCCTTTGACCCCCAATTGCCCAGGACAATTGTCTACTGCATCTCCCATACGCACAACTCCATCAGTGCCATGGCTGGGAGGCGAGCAAGCGGTAAGGGTGGCAAAGGTGGCCGAGCCTCAAGAGGTGGGCATGGTGGGCGCGATAGGGGATGTGGCCAGGATTTGCAGCCTACCCCTAGCCCCCACGTGTGGAGGACCAGTCAGGGACACACATCCCCTCCCCCATGGTTGAGGGAAACGTGGCTGACACCATTCCTGCTCAGCCCTTGTTGGACCGGCCCGTTGTGGCACCTGACCTAGCACAGGGTGACTCCCAGGCTGACTTTCAGGTCACCAAGTCTAGGCCACGGGTGGCGGCGCAAGCCAGTGTCACCAGGCCACGTGGTACAGAGGCAGCCATGTCATCTGCTGCCCTGAGTAGGCGGAGTGGGGAGGCTGCAGGGGCAGCTGC
Organism: Ambystoma mexicanum; assembly: GCF_040938575.1. Taxonomy (NCBI): domain Eukaryota; kingdom Metazoa; phylum Chordata; class Amphibia; order Caudata; family Ambystomatidae; genus Ambystoma; species Ambystoma mexicanum. Next base: position 830,141,497 of record NC_090929.1, read on the forward strand.
AGCTCCGTCCACCCCAGCTCTGACTCTCCCAGCCAGGACAGTGTTGATCCCGGTACATCAGACTGACGTTCCCCCTGCCATCATCACACTTCAGCTAATGCCTGCAGAAAGTCATGTGGTCAGTGTGCCATCGCACACTACTACTACACAGTCCACCGGTGCTCCTGCCTCTAGTGTCCAGAGCGGCGTAGGGCACTCTGGATCCCCACCACCCACAAAAAGAAAGAGGAAGAGTGCTCGTCCAGTACAGGCTGATGACCCCGACACGGCTACACGGTCCGGCACGCCAAGGAAGCCTAGCTTCAATGATGCCGAACTGGATGCACTTGTGCAGTATGTGTCCGAACATGACGCCGTAATGTTGGTCACTTCAGGGTGTAGGATCACACCTGCTCGACGTCAGGCACACTGGCAGTCCATCGCGGACAGCATAAGTGCCCTTGGATTTGTGAGGTGCACAGCTGTTGAGTGCTACAAGCGCTGGAACGACCTTAAGAGCAGGGCAAAGAAAAAGCTGGCCTCAAGTCATGCCGCAACTCTGGTGACTGGAGGTGGGTCTCCACAAGAGGACATTGAACTCACTCTACATGTGCATGTTGCTGGGACCTACGTCACAGAGGAGCAGATCCAAGGTGTGGGAGAACTGCCAGATTACGAGGCATTGTCCGGTGAGTGCACATGCATGTGTGTGTGATCCATGTGTGTGTTGTTTGTGGGAGGGGTTCTGGTTGAGTGCCAGGTCAGGGTGTGTGTGCCTGAGTGTTTTGGGCCACCCATGTGCTTCATCCAATGCATTCGGCGCACCAGGATTTGGGTATTACAGTATCCCTTCTGCCCACAGTAGGCATTTTGCACTACATCGCGCAAGTTGCCCTTGAAGTGGCATCTTGCAACAACATTGTTCCGTATTTAGCTGTGTTCATTCAGGCTGATTGTTGAAATTCACCCGGTTCTACTGCGCATCACTCTGCCCTATTGTCACATATATGACATGCCTATGGTACATGCCATCTGTGTGATGGCATGTGTCATGTATGTGTATTGGACATGCCACTCCCAGGCCAATGTGTGATGGCACTGCTAGCCAGCATGAGGCTAATGTGTTGCTCTTCCATCTTGGTGTCATCAGTGTCTGACATTTTCTTCCCCTTCCAACTCATGGACAGTGCATGCATGGGAGGGTAATAATCATGTGGGACATGTGTAAATCAAGTACTGGTACTATAGCTTGTCTGGCCTAATTGCGTGCCATGGTGCTAATGCCTGTTTCCATTTTTTGTCTTTCATGTTGTTGCAGAGGATGACGCACTTGATGCTGTTGAGGGTGAGGAGATGGTGCAGGCCCAGGAGGGATCTGAAGCACGACCAGGCACCAGTGGGGGACGTGGTTTGGTGGTGGGGGAGAACCCTCTCTTGCTGCAGGCCATACTGTCCAGGGGTGTCCCTGGCTGCACCTCCCCAGAACTCTTTTCAGGTGTTGATTTGGATGAGACCTATGTGGATTCGCAGGTATGTGTTCATGGAAGGGATACTGTTCTGTCCGACCCACCTGCACCAGGGGTAGAGCACACTATGGGGATGTCAGTGTTGGTAGGTGCACCTGTGGTGGTTACGGATGCAGGGCCACACTCCGCAACATCTGATCCTGTTCCTGGGCCAGCAGATCAGAGGGGAAATGCAGTCCTGCAGCCTCAGGCAGTGCTGACACAGCAAGGCGCAGTTCGCCTTGCCCCAGACAGGTGTGGTGCCCGCCAACGCGGTGGCCGTCCGCCACCGGGCAATACCGCATGGAAGCAATCCATATATGGTATGGCTAACCAACAGGCAGCATCATCAGAAATGATTGCTCAAGCCATGGAGAGGGTGGCCACTTCCATTGTCCCCCCAGAAAGGTAGATTGAGCTACTACAGCAGGCAACAGACTCCATTTGCCAATCAGTCAGGGAGGACATGTTGGCATCCAACAGGGACAGACAGGCGGCCCTGGACAATCTGAGGGAATCAATTTCTCTAGATGCCCAAGGACAGAGGGAAGGCCTGAGGGGAGAGGTCCGGCACCTCAGACAGACTCTTGAGGACCTTGAGGCTTCCACTGTCACCAGGACGGAACAGCTGCTGGAGCGCGTCACCCGTATGCTCTCAGCATAGATGCAAGCAACTCGGGCGAAGGCCCGGGCAACTCGGGTGTAGGTCCGGGCAACACGTCAGTTGTTGCATGGGGATCTCCGCACCATATCCCTCCAGAACAAGGCCTTCCACACCCGCATGCTTGCTGCCATGGAGGACCAAACTAGGGCTTTGCGTGGGCTGCCTCCCATAGCACCACCACCTCCTGTGGCAGCAGAGGTTGAGGAGAGCGAATCCAGCAGTGAATCTCCCACGATTTAGTAGCCGTGCAGGCCATAAGCCCATGGAGGTGTTTTTTTTTTCCCCAACATTCACACAGGCGGCTGTTGGTGGGCACCCTGTCCTCGGACCTCCTGGGTGGCCTCCCCCAACCCCCCTGGCCCACACATGGCCATTTTTGATTTTTGATTTTTTGTTGCAGTGTGTTGCCTTGTGTGGCTCCCGTGGGCATCCACTGTATTCAAGCTGGGCACATGCAGGCTTGTCCTGAATTTGGTTTAGATGCTTGGGTTCGTGAGACACACACCCCTCCTGCTTCCCGTTTCCATGGGCTTGCAAAGGGTGTGCCCAAGTGACAGTGACTTACACAGTGACATTGGACTCCCACGACATGTGTGGGCAGTCTGTAGTCAATGCTGTGTATACATTCCTAGTGCATATTGTTGTTGTATTGTGCACTGCATGGTGTATTGATGTGTGCTTGTGCATCCATGTCTCCCTCCTAATTTTCAGGTTCATTCCTCATGTCTTCACAACGCCGTCCACTTTGAAGATGGAGTTCATGTTGTGAGCAGTGGACTTCCAGATGTGCGTGGTAACAACACTGTACAGTTGGAGGTGGTGGATGTGATGGCATTCTCATGTTGTAAGACTACGTATCCTTTACCTTAGTACTGTCATGTTTATGCTATGTCGATTGTATTGTGGTAAGCATTTGGTCATGTGTGTTGTTATTTCTACATTTATGTGGGCATATTGTGTGTGGCCAGTTTCCATTAGGGACACTGTACTTTGTGACACGTGTCATGTTTGGGGAATGACTTTGTTTGCTCTCACATGGCATATCATGCCATGGTGTTTTGGGTGGCGGTGCTGGGGAGGGGTTGAGTGACATGGCACTGTTGTCATGTTGTATCTTGCAAGGGGGTCATGATTTTAGCAGCATAGAAGTGTGTCTTTTGAACACAGTATTGGTGGTGTTTGTGTAGGTAGGGAAGCACACAATGGAACACTTCCAGATGTACAATCTCAGGCTGGTATGGTTGTGACAGTTGACTGTCCATTGACACATCATAATTGTCAGTTACAATCATCATTGATTGTCAGCTGGTATGTGCCAGGGCTGTGTGCACTCCACAGGGGTGTGATTTTATGTGAAGTAATTAGCGACGAGTTGCGTACGGGCTGCCTCACCCCATGCCCTTTCCCCTCCCATGCACAGCGGGCATGCATGTGGTTGGGGATGTGGGGGCACCACCATGTCCACGGCCAGGCCCCGGCGTGTTACAACGTTGTGCAGGACACATGCTGCCACTATGATCCTGCACACTACTGGGGGAGCGTATAACAGCTGCCCGCCAGAACGGTCAAGGGAGCGGAAGCGTAACTTGAGCACTCCGAATGTGCGCTCCACAATGCCCCGGGTTGCAATGTGGTCTGTGTTGTATCTTACCTGGGGTGGCGTGGTGGGGTTCCGAATTGGCGTCATCATGTGGGTGCTGAGAGGATAGGCACTGTCCCCTGGGGAGGTGGTGATGGGTATAATTAGTGGGGTTGTGACATTACTCAGTATCTGACATGCATGCATGCACAGTGGCATTTATGCTCACCGAGCAGCCATGTATCGCCATGCCGCCCAGCTTCTATGTCCCGGTTTAGGGTAGACATTCTGTAGATGAAACTGTCGTGGGTGGAGCCTGGATAGCTGGCGTATACTGAGGTGATGATTCCCTTGGCATCACATACTACTTGGACGTTGATGGAATGCCAGTGCTTGCGGTTTCAATAGATGTGCTCAGTTGCAATCAATGGCACCTAGCACTTTGGGGAATTGTGCCACCCTGTAGAAATCCTGGGCGACAGCCTGCCTTTCTGCAGGTGTTCTGGGCAGGTATATGTGCCTGCGGACTGATGGGCGTGCAGTGATGATGGCCGAGACCTGGTGTAGGCAGCGTGACTGCGTGGCCTGTGACACCCCACCCACTATGGCACTTGTCCGCTGAAATTATCCAGTGGCCAAGAAGTGAAGTACATTGAGGACCTTCTCCAGGGGGCTGATTGCTTGGGAGCACAGGGTGGGTGATGTGAGGTCATCCTCCCACTCACTGACCAGGTCGAGTATTATGTGAGGTGGAAACCTGTACCTCCCATACACCTGGTCATCAGGCATACCAAAAAGGCTGGTTCTGGGTGTAAAGATTCTGGCCCTGACTATCCTCCTCCTCCTCCTGCGGTATCCCACGGCCACTGCTGCTAGGAACGGTATATTCATCCTGGCGTCTGAGCTTGTTTGTTGTTTGCGCACCCTTTTATGCTGCGCGTGGCTTAACAGAGACTTGGGCTGAATCCGCGTGGGTTCAACGGTCACTGCAACACCACAAACACCTTGCGCGAGACTCCCAGCGAAGGTGCATACCGGCCAGCGCAGTGACCTAAAAAGGGGGCGGAACCCATGGAATGGGGAACAACAAGTGTAAATGTGGCCGTTACGTGGGAAGTACCACAGTAAAATACTTGTAACGCCCACACACGCGCTAACAGCACGTATTCATGGAAATGAACAGGGCTCTCCTGAGCGCAGAAAAAGACACGCTAATCTGGGTACATGTCCGCCAAGGGAAAGTAGGCATAAGCGTCACTGCGCATCAAAAACAATGCATAAAAAGAGCGTGCAAACACACACGCGCTTATACAGCAACGATGAATGTCCAATTTTTCGGAGCAGTGATCACGATACACCGGGAGGAGGAGGATAGCCAGGGCACACATTTTCCTACCCAGGACAAGCCTTTTTGGGATGCCCGATGACCAGGTCTATGGCATGTATAGGTTTCCACCCCATAGTATATTAGACCTGGTCACGGAGTGGGAAGATGACCTCACATCACCCACCCTGTGCTCCCAAGCACTGAGCCCCTTGGAAAAGGTGCTCAATGTACTGCATTTTTTGGCCACTGGGTCATTTCAGCAGACAAATGCCATTGTCGGGGGCATTTCACAGTCCACGCAGTCACGCTGCCTACACCAGGTGTTGGCAATCATAACTGCACGCCCCTTAGTCCGCATGCACATATACATGCCCAGAACACCTGCAGAAATGCAGGCCGTGGTGCAGTACTTTACGGGGTGGCACACTTCCCTAAAGTGCTTGGTGCCATCGATTGCACCCATGTGGCCCTACGTCCACCTAGGGCTACAGAGCACATCTATCGCAATCGCAAGCACTGGCATTCCATCAACGTGCAAGTTGTATGTGTTGCCAAGGGAATCATCACCTCAGTATATGCCAACTATCGGGGTCCACCCATGATAGTTTCATATTCAGAATGTCACCCCTACAGCGTGCCCTGGAAGTTGGGAGGCATGGCAACACATGGCTCATTGGTGAGTACAAATGGCCCTGCAAATGCATGCATGTCTCACACAGACAAAACCACACGACGACAACCCATCTCACCTCTACAGGGGACAATGCCTACCCTCTGAGCACCTACATGATGACGCCAATGCGGAACCCCACCACACCACCCCAGGTAAGATACAACACAGTCCATATTGCAACTAGGGGCATAGTGGACTGCATATTCGGAGTGCGAAAGTCACGCTTCCGCTCCCTTGACCACTCAGGTGGTGACCTACTATATGCGCCACCAGTAGTGTGCAGGTTCGTTGTGGCAGCATGTGTCCCGCACAATGGTGCAACATAGCGTGGTATACTGGTGGACATGGTGGTGCCCCCACATTGCCAACCACAGCACGGCGGCTGCACATGGGAGGGGAAAGGGCACTGGGTGAGGCTGCCTGTACCCAGCTTGTGGTACAATTTCTCACCTAAAATCCAACCCATGCGGAGTGCACACAGGCCTGGCACATTCCAGGTGACAATCGATGATGACAAAGAGACAATCATCTGTCCCAACCTTAACACCCTGAGAATGTGTACTCGAAGTGCTACATTGTGTGCATCACTTAGTACTAAAAGTATCTCAATCTGGTGTGCACAAAAGGAACACATGGAAGATGGAGTATGCCAGAAACGGCATGACAAAGTACACACCTAAATGTCAGTATGTCACCTAAATCCTCCCACACTTTATGTCACCTGCTTGACACACCATGCCATGGCATGCAATGTCTAAACAGAGAAATAAATGGCCAACACATAACACTACTGTCACAAAGCACGCAACGATCAACCTAAAAAGTCCAGAAATAACTCACTGATCAATATAATCATGTACACAGGAATATCAATTGGCCAGTACAACACACCAGAAACACAGGTGTCAGGGCTAAAGCCAAAACCAGACCAAGACAAGGGGTGCAGAGGGGCATGCTGGGGACTGTGATGCTTAGACAGGGCGTACGAACAGTGTCTAGAAAGTCACACCCATTTAAAAGGTTGCTGTGCCTCTTCTGCAGAAAAGCAGCCCTAAAAGACTACGTTTCCCAGCAGAAGCAGTCTCCTGCCTACAACACCCAGCATGCCCGGGGCCGCTGTGGACCAATCAGGAGCCCAGCCGGGTGTGGCTCGTCAACGCGCATGCGCAAGCCCCGAGGCATGGGGCTTGCGCTTGAGACTTCGGAAGGAGAGGACGTGCAGAGCCCAGCTCCAGCAGAATCATTCGCAAGGGACCCAGCCCCACCGGAGAAGCAGCCCGGCCCCTCGCTCTCACAAGATAAGTCCTTTTACCCATCTTGGGAATCAGAGGGATCGGGGGAGAAGCGCAGGGGGCCTTTGCTCGCCCATTTCTAGCCCCTGAGCCTACCGAGAAGATAAGTGGGCGTGTATTTTTGGCGCGTCGCCATACCCCGCTTGTATTGTTGTGGGTAAGCGAAGTGTACGGAAATATCCGTACCCAACCTGTGTGTGTGTTCCCGCCTCCTGGGACCAGGGAGAACAAGGCGCACAGGAGGCGAAAACACATGTGGCAACTTTCCGCGGCGGTCTGAAGGAAGACCCCTGTGGAAGTTAACGCTGGCAATTTTCCATATCAGGAACTAGTGGAAAAGCCCCAGAGAAGTGGCGTAACTTTGACACACTCAAACGCCCGTGAACAGAGCTCGGGTGGCAGCAATGAACGTTGTGTGGTTTGAATGTGCATGAGGAATGAATGTGAATGTTACCAGAATTCAGAGGACAAAAACTTAACTCGTGTTATTTCTTTTAGCTTGGACCAGCACAGAACACTACGGACCTGCCACAAAACTTGACGGCTCTACCACGGACCGGACACTGAAAACCAGAGCTAAGTTTGCATGCTGGAAAATAATGGTATTTAGTTGTGGACTGATGTAGGTGCTTGGGTTAGACTTTGTACGTAAGGTTAACCAGTGAGGGGGCCTAAGCCTGGGTATGTGGCATTGGGGTGCGAATAGCTACTTGGTACCATGTACATCAAAAGTGTGCAACAATCAGCCCTTTCCCTAAAAATTACCCTTCCTATCCACAACCTCTACCCAACCCTCAATCCGGTTTCCCTAAAGCCCCCCAACCTATCCAACCAGCAAGACCCTAACCCTCCTTCCCTGCTCTGGTCCGGGTAGCCTGTGTAAGCTTTGACTTGCAGGCTCCACGACCATAGTGGGGGTGGTTGGTATTGCGTCGCTCCTGCGCCTTGGACCAGTGTGCCTTGACAACAGGACCCAAAAGTTGATATCTCTGACCGTGACCATACCCAAATGTACATGTGAATCAATGTTTCCTGAATTGCACATGCCACCCATCTAAATTCTTGTGGCACTGCTAACCAAAGGGGGCCAGGGAAGGGCATAGAGCATGAAGGCTAACAACAATGGAGACAGTCAAGGCAATACATGAAGATGGAACATGAACAAAGGATGCATCTCAATGTACAAACATAAAATGATGGCAACCATGCACTGGACAATCATGAATCCCACTAGGGTTGTATACGCAGGTCGTACATGAGACTGCCCACAGATAGAATGGAAGCCCAATGCCACTGTGTAAGTTACTTTCACATGCTGCACTTCTAGCAAGCTCATGGAAAGGGGAAGCAGGAGTGGCATATGTGTCTGGACCCATGGCATAAACACCAACACAAGAAAATCCTCTATGGGACCAGCTGGAACCTACAGTGGATGCCCTCGGCTGCCACACAGAGCAACACACTGTCACATAAATGCACAATAGACAAAAAATGAATAAACATGTCTCTAGGGACAGGGGGTACGGGAGGGCCCACACAGGAGGGAGGAGGTGGGGGGGCTACCCAGGAGGGAGGAGGTACAGGGTGCACATCAACAAACACATGTGTGGCTGTAAAAAAAGAACCCTCCATGGCTTAATGGGCCGCCCGGCTATGATGGAGTGGGAGACCCATCACTGCTGTCACCACCCTCTGGTGCTGCATCAGAATATGGTAGTGGAAAGGGAGGAGAACCACGCATAGCTCTGGTCTGGTTCGCCATGGCAGTGGCCATGCAGGAGGGAGATGCTTGCATCTGCAACATGATGGGCCTAGAGGTCTCCATATAACACCTCACAGGATGCACGCATTTGCTCCGTGATGGTACGAGTCATCAGTTGAATCTGCTGTTCAGACCGTCTACTGCTGGATGCCTTGAGTGCAGCCAGTGTTATGCTGAGGGACCTATTCTCTGACCTCAGGGCTTCTCTGTTGGCCTGACCCTCTGCAGCCAAGGATGCATGCAGAGCCCTCAGTTCTGCCCGTCAGCTCCTGTTGCTGGCCACCATGTTCAGTCTGTGTGAGCGGCATGTGTACCGCAATGCCTGCTGCTGGTGCTCCACCTGTCTTGCTGAGGGTATCATGGAATTGGCCACCCTATCCATGCCCTGAGCCAACATCTCATGTGAAGCAGCATGTTGTTGTGCAATAGCATACATGGACGGCTCCCACACAGTATCACCAGCTAACACACAGCCACTGATTTGGTGGACCCCACACCTGCCTAGGACAAGGGTACCTCACCCTGGATGTGATGACACCATCTGTGGCTGCAGGACTGCATCCCTCCGTTGATCTGCTGCCCCAGGACCAGGAGTTAATACTGTGGAGTGTGATTCTGCAACCGTAACCACCACAGACGGATGTCCCGACACTGACTGGCCCTGTGAGGGGTCCTCCTCCCCACCCGATGTTTGTAATGCAACATCACACACAGTCAATGCACTCACCTGCAACAACACAGAGGTATCCATATCTGATTCACCACCAGAGCCTAAAGCTTCCTCGGAGGTGGACTCAGACTGAGTCTGGGCCAGGATTGCCTGTAGTACCAGTGGCACTTCATGGGCTACCACACCACGTCCTCCACTGGTGGTTGGTCTTTTCACACTATCCTGTTCCTCCTCCAACTCCTCCTCTGCATCCAGTGCCTCATCACCTGCACATGGACAGCAAGAAAATTAAGAGCCATGTAAATACCATAGACCACACACATAGGCATCACAATGTCGTCATGTAACACATCAACCTGCCATGTCACAAACTCCTGCACCTACGCAGTGTCAATGCAAGTGAAGGCTAGCATGAAAGCAGCCATGGACCTTTGTGGAAGGGCTAAGTACAACGTGTAGTGCATGGTGCATAGCACCTGCTACACACATGAGCACCTGACTGGCATAGTTCACCCGCCAACATCACAGGTGCCAAAACACGTATGCCATGTACCATAGCCATGCCTGATCTGTAATAGTGCATTAGATGTGACTTGCTGACTACTGGCCCAGAGCCATGTACAATGGATGTGGCATGACATGTAAATCACAAACTCAATACACACAGGTGTCACACGGTGCAACAATGCAAGGGTGGTGCAATGGAGTGAAGCCAGACACACCCATCCCATGAGGCCAGCTCACTTTGACATCACACGAGTGAAAAGGCATGGTGAAGGTGAGACCTGGGGTTGGGAGTGGGAGTGGGCATTGCAGTACATGGGAATGGCATACCAAATAAATACAACTACATTATCATCAATGAAAATGCCTTGTACTGGTGGAAGTGTATGCGCAGACATCAGCTGTCAATAGCTGCTAGAGGGTTGTAGGGATACAGTTAACAGCCACTGAGTGTGGAGTATGGCAAGGAAGCAGTGCATGGGTACAACTGGTGGCTCAGAAGCCTGTGTCAGAGATCATAGTGTGGGCAGGTGACCAGTGCATTCTCTCAGTCATCCAGAAATCCTGCAGGGAAGAAGAGGTAGAGAAAGCAGAACACATGAGGAGGGACCAATAGAGCCCCCAGACCCAGAGAAGGTTCACCTCCAGTGTCATTGAGGCAGGGAGGCTGTAGCAGAGGGAGGCCCCAGCTGAAGATAGACATTAACAACCAACTAATTGCTCTGAGAAGTAACTGACCCTGAGGGAGTAGGAAAGAGATGATCAAATACCATGAGAAGGAAGTAAATTGGGAAGATGGAGTTGAGGGAACTGCAGCAACAGGAGCCATAAGGCCCTGCGGACAATGCAGAGCCAGTGCCATCATCACAGTCCTAGGTAGACACAATACCTGGCACCAAGACAAAAGGACAATCCCCACTGCTCAGGTCCAGATGAGTTGCAGAGGGAAGAGAGTAGAGGCACAGAAACTGGGTATAGGCCATTGCAGTACCCCACCATAAGTATGACCAGTCCGCTGGAGACACTGAGCTACTGGGGGAATCAGAGGAAAGGAGGAATCCCCCTGAGGATGTGCAGCTGGCAGGGTGACCCATCAGAGATGTGCGGAGAGAAGGCCAGTGTGGAGTGCAAGATCATCACAGGCTATCCGCCATCACAGGTTGGAGCAGGAAGAGGGCCAAGAGAGTCTGGACAGAGTGACATGGAAGTAGTGAGCAGGTGTGGTCATGGGGTTTGCCATGGTGTGCATCACACTGTGTGTATGCAGTCTGCAGGTCAACTAGCATGTGTCAGTCCACCATGACATGGTTCACCCATTGCAGTCATGCTAATGAAGACAGAACTGCCTGAAAACCAACACCTTTCATCCAAGCAACATACACATAACCTGGACACACATGCATCACCACTTACCAGACATTGCCTCATAGATTGGCAGGTCTCCCACGCCTTGGATCTGCTCCACATCAATCATAGCACCTATTATCGCCTCCTGTGGAGTGATTTCATTGTTCTGTACTGGTAACCCACCTCCAGTCACCAGAGTAGAGACATAGTTGGCACCCATCTTACCTTTGGCTCGGTGCCGCAGGTCATACCAACAGTTAATTGCGTAGGCAGCTGAGCACCTCTCATGGCCCAAGGCATTAATAGGGTCAGCAACACACTGCCAGTGGGCGATACGCTGGGCAGATATATGTGTGCTCCCTGCCTGCACAAGCACGTCGCTGTTAGGGAGATTTCTCACATCCTCAAATCATGGCTCTTCAAAGCGTAACTACAACGGAGACGCACTAGAAGGCCCAGTCATTAAAACAATGATGAAAATAACTCCAACCTCGGCAACTTTCAAATTGGAGAAACACTCAAACCAAAGAACCAACCACCCGAAAGAGCATAAGACATCATGGAAAATAGCCACAAAGGAAGGCTGCAGAGACTGACCACATACCTAGAGCCAGACGAAAGCCCTCAAGTGACGCTCCCACTCATACGCACCGGACAAACATATCCAGACCGGCAGACGCATCTAGATAGATGTTGGCCTGCGTCGCATCTGGATAGGATCGATTGAAGAATAACATGCCTGTGCCTAGAAAAACGTGAATGCTAGCATGGGGGATAAGTATTAACCCCTCTAGCACTCTATTGTAAGATAGTGTGTGCTGGGTATGTGAATTTAAAAAGACTAATAAAGTCAATGGCAACTTTACATGTTCTGGCAGACAGTAATCAGTGCCGGAAAATTGAGTTTAAAGTGGGAAATCTGAAAAATACAACCCTGTGGCACTGCACTGAAGGTGCTGTGTGACACACAGTAAAAGATGATGCCTATGAGGCTGGTGTTCACACTTAGAGTTGTGAACACCAGCCTGCGTGGCGTTCGGATAAAGTTGTGAATGTTAGCATGCCCACACCTGGACAGATCTCCAAACACTAGCCTGCGCCGCATCTAGATAAAGTGTGAATGTTGGCATGACCACACCTGAATGGAGTCCTAAACATTGGCCTGCGCCGTGTCTAGATGGGAATGTGAGGGCCAACAAGTGCCACACTCAGACAGAACTGTGAATTTTAGCATGGTAAAGGTCAGGTAACCCACTAACCAATATAAGCTCAAACTCTGTATCCTTATCTCACTCAAAAGACTCACACAACCATCTCTCGCACAACAAGCCGCACGCACTTCACAACACTGCAACAACACATAAGCCGAAACAACAGCACAAGCGGACTGACTCCGATCCGATACCCGCACCAAAGCTCAGCACCCGGTGTATACTGAGTTGAAGCTGCCAACAGAACACAACTCCTCTCACTATCCTACTCCCTTCTTCACCTTACTAACCCATCCCACCTTTATCATTTACAGATCCACCTGAGTGCCTGGGGACCAATTAAGTTGGTGACGGTGCACGGTACAAATACCTTTAACATTTAACATTTAACACAAGTGCTTAATTCCCTCTACCTTTTGCTATATTTTGGGGCTTTGAACTTTTCATTTTCAATGTGTTTTACTTTTGTGTTCATGGATATGGAGTCTCACCAACTCCATAGGCATCATCTTTTACTGTGTGTCACACAGCACCTTCAGTGCAGTGCCACAGGGTTGTATTTTTCAGATTTCCCACTTTAAACTCAATTTTCCGGCACTGATTACTGTCTGCCAGAACATGTAAAGTTGCCATTGACTTTATTAGTCTTTTTAAATTCACATACCCAGCACACACTATCTTACAATAGAGTGCTAGAGGGGTTAATACTTATCCCTTTTTGTCTGATTCTCATGGAACATTAGTATGTTCCCCTTTCTCTAAGATTTGGCTGGTGGCAGTGGCATCTACCCTTTTTATTTTACTCCGGACTATGAAAATAGACTTGGTACTGTTAGAGGCTATGGTGGTAGCCTCAAACTCAAACCCGGTAAACCACTTTTATTTTAACTTGGTTCCGTTTGGTTTTTTGTGTCATTTCTTTATGTAAAGGTCCTTCTCGTGTTTTACTCTGCGCGCCAAACCAGAAGCCCTCCTTAGGCGCATGAATGTCTGAGGGGGACAGGATGTGAGGGAGGAGTTTGACCATCCCTGCACAGGGTCTCCTTGGAGACCCATGTCACAATATGTGTGATTGGCTGTGGTGACTGTGCTGCCAGGACAGCCACTCTGCTGAGTTATTGACAACTAGGCTGGTGTGAATGGGGAAAACTGCTTAAAAGGCAGGCCTCTGGGACTGGAAGGCAGAGTCGCCAGTGGAACGAGAGAAACGAAAGAAGCTGAAGGAAGGAGACTGCTGCAACCACTGGAAACCCCGGTGAAGCCTTGCTGCATGTCTGAATTGCCTGAAACTTTAAATGACAGAGAAGACCATCTAGGAGACTTCTTCCCTTGAGTCTGGTTGGACCAACTGGCTCACAAAGCCCCTGGACCTCCTCTCTAGACTGGTCGAATTTGCTGTGCCGTGCTGCAGGAAACCAGATAGCCAGTGGGAGAGGGCACCTTTTATTTGTCGCTTTGCTCTGCTGTTGGCCTCTTCTCTGGGCAGTGCAGGAACCTCCAGACGTCCTCCTTCATGTCACCTTGACTGAAGCTCCCAGAAGAGCGAGACTGCAGGAACTGCCAGGAACAACTGCCTCAGCTAGAGCCTTCTTCATCTTTAAGGCACTGTGCGAAACTCAGCCGTTCTTTCCGTCCAGCCGCAGTGAATGTATTTGAAATCTTTCATCTCTATGAAGGCTCGTCCTTCTCAACCTTTCTTCTGACCAACTTCATTTTGAACTCTTGGCAAAGACTTAACCGCAAACTACATTGAACTGTGTGATCCTCTGCAAAGACTCTGAGCCATTGACTTTGGCCCAGGCCTATTGATTTGAATCCTAGTTGTAGTAGCCTTTTCTAGATTGCCCTGCCCATAAATTGTTGGTGCTATTGATTTTGAATAATCGTGTCTTTCCTCCCTTTTAAATTGCTGGAGTGCCATTTTGCTCACACTTCATTTTCAGCTTAACTTGTCCAGAATTGATTGGGTGTTGTGTAGTATATTAAGATTGAGTTTTTACTCCTGCTTTATCATAGTGAACTGTTTTAAAACTAATGGTGTAAATAAATGTATATTCTTTTACTCAGAAACCTTGACTCAGTGTTTGTTTGAACCATAGTGATTGCTGTCCTTTGTGTAAACTCTGATACTGCTCACTTTACTCTTGAGATAAATCTGGCTGCTCAGCCATCGCTACCAATTTACTGTGTGGTACAGGCTTGTACCAAAGGTGAATTTGTACTTGCACTTGTAGACTTAATTGTATGTAGTGTTCCGAAAAGGGTACTGCACATGATTCTGCCTAACAGTCGCGTTGGTGTAGCTGCACGTAGTCCATGAGGATCTGGAACTCCTCATCACTAAAGCTCCTCTTCCTTGACGTGCAGGTCTCCTGTGCCGTCCCTTAGGACTGAGCCTGTTTGCCTACTGCATGCTTTACCTTCTTACGAGGCTGGGACCACTTGGGTCAGTAGGGGCTGGAGCACTGGTGGTCTGGGCTGTGGCATCAAACACTGATGGTGTGACTGTAGGTGCCCTTGCAGGTGGCTGTACCTGGGTGCCAGTGCCATGTGCTGCACAGCATGTCCCTTCTCCTCGAAGCACGGATAGCATCTGCCCCTACGTCTGCGTGGACCGGGGCAGCAAGCACCACAGGCATGGCTGAGTGACCCAGAGGCTGGGTGGTGGTTGCTACAGCTGCCCCTACAGCTACTTGACCCTGGTGGGTGTGTACAGCAGGTGACACTGCTGCATCTGGACCCTGGGTGCCAGTGCCATGACGCTGCATAGCATGTCACTTCCCCCACAATGCACAGATAGCATCTGCCCCTGCGTCTCTGTGGACCGGGGCAGGGAGCACCACAGGCATGGCTGAGTGACCCAGAGGCTGGGTGGTGGTTTCTACAGCTGCCCCTGAAGCTACCTGGCCCATGCAGGTGCATACAGCAGGTGGCACTGCTGCATCTGGACCCTGGGTGCCGGTGCCATGACGCTGCATGGCATGTCCCTTCCCCCTCAATGCACGGATAGCATCTGCCCCTGCGTCTCTTTGGACCGGGGCGGGAAACACCACAGGCATGGCTGAGTGACCTGGAGGCTGGGTGGTGGTTTCTACATCTGCCCCTGCAGCTTCCTGACCCTGTTGGGTGGGGGCATGGCTCTCCCTGCACGTGGCCAGACACCTCTGCCACCTCGGGCACCTCCGCCACCTTGCAAACCTTCACCACCTCGGGCGCCTCTGCCACCCGGCCACCTTTGCCTCCCTTCCCACTCGTTGCCCTTCCAGTCATGCCACAGATGGAATGGTGCAATGGGAGTTGCAGCTATCGATTGTCCTGGGCAATTTAAGTGAGGGGGCAGTGTACGTGATGTCAGATGTACCAGTGTGCCCCAGCAAGGCTCAATCTAACCCCTGGGGAAAAAATAAATGGGCCACGTAATGCACAGGGACCCTAAATATGAAAAAACATGTACATGACCCCTCTGCATCCCACGTAAAAAGGAAAAACCTAACGCAGTATGCTGTGGCACCCAGAAGCACAAAAAATACATACGCGAAGGACACCTAAGCTACAGTGATGTTAAATAAGGGGTTACGCAACACACAGGGGCACCCACTGATGATTGCAAAATGTGTACGAAACTCACACTCTGCCTCAAAAGTACACGCGCATGTGCGCGGAGGCAATCCCCCACCAAAAGAAGAGGCTTTCATGCAGTGAAGATATTGGGTGGAAACGAAGTCCACACGTCCGTTCGCTATAATTCGGCAAGCATATGATGCTCTCCTGCGCACTTCTTTATCCCGATCCTGAACACCACGCCCACCATTCAGCGCGTGTCACGTAAGTTACGTGCTTAGGGCCTTTCCTTAGAATCCGCGCTAACGTGGTGTTCCACATGTGCGGAGTTGCTCTGTTTCTGGCTGGCCACTTGAGTAACACGGAAGACCCACTCTCCTGCCTACCAGTCAATTTACCAGCCTCCAACTGCCCCGAGCTGCCTCCTACGAGCCATCTGCTGCTGCCTCCCCACTCTGTGTGCCTGCTGCCCACGTGCCCTGCATTTTTGTGCCTGCTCATCAGCCATTGCCACTGATCCTGTCATTGTGACCACCTTTGCTGACCCTGAAGACTCCCGACTGCCATACCACCGCTCCACAGCCCAGGCGCAGGACCACCTTGCCCACCCACACCTGCCTCGTGGGCATCTCTGACACAGCACCATCTGAGGCAAGTAGCAACCCCCCAGCAGAGAGGCAGAGGGCTGTCAGCGTCTCACCCAGGGAAGTTGGCATCCTGGTGGAGCAAGTCCTGGGGCATTATGATGCCCTCTTCCCCATACAATTGCAAGTCGGCAATAAAGGAGGGAAGAAGATCTGGTGGACATCGTGGGTGCCATCAACGTGGAGGGGGTGGGACCCCGTGACTACACACATGTCCATAAGCGCTGGGAAGACTTCAAGTCCAGGACCCACAACAAGGTATGGCGCCTCCACAGAGCTGGTGATGACCGAAGGGGGCGCCGGGGCCGGTTGATGACCGATGAGATGCGGGTCCTGGAGCACTTCTACCCAGCGCTGTACGTCTAGGCTTTGGAATTGGTGCTCTGTCTGGAATCGACTGGTTAGTGTCCATGTGTTCTTGTCCACCATAGTGCATGTGCATGTTGACGTGTGGCTAGAGTGTGCACCTTGGCCTTATGTCTGACATGCCTACTGTACAGATGTCTGTGTGCATGTCTCAGACACTGATGCATGTGAGTCCATTCAAGTGTGTGCAACATCAATGGTGTCTGTGTTGAAATGCGTGATGTGCGCCAGCATGTAACAAGGTGCACATGTTTACATCCCTGAATCTGGACTGTGGCATGCCAGAGGTGTGACACATGGGTGCTTTGGCCGACATCATGGACATGCATGGTGTACATGTGCACGTGTCTGAATAGTGAGTGTGTGTCTGAACAACACTCTGTGATGTATGTTACTTGAGCTTTTGATTGTGTGATTGCTTCACGCTGCAAATTTGACCTCGAGTGCACTCTGACGTGATAGCTCCATGGCCTGCCTCATGGCTGTCAGGTGATGTCTGTGAATGATGTGTATTGCCCATGATGCGTGTGAGCTGAATGCACAATTCTGATTAGCTGACAGTGCCTTGTCCAAGGATGTGAATGTCTGTTGTGAATGACAGATATGATTGTGCATGTATGTGAATGGCACTTCCCTGTGTGTAGTGGACGGTGATGATGGTTGTGACTTTTGACAGTGCCACTGATGTACATTTGCATTGTGACAAACACACATAAGTTCAGTACCCTGATGTATGTGTTCTATGTTTCCCTATCCACAGCAACGATGGGAGGACAGGGCGGAGAAAGTGCTATGGAGCACAGCAGCAGGGATGCCTCCACCAGGCATAGATACAAGGCCCAGCCTACCTCCCAGGTACTGTCATCTTCTGGGAGCAAGGAGACTGGTGCTACTTCCAAGTCAACGGCCGCAGCTGCTGAGGGTATGCCCAAGAGGGTGAAGGTGGTGGAGGACTCCTAAGCAGTGGGAGGGACAGGTGAGCCAGCACAGGGGCAAGACACTGCGGAAGAAAGTGGGGAGGCATCCAGGTTGGCGGGGGAGGGAGAGGAGGAGGAGGCCACCTCAGCCCATCCCATGCGGCCCGCTGCGGGTGATGACGTATGTGTGACCGGTGCAGTCCAGGGTGACGGGCCGGAGGCAGTGCAGGTCGTTGTGGAGGGGCCTGTGCCTAATTCTTTCCCTGGTACTGCGACTGCACCAGTATGCACTTGTGGGCATGTCCCAGGCTGGACCCATGCGCAGGTGGCAGATGTTTCCACCCAGATGGAAACACCAATGCCTGCGGATGTCGCCATTCAGTACAGGGTGGAAACTGTGCTAGCTGGTATCATGAGGAGGGCAGACTCCATCCGTAATGATGTGCAGGCTTCCAATCGGGGGTTTGCATGTCATCACGAGGAGATCTGTAATCTCGTGAACTGACTAGCACATTTCCTGGAATTGCAATGTGTGCATGGGCTGGCCACTTATGTGACCACCTCCTCTGTGCGCCAGTCGTCCTCCCTGCCGTCTTCTGGCCCACATACCACCAGGTCCCCCTGTGTACCTGTCTCAACCCCGGCGGCCAGTCTGGTGGAGATCACATCCCTGCCAGGATCAGGAGTCAAATGAGGATCAGAAGAGGTGGTCAGCACGGAGATCCATCCTGTGACAGGACATGTGGCAATGGAGGACAAGCAGGCACCAAGCAGCAGGGCACAGCCCCAGTGGTTGTCATCATCCCATAGGCGCCGGCACCTGGCTATTCGGTGGCAGCAGGCTTGGCGTAGGAGGCAAAAGTACTCAGGGCTTCCAATAGACGGGAGGCAGGTCTCGGCCATCGTGCAGGAGGCACACGTGGACCTTTCAACAATGATGTCTTCCGTGCTGGAGCGATTTGGCCAGCAGATCGGAGCAGAGCGGCAGCGGGCACAGAGGGCACGACTCACCATGGCCAGGGCAGAGAATACCCTGCGTCAGGCAAAGAGGCAGGCCAAGTTACTCGAGGAGTCTTGCAGGGAGTTTGAGAGGAACACATTGGAGTCCCTGCAAGCTCTCGAGGGGAGAACACAGGGCCGCCTATTAGAAATCGACGCAGAGTTCGATGATGCCCTGGCCGAGAAATGGGGGGGAAATGGTAATTCAAAGGACTAGCCCACTTCCATTGTACATAGTTCTTTAGGTGTAAGTTTCCTTTGTTTTTTCTTTCTTTGGAGTTTTTGGACTTTACTCCACTTTTTGTATATAGTTCTTTGTTATTTTTATTCCTCATCATTTTTTAACATGGCTTGGGACAATGGAACCTTGTTCTTTGTACATAGTACTTGCATTACATAGCATTTATAATGCGCTGTATAGACCCACAGGCATGAAGGTGTGGAAGAGATAACAGAAAAACTAGAAATTCAAAAACTAGATCCTCTGAGACAAAAGTTCACAGAGAAAACCTAGGTAAGACCTGTACAGTCCTTAGCACAAAGAAGTTAGTGCTTATCAGGTAAAGAAGGTAAAGAAAAGCGTTTTCAGGACTTTCTTAAAGGTTAATTGCGACTTGTGGTTTCACATATACCCTGGCAGTTGATTCCAGATACTGGGAGCCTTCAAGGCGAACGCTCCATTCTCCGCTTTAGATATTCTAGATCTGGGTTGCACAGGTAGATTTTGCGTGCCAGATCTAAGAGTTCTTGGATTAACTTTGTCCTTGATGTGGCACTGCAAGTAGGATGGCATCATTTGCAGTCTACACTTAAAGGTAATGACCAAGACCCTGAACTTAATCCTTGATTCAACAGGCAACCAGTGAAGAGATCGCCTGGCTTCTGACACATGATCACACCTGGAGAGCCATAAAACAACCATCACAGCCCAATTCTGAACAACCTGGAGCCTATTCAGGTCCAGTGTACAGGCATCCAACAATAAGCTACAATAGTCAATTGTTGCTCCTATTATAGCTTGCGCAATGGTTTCTGCAGTTTCCTGTGAAATTAACGGTCTCAAATGTGATAATAACTTAACATAGTAAACCGCTGATGAGAAAACAATATTGACATGAGCCCTCATATTAAAGGTTTTGTCGCGAGTTACTTCCAACATTTTTGTTTTTGGAAGAGGAGCTATAATATCATCACCTAGTTTAAAAGAACTATAAGAATGGTTGAGATTGTGCAAAGCATTGGGCTGCCCACAATCATTAGCTCAGTCTTGCTCTTATTTAGGGCAAGATAATTATCCAACATCCATTTCTCTATGGGTGAGAGCATTCTGTTAACTTCCAACTCATCCTGGTCGTGGAGGCCCATCAGAGGAACTACGCACTGAGTGCCATCTGCGCAGTTTGAAAACACGACCCCTCCTCCTCTAACATGAAGAAGAAAGGAGCCCTAAACAGATTATATAGGCAGAGAGATGTACTAGCTCCCTGTGGGACGCCATAAAGGACTGGAACGGATAGTGCTTCAGCTATGTCCAAACAAACTCTACTGCATCTATGTTCCAGGAAAGAGGCAATCCATGCGGCTGCGGAATCCGTGAAATTGGTCTCATCCTTCAATCTAGTATTTAGAATGGAATGCTCAATTAAATTGAAGGCAGCCGATTGATCTAAAGATATAACCAGAGAGAGACCGCTCTTATCCATCTGAGTGCGCAGTTTAGATTTCAGCTCCAGGAGTGATGTCTCTGTCCCAAATTAATTTCTGAATCCTGACTGATGGGAATGCAGAATGGGAAATATATTCAGGTGCTCAGCAATTTGGCTGTAAGCGACCCACTCCAGTATTTTAAGTAGAAAAGGGGTATTGGATTATAGGCCAACAATACTTATCCCTAACCAGTCCTGGTTTCTTAAAGATGGGTGTGACCACGATTTATTTTAACTTGACAGGCACCTTAGCCTCTTTCAAGGAGGCATTTATAAATGTGCAGACTGCTTTGAGAATTCAAGCGGAACAGGTTTTGACTATCATGGATGAGCATGCATCTCCTCTGCAATGAGAGGGTTTCATCTGTTCAATGATTTTTGCTAGGTCAGTTTCAATTATTAAATTGAAGTTTAACAAAGGTATGACTGGGTCCCTAGTGTAGAGTTTGGGTTATTCCTTAACTAAAGGTGTAGATGACAATTTTTTCTTTTTGAGCATTGCCGTTCGAATATTGTGCAACTTATTTTGGAGTCCATCTTGAATGAGTTGGCACCAGTGTTTATCGTTTTCTACTAGTGGACCTGGGGGGGTAAGGGTAGTCTCTTTTCAAAGAATCATCTTCAGCTCACCATGGATTAACAGCTTTCTTTTTATTTGTGTTTTCATTTTGGACAGCTTTATGGACTTGCACCACATCTTTAATTTCATCTTAATTTGTTTGACTTACAATTTATTTTCTTTTGATGATATTTTATTTATTGGATAATTTTATGCTGATTTCATGTATTTGTTTGATATGAGTATGTCTTCAATTCTGTTTTTACAATATATATTTTGATGGAAAATAAAAGTGGTGTCTGGTCTCGATGGTTTCAGACAAAATTCACTCTTGCTTACTCAGTTCTATGTCCATGATGCTGGCCTATGTTGTTCATATTTGTGCACACAGGCATGCATGTGTCATGTTTGACTTCAAATGGAACTTGGCATGTTGTGGTGTGTGCATGACCAATGGATGTGTGTTAAGGTGCACTTTGAGTGTACAGTGTGTGGTGGCATTTCATTTCACAGCTGCTGCTTTTATGTCTATCGGTCCACAGTGTGCTGGGGTTTGGGGTGCGGACATGTGGTGGGACATGTCACAGGTGGGGGGGATGACATGAGGCGGGGCCTGCCTGCAGATTGCCGTCACAGGTGGAGGGGATAACATGAGGCGGGGCCTGCCTGCGGGGTATGGACACGGATGGTGCGGGGGCATGTGGTGAGGGATGCCTGCCGGGAATGGTCATGGGTGATGGGGTTCCCATGTGGTGGGGGCTGCCTGCGGGGTATGTTCATGGGTGATGAGGGTCCCATGTGGTGTGGGCTGCCTGCAGGATATGTTCACGGGTGATGGGGGTCCCATGTGGTGTGGGCTGCCTGTGGGTATGGTTACAGGTGACGGGGGATCCATGTGGTGTGGGCTGCCTGTGGGGTATGTTCACGGGTGACGGGGGTCCCATGTGGTGTGGGCTGCCTGGGGGGTATGGTCACGGGTCATGTTGGGGGGTTTCCCATGCGGTGTGGGCTGACTGTGGGGTATGGTCATGGGTGATGGTGAGGGTCCCATGTGGTGTGGGCTGCCTACAGGGTTTGGACACGGGTGATGGGGGGCCATGTAGTGTGGGCTGCCTGCAGGTTATGGTCATGGGTGTCCCATGTGGTGTGGGCTGCCTGCGGGGAATGATCACTGGTGATGTGGGTCCCACGTGGTGTGGGCTGCCTGCGGGGTATGGTCACGGGTGATGGCTGCTGGGGACTGGCTGTCCCGTAAGGAGGTGTCTGCTTCCAGGGTGTCGTGTGTGTTCCACGGGATACGTGCAGGAATTTCCACGTAATTTGGCTGGTGCGGGCTGGGGTACGCGATTACGCT
Source organism: Ambystoma mexicanum (assembly GCF_040938575.1). Classification (NCBI taxonomy): domain Eukaryota; kingdom Metazoa; phylum Chordata; class Amphibia; order Caudata; family Ambystomatidae; genus Ambystoma; species Ambystoma mexicanum. The sequence goes on from NC_090929.1 coordinate 830,164,116, forward strand.
GGAGTGAGGGTGGGGTACTCACAGGCCTTTTCACGTGATTTGGCTGGTGGCAGCGAGTTACGTGATTACGCTGGGGTGCGGACTGGGTACGCAGGCCTTTCCACATGATTTGGCTGGTGTGAGCGGGGTATGCGATTACGCTGGGTGCGGACGGGGTTCGCGCCGGACTTTCCACGTGATTTGGCTGGTACCAGTGGGGTACGCGATTGCACTGGGATGCGGACGGGGTGCGCACAAGCCTTTCCACACGATTTGGATGATGCTTGCGGGGTAGGCGATTGCGCTTAGGTGTTTCTGGCACTTCTTGGTGTTCATTGCGCCACGGCTACTGATGCCTCGGGAAATCCATGACTACGTGTGCCATGCAATTGCTAGTTTGCACCACGGCTGGTGCACACGTGGCACACGCTCCTTCTCGACGCGTGGTGCTTGCGCTTCTTCTGCGCTGTATTCTATGAATCGGGCCCATAATGTCTGAACTTATCTAGGTGATAATTGCACTTAATACATTGATAAATTGACTGTTGTTGGCTCATGGGCTGACTTCTACATTACGTAAACCATGGCTCTGCAACCTCAGGCTCTATTTATGTTTTGGATTGCAACTCCTTCATCATTGACTGTGCTAGCTAGTGCTGGTGTGAGTAGGGCGAGCAAAAGGTAAAACAACCCTGACCTACACAGTTCCAGGCAACACAGGGTCATTATGACTTTAGCGGTAGCCATTCCAGTACATACCAGCACGGTGCCGACCTAGTCATGAATGGAATGAGCAAATACCAGTGAATTTCAGCCCCGGCAGACTCGGTAATTGTCCATTCCCGGGCGCCGGAAAATATTACTCCCCATTCCCATTTGATTCCTATGGACTCAATGGGAATGGGAGGTAGGATGCAATGGCAGCATTCCCGAATGGTGCCGGTGCATTCGACATGGTCGGCGAGCGGGTGCAGTTTCGCCCGCTTATTCAGGGTGGGAGAAAAGGCACCCACTCGAAAGAACTCTGAGTTTTCCGGTCCAGAAACAACGGTACCGGCAAGCTTACCGGTACCGTTGTTTCCGGACCAGCAAACTCGTAACGAGGCCCATGGTCTGAAAGAAATGTGTGAAGATAGTGGGGCATAAGTAGATGTACCTCCCTGAACTTCCTAAATGAGGAAACGCAATTTGTCCTAGGGTAACTGCACCCTGGGAAGAGTTAGAGGGCCGAAATCGCTATTGGTTGTTTGGATGATTTGTATTGTAAAGGAAGATCTGTCAGCTTTCAAATCTCTTGTGCAGTCCTAGGAGCAGATCATCTGTGCCCTGTGACCAATAGTAGGAATATCTGGCCAATAATTCCCAAGGAACCCGAGGTTCATGATGTGTGGCGTTTAAGTTCACCTTTTGGGAAAAGTGGGTAAACAGTTATATAAACTTTGTACTTCCAAAAAACTAAAGGCAATCACCAATGGGCGAGCAAAATGGGAGGTGAATTTGAGTGTTCCATTGTAGGATTCAGAATGACAGTGGGCATGTGTTAATACAAAAGAGCTATTCTTGAAACATGCACTTTTTGCTAATACTTTTTAAATGTGTACAACGAACATATTTTTTCCCGGCCTTCCACATAAAATTCACTTTGATGCCGATGTCAGAAGGCGTGATGTGGGCACGCTCGTCTGTGTTCTTCACATCTGGTAAGATTGCCCTTGGGAACAGACCTTCTAGAGTGCAGTTATTCGATTACTGGAATAGTTCTCTAGCTACGCTTTGGGATCAGCCGTTAAATCATGTCTAAAAAGGACAGTACATTGTTAAACCTGTCTCATGGTGTGCCTCAAACTGGCAACATGCCAAAATGCGCAGCAGTGGAAACTGTCAGGTCACTTTCCATGGAGGTGTGGTCGAAGAACATGATAAAATGTACACGCGATATTAGAATCTAAAAGAATGACTATGAGGATGCTGAAACACTGTATTATATATGGAAGACATTCCTGGACTAAACACTTCTGAAAATTTCCTTGATGCCACCTGGAACACCTTACCCTGCTTTTGGCTGTACGAACCATGCTGCTTGCACTGTCATGGAATTTGTGAACACACATGCCACACCATGGACTGAGACAATGCAATTAATAATACATAAGTACATTATGAGCCCTGACCACACCCAATGTTTCCCAACTAAACCCGTTAAGAGATTGGATATTTGTGTCCTGCCCGGTGGGCATTGTCTGGGTTGGGGAGCAGTGGGTTGTTTTTGCCTACCACATGAAACAAGACATAGAAATAGAGACAACTTATATTTTACGCTACTCCACTATACCAATCTTGAGATAAAAAATAAATAAAAATAAAGGTGTTTCAGGATCCAGCCAGTATCCTCCATGTAATATTGCACGAGAGGCAACTGAATGCCTGGGATGCTCCTGATTGGAGAAATCTAGAAATCTAAACACCAAACTTCCTGTTACAAAAAAGAAGAAATAGCCACTTAGGCCCACATGTGTGGCTGCCATGCCTTTGTAATATGGAAATGAAATGCCCATTGAAACATACCAAATTGCAATCAAGCGATGAGTTAAATGTCAGCCTTAATAAGCCTTTGAGCATTTTCCCCTTATACACCAAATCACCCGTCATGGTTTCAGTGTAATGCAACACTTCTTTAGGGTCATTATTAAAATGGCTCCTTCAACCGACGTCCCTTCATAATTTTGTCGGAGGTAACAATGCATTAGGTATTAGCTCGAAGTGCCTTCTTCACTTCCTCAAAGGACATTGTCCGTGGGTGTCTCAGTTCCAAAGTTGAGTTATATTAACATTATGTCTCATTTCTACCACTTATATGGACATTAAGTAGTCTATTCAGAAATATGTGTCTTATCTTCACATATTAGAGTCAGCAGATCTATGCCGTACCATTTCTAAGGTGTATTACCTCTGACCATTCAGCCATCATGTACAATCGGAATGATCCCTTCACAAATATGTCCTCCAGTGCCCCCTGATAGATCCAGAACACACTGTGACCATTCCTCTTGCTCTCTCTCAACCAGTGTCGTCTGCATGGAGCAGCAATCGAGCACACAAATCAAGGTGTTTGATAATAGTGATAGGAGTAAATGATATGATATGATAAGTTGATATGAAACCCAGAGGTTTCCAAGCGCGGACCCGGGGATCGAACCTGTGTTGCTTCGTGTCGTCTTGCTTCCAAGGCGAGCGTGTTGCCCCTGAGCTATCTTCCCGAGACTAATGAAATCGCCAGCAGGGCCAATGGGACAAAAAGCTGCTTTGAGCCCTTCATGGCACAATAGTAATGTGAAGCATTGACAGCACCCACCATTTATCAGATAACACATGGTGGGCATAATGATATGAGCACGATTACATTAGGGGAAAAGCTGTAGATGTCAAATATCAGTGCCAGGAAAAGTGTTTCATAGTATTAGCCATCATTTGTAAAGATACTATGTTAAATCACTGCCCACATTTTGGTGTCCACAGAATTCGTCATTCAATGTGGCACCCTCAGTGTTGCATCATTCGGTCTAATGTCCCTAATCCGTCACCAGTGTAGCCCAAGAGGATTGGTACTAAAAGATGACCTTACAAATAAATACATTTCTGAATTGTACCGGAAACTAAAAATGGCAGCCGTATTTCCTATATCTTTCAGCAGTGCAACTCCATACACTTTACTCAGCAGATTGCAATGTCTCTTCACTCTTCTGATGCTGATCCATAAGAGAAACAGCACACAGCAGAATTAAGAACTGTTTTTGAACATGTTACTGCTCAAAATGTTGCAGCCAAACACTTGTGTACAGGCACATTATAACTTATATATCATATTCAATTAAAAAACTTTGTTAAAGGGACGTTATGGTTATGTTGCGCTACTATAAAAACTATGAAATTCAGTAAAGAAAAGTTGTTAAAAGGATGTTATGGTTACAAGTAAAATCGAAAAATCCCTGAAATTCGCCAGTCATGGTAAGCTAAGCAACCATAACTCGCGCCACCACTGTGCATTGCTAAGGCTAACACCCAGGACATCAAAGATGACATCACAAATATCATTGATGACATCACTGATGACATCTTATTTCTAGCCCTTTCTTTTTTGTTCACTGCCATATCTAGGCCAGGTGGTTTTATTTACTGACAGTCAGAAACTTAACATTCATAAGGTATTACATTTATAGATGTTGCTATTCTCCCATGTTCTTACACTACTTTCCTTAGAATTAAATCGCATCTTATGATGTACATATATAGGGGAAAAAGCAGGCCTCAAACACAGCAATCATTTTTGTGCGTGAATACAATCATGTAGATGATACACAGTTGCTAATGATACTGACTCTTGTTTGCATACTTTACTCTCCATATATAAGCCCCATATTTATATGCATTGTAGTGTATTTATGTTTTGTGTGTATTAGTAGAAATATGTGGTAAGTGATGCATTATTAGCTAATTAGTATTCACAGTATGGAAAAGTCTGATACAGAAACATTCACTGTTTTATTATATAGCTTTGGAAAATTACAAATATTGCACCTCTATGGTAATGCTGCAGCCAATACCTACATTTCTGTATGAGTAGGTTCCTGTACTAGAAAGAACACTGCAATGTAATGTTCTTTAGAACACTACATTGCATAATGAAGTATGTAGATTATTACACATCTCCCGATTATCCCTGATATTTGTTTGCCAACATTACATTCACAAACCCTTGTATGAAAAGTAAATGCACATGTGATGTCATCAGTGATGTCATCAATGATATTTGTGATGTCATCTTTGATGTCCTGGGTGTTAGCCTTAGCAGTGCAGAGTGGTGGCGCGAGTTATGGTTGCTTAGCTTACCATAACTGGCGAATTTCAAGGTTTTTTCAATTTTACTTGCAACCATAACATCCTTTTAACAACATTTTTTTACTGAATTTCATAGGTTTTTAGTAGCACAACTTAACCATAACGTCCCTTTAACAACGTTGTTTTCATTGAATTTCATAGGTTTTTTGTGAGTGCAACTTAACCATAACATCCCTTTAACAACGTTTTTTCATTGAATTTCATGGGTTTTTACCAGTGCATCCTATTTTCCTAAAACTTAATAATATCATACTTACCCAATATAGCAATATTTGTGTCCCATTTACAAAGTGTCACCTTAAAGCTCTGCCATTTCCAACCTTCTGGAATTATTTTTAACACTTTTTGCAACTATTTCAACTAGTTTTGCATCCGTAGACGTCTACAAACATCTGACTTCATAGTAGACCTTCTGGGCAGTGCCACATGACCATATGCTAGCGCGCTGCATGATGACGTGTCCGAGAACCCGTCTGCACTTCATGATAAGATCTCTGCTTCGCGGACAGTTCGGAACTGCATTTTCTACTGATCTCGGAACTTTCAACTTCAAAATTTCCCTTGCACAGCTCCAACACCTATTCCTACTCATTATCCATTAACAATCTAATACACAGTACATACTTTTAGAAAAACTTCTATTTATCTTAAAATGGCATCAGCTAATGCCATCCCTCCTCCCAAGAGCCACCACCACTGCTGTAATCAAGGAGCATGAGAAACACTGCCCCATACCATAAAAATAACACATGCACAACATTTTCCCTTGTCCACCTACCCCTCCATATTATTGTTTGGTTCCTCTTCCCTCATTTCCCTCCCCACCTTTCGTTCTTAGCTCTCCTGCCAAGACAATACATCCAAAAACAACAAAAGAAATGTTCCTTTAGGAACCACCTTTCACAGTTAAAAGATAGAACTAAAAAAACAGACTCCATCTACTTTATATTTCTCAGTAAAGTACAGAGACTCAATAAGATTTTCCAACATTTCCATTTGCATTTTGTGTTATGCTAATGGGAATACTGTGGCGTTCATCCTCCGTTCCAGGGACTGGAACGGTGGATACTGGCCCAGCGGCCCAAGTTATCAGCCCAAGCGAAGCGAGGTTGGATAACGAGGTCTCTGGACCATTATCCCCGCATTCCAGCCCCTGAAATGGGGACGAAGGCCATTAGCAGCCTAGGTTCTCAAAGCGGGATCCCGGGGTGCTAAAAAAGAGGATTTTTCTACCTACACCGGGATGCCTGCGGCGTCCTGGTTTAGGAAGGAAAATCCTTTTCCAAGATGGCAGACCATGGAAAGGGAAGGCGGGGGTTCCATACAGGGCCACTCTTCGCTTTCCATGGCAGCCTGCAGAAGGCAAAAAGAGAACCCTATGACTGTATTACCACAAGCACATTTTTCTTCTCTTTCAAATCTATCCTAATTTTAATACCTTTACCACAAAGCCAGTCCCAAGTGGACAGGGCCACTTTAATCCTATGTTTTGTCCCTTGTGGTCTTGGCCAGTAGCCAGATTGTCCGGATCATGACCTTATTCATGACCCAGACAATCTGGCCACTGCCCATGGCCACAGGCTACCCTTCAGTCACTAAAGGTATACCGCTATTTTTTGTAGCTACATTATGACACTTGTCAAAAAATAAAACACTGGCACATTTCCAAAACCATGCTTGTAGGTCCTTGCCAATGCTCCTTATGCAAGTTTGCTGGAAATCCACCCATGTTTTATTTGTTCTAAAATGTCAAATGTATGCACATACAATCATCATATAACCTATCCCCCACTTGACAAAATCCATTCAGACTCTACGAAATCATGTATATCTATATTTGCAAACCTTTGCAAACCTTTGTGTAGATTTGTCAAATGGCACCACATTTATAAGCCTTTACAATATTTTGGAAACCCACCTCTAATTTTGCTCACTCTTGACAGAATCCCACCAAACTTCGCAAAAACATTTATATGTAGATCTATTATCAGTTTGCCAAATGAAGTGTAGATTCATCAAATGACACCTCATTTATAAGCCTTTACATTATTTTGGCACCCCCTCTAATTTTGCCCCCTCATGACGAAATCCCACTAAACTTTGCAAAAACATTTATATCTAGATCTATTATCAGTTTGCCAAATTAAGTGTAGATTTTTCAAATGGCACCTCATTTATAAGCCATTACATTATTTTGGGACCCCCTCTAATTTTGCCCCCTTATAACAGAATCCCACCAAACTTTGTAAACTAATTCGGAACAGGCGAGAAATATACATGCACATTTTCATGCAGTTCTATTAAGTGGCACCAAAGTTATAAACAATTCATGAACTGCATTTCACCAACCCTATTTTGCTGAGGTGTCTGCAAACTTTTCAGGACTGTTCGCGAACATCCGAACTGTTCGCAGACTTTCGCAGCAAAAAAACACCCATTTTTTTTGCTTCTCGCAGCCATATCCCATCCCATCCTCATCACCTCTCACCTCCCCAGAGATTATTTGATAAATTTGACAAGTGCAATGGTGTGTTTTTTAATATGTTTTTACCGCGATGTTCGCGGACACCGGCAGATGTCTGCGAATCCAAGATGGCGGGTGTTTCCAAAAATCTGATACACTTCATGCTCTTCACCATCCAATTAGCGAATATGTTGCATTTCAACAGGGAAGTGTGTCCGCAGAGCGGACATAGATATCACTAATTATTTTAGACCTACTTTTTGGTAATTAAAAAAATAAACTACTTTCGGGACCAAGCCGCTGCTCCTGCCGCAAATTTGGTGAAAATCCGTCCAGCGGTTTGGGCTGTAGGCGTGAGCAAAGTTTTTTCCCCATTCAGTCTATGGGAAAAAAAAGAAAATTGGGACCCCCATATAACTTTGCCCCCCCGGACCAAACCTCAACAAACTATGCAAAAAAAATTCAGAGCAGGCCATATACTTTATTTACAAAGTTTGATGAGGATTCGTTCAGGTGGAGCAAAGTTATAAGCTGCCCAAAAAAGTGGTCTTCCTATGAGTTTAGCAACTTAACCATAACTACATGGCCGCTACCGCAGTCCATGTAATATCATATCAAATGGAGATAGACGCTAGAGGAGATGCATGGGAGAGCTGTATGATGCACCCAGACTCCACAGGGACACGCATCCTCTCCAAATGCAGCAGCTCCACTACAGGAGGAGAAAGGATTTCCAGTAGTGCCCCAGATCCTTGGGCCGGTAGGAGGGCAGGGGTTCAGGGAGTGGCCTTCCTCTGGGCCGTCAGCCCTCCACTGAGTATATAAACGGGGAATAGTCACTGAGTGGCACCTGGAGGTCCTGATTCGGCATGGTGGCATCTTCCACACCCTCAAATGCTGAGGCACAACTAACAGAGAAATTAATTGAATCTTCGGCAGCCAGATAAGCAAGGGGGACTGGTGTTTTAGCATAGCATATTTAATAAGCAAGTAAGTAGCGTGTCGAGTTACTCACGTCCCTGTTACCTGGTGGCCATCTTAATTCCTTACTGTTTCTTCAGTATTCACCATTTCGTTTGAAAAATGTTACACTTTTTAAATGTTATACTTTTTAAAGGTTATCTGAGAGTCACTGTACCCCAGTATTACGAAATCATAGTACATGAAGGAGTTTAGGCGTCCATGTGCTAAACTGAGAGGTATACCATGACTTGGATCTTAAGTGTTTCAGTGAAATGGTTTAAACAGACAGAGTGAGTAGTATACTTCCTTTGCTTTTGATTTCATGGGCTCAGTGCAGGCCATACTCTCCAGACATGTGTATCAGCAGTGGAGGTTTTCAAACAACCTCAATATGGTGAAGTTTAACATAAACCTAATGTCCTCTCCTAGTCTGTGTCCAAATCTGTGTCATGTTAGGTCAGCCATTGAGGAGCCAGTTATCCTACTACTGTATGGACTGTATCTTAATGCATATTTCAAATGGGAAAAATACTGCAAGTAGAACCCCTAAGTCTTACCTATCGATGCATTCATTTTGAGGCTGGCATGCTGCTATTTATGACAACTGATATGTACTTAGCAGTTTCCCGGAGTTTCATGACCCCCTTTGCGAAGGAAGGTGCACGGAAAAACAACAGTGAGATAGAAAAGCCCCTCATCAAGCAGCTGGCCACAGCTACCTTAATTCTGTTTGCACGGAAAGAATGAGGGAGAAGGCCCATCAAGCAGAAGAATGTGCAATTGCTCACGGTTCCGCCTGCAAACATTAGAAGAGACATGATTGTCAACACAGTATACTGACATATTGTTGCTTAGAGGTGGGAAGGAGCATATGTACAGTGGCAAGAATTTCAAATCACAGAGGGAAATATAGAACAGAGAATCAAGGGGACAAGTGCAAGACATTGCGAATCAACATGGCTGATGGCCCTTTTATTAGGTTGGGAGAGAGCAGGTCCGATGAAGTGGAAGTCATTTCACCACAAGACAATTCCCAAGAGACACTACAAGGAAAGTATATAATTAACGGATCTTAGCAGGGTGACAAAAAATAAAAGAGGTAATGCAAGGGCTAAAAGAAGACAACCTCAGAATTGTGCAGCAAAGACAGAAAAAGAGGTGGAAGCATGAGAGTGAGTTGCAACTCAGAGCAGAGAGGGGGAAAGCAGAATCCTGCCATATCCCAGTAAAAGCAGCCTAAAGAACAAACTAAAGGAGCCATTTCTCTAGAACCAGGAGTGGGAACAATGCTACTATTGGAAAAGAGTCCAGTGCAGAGAATCATGTAATCCTTCAGTGGGCTAAACTCACAAGAGAGCAGCACCCTGAGGAAGTACCTCAGAAGAACAGGTCCTTTTGCATCCAAAGCCGTGAACCCAAAGACAGGTCTGAAGTGTACCATATCTTTATTAAGTAAGAAAGGTACTATAAACTTTAGAGCAAAGAGTGGAAATCCAAGTCTGATTGGGGGGGAGACATTATATCCCTTACATAGAGAAGAAATGAGAGTGTCAAGTGGCGGCCAAGAAGTTAAGATAGTAAGCTAGTAAAGGACACCAAACACCTCACAGTACACTGCTGCATTTTAATACCAGATCCAGAAGCAGTGTATGAAACATTTTCATGGTGGTGTTGATTGCAAATAGAGAGCAGGACTCTATTACCATGTGAAGAGGACTGAGTCAGGAGCTAAGAAGTGGGTGTGTGTTACAACTCTGAGACTGTAAGCCAAGAAGTAGCTTTGCCCTACTTCCCTACACCTGAGTCGGCTTTGAGTACCATGAGAAGACTGGCATCCACACAAAAGAGAAAACCTCTATGCTTTATTATTTGACCCATACTTGCACTTTTCAATTAGATCAGCTCCAAGGAGAGAAGCACTATTCTTTATGAGGTAAAGGCATTGACCCCAGGCTTTATAGGCACTTTGGTAGGAAATGCTGGAAAGAGATCCTTTATGGAGGAAGGAACCCATAGCTAACATAAGTGAGAGCCAGCTCAGAGTTTTCTTGCATCCTTCAGCCCCCAAGCACTTTAATAATGAACACCCCCCTTTTCACTTATGAAGGTATAGAAATTAGGTTTTGGTAGCGATATTAAGGGCCCTCAAACACTCTTGCTGCAATTCTAGTTTCCTATGAAACAGGTTCCTTGTCATCTCACAGAGGTGATATAGAATAGAAGGGTGGTAGGTGTCTGATCAGGGTCTGGTTCTCATCTCTGTCTTTGGGCTTTAAACATATAACCTCCTGACCCTGACTTACTCCTCTCCTCACTGAGCTGGCTTTCTGTTAACCTTATGGGGTTTAAATGCAGTACCAAGATAAAAGGAAACTGTGCGTGGCTGACTAAGGCCTAATCGTGCAGAACATTGAAGGCACACTGCTGGATGACAGACGAAAGGGCAGCATTTAACTTGCAACTGCCAAACATTAAAATTCTATTTTCAGAGAAAGAAAAATACAAACACTAAATGGGCCCTGTATTTGAGTGACTAGGCCAAAGTCCTGAAACTACTTTCCATTACATGTGACTGATGCCTAAAGTGCAGTTTTGCTAACACAGAGAGCTACAATGGAAATGTGTGTATTCTGCAGCTTGGAAGTAATGAACATGTTAAATAAGAAACTCCATTGAGACAAGTAATTCAAGGGCTCACTTTAATAGAGGTGGTGACCTTTTAACCTATGGAAAAACACTGAAACAAGCAGCACAAGGAAAAATTAAGAAATGTCTTGTATTTACTGTGAAATGTAAAGCAGATTTAAAGTATAAAAATGCATGTAAAATGATCATGTATTTTGCTTTTCCTAGGAATTGAGCTTTAAGATGTGCTGAGCCCAAAAGACCCTTCCCCATGAGATTCAAAGGCCAAGAATGGCTCACCTTCCGCCATCATATGCAAGGGTCAAGCTCTGATTCCCCCTTCATCTGGAAATCTCCTTGAAGTTCACAGAGCCAGGAAAGGCATGGAGTTTGTGCCTGCCAAAGTGTAATGGTGGTAATTTGACCCACACCGTGAAAACAAATGACCCAGCTAATGGATTTGAACTCTGAATTTTAATTCCGTGTATTTTTTTCATTTGTGGTACCTGCGTGGGCTGCCTGACAGTCAACATGCACCAGAGAAGGTCACTTGAGTCCCATGGTGGAGTTATCCTCTCTGCTCTCAAGGAAACGTGAACAGATGGTCCATTCGTGGGGGAGAAAGAATCAGTATCTCGGCGCAGTCACTGGACGGTCTGACCTCAACGACCGTCCCTCCCAGGTGATCCTGGGCTCTTTTTTCTCTGCCCCCTCTATATCTACCTGTGGTGTGCCCAAGGGCTCAAACCTTCCCCCTGGCTCTTTAACGTCTATCTTGCCCCACTTGCTCACCCTATTTCTACTTTCAACCCTCATTTCCAATGTTATGCAGATGACACCCAACTCTTTTTCAAAACTTCCCTCTGACCATCTGGCTACTTCCTATACCATTCCTGACTGCCTCGCTGCTATCCAGTCCTGGTGTGCTTTTAAGGACATCTACCTCAATGGTAGCAAGATTAAGTTTCTTCCTATCAGGATTCCTGATCCCACCTTCCTCCCTTCTCTCTGTCCACCCTCCATGGGCCGCTCCCCACCTCCTGCTACTGTAGCCAGAAACCTTGGAGTCATCATCGACTCCTCTCTTTCCTTCTTCCCTCACATCATGGACCTTGCCAAGAAGGCCCATTTCCAACTCCACCTCCTCAGAGGCATCCTTATTTTCCTCACCTTTCCCCAGAAGCTCAATGTCTCTATTGCCCTGGAACTCTCTAGATTGGACTACTGCAACAGCCTCTTCCTCAATCTACCCTCTTTATCTCCGCCCCCTTCAACTTATCCAGAATAGGTCTGCAAGACTTATCCTTGGCCTCAAGCCCAGGGACCGTATCTCTCCAACCCGGAAATACCTCCATTGGGTAGCAGTTGCTGCAAGGAACCAATTCAAATCCCTATGCATCATGCATAAGGCTGCTTGGGGCCAGGGATGACGCTATCAACAATCTGCTCTCACCAAATACTCTTCCTCTAGGTCCCTACATTCTTCCGGCTACTACTCTCTGTGTGTCAAGTGCTTTTCTAAGCAGCGATCTGGAGGACAATTTCTTTCCTCAGCTGGCTTCCTCCTCTGGAACAGCCTCCCTCTCCTTCAGCATCTTGAGCCGGATCTCCTCAAATTCTGGAAGCTTCTTAAGACTTCCCTTTTCCTCTACTGTTCTAAACCACTGAGACGCTAAGATTGGCGGCCGTGGCCCTTATGTGTTCCTCCTGGGTCATGGCCATACTACCAATCTCCTGCAGCACCTCCTGCTCCTAGTACTTGTCCTTGGGCACCCACTGATCTGTGTTCCCTCAGTGGACTGCACCTTCAATCGGCAGATGGCCACTCCGCCCCTGCCTAGCACATACCGGTACCCGGCAACTCACCCCATGGCACTTTGACCCCACCCGTGGAATCACCTCAGCAAAAATGGTCCCCCTTTCTCTCTCTGCACTTTAATGACCTGAATTTATTTATTAGCATTTTTAAAGCGCTCACACAGCCCACGGACATCAAGGCACTGTTACAGGAATTGTTTGTTTTTTGAGTTGTGTAATTGTTTATTTAGTTGTCTTTGTAGCGTATTTATAACACGCTTAAATACCCAGAGGTTTCTTGGCGCGGACCCGGGGATTGAACCTGTGTTGCTTTGCGTCGTCTTGCTTCCAAGGCGAACACGTTACTGCTGAGCTATCCTCCTGGGGCAGAATGCTCACAGGGCTTAGTAGGACCACCTCTATCCTATTTATTATTGTATTCTACTGCCTTTTTCCCATTTTCTCTGCCTTTGCCCTGTGGGTGCTTTGAAACACAATGTCTTGCTGTATAAGCACCTTACAAATGCACAATAAAATAAAATAAATGTAAATTACTTTATAGCAGGTAGGGTCAACAAAGAAGCAGATGGCCCAGACTGACGTCTAAGTTTGAAGAAAGAAATGTGATGTGTAATTGAGGTTGAAATTATGCATATGACTTGGAATTACCATCAGTGTTATGGGGGCATCATAATTGTTGATTATCTCGGGAACCATAATTCTTACCAAAATGTTTAAAATATTTCTGAAATGCTTATGAAAAGACCTATTCAATGATAAACTCACATACAAATTTCAGTTAGAAGCTAAAATGTGATTCTAGTGTCCTGGAAAATGTTACGCAGTCGAGAGTCAGGAAGATGGTAGCTTATTAAATTAGATCTGTCTGTAAAATCTTGTGATGATAATTGTTATACTTTTTGAAGAAATCACAGAAATCTGCCATTTGCACTTGCAAACGCGCCGAAATGAGACACATTGTGTTACATCTGGCATAATCAGACCAATTCAACAACACATAGGTTGGGACTCTTATTTGTAATTGCTAAAAGTTGTCATGTTGTACATCTTTTAAGTTGATAATTGAGGGTTCAGAAATGATAATGCAGATAGGTAGAGTTATACTTCCCAGAAATGGAGCCCATTAAATAATGGAACCAATCAATGAAAATGGGCTAGGCTTTATTTAAGGGGGAGGACAAATAGATGTCCAATCCAAATCATGAGCCAATTAGCTAGCACCTGATTATTTAGATATCGGGGGGAATTATTAGGTGTTTAAAAAGGGACAGACAATGGGAAATAGTGGAGAATTGTCTGAAATGACCAATGTGGGAACTGCTGCAAAATTGCTGGAGAAACAACATGGCCTGGGAGACAGAAGGAGCTAGAGGAAAACCAGGAAAAGAGGCAGAGGCTGGATATCCATAACCAGGAGAGGCAAAGAGAGGGATTGATTCTGGAGTCCTCCATGGCTGAACCTGGAGAGGCTTTATAACCAAGTCCCTATTCTTCCCCCGAGATGATCCAGGAGCCTTGATGGTTCCTGACCATCAAACCCAGAGACATTCTAAGTGATTAAACATGTCCAATAGAACAAGGTGTTGGTGGGGTCCTATTTGAATGAACATCTTCCCCTAATTAGATATTCAGTGGGTCGGTATCCTGGAGTATAGCCCTAGTGTTTTCAGATTAAGTAATAATTCAATTAAATCCCACATAGTCAAAGAGTGTGAGTGCGAGCCCGGGGAAGTTTGAAATGTCTGATTACCTTCCCAGTGCTGATAAAGATATAGGGCCTCATTATGAGTTTAGATGCAGCCATGCCCTTAATAAGGACATGGCTTCCTCCAAACTCGGGTCCGGGTCAGTGGTCCCTGAATGGAGAAATACCGGGCCATTCTGACTTTGGAGGGCCCAGTATTTACCCATTCAGGGAACCCAGACCCGGACCATCCCCATTCCCATTTGAGCCCCAATAGGGCTCAATGGGAATGGGGAGCATGATAACAACAGGCCTGTTAATGACGGGCCTGTTGTTAGCATGCTTGTCCCCTTGCAGGACCCACAAAGGACGTCTGGTAAAACCAGACATCCAGAGCGGGTCCCGCGAGGGGACTCGTGATAGGGTGGTACGGGGTTAACGGCTCTAGCCCCTTTGCCGGCGCCGTTAACCCCTTTGTTCCTTGATTGATTTGAATGATTTGGGTATTTGTAACACGCTTGAAACAGAATAAACCGTATAATGGCGCATATGACTTTTACTGAACGTATTTAGAATTGTAATAGTATCACATTCTATCCATAGGTGTAGGATAATTATATCCATAGGACACCATAATTTTAAGGGGCTGGCTAGACATATTTAAACAAATAAGTTTTCAAGGCTTTACGGAAAAGACACAGTGACTCCATAGTCCTAAGTTCCCTTGGAAGGCTGTTCCAAAGTCTAGGACCAAAGACCGAGAATCTTCTGTCCCGTCCTGAAACAAATATAGATGAGGGGATGAGACTGTAGTGTAGAGAAAGTATATGAGGTTGCAAATTGTGGGATGTATTGATCCACTTTTGCACTGCTATGCTTCATCACTCTGTTATGATGGTGCCAGAAACAACAAAATGGCCGCAAAACCCTTGAGCGCACCAAAACCTCTGAAAATCGTGCTTTTCCATGCACAAAAAGATGGCTGCCCAATCTGCTACGCATGTTGTCGGTGGTGGAACAGAGCTCTCACTACTGAAATGTTTCACTGGGCTCCACAACAATTGAAAGTGGAGTGCGGAAGGAAAAAGCAGTGCTTTGCTAAATGAAACTCCAAGATTGCTTTAAATCTCTTTTTCTTTGCTGCTAAAAATTCAGAATGCCGGTACAAAACACCGTTAAAAAAATTCCAAATTCTTATTGGGTGCTACAATTAACTTAGTTATGAAATCATTGTGAATTCACAAGGTCCTGAAAGGTTGAAAGCATAGAGAGATTTTCACAGCAAAAGTGGCCTGCCTGTGGATCTGTCAAGAATCTCTGTGCAGCAGAGGGCTAATGTGATGATAGCTGGCAGGGGCCTGCCTGATTAAACTTTAACATGGATAAACTGAAAATCAAATGTTTGCAATATAAGAGGTCTGTTACTGATAGTAACCCATATTGTAATTGGTTGTTGCCATGTTATAAAATCTTGAATGAGAATTCTAGCTGTATTTGATACAGCAAGTTTGTTTTGTGCTAAAGAAAAGGTCACAGAATTTAACAATTAATTTAAACCTGGCTGAAGCTGCAGAACTTGAATAACAGGTTTTTCTCACAGAAGGAAGGTCTTTCCCCCCAGCAGGAAATCACAGAGAAGCTTTAATTACAGGGTAGTAAATAACCTGGTCTACAGAGGCAAAAGGAACAATGACAAGCTGCAGTTCAGGAAATTTGAAGTGTGAAGACAGTCGTAAAAGGCCTCTGCAAGGAACAAACAAGGGGGATGGCTCCTGGGCTCCGAGGGAGAGACAAAGGGGTGGAGGCAAACAACCATTTGTTGCTTAACATGGACAAAGCACATATTTTAAAAAAAGACTGATAACTTACTAGTCAAAATTTGGAAAATATAACAATAACAGAGTTGTTAATGTAATTTCTGGCTGCACGGGCAAAGAGGCGCCAGAACTGTGTGACATGTTCTGGACAGCAATGGCAAGAAATGTGATTTTACGCAACATGTATTTCCGCTAGAATTGTGAAGATTTATACACATATTCCCATGTTAAACATGCACACTTGTAGGAAATTGCTTAAAAATTGGACATTGTGTTCCTAGTGAAAAGGGCAAAATTCTGTGAAAAGCAGAGACAAGATCCCACAGCTACAGGGTTTTGAGGAATAGCTGCTATGTAAAATATGTAATCTGTATATGTGATTTTTATAGAGGTTGCACATTTGGAAATATCTATTTTGCAAAAAGTAGATTTTGTGTTCTAGGGCCTAGGGGTGGATTCTCAGCCTCATAAAATTGCACCATAAAATTGACACTCTCTTTCGCTCCTCCTATCAAGGCAGAGAGTAGACTCTAACCCAATCACCTTTCAAAGGGGCAAGCTTAGGCTAAACCGGCCCACACACCCCTGTCATTTCATAGCATAAATAGAGACAGCTCAAAACACATAAGGACAGACAGATTCACTCAGTATCCTGATGCTGGCGTAGCACCCTGCTGCTGAACTCTACATCTTCCTTGCTCCAGACTCCAGAAACTTGGCAAAGAAAAAAGGCCCACTGCATAGCTGACCCATTCTCAGCTAGGCCTCAAATTACAAAACAGAACCCCACAAGCCTAAGGGGAAGCAACATAATACAGCCGGGCTGTGCTGTTACTGCTTGCCTGCTGAAAATAAATATCCTCAGAACCAAGAAGGGCAGATCCGATACAGTCCTGTGCTGTGCTGTGACCAGAGTGCCTTGCTGACCCTGTCCAGTCCTGTGCCGTGCTGTGACCAGAGCGTCTTGCTGACCCTGACCAGTCCCATGTGCCAAGCTGTCTTTCCTAAACCAGATCCAATTCCCTGACCAGAACTGATGGTCCCATTTAAAAACTTATCCAGTGAGTATAAACAGGAAGAATTGTGTCACTAGCGTATGTACTTTGCATTGTCTGAAACCTCTTTCCAACCCATCCTATCTTCCTCCAGAACTAGTATTGTCAAAACTATCTCTGCGCTGATCCTTTTCTCATCTGAAGAAGGCGAGTTCCTTAGCAGGCAGTCACCCTGATCAAGTGACTGTGTTTCATTGTGGTATTCGTTTTGTCCATAGTCATCCTCTAGTGTAAGAAACCCATTTGTCATTTTTAAAGCGCTCCTGTTTTCCATTATTGCGCCTATCTAAAAATAAACGACCTCTACTAAAACATCTGGAACTTCCTCATTTTTTGTGAAAGAAACAACTCCTGCTTGTAGCTAACAGTCATATCTATCCATCGCACCTAATCAATGTGATTCTCCTGTTATTGCGAGTATCGTGCAGTGAAAAGTTTGCCATGAATTTTCGTTTTGGGAAATTTTTACACGTGTAAAACAGTTTTTAATTGCTTTCGACTTGAATTTTAAGATTTCAAATGTTTTCTTGCGATTAAATCATTGCTTGTGTTTATGTGCAACTATCTAAAGCAGCTCCCATAAGAATTAAGAACAATTTCAGAAATTTTGATCATATTTGGTGTTTTTTCCCAGTCCATTCTAAAGATAACTTTAAAAGCCATTTTGACAGCTTGACAGTCAATTCCGTTTTCTCTTGTGTTTGAAAAGGGGAAAGTGGGATTGATGGGATTGGTGTTCCATTTGATTTCTGCAATTTCTGAATACCTGCTCTCTCCTCCTATCCCTTTACATTGCCTATTGGGGATTGAGGGGCGTGCAGGGGGAACCTCTAACCACAGTGCTATCTGATCTGAACACACACAAAAGTATTCCTGTGCTGAATTGCTTTGCTCAATACTTACTCCTTTTGTATTTAGGAGATTATTCAGTGTTACCTCACCCCATTGGTGATTGTTGTGTACCTCTTAAGACATATTGGGCCTCATTACAACTCAGGCGGTAAGGGTTTTACGGCGGCGTAAACAGCGCCGACCCTTACCGCCTGATTACGAGGTCCCTTAGCGCCATGGAGGTTTTAACACCTGCTTTTAGCAGGTGTTAAAATCCATGGCGCTAAGGGACCATGGAGTTAATTACGCCACCGTAATTTACGGTGGCGTAATTAACGCCTTCCCCACTCCCATTATGCCCTATGGGGCAAAAAATGGGAATGGGGAAGGGTAAATGGGGATTGGGGACTTACCGCCCCGCCAAGGTCGGAATGGGGCGGTAAGTCCGCCAACCACCATGGCGTAAACGTAGTTTACGCCATGGTGGTAAAGTCACGGCCCAGGCGGTAACTTACCGCCTGGGTCGTAATGAGGCCCATTGTGATTACCTTTTAAATACATAAATAAATATTTACCTTTGCAAACCGGCCTGATTCCTGGTTCAGTGTGACCAGGGGAGTTCCAGGAGAAGGGCGTGATATGGGTGGTATATCGTTCAGAATAAATAACTTTTAGACAAAAATAAATAAGGATTTCAGTTGTGCACTACATGCTAGGCGTTGACTTGGGTGTGTGCCGGATTGAAATTACTTACAGCTTGGGGGCTCATCATGAGATCCTGAATTAGACATACCACTTGTGACAGTCTAACACAGCATGCTAACTGATGGGGTACATAAACCTTGTTAGGCTACCATACTGTGCTACTCTGTAAAAACACCCTTCAATAGAAATACTCAAAGGAGTTGGGCCTGTTTTGCAAAAGTAAAGTAACCCTGAGATAAGACAGAAGGAAATTAATATTTCCAGAATGGCGACCCTAGTGGAAATCAATATTGCAAGGCAACACCTACTGCACAAATTGTTTGTCAGGGGTGAATGGGTAGAGCAGAATGAGAAAGTCTGGCTGCAGGAAATTAAACAACAAGTCACTGCCACAGAAATTGATATATGGTAGGACCAGGGTCCGTTACACCAGGCACTTAGTGAATTGTATGTGGCCCCAAAAGTAAAAGAAGAGCGATGTAAAATTGCCAAAATAGCAGCTTACTTGTACCTCCACTTTGGAGTAATACAGGAAAAATATGCCGAAAGCCTAGATCTGGCAACGAGGCAAGTACAATTCCTAGAGAAAACCCAAACTGATCTGGATTCTGCAGACCAAAGGTTACAAAAAGCCAAGAATCACAGAGAGAAACCAGACAGTACCTGACAAAATTAAAGGAAGATCTGGATCTCCTGCTGCAAGAGAAGGCAAAGCAAGATACCAAAATACTGACACTGCAAAAAGAGTGTCAAGAAAGGTTGGATTCTCTACAACAAAGCCAACAAAAGCTGGAGCAGCAATTAAATTATAATAGAGCCTGTGCTTGGCAGATGGTTGCCCTAGAAAATCAGATTGGTGAACTAAAGGAGAAAAATAATAAATTGATAGTGAAGGATCTCCACACTCAAACAGATTTTGATGAGGAGCGCCAGAAATGATATGCCATTAGGAAACAAAGGGATGACCTGGCTGAGCAGAGGTGAACTCTATGTCAAGAGAGGGATGCCCTAGGCCAGGAAGTCAGTCATTTAAAAACCAAGTTAGAAGAAAATCACCTGGCCCTTCAGGGACTGGCTGAACTCAAACGGGACTATGAAAAGGTGTTAAAGCATACCAGGAGGGTGGCAGATGCTCTGGCAAAGGATAATCAGGCCAGTAAGGACCAAACTCAGGAGGTGAGTCTCCTGCAGCTAAAATTGGCTCAATACTCCTAATGCAGGCAGGAAGCACAGAGAGACAATGAGGTTCTGTGTGAAAAAAATGACAGGCTCCATAGACAGATAGCCATGCAAGAACAAATCATAGAGACCATTAAGGCCTTAATAGAGGAACAGAAGGGTCAGATTCTTGCATGCCAGCGCCTCCCAGAAATGGATGGGCGGGCATCTATGTACAGGTTCTCAAGTGCTAGGGCCATCTTCTCTAATCAGGGAGACTCCAGTGAGGGGTGAATCAGATAACTGGATCCTCAGAAATATCACATACCTAGGGATCAGGCAGTAAAATTACGAGGGGAATTCCATGAGACTAGGCCCACTAAGAGCATCCTAAAAACCTCTTCCCAGCTAGGACAGTGGGGTGGGGGGTACTCAAACAACCTTGGGAGCAAGGAAGAGTCAGAAGACTCTTCTGAGCGCCACAGGTCCCAAGAGACTAGGCCCCCACATTCTGCCAGCCATTCCCAAGCTCACAGAATCTGGGAGAGTCTAGAAGATCAGGCAGCTACCTCTGGTAGCAGTGCCTCTGAGTCAGAGGATGAGTCGACCAAGGTGACCAGAACTAAAAAGGCTAACAAAGTTCAGAGAGCTTTACCCAAGGATCCCCTGAAGCAAATAAAAGCTATTAAGTTGGGAGCGCCTTGAATTGTTTGAGCAGATGATGG
Organism: Ambystoma mexicanum; assembly: GCF_040938575.1. Taxonomy (NCBI): domain Eukaryota; kingdom Metazoa; phylum Chordata; class Amphibia; order Caudata; family Ambystomatidae; genus Ambystoma; species Ambystoma mexicanum. Next base: position 830,184,836 of record NC_090929.1, read on the forward strand.
AGACTTTCCATCTGAAGGACAGCCAAAGCTGTATTCAGTATGTGAAGTGGATATTTTCACCTGAGTACTCCAGCTTCTTTGCGGGGCTGGAGGATCAGAACCATTCCAGATGGTCCACCTATAGGGCGGCCATCCTGAAAAAATGTTCTATTCATAGAAATCCGCAAGGCAGACCACAACCTACAATGTGGGGAAGAACAGGCCCCACAAGAATTTGTCCAGGAATTGAAACGCGCCTTTGCGCAGACCACTAGAAGGGTGCGCACTGACAGTAAGGAATTTGTGAACACCTTCTTTCATGCTCTCCCTAAATACATTATGACCCAGCTAATGAGGGACTTTCATGAGAAAAGATCACTAGACTGGGTCAATGAACAAGCAACGCACATCTATGAAGTGCAGAAGCCACTAGAAAGTAAAAATATTAGCAAAAGCCCCAAACCAACCAACACCCCTGCTGCTGCCAAGGTGGCGGAGGTGAAGGTTGCCCCCATTTTTTTAGATGTGGAGATGGAGGGGGCCTAAAAAACCTCCTGGGCAGGATTCAACCAACCCCAGACCCAGAAGGCCCTCGGGACAATCCCAAACAGGGAGTCAGGGAGGTAACCCCACAAATGGGACCCCTACTCCCCTGACTACATCAGCCCACGCTACAAGGGCAACAGACCAATGCTGGGCTATGTGTGGACTCCCCCAGCCCAAGGGGGGGATCCAACCAGACAGCTGGAAACCCAGGAAACTTCCCTCCTCACTTTCCCCAGAAGGGCAGTAATCCCCCAAATGCCGGACCAAATTTCTTTCCCCAGTACCCACCAAACCTCAACCCCCAAAATAACCCTTCTTTCTTCCCCCACTTTCTTGAGCCCAGACAGCCCAATCCAGGAGAGGGGTGGCCAAGGGTGGAGGGGTACCCAAACTATCCTAACCAGGGGTATTATGCGAGAAGGGATAGTTACCCTTCCCAGGATCAACCCAGGGTAGACCAGAGGACCCCGTACCAACCAGAGTGGGTGTCCCAACTGGAGGGCCAGGTCCAGACCATGGCACAGGATCTGGGTCACATGCTGAGGGCTCAACAGAACCCTCAGATGAGCATGGCGGCCCAGAACTCCTCAAATCCAGGGTCTGGTGCTCGAGAACAATGACAGGGGAAGAACCCTGACAACCCACCGGTTCCCAGGGAGGAGGCACAGGGGGAAGGGGGGTGTAAAACCTTAGAGTAAGATTCTTTACCCACTTGTGTGAAGCCCCTGGAAACCCAGGAACCAGAACCTAAATCTCCTGCCCCCGAAAAGTCTGCAACCAAAGGAACAGACGGTGGGTAGGAGAAATGAAGAGCCTAAAAAGGCCCCTTTTTTGGAGGAGGTGCAAATCTTCCAGTTTGAAGGAGAGGGGCCATCAGAGGATTCTGGGAAAAGGATCTTCTCCTTCAGGGGTGGGGGAACTCCCCCCAAAGAAAAATGGGTCCCAAAGTATCCCAATCCAGACTGGGTAGATGTGAGGACCAAGTTAAAACCGCCCATCATCAAACCCCAGAATGACCAGCACGAAAATACCCTCGTTCAAACCCATTCTGGTGACTGCCTCCAAAAAGGGGGTGAGGGTGCAGCCCAGAATCAGATCCAGGGGAGCCCCAAACTCCCCCCATATCTAGCTGTCACCTTTTTCTTATAGGTTCCCAAAATCCTAAACAGAATCATGCCCAAATCACCTCTCTGTCAGTATCCAAAGCAAAGAAATTAATCCACCAATTGGCCAAACATGTGCATTATCTTTGCCCCCTTGAGGAAAAGGAGGGAAGATGTTATGCCCATGATGCCCCTGCTGCATTTTATTTAGTCAGTGACATTCTCAATCGCTTTGCCATTAGTTTGGACCTAATAAACTTCAAAGCCAGGTCCCAATTAGCGTGTAATCCTGTGGACTTTGATGACCCAGAGAAAGCATTTCGGTCAGCTCAACTGCTGCCATATGCAGTTGAAATTCAGATTGGAGAGGAAGTCACCATCCCAGAACGGACCCGACAATGCTCACTGGAAGTAAAAATTAAAAGAGGACAGAAACTGAAAAATCCTGACGCCTATGTCCATCTCAATGCTCATTCCAACTGCAAGGGTTAGGGGTAAACCCAACACCACTAGTCAACATAGAACACAACACCATTCCAATAGAGGTGGATAACAGTGACTTAAAGAGTATTACACTGGGCGCAGGCACCATTATTGGAATGGCGGTTGATGACTGACATTTCTCCATAGATTTAGGTAACAAACTGTTAGGCCCATTCCCCGAGGACTGTTTTGACAGTGATAGCGATGATGACACAACACCAGACAGGATCTTCACTCGGCAGGGGGGGAATTTCCTGGTGCACTCTTCCTGCCCTTATGGTAAGGAAGATGTGACCTGTGACTTCGGTAGGGATGAGGTAATTTTTCAAGTCCACAAGGACTGCCTTCCCCAACTGAAGCCAGTAGCCCCAATCAGCACTTTGACCAGGGACTTCACCCAGCTGGAGGAGGTCGCTGGGATAGCCAAACCAGAAGTCTTTCCAGGCTTCAGGCAGATGGTTGAAGAGAGAGTCAACCTAGCTGACGCCTGTGATACTCTGGAGCAAAGGCAAAAATTGAAACAAGTTTTCTTAGATTTTCAAGATCTCTTTGTGGTGAACTCATATGACTGTGGTCGGACCGACATCCACACACCAACAATTCCCACGGACCCTGGCATGACTCCAGTGTTTGTGAAGCAATATTGCTTGCCTCTCGCATCAATGGAGTCCCTTACTGAAATAATTAAGAACCTTGAGTCCCGTCGGATAATTCGTCCAGTCCACAGCACATTCAATAATCCCGGGCTGGGGATTTAGAAACCAAATGCCCGGTGGAGACTCTGTGCGGACCCAAGGGTGCTCAACAAATGGGTCCATACTTCCCGATGGCCTCTCCCCTACATTGAGCAAGGGCTGGCCCAGATCCAGGGGTCAAAGGTATTCACTGCCATTGACCTGACCAATGGGTACTGCACTGTGCCTGTCAGCAGGGAGGACCAATACAAGCTGGCCTTTACCTTCGGGGGGCAGCAGTACATTTGGACCCGGACTCCTTTCGGATACATCAACTCCGGCAATTAATTTAACATCTTTCTAGATAAGGCCATTCCCAACCTAGGTGAAAGGGGTAACCTGGCCTATGTAGACAATGTTCTAGTCAAAAGCTCAACTGTGGAGGAACACATAGCAGAGATCCGTTATGTCCTCACACAGTTGATGGCTGCTGGAACAAAACTCTCTTTCCATCTTTCCAAAAGGCACAGTGGTGCAGAACCCGTGTCAATTTCTTGGGGCATGAGATAACTCCTCAGGGTCTCTGTCCCAAGGAAAAGAAAGTAGAAGCCCTCCAGAAAATAAAAGACCCCACCACTATGCAGGAACTAAGGAGCCTCCTTGGACTAACTAATTACAGCAGAAAGTTCATTGAGGATTGCGCAGAGATCACAAGACCCCTGATCCATCTTTTGAAGGTGGGGGGCAAGTGGGAGTGGGGTCCAGAACAAGCCGAGGCAGTATGCAACTCAAAAGAAGCCTCTCACATAAACCTTGCCCAGTATACCCTGTCAAAAACAAGGAGTTCTTCGTGGAGACAGGGTTCTCGAATAGAAGCTTGACTGCAGTATTATATCAAAAGCATGACAAGGTCAACAAAGTAATCTCCAATGCGAGTAAGACTTTATCCTCTGTGGAGGAAAAATTCAACGATTGTGAGAAGACACTCCTGGCAATGGTGTGGGCATTAAAGAATTACCGCCCGTTTGTCCAGGGGGAACACATCATAGTGGAGACTCCACACCAGCCTCTGCAATATCTTCAAAGTCCAGAAATGCAAGTAATTCCCAAATTACTTCCTGGATTCTGTCAATTCAAGGCTTTCCTGTGGAGGTCATTTATGGCCAAAACAAGAAGAGTCCCCTCGTGCAAGGTCTGGCTGACTTGCATGATTGTGCCAGAGAAAACTGTCTCGAGGACGAAAGTCTTAAAATCAAAGACAATATGGAGGCCTACCTTAATTCCCCACACAAAGTCTATGAAGAAGACCAGTGTGAGGGAATGCCCACTGTCTATGTGGATGGGGGCTCCTACCATGTTGACAAAAACAGGGAAAAAGGAACTTGTGGCCGGCGTAGGGAATGCATGGGTGAATGATGCCCCAGAACCCTCCGCTGGGTACAAAATCGGTCCCCGAATTAGTCAAGTGGCAGAGCTGATGGCTATGCATCAAGCCATTCTCACTGCTGTTCAACACCAACTCCACAAATTGGTCATATTCACAGACTCAGATTATGTACGGAACAGGTTAGTGGAGCACCTGGTTAAATGGAAAAACAGAGGCATACTATATGCAAATAATAAACCTTTAAAACACGGAAAAATAATACAAAATATTGATGATCTGGTCACCTCGAATCCGATGACCATCTACTGGAAAAAGATCAATGGTCATTCTAAAGTAGAGGGACCAGACAAAACTGGAAATGACCTAGCTGATCAGCTGGCCAACACCGAGCCATCCAAGGGGATGTACTTGAGATTGAGTCCCTGTTGGGGGAAATCCAGGTCACTGCTATCACTAGGTCCCAGACAAATGCTCACAATGAACTCTCAACTGCACAATGGAGTAAGGAGACCCCAGATGTTGATTCGATTACGGCTCAAAAAGGGGACCCAATAATTGGTGAGTTTTATCAACACATTGAGGATCCTGAGAACTTTCCCTTGACGGCTACCAATTACATTGGGAAAGAGGACCTCAGAGTGTTGATGAAATGTCCAAAAATGTTCCGAATCCAAGACTGTTTTTTGGTGAGGAGATCCATAGATGGCCATGAGCAGTGGGTGGTTCCCACCTCATTGTGAAGCCTGATGCTAAGTCACGCCCATGATGTGGCCACAGCCGGTCATCGGGGGTTTCAGACGACATTAGAAATCTTGCAAGAGGTTGATACTGGCCACACATGGGGCAGGACCTCGACCAATACTTGACGGGGTGTCTTGTGTGTGCACAATTTCTGCCAACATCACTCACATACTGTGCTCCCCTCCAAAAAAGGGGGATAACACTGCCTTGGTCAGATTTACAAGTCGATTTTATCAGGCCTGTGATTCGCTCCTCTAGGGGGAACAAGTACATTTTGACCGTAACATGCTTGTTCACTAAATGGGTGGGATGTCTCCCGTCCCCAAATTGCAAGGCAGAAACAGCAGCTGCCCTGATGATCAATCACATCTTCTTGTGTTTTGGACTACCCCAAAGGATTGAGTCAGATCGAGGTAGTCACTTCACTAGCGAAGTGATGACAAAGATGTGGGAAATACTTTGGGTCAAAAGGAAACTACACATTGCCTACCGGCAATCCTCTAGTAGTGGAGTTTAGAGATACAACAAAACTATTGTGAGCATATTAAAAAAGTTTGTGGCAGATTCTGGGCCAAGTTGGGACATTCGATTACCCCTTGTCCTGATGGCCATAACATTTACCCCTTCTTCTGCAACAAAAGTGTCTCGATTTGAGCTGATGACTGGACAAAGGATGGTGCTACCCCAGCATCTGCTCTACAGAAACCAAGAGCAGACCTTGATAAATGCCTCCACAACTCATGATTATGTTGAGAATCTGAGAAAACACCTTCAACATGCTTTTGCCTATGCTCAGCAGAATCTAGAAAGATCTGCAGCCAGTATGAAGACCTGCTATGATCTTAAGACAACTAGAAAAGAATATCAAGTAGGAGACCGGGTCTATTTGTACAATTTCCAAAGGAACCAAGCCAAAGAGCGTAAATTCCTCCCAAGTTGGCGGGGTCCTTTTGAAATTGTGGACAGAATCTCACCAGTCACCCTCAGAATCCGCATCCCCAAGGGCAGTTTGGCAGGAGGGGAAGATAAGAGGGTCCACATAAACCAGCTGAAGAGTTGCCATCCCAGGCATACTTTGCGGCAAATAGAGGAGCCAACCAGAAACCCAGTGGGGGAAATTCCGGATCCCTAGAAGAATCCACCTGTTAAAACCATTAGTAAATACAGGCGGGGAATATTATAAATTGTAGTCAACGTAGGCATCTGCCTCACTACACCCTCAGGGAGTAGTAGTGGGGTTCTGTCTCCTAGCATTGGAACTAAGACATTCTAATTACCAAGGAGGACCACTCGGGGACCGGGAGGAAAGACCCAAGCAGCCCGGAGTGCCGTTCCATACTCCCAACCAGAACCAGCGAGGAGAGCGTTTCCATCCAGCAGTGACGGGAGATGAATATGACTTTCTCCACCTGGACCAAAAACAAAAGAACAGCCCATTGTCCCGACTTCCCCTTGACGGTTGGTCAAACTCAAGTGGTGAGGGGGGATCTGTGGGATCTATTGACCCACTTTTGCACTGCTATGCTACATCACTCGGTTATGATGGTGCCAGAAACAGCAAAATTGCCGCAAAACACTTGTGCGCGCCAACACCCCTGAAAATCGCACTTTTCCAAACACAAAAAGATGGCTGCCCAATCTGCCACGCATGTTGTCGGTGGTGGAACAGAGCTCTCACTGCTGAAATGTGTCACTGGGCTCCACAACAATTGAAAGTGGAGTGCAGAAGGAAAAAGCAGTGCTTTGCTAAATGAAACTCCAAGATTGCTTTAAATCTCTTTTTCTTTGCTGCTGAAACTTCAGAATGCTGGTACAAAGCGCCTTTCAAAAAATTCAAAATTCTTACTGGGTGCTACAATTCACCTAGTTATGAAATCATTGTGAACTTACAAGGTCCTGAAAGGCTGAAAGCATAGAGAGATTTTCTTGTGGATCTGTCAAAAATCTCTGTGCAGCAGAGGGCTAATGTGATGACAGCTGTGAGGGGCCTGCCTGATTAAACTTTAACATGTATAAACTGAAAATCAAATGTTTTCAATCTAAGAGGCCTTTTACTGATAGTAACCCATATTGTAATTGTTTGATCCCATGGTTTAAAATCTTGAATGAGAATTGTAGCTGTATTTGATACAACAAGTTTGTTTTGTGCTAAGGAAAAGGCCACATAATCTAACAATTAATTGAAACCTTGATGAAGCTGCAGAACTTGAATAACAGTTTTTTCTCACAGAAGGAATGTCTTCCCCCCAGCAGGAAATCACAGAGAAGTGTTAATTACAGGGTAGGAAAGAACCGGGTCTACAGAGGCAAAAGGAACATTGACAAGCTGCAGCTCAGGAAATTCGAAGTGTGAAGACAGTGGTAAATGGCCTCTGCAAGGAATAAACATGGGGGATGGTTCCTGGGTTTTCAGAGAGAGACCAAGGGGTGGAGCCACACAACCATTTGTTGCTTACCATACACAAAGAACATATCTAAAAAAAGACTGATAACTTACTAGTCAAAATTGTGAAAAATATAAAAATAACAGATTTGTTAATGTAATTTCTGGCTGCACGGGTGAAGAGGCGCCGGAACTGTGTGACATGTTCTGGACAGCAATGGCAAGAAATGTGATTTTATGCTAAATGTATTTCCGCTAGAATTGTGAAACTTTATGCACATATTCCCATGTTAAACATGCACACTTGTAGAAAATTGCTTAAAAATTGGACATTGTGATCCTAGTGAAAAGGGCAAAATTCTGTGAAAAGTGGAGACAAGATCCCACAGCTACGGGGTTTTGAGGAATAGCTGCTCTGTAAAATATGTAATCTGTATATGTGATTTTTATAGAGGTTGCACATGTGGAAATATGTATTTTGTGTTCAAGGGGTAGGGGTGGATTCTAAGCCTCAAAAATGTGCACCATAAAGATGACACTCTGTTTCGCCCCTCCTATCAAGGCAGAGAATAGACTCTTACCCAATCACCTTTCAAATGAGCAAGCTTAGGCTAAACCGGCCCACACACCCCTTTATGATGTCATTTAATAGCATAAATAGAGACAGCTCACCACACATAAGAACATACAGATTCACTCACTATCCTGATGCTGGTGGAGCACCCTGCTGCTGAACTCTACATCTTCCTTGCTCCAGACTCCAGAAACTTGGCAAAGAAAAAAGGCCCACTGCATAGCTGACCCATTCTCAGCTAGGCCTCAAATTCCAGAACAGAACCCCACAAGCCTAAGGGGAAGCAACATAATACAGCCGGGCTGTGCTGTTACTGCTTGCCTGCTGAAAATAAATATCCTCAGAACCAAGAAGGGCAGATCCGCTCCAATCCTGTGCCATGCTGTGACCAGAGCACATTGCTGATCCTGTCCAGTCCTGTGCCATGCTGTGACCAGAGTGCCTTGCTGACCCTGACCAGTCCCATGTGCCAAGCTGTCTTTCCTAAACCAGATCCAATTCGCCGACCAGAACTGACGGTCCCATTTAAAAACTTATCTAGTGAGTATAAATAGGAAGAATTGTGTCACTAGTGTATGTACTTTGCATTGTCTGAAACCTCTCTCCAACCCATCCTATCTTCCTCCAGAACTAGTATTTTCAAAACTATCTCTGTGCTGATCCTTTTCTCATCTGAAGAAGGTGAGTTCCTTAGCAGGCAGTCATCCTGATCAAGTGACTGTGTTCCTGTGTGGTATTCATTTTGTTCATAGTCATCTCTAGTGCAAGAAACCCATTTGTCATTTTTAAAGCGCTCCTGTTTTCCATTATTGCGCCTATCTTGAAAAAAACAACCTCTACTAAAACGTCTGTAACTTCCTCAGTTTTTGTGATAGAAACAAAATGTCAACTCCTGCTTGTAGCTAACAGTCATATCTATCCATCGCACCTAATCAATGTGATTCTCCTGTTATTGCAAGTATCGTGCAGTGAAAAGTTTGCCATTAATTTCCGTTTTGGGAAATTTTTACACGTGTAAAACAGCTTTTAATTGCTTCCGACTTGAATTTTAAGATTTCAAATGTTTTCTTGAGATTAAATCATTGCTTGTGTTTATGTGCAACTATACAAAGCGGCTCCCATTAGAATCTAGAACAATTTCAGCAATTTTGATCATATTTGGTGTTTTTTCCCAGTCCATTCTAAAGATCACTTTAAAAGCCATTTTCACAGCTTGACAGTCAATTCCGTTTTCTCTTGTGTTTGAAAAGGGGAAAGTGGGATTTATGTTCCATTTGATTTCTGCAATTCCTGAATACCTGCTCTCTCCTCCTATCCCTTTACATTGCCTATTGGGGGTTGAGGGGTGTGCAGGTGGAACCTCTAACCACAGTGCTATCTGATCTGAACCCACACAAAAGTATTTCTATGCTAAATTGTTTTGCTCACTACTTACTCTTTGTGTATTAAGGACATTATTCAGTGCTGCCTCACCCCATTGATGATTGTTATGTACCTCTTAAGACATATTGTGATTACATTTTAAATACATAAATAAATATTTACCTTTGCAAACCAGCCTGATTCCTGGTTCAGTGTGACCGGGGGCGGGGGGGTTCCAGGAGAAGGGTGTGATATGAGTGGTGAGAATAAAGAACTTTTAGACAAACATAAATAAAGATTTCAGTTGTGCACTACATGCTGGGCGCTGACTTGGGTGTGTGCCGGATTGAAATCTCTTACAAAATATATCAAATTTTAAAATAAATACCATTGCAATGGAAGATGTTGTGAAACATGTCCTAGCCAAGTTATTAATTTGTGGCAAGTGGCCAGTGCAGGAGGCTCGTGCTGGCAGGCCAGAGTGGTACTAGAAGTTACATTAGTAAGGGCTGTCATTTTGCAGGAATGTGGGATTTTACATTAATATCTAGCAGAATTTTAAATGACCCAAAATATCTGTGAAGAGATAATTAAAATGGCCCAACTCACGACTCAGTTCTATTTCCATTTACAATAAAAAAGAAGAGGTTTTGTAAAATAAAGGTGCTGGTCTTCCACAAGCTCAGCAATCACACATGCATTTGGAAGATAAATTATAACAAAGCAACATTCTAGAGCTCAAATATTAACACCCCATTGGGCAACTTAAAAATTAGATAAAAACACACCAACATTCCAGTGTAGAGCGAGAAATTAAGTTTGCTGCACTGCAAGACACACATAAAGAGAGTGTAGAAACCATAAGACACCTTTAACACTACTTGAATGACCATACCATCCACAATAGAGTATTGTTGGATAAATTGTTGCCCTTTAAACAGCTAATATATGAACTAAAATTTGCAAACAGTCAGCTCATCATAAAAGAGATTGACTCACAGAAGGATTTTGATCAAATGCATCAGGATTTAAATATTCTGAAGCAACAGAAATGATATCTGATGAAAGAAAAAGATGACCTAAAATTGAAAATGGTTGTAGAAATAGGTCAGCCTGATCGGGAACTGGCCTGAATCAGGGAAGAAAATATAGATCTGATACAGAATTTGAGACAAGCAGAGGCTGACCTATTACAGGAAGCAAAAGGTAGTGACGCTCAGGAGAGAGAACTTGTTATTTTAAATGAAAAGCGCAGTGAAGATGAGCACATTACACACGACTATCAGAGAGAATACGAAGTCCTCCAAGAAGAAGTACAGAAAATAAGAAATCGATTGATGGCTCAGAGTGGAGTGCTTGAAGCCAGCCAAGCTTCAGTGTCAAATTTAAAAATGTAACTCTCTGAATGTAAGCAGGAAATCCTGGAAGAGAGAAACAAGTGTGATAATTTAAATAATGAAATCAAAAAATTTAAACTGGCACTGAGACAGTCTGATCAACCAGAGTATGAGATAGGGTCCCATTATGAGCGAGAGCAGCCTTTTGCATCCACTCCCCATGTACAGACTGGAACTGACCTCACACATGCCTCCTATAGAGAACAGGAAGAAATGAGGCAGGTGGGCTCTCCTATCCCTGGCCAGTCTGATCAGGAAGTCGAGTCCTTATTGGATATTGATGAGCATTCGCCATTAACAAAAAGCAGGACAGGTGGCAAGACCAGTGTGTCATGGGAGACCAAAGATAGTCCTGTGAATACTTCTGAACTTGAAAATATATTTGATGAAAAGAACAGAGAAATAGAATACATAAAATGATCTTGCAAAGAGGCCACCTAGCCCGCTTGGCTGAAAGGAAAATGCAAAAGCTTCAGCTTCAGAAAGGCATTTTAAAAACCTCCACTAAGTCAGGTGAATGGGTGGATTTCCCCATACTAACTGGACGGAGGGATAGTACCCATTGGCAACAGTCTGAAGAAGAGAGTGTGCTCTATCATGTGCCAAAAAGTGACAAAAGCGCACGTTATTAGGCAGAATCACATGCAGTAACCTTGGGGAATCTACATGCAATTAAGACTACACGTGTCAGTACAATTTCACCTTTGGTACAAGCCTGTACTACATAGTAATGTGGTAGCAGTGGCTGAGCAGACAGACATCTCAAGAGTAAAGTGAGCAGTAGAACAAGTTACACAAAGGACCAACAAATACAGTGATTCAAACAAACACTTTCTCAAGGTTTCTTGGTAAAAGAGTATACATTTATTTACACAGTCATTTGGAAAACATTACACTAGCAAGAGCAGCTCAATAGCATATACTAATATGCTACAAATACACAACCAATAAGTTACTGAACAAGTTCAGCTCCCCTGAACTGAGAGCAAAATGGCACTTGAGTTACTTTAAAAAGGGGTAAAAAGACAAAGTTATAAGAAATGTAGCACCAATACTTTCATAGGCAGGGCAAAGGGTTTCAGTTATCTACAACCAGCAATTCAGTTCATAGGCCTGGGCAAATGTCAATGATTCAGAGTCTTTGTATAGGATAGCACAGTTCTGGTAGTAAACTGTTAAGTCTTTGCAACAGATCTTAGAAAAATTTGGTCAGACGAAAAGTAAGATGTTGGTTTAGGGAAGGACAAGCCTACGAAGTCAGGGAAGTTTCACAAATTTTCACTGTGGCCAAAAAGATTTCCGGACCGCGTTTGCACACTACCTTTAAAGTGAAGAAGAGCTCTAGCTGAGGCAGTTGTTCCTGGCAGTTTGAGCAGATCTTGCTGTACCTGAGCTTCAGTCATGGGGACAAGAAGGAGGATGTCGGGAGATTCCTGCACTGCCCAGGGAAGAGGCCACAAGCTTGGCAAAACATTGGTTTAAGGTGTGAGTGCCTTAAAGACCACAAACTGGTATCCTTCCCACTGGCTATCCGGTGTTCCACAGCACTCTGCAGAAAATTTGACCAGCAGGGGACGGTGTCCAGGCGGCTTACGAGTTTGTTGTTCCCACCAAATTCAAGGGAAGAAGTTAACCTTAAGGGCTTCTCTGTCGATGGAGTTTTAGGCAATTCAGACCTGCAGCAGGGCTTCACTGGTCGTTCAGGAGTTGCAGCAGTCCTCTTCCTTCAGCTCGTCTTCGGTTCTTTATTTCCAGTGGTCGACTCTGCTTTCCAAGTCCCAGATTCCTGCTTTTGAACAGTTTCCCCCATACATTCTAGCCTGGCTATCACTCATACAGCAGGTTGGCTGTCTTTGCCGGACAGCCAGCCGGCCATTCACGCCAGGGTGCATTCAGGTGTCCTAGGAGACTAAGCACAGGGAGTTTCGGGCACCTCCCGCACATCATGTCCACCCCAGACACTCAGGCGCAAGAGGAGGGTTTCAGCACTGAAGCCCGCCAAAGGCCAACAAACAAAGGGACCAAACCTGGTTTGGCACGCAGAGACAAACACAAGAAGGACCATCCAAAAAGAAATGGCGAAAAAATATGACCAGAGTTTATTTTTACAGGTAGGTTTTGGGCGACATATTGAAAAACATGGCTGACCCAATTTTTAGTTACCTTTGTTCGCGGTCAGAAAAAATCATGATAATTTGATCTAAACCACTTCCAGCAGCCATTTCAAGTAGGAAAGGGTAACATTTGACTGATACATTAGTGTTTTGACTACGGGGATGTTAGGCAAACCCTCCAGCACTCTATAGGAAGATAGTGTGGGCTGGGTTTGTAAATTTAAAGAGACTAGTAAAGTCAATTTAACTTTACATGCTCTGGGAGACAGTAGTCAGTCCCAGAGAAGGTATTTAAACCTTGAGAAGTCTAAAAGACATCCCTGTGCCACTGCACTGAAGGTGCTGTGTGACACACAGAAAAATATGATGCCTATGTGGTTGTTTTAAAACTCCACAACCAAAGAACACAAAAGTAAAACACACATCAAAATACATGGAAGAGTAGGAAAAAAGGCTCACACTCGGGATTAATCTACTTACTCCAGTCGGTGAAACATCCTGGAGAGACCATCAGCATTTTGGTGGTGACACCCAGACCTGTGCTCAATGGGCAAATCAAACCCTTACAGCTGATTGAACATATCAGTAGTTTACGGGTTTCCCCTTTCATTTGCATCAACCATCTCAAGTGTTGGTGGTCAGTGTGAATCACAAAAGTAGATCCATACAAGTATGGTCTAAACTTCTTCAGTGACCAAACAATAGCAAAACATTCTCTTTCAATGGTTGCCCACCTTGTCTCAGGTTCCTTCAGCTTCCTGATGAAGAAGCAAATGGGGTGCTCCCTACCTTTCTCATCCAGCTGACTCAGAACTGCACCTACACCTATATTTGAAGCATCTGTCTGCACAATGAAGGTTTGGTTATAGTCAGGAGCTTTTAGGACTGGAGCTTGACAAAGGGCTTACTTTAGGCCTTCAAAGTCTTGAGTGCACTCCACATTCCACCTGACCTTTTTATGATATTTGGGTGAGGAGACTACATTCAAAGGAGAAGCTATGGTCCCATAGTTCTCTATGAAGTTCCTATAGTAACCAGAGAGGCCTAGGAAGGCTCTCACTTGGGTTTGAGTAGTAGGGGTGGGCCAGTTTTGTACTGCTTGTACGTTGCTAGGCAATGGCTTGATTTCACCTCCTCCTACCTCATGTCCAAGGTAGATCACTTTGCTCTGACCAATTTGATATTTACTTACCTTTATGGTCAGATGGGCCTGCTCAAGAGCCTGCAAAACATATCCTAACTGGCCAACATGTTCTTTCCAAGTAGGGCTGAACACTGCAATGTCATCCAACTATGCCATGCAGAAGTCCTCCATCCCATTCAGAACCTGGTTAACCATCCTTTGGAATGTAGCAGGTGCATTCTTTAGTCCAAAAGGCATTACCTTAAATTGGTAGAGGCCTGCTGGGGTTGAGAATGCAGTTTTCTCCTTGGCATGGTCTGTCCGTGTTTGTTTGTTTGTTTGTTTGTTGTTTGTTTTATTCATTTGTAGTGCGCACCAGACCCAGGGGTATCAGGGCACATGAGTAATAAGGATATTCTTAGCTTGGTTACATTGCTGTACAAAAATTACAAGTATTTACAAAGCTAATACAGGTACGAGTACGAGGCGGATGCATTAACAACAATTTACAAAATGTACATAATAAGGCGTAGGTAGAGTGAGTTTAACAGTCATTTTCCTTTGTCCAGTGGATATAAAATGCGCCTGAAGTGAAGGTAGGTTTGGGCTGTCCTTAAGGTGGGTGGCAGGGAGTTCCAATGTTGGGCCTCTTTCACCTGGAGCTATTCCCTCCAGTTTTGGATTGTTTAAATCTAGGCACTGTGAGGAGGTTGGAGTTTGCTGTTCTGGTAGATCGGTTTTGGGTGTATCTCTTAAATCTGTCTACAAGGTAGTGTGGGGCTGCATTATTGAGGCATCTATGCATGAGTGAGGCTACCTTCAGCATGATTTTGCCAGTAGTGGTGAGCCAGTTGTTGGCTCTCCTGGTGTTGGAGATATGTTCTTTTTTGGAGATGCTCAGAGCTGTTCTGAGAGCATTATTTTGAAAGATTTGGATTTTGTTTGTTATATATTTGTTGGCTCCAACATATAAGGCATTACAATAATCCAGTTTGGATAGGATTAGGGATCTGGCTAGAGTGATGCAACTATGGGTCGAAAGGAAGGGTTTAGCTGCTCTAATTAATTTACAGGTGTAGGCTGTAGATGAGGCCATGGAACTGACCTGTTTGTGGAAGGAAAGGGTGGCATCAAGATAAAGTCCTAGCCTTTTAACTTCCTTGGCTACATTAATCGAGTTACCGTCTATGATGAAGCTTCAGTATTTGTGATCAAGTTTGTTTAAGTTGAGGTTGGTGCCCAGGATAATGAGCTCTGTCTTGTCATCATTCAGCCATAGACTATGAGAGGCCACCAGTGCCTGGATGATGAGGTACACTTTGGTCACCAAGGCCAAATCCTTGTCGTAATCTCCTGTCAGCGGGATGAGGATCTGATTATCATCAGCATAGTTGGTGTAGGTGATACCAAGAACATCGAGATCATCGAAAAGGGGCTTTGTGAACACATTGTACAGAGTGGGGGAGACACATGAGCTCTGGGGGACCCCACAGGTGATGGGGATGGGTCAGCCGAACCTATGGTAAAGAAGACACGCATGGACCTGTTGTTGAGAAAAGATTGAATCCAGCCGATAGCCTCTTGCGAGAAGTGGGCTGCGGAGTCGAGGTGGGTACAGAGTATTTTGTGGTCTACTAAATCAAATGCCGCTGAAAGGTCAAGTAGAAGTAGTAGGGCTGTCTTCAAATTGTCTCTGAGAGTATCAATTTGTGCCTTGAGGTCCATGAGAGCTGTCTCAGTCCCATGCTGTGGTCTGAAGCCCGACTTCTGGATTCCCAGGAGTTGTTTTTTTTTCTAAATATTGTTGAATTTGAAGATAGGCTATCTTATCTAGTATTTTAAGCTGGAAGGGGATGGTGGTGATGGGTCTTTAGTTCGTGGGTATTGAAGGGTCTAAGGAGGGTTTTTTGAGTAGGGGGAGAACCCAAGACTCTTTGAGGTTGCTGGGGATAGTGCATGAGGAGAAGGAAGAGTTAATGAGCTTGGTGATGAAAGGTGAGAAGTCTCTAGCAGCATCTTTGATGATTTGTGCAGGGCAAGGGTCATCCTGGCAGTTCGATGGTTTAAGGGTGAGAATGATTTTTTCAACCTCTAACGTTGATACTTTGAAGAAGCTGAAGCGACGGGGGGGGGTTTGGATGTAAGTTTTTGAGAGGAAGGGGAAGTGTTGGCTGCACGGGTAGTGCAGAGGAGGGATTCTTACTTGTTATGAATTTTGACTTGTAGGCCTGCCACTTTATTGGACAGGGCATTTTGGATGCTAGTAAACAATTGTTTATCTTTCACACATGTGTCTGGGCCTGGGATGGGTGTTTCCAGCTCTTTGAGGATAGTAAATAGTTATATTATACTGGAGTTAGTTTGCAATATTCTTAGGTTGTCGGTCTCTTGCTTGGCTAGTATGATTTCTTTTTTGTAGAGGGCGGTTATTCTGTTGACGTTTGTCTTATTATTGTCCAAGGGAGATTGTCTCCATGCCTGTTCGCTTTTGCGTTTTTCAAGTCTGAGAGATTTCAGGTAAGGGGAGAACCATGTTTTCAAATGTCTTTTAGACTTGCTTTTTCTAAGTTTCAGCTGAGCGATGGAATCCAGGGCTGATGTCATGATTTTGTTGTATTCATCTACAAGGGCGTGGGGATTGGCAGTTTCAGTGAGTGAATTCAGTGTCGGGATAATAAGGGGGATGAGTTTTTCAACTGTATTGTTTTTCTTATTTCTCGTGGGGATAGCTGGGGCTAGTCAGTTATTGATGATGGTCGGGGTTGAGGCCTTCAGGGAGAAGGAGAGGAGATGGTGGTCAGAGCAAGGCTGGGGGGAGATGGCGAAAATGGAGGCAGAACAATTATAGTCCGTCACACAGCTAAGGGTCCTCCCTTTGTTATGGGTGGGAAGGGTCACTCTTTGGACAAATCCTAATTCAGATAGGGTGTTGTCAATAAGTGTAGCCTGGGGGCCATTAGGGTCTTTAAAGCCTAGGTTAAAATCGCATATAGCCTGAAGTGAGATTAAATGTACTGAGGTACAGGTTTGTCCACCATTTCATCTGTCCTGGGTAAAGCGTGAGCGTCAGTCTTGGTGACTGCATTAAGAGCTCTATAGTCCACACCGAACTTCAACTCCTTGGATCCTGCCTTTGGTACTAGAACAACTGGCCTAGACCACGGACCTGTAGTGGGCTCTATTACCCCAAGATCAAACATCTTGTTGACCTACACCTTTATGTGGGATCTTACATGATCTGACATCTTGTAACCTCTGCTTTTAACAGGTAAACAGTCATCAGTGAGAATATCATGCTGGCCCCAAGGGGTCAAGCCTGGTGATAGTGAATACAGTGAGGCAAACTCATTTAACAGAAACCTGCACTCCTCGTGTTGTTCAGGTGTCAAATTAGAAGAGAGATTAACTCCTTCTATGTTCTCATCTAAAGGCTGGCCTCTGAGTAGGTCAGGTAGAGGTTCACTCTCCTCCTCCTCTTGAGCTGAAGCTAGAAGCAAAGCTCCCACTTCTGGTCTTGAGACATAAGCTTTTAGACGGTTGGTGTGAAAGACTCTGGGAGCCTCCTTAGGATTGCCTTAAGTACACCAGATAGTTGACCTCTCCAACGGACCTCTCCAAGTTTGCCCACAACCTTGAAGGGGCCTATCCATTTGTCCTGTAAGGCCCTCTGCCTTGTAGGTACCATAACTAGAACTAGCTGGTCTTGAGTAAACTCAACCATGTTGGCTTTCCGGTCATGCCAATGCTTTACCAGAGCCTGACCTGCTTTCAAGTTATCTGATACTTCTGCCATCATGTGTGACATTCTCCTCCAGAGACATATCACATAGTCAGTGACACTCACTGGCTTGGGGAAGGAGCACTCTCCAACCCCTCCTTAATCAGGGCCAAGGGGACTCTAACTGGCCTCTAACCGGATAGCCATAGAGAAGTTCAAAGGGACTAAATCCAACTCCCTCCTGAGGGACTTCTCTATAAGCAAATAGAAGGCATGGCAGTAGAAGGCCCCACTTTCTTTTAAGGGGTTCCTCTAAAGCACCTATCATGCTCTTCATTGTCCGATTAAACCTCTGTACCAATCCATTTGTCTGAGGATGGTAGGCAGTTGAAAACTTGCAAGTGACTCCACAGTTTTTCCACATGGCCTGCATGTAGTGGCACATAAAATTGGATCCCCTGTCAGAGATAACTTCCTTAGGAAAACCTACCCTGGTAAAAATACCAAGTAGGGCCTTAGCAAGAGCCTGAGCTGTAACAGTTCTCATAGGTATGGATTCAGTATACCTAGTAGCATGGTCTTCTACAACTAGGATAAACCTGTTTCCTGAAGATTTTGGGGGCTCTAAGGGACCAACAATGTCGATTCCTACCCTGTTAAAAGGGACTTCCATCACTGGACGAGGCACCAAGGGTGCCACATTCTTGGCTCCACTCTTGCCAGAGATTTGGCAAGTGTGACAGCTCCTACAGAACTTATCTACATCAGACCCCAACTTAGGCCAGTAGAAATCTAAAGAGAGCCTTTCATTGGTCTTCTTAAAACTTAAGTGACCAGCCAAAGGTATCACATGGGCTAACTGTAGGAACTGGAGTCTGTTTTCAAGAGGCACTACAAGTCTTCTGTAGTCCCCTGGGATAGACTCAGTCGGTTCACTGTAGAAGAAGCCATCTTCCCAGTACAGCCTATGCTTCCCTGGCTCGTGCCCATCCAGCTGGGAAGCTGCTTGTTGGCGAAGACCTTCAAGAGTAGGACACTCTCTTTGACCTCTGCCCTACAGGGTCCACCTTCGGCCAGTAAAGACTGCAGCTCAGGATGGTCTGCAGGATCCAGAACTCAAAAACAGGAGCAATGTCCTCTTCCAGCTCTGATTCCTCAGCAGCTGATTCAACCACACAA
This sequence comes from Ambystoma mexicanum, assembly GCF_040938575.1. Lineage (NCBI taxonomy): Eukaryota > Metazoa > Chordata > Amphibia > Caudata > Ambystomatidae > Ambystoma > Ambystoma mexicanum. The sequence continues at coordinate 830,203,599 of NC_090929.1, forward strand.
GGTTGTTCCACACACTCAGCCTCAGCTGGTGGAGGAGTCACATGTATGACTTTGGACAGTCCTCTCAGGGATGTCCTTGTTGGTAGCACAGGAGTGCTGGCTGGTTTCTTCCTGGAGGTTTTAGGTTTCCCCTTTTACTCCTTCCTAGAAATTGAAGTCAGTAAATCCTGTGGACTGGGAGTTATACTTCCCTCCATAATCTCCTCTTGAGAGCCTTTTAAGGTACTCTCTCTGGCCTTCCTGGTCTGCTCCTGTTTCCTTTTGCTGGGAGGCCTGGGGGTGCTTGATACAACTCCAAGAGTGTTTAAGTCATTCCCCAACAGGACTCTCGCAGGTACTTCACGCTGCACACTTACAGGTATCTTGACAGTCATGTCATTACACTGGATGAGAGCTGGTAACTGTGGAAGCATTTGGACAGGGCCTCCAGCAAGCTTAGTTAGGTATTTAGGTGCCTTAGCAACATCCTCTACCTTGAAAAATGATTCATCAACTACAGCAATGCTGACCCCAGTGTCTCTGATGGCAGGGGTCACCTGACCATTCACAAGAACACTGTCTTTGTAATACTCTTTAGTATTGTCTGGAATGGAATTATAGATATCTAAGTTCTGTTGTTCCCACGGACCCAGGGATACTAAAGAAACACTGGCTGAGACTTTCATGGGTTCCTCAGCCAGTAAGTGAAAGCTTCCACTTGCCATTGGTACTTCATCCTCTGGGGAGAAGGCTAGGGAGACAGTGTGGATCCCTGAAGGTTTACCTTTACATCTGGGATCCCGTTTCACATGGCCAGTTGACCCACACGTATAACATTTACCAAATGTCTTTATGAATGGGGGTTTGTTCTGACTTCCCTCTGGTACACTAGCCTGATTCAGTTTCCCTTGTGGCTTACCCTTGTTATGTTCAGGGCCCTCTTTTGGAGTGGAGGTATTGGAATTCTCTTTGTTATCTTTCTTTGAGTTTCCCCAGAATCCACGTGAGTAGCCCTGTTGGCAACCTACAAGTCAGCAGCCCTTGCTAACTTCTTTGGATCAATTTCCTTAGAGTCAGCCAAGTGCTGCCTCAGCTCAGGATAGCAGGCATCTTAAATAGATTCCAACATAAACAGATTTCTCATACCTTCATAAGTGTTAAGTCTGTAACCCTTAACCCACCCATCTAAGTTTTTCAAACATTCAGTCACCCAGGTAGCCCAAGGGGTGGCATCATGCTTTTTGAGGGTTCTAAACCTCTTAGGATGCTGGGAAGGGGTCTTCCCAAACCTACCTATCAAAGCTAGTTTCACACTAACATACGCCTTTCTGTCTATATCCCCCAACTCCATAACCACATCAGTTGCAACAGGGGGTAGCCTAGAAAAAAGCAAAGGAATCAGCTGATTCCCTGTAATGTCTTGAATCCCATGGTTATATTCAAAAGCAGCCAACCAATCCAAAATATCAAGCGTAACCTCATACATACTTACTGTATCTTTGGGCATGCGAGGCCTCTTAGGACTGGAAGACCTAGAAGACTCTGGGAGAGAACCAGTTTCGAGAGACAACTTTTTCATTTCAAGTGCATGATTCAACTCCATTTCTCTGAGCTTAAGTTCTTGATGTTTGCTTTCAGTTTGGGCTTGGATTCTTTTAAATTCTAACTCAAGTCTCATTCTTTCCAAAGATACAAATTCAGAGCTTAGTGTTGGACCTGATGGGGTCCTGTGGTCAAAGGTTGAGGCCTATCAGCAGGTAGAGGTAAAACAGGGCCTACATTTTGAGACTCTTCTGCCTCATGTAACTCATTCATAACATTTGAGTTACCCTCAGAAGCATTATCATCCTCATCAACATGTTCCACATTTGCTGCAGGGTAGGTGTTTCAGACCCACTCCTTAGACTTTGGTATTACAATATGTTTTCTATCAGTTCAACCTTTTTGCCTTTTACAGTGAGAATCCTAGCTTTACACATTTCTCTCAATTGATCAACTGTTAAAGTGACTAGTGTCTCCTGTTTGTAGTTATCCATATCAGACATGATAAAACAATTGATTCTCTAGTGTTGCTTAGCCTTGTGAGGGTTATTTGAACAAAGGTAAGAGTAGCAGTCTAAATGTAACAAGTATACTTTATCTTCACCACTGTACACCAGTGCTAGGCAGAATCGCATGCAGTACCCTTGGGGAACACTACATGCAATTAAGACTACAAGTGTCAGTACAATTTCACCTTTGGTAAAAACCTTTACTACACAGTAATGTGGTAGCAATGGCTGAGCAGCCAGACTTATCTGAGTAAAGTGAGCAGTAGAACAAGTTACACAAAGGACCAACAAACACAGTTATTCAAACACACACATTCTCAAGGTTTCTTCGTAAAAGGGTATACATTTATTTACACAGTCATTTGGGAAACATTTCCCTAGCAAGAGTAGCTCAATATCATATACTAATATACTACAAATACACAACCAATTAGTTACTGAACAAGTTCAGCTCCACTGAGAGCAAAATGGCACTTCAGTTACTTTAAAAAGGGGTAAAAAGACAAAGTTATAAGAAATGTAGCACAAATGCTTTCATAGGCAGGGCAAAGGGTTTCAGTTATCTACAACCAGCAATTCAGTTCATAGGCCTGGGCAAAAGTCAATGATTCAGAGTCTTTGTATAGGATAGCACAGTTCTGGTAGTAAACTGTTAAGTCTTTGCCACGGATCATAGAAGAATTTGGTCAGACGAAAAGTTAGATGTTAGTTTAGGGAAGGACAAGCCTTCGAAGTCGGGAAAGTTTCACAAACTTTCACTGTGGCTGAAAAGATTTCTGGACCGCGTTTGCTCAGTACCTTTAAAGTGAAGAAGAGCTGTAGCTGAGGCAGTTGTTTCTGGCAGTTCAAGCAGATCTCGCTGTGCCTGAGCTTCAGTCGTGGGGACAAGAAGGAGGACATCGGGAGGTTACTGCACTGCCCACTGAAGAGGCCACAAGCTTGAAAAACGTTGGTTTAAGGTGTGAGTGCCTTAAAGACCACAAACTGGTATCCTTCCCACTGGCTATCTGGTTTTCCACGGCACTCTGCAGAAAATTCGACCAGGAGGGGACGGTGTCCAGGCAACTTACGAGTTGGTTGTTCCCACCAAACTAAAGGGAAGAAGTTAACCTTGAAGGGCTTCTCTGTTGATGGAGTTTCAGGCAATTCGGACCTGCACCAGGGCTTCATCGGTCGTCCAGGATTTGCAGCAGTTGTCTTCCTTCAGCTTGTCTTCGGTTCTTTCGTTCCAGTGGTCGACTCTGCTTTCCAAATCCCAGAGACCTGCTTTTAAACAGTTTTCCCCCATTCATTCCAGCTTGGCTTTCACTCACACAGCAGGGTGGCTGTCCTTGCCGGACAGCCAGCCGGCCAATCACACCAGAGTGCATTCAGGTCTCCTAGAAGACTAAGCCCAGGGAGATTCGGGCACCTCCCTCACTTCCTGTCCATCACAGACACTCTGGCGCCAGAGGAGGGCTTCAGCACTGAAGCCTGCCAAAGGCCAACGAACAAAGGGACCAAACCTGGTTTGGCATGCAGAGACAAACACAAGAAGGGCCTTTACAAAAAGAAATGGCGATAAAAAGTTGACCAGAGTCTGTTTTTACAGATATGTCTTGGGCGCCATATTGAAAAAAATGTTTGACCTGATTTTTAGCTACCGTTTTACGCGGTCGGGAAAAATCATGGTAGTTGAATCTAAACCACTACCACCAGCCATTTCAAGTAGAAAAGGGTACCATTTGACTGTTACATGAGAGTTTTGACTCAGGGGATGCTAGGCAACCCCTCCAGCACTCTATGGGAAGATAGTGTTTGCTGGGTCTGTAAATTTAAAGAGACTAGTAAAGTCAATTTAACTTTACATGCCCTTGGAGACAGTCGGGAGTCCCAGATAAGGTATTTAAACCTTGGGAAGTCTAAAGGACATCACTGTGCCACTGCACTGAAGGTGCTGGTTGGCACACAGAAAAAGATGATGCCTATGGGGTTGTTTTAAAACTCCATAACTAAAAGAACACAAAAGTAAAACACACATCAAAATACATGGAAGAGTGGGGAAAAAAAGGCTCACACTCTTCCCAGATAAAAACAAATCTAATCCTAGAAATCCAGCAAAGTTGCTGAGGGTCTCAAAAGGTAAGGGAAATTAGCACATTCTTGAGAATTCTCCATAACACACGTTAACCTTAGTGCTCACGGCGGCACAGGCGAAAGGAGTAGTCCATATCCCATGATTTTGGAAGACATTCACAATCTCATAGAGAGAGTGCCTAGAAGACAGGGACTGGAGTTCCAATAACAGTACTGATTCTGAAGGTGAATGGGCCCAGGTTCAGATGCGAAAAAGAAAAACCCAACAGAGAAAAGGTTTTGTTAAGGACCCCATTAAACAAATTAAAGCCTTAAAAAGCTTCATAACCCTAAGCCAAATGAACGCAAAATACTTGATGTGGGCGCACTTGGAATTGTACGAACAAATGATATCATCATTTGATATAAAAAATGATGTCAATTGCATGGAGTTTGCAAAATTGAAGTTTTCTCCAAAGTATTCCAGTTTCTTTGAGGAACTGGAAGATCAGGATCATTATGAATGGGACACCTATAAGGCAGCCATTTTCAAACATTTCTTGACCCTCAGGAAACCAGAAGAGGCATGCAAGGCTGCACACAACTTATGGTTTGGGGTAGATCAGGCACCTCGGGAGTTTCCACAGGAATTGATGCATGATGATGATCACCAGATCATCCCCCCAAGGCACAACTCTGGCACATCTTCTTAGGCACCTCTCAGGTGTTTCAGCCTCTTTACAGATCTTTCCAGCACATTACCAGATGCCCAATGCTTCAACATGACCTCTGCATATCCCTTCACACCATTTTCAGCTGGCTCCAAGACAGATGCTTGACCCGTGTGGAGACAGTGGAGAGCATTGTTGATTCTCCGATCGCACCAGTGGGTGGATCACAGCTTCCAGCCACCGTACAGGGCTAGGTGACAACAGCAGTCCTCACAGCAGCCATAACTGAAACTGCTTCAGCTGTTAAGCCTACAGCCTCACTATGATGTTATATTATGTTGATTTATACCGTGCGCTGCTACGACCCAAGGGCATTCTGCAGGCACTATGATGTGGCTTCTCTTCCCATGGCACTCAGAAATGCAAGGAGGTGAGATCATGAAAAACACTAGCAATTTCGTTTACAGGCTGGTGGAAGATGAGGAGACGCGCTTCTTCTTCAGGCTGAAAGTGTAAAATGTGTTAATTTATGAAAAAAGAAGACTCAAAAGCATATTTAGGAAGTGAAGTCTGCATAGTTTATGGTCAGACAAAAATGTAAAAGCAGATATCCTGAGAAAGGTTCGCTTGAATGACACAGAGCACATTCAAGTGTTACTTGCATGGTTATTCATGTGTTTATTTATCTTTTTTAAGTTCCATATAGGATTGTATAGGAGCATTTAAAGCTGTGCATGGCATATGATGGTCTCAGCTGCACATGTGACTGTTAACATACCATATCGTGACAAGGCCAGGGTCATGATGTCATCATTGGAGAAATGTATGCTGCACTGGGCATGTGATAGACATCATCTAATGGCAATGGCCAATGTGTATTGTTATTTATCAAAGTAATATTTAAGGGCAACAGGGCAGCACACTATACTGGAAATCTCATTGTGTAGTGACTGTATACACAGCGGTGTTGACTAGAGCGAAGAAAACTAATCTCAGGCAAGTTATTTGACTATTACTACATCCACTCTTTATCATTATTATCAGGTGTATAGGAATCTTGAAAGGCAATGAGAATGTGGCCACATGACTCCTGCGTTAATGTACTGCAACAGACACATCCTAACAGGTAAAACAAGGGGATATGTGTCTCCTAAAGGGTCACGCAAGTGGTTCCTTCTAAAATAGATATTGAGAAGTGTACACTCTGGCCTCCTCCCTATCCGTGCATTGCACAGTGAGCTCTTTAAACAGAGGTGAGGACACCATTTGGATCTTACTAAAACAGCACCTCTTTACTGAGCAGGCATTGGTCACTTGCATCCATGAAATAGCCGCTTTCATCCTCTTCCCTCCCAGCAAGAAAAAGGAGGCTGGTAAAGATGAGCGCTGCCGCAATCAATCATGATGGCCACATACTAAACGTCCCCAAAGAAATGCAGCAAGATTAACTTATGGAAATATATACCTTTCTTTATGCATTTCATCCATCTTCGCCTGATACTAATACCTCAAATATCCAGGCGGGATCTTATTTGTCAAGTGTTTGTCCAGGCAGCCGGCCAGTGCACCATTGCTGCTTAGCTCCGAAAGCCTCGTGTTTTAGCAGTGCAGTAAATCACAGAGACTCTGGTTGCATGTGCTTCATGACAAAATGTATTAACAAAATATATATAGCTTTCCTTGAACCAAAAAAGAAACAGACTGAAACGAGAATAAGCAACAGTTCTGCCACTGTGGATGGATGTGGGGAGTGAGCCAAGAAGCGATTGTCTGGAGATGGCTAGCCATTCCGTGCTTTAAAACCGAGTGATGGAGTGAGAACAGGAAGCCAATTATTCCTGAGGAAGTTTCATTTTGTCTAATGGGATATATTGTAAGCTCTGCATTAGTCTCCTGGTTGATTTCAGTCTTCTTCAAGCCAATCAAATTCTTAGTCACTTGGTCTATCAGTGCTGCTGTTCCCTTATTTCTACAAATTGTGGGCGTGATAAGAAATAAGGTGCATGCTAAAGTAATGTGCAACATGCAAATGTGAACACATTTTCATTGTTGAAGCATGGGAAATGATTAACTGTCCAAACTGTATTGGTTGAATGAGGTCGGGATCTTGAATGACTAAACCAACGACGTGGCAGAGGATATTTGTGTTTTTCACCTCTTGGTCACAGATTCCAGTCAGGGGCAAACATGATAGCGAGCCATACTAAGCTCAGCTTGATTGACACAGGGTGCAGCATGAGCTGGTAATTACAGCCAATTTGTGGTGGTAATTGCCCAATCATTCGATAAATATGGTAGTTAAAAAATTAACAGGAAAGTTTATTTATTTATTTTTGCATTGATTGCAGCACCCTGAACCCTTTGGTGTCTAGGTGCTAATTACATTGGGTGAAAGAATGAGCCTACACGAGCAACACACAAAGGCTCACAGACTCGAGTGTGGCTAACTTCAAAGAACTATCCCTGATTTCCCACTCACACTTCACATGATATGCTCACACCATTTAATTTTGGAGAAAAAAAGGCTTGGAAACATATGATGCAGTGAGTAGCATATAGATTATCCAATAACAGCCAAAAAACGCAACATTGTAAGTTCCCCATTCCCCTTCAATAAAATATTGTTTAGAATCGTGCACCTCTCGCAAATGCAATGCTCCTGCCAGAACTGTTTTTAGGAACGCAGCTAACCATGAGGTAACTATAAAGGACATATACACGTATATGGCAATTATATGTGCTTATTAAAGAAGAGAAACAATGGGATCCTCAGTGAGGTTCTTGTTAATATTCACAGTGCTGAACACAATTCTTGAAATAAAGAGACCTTGCTTATAAATGTTTTGCAGATGTTTTTTTTATTTCAGTGACTTGAGAAAAACGAGAACAACACAGTTGTACCATGCACTAGCTCTTCATCAGGGTTTGTGAAGACAGAACATTATTTTCACTCTAAAAGAAATAAATATGACCTACTTAACTTATCAAGTAATTTAAGTCAACCCAAAAAATACATAAATATGAAGCATTTGTAAAAACACGCATTAAGTATGTGCAAATGATAAATTGTACCTTATGTTCTTGTGAGCATAGGACACATATTGTGAGATGAAAGGGGGCATGGACTGTAACTCTAAGGAAGCAAAATGAAAATGGGCAGTGGACATTGTCTTACCAGAATTGTTCCCAAGAAAGGGTAGTCACACTAATACTACATATGATGCAACAAGATGCATTGGATTCAAGTGACATACATTTCCTTTGTCAGTATGTTGGGAAGTTTGTTTTTAACTACGCATACCCCCCAACAATGTGCAGGGTGGATTTAAAAACGTCCCTGAGTTCAAACAAAAAGACTTTGGGATTTTGTACTATTCAATTCAGTCTTCCCTCTCCATTCTTCTGTACTCAATTATTCTGCTTCTCCATGTAGAACCCTTGTGTATGGTCTCATGACCCAGCATGCATCTGCACGCTAACACTATCACTGACGAGAGCTAGGGCTGTGATGTGCAAATCAGTCCCTGAGCTTGCATCACCAGGAATGCTGCACTTACTTCACTGTAGCTACAGTCAGAGAGGCCCCTACGCATGCCTAGTCAGTACGACTTGGCCTGGAGATACCACTGGATTCAAGAAAATGGGGATGTTACACCTAGGTCTATGTGAAGATGACCACAAAGTCACTTCATCACAGTAGCCGGAGAAAAGAAGTTCAATAAACCAGGCTGTGGCAGGTTTTATGCCTATTTCTCTTCAGATGACATATTGTTTTCATAAAGGTAGACCTATTAATGTCTTCTGACTGCTTGGTCATGCATTGAAAAAGCGGAAAGATTAGGGTGAGCCACCCACCAGTGTGTTGTGGCTATTTTTTTAAAAAGAGGAAACACTCAATTGCAGTTCAATATGTGGGATAGCATTTGCATATGCATTTACACTACCTCTTTCTTTGTATTAATGTTGCAGGAAGTGTTTTGGTTGTTCCATTACAGAGGATGCTATGACAGTATGCTTTCCAGTGTTTTTTTTCCTTCACAGTGGTTGTCCAAATGGTGTGTGATATCATTGTGTTTGATAGCACAGATATGCTGCAGAATCCTTTCTTTGATAATTCTAATAATGCTGCTATTGTAAACACCACTACAATTACATTCAATACAAAAAAAACAACTTTAAAATGAAAGTTTATGATGGATTTTCTATTGTAGATAGTTTTGTCTCCATGCGAATATTAAAAAAGGGTAAACAATGGATGGGAGTAAGGTTTGGGGTAGTTGTATTGTATTGTTTATTTATATGGCGCCTATACATAGGCAAGTGTTTCAAAGCACTTAGGTCAAGAGAAATTGGAACTTCTCAATAAGGAACTTATTTTTATATTTATTTATTAGTTGATGTTTTATATGAAACCATATGCAATCAAAATGCTAAACATTTCTGTTGTAGAAATAGCCGGAGAGGTCATTGTAGTGGGTAGTGACAAAGGTAGCGACAAATGGAGGGGAAGAGTATGGGTCCTAACATGTAGGTCCAGTAAGATGAGAGTTCATAGGCATTTGAAAACATTTCCATGCATGGCACGTTCCATCTACTGGGGAATCTTACTTTATTTAGATTGTTGCTGCTAAGGGTTTGTCAAGAGCTGTAAAACAGTTGAAGTTCTAGAGGATACAATTAGGGAATGTCATCTGAAAGAGAAATTGTTTAGGGTTTTCCTCAAGTTTGGTTAATTGGGTTTCAATGTTATTTCCAGGAAAGACATTTCCATAGTTCATGGCCCTTATTGACCATTATTGTGCTTCCTAACCTTTTTAGATGGGAATTGGGTTAGTGGAGTTTATCTGCTAAGCTCAACTTCAGGGATTTGCAGAGAGAGTATTTGTTTTTACTTACATTTTGCTTTATACAGCATTATACCTTTAGCAAATAGATCTGACCCAACAATAATAAATATTGTTATACATATCACCCAAAGCATACATATTATTACATCAAGATCAGAAAATTGTGATAAATATCTAAAATGCTAGAAAAAATTGAAAAGTTCCAAAAAAATAAATCACACATTGTTCAATCGCTTAATTAAAATGTTTCTGCGTAATCAAGCTCATTGGATATATCGGGCCACAAAATACAATAAAAACTAAAGTTATTGGGCCTCATTACACGGTAAGCGGTAAACCATGTTGATTAGCGCCATGGTTTATGCCGGTAATTTACCGGTACCGCCTTGGAGGAAAGGGGAATTACCGCCCTATTCCAAGGTTGGGAAGGCGATAATTCCTCCTTCCTTCATTGCCCTTCCCCATTCCAATTTTTGCCCCATAGGGCATAATGGGAATGGGGAAGGCACTAATTACGGTACCGCAAATTGCGGTACCGTAATTAGCACCCCGGTCCCTTTGCGGATTCGTTTTTTAACAACTGCTAAAAGCAGGCGTTAATGTACCAACCCGCAAAGGGACCTCGTAGTAAGGCGGTAAGGGTTTACCGATACCGGTAAAATACCGGTACTGGTAAACCCTTACCGCCTACCGTGTAATGAGGCCCATTGAATTGAATTGAATTGATTGATGTGGTTGATTGGCACAAGTCTAGAGCGTCCACAATATGTGTGACACACCCTTTTTAAACATCAGAAGTAAATATATTTTCCTCAAATCTTCATATTCATCACAAAAGAACAAAAAATGGATGACTGTCTCTGAACATGCACCGCATAACTGGCAAGATTCAGAATTAGTTGCCTTCCATTTACTTGTGAGTTTCGCTGTACTCAGGGCCCCTGTTCGAAATTGTTTAAAAAAAATAGTACATGCATACGGCAGTGATATCTTATCAAGGTATTCTTCAGCTTCTTGGTCTGGTTTCATAGTTAATACTGGCAAATCCCCCCTGGAGGCCCATTTGCTGGTATTACTGGCTGTTATTAGCCAGTGGCGGCCTGATTTGCCTCCAGCCAAATCAGGCAACCCACACAGGCAAATTTATGGTTTGCCAATCCTGAAAGTGCTAGTAAATGTTATTACCGGGCCTTTTTTCTGGATTGGCAAACTTTAATAAGCCTCATTGTCTCTTTAGCATTGATCATTTGCAGTTAATATTGTGAAGCGAGCCAGGACTGGACATTTTCCGACTGAAAATAATTACAACAGAAATAACAATGCACTTTATTTATATTCTAGAACGAGTGAGTTTACAAACTTCTCTTCATATAACCACTTCAATATATGTAATGGCACATTCAAATGACCCCCACCTACTTCTTAATGCATCCCCTTCTTTATTTAGACTTCTGGAAAGTGTAGTTGCTAATCAAAAAGAGACCATCCCACAGACGGAAAGATTTTATTTAGTATTATTGATTTGATGAAGAGATAAAAATGTATGTATGTAGTATTTTTTTTTCTTCTTTCTTATGTGGCATGAAATGTCTGTTTCATATTATGCTCCTGCTTCCTGCAGATTTGTGTTTTCTATCGTGTTGGATCAACGTGTTGGAACTGTTTGTGACTGAAGAACTGTGGAAATAAGTAAGAGAATTACAGAGAGCAAACAATTGGCAACGCAATTGGCAACATTTGTTTGGACTAAAATTCAATATTTTCTCTGTTTGCCTAGATCCCGCCTCTATTTTGGACCAAATGCTGCTGTCTTTAAAAACGAGCCCGCTCGTACACACGCGCGCGCACTCGTACGCAAGTACTTTCTTAAGTACGCTTGCCCGCTTAGCCGCGAAGACGCGGAGACGCGGCTGGGTTTGGTCGTACTTACCTTGAGTGGCGGCTATTTTTTGTAAGGACATTGATGTAACGTTGGGCACCAGGAGTTTATATCTAAAGTTTATAATTGTTGAGAGGGTAATTCTTTTCATTCTCCCAGCCATCCTACTCTACTTGTCTTTTATCACCATACAAGTGTACTTCACGCATTTAAAAAACGATGGCCTTTGCAACATACAAACTTACTACAAATATGCCAGCCATTGGGCCATCAATACTTCCATTACTAGTGATTCCGCCCACAGGAGACAACCTTTGTCAAGGTGTTCAGCCGCAAACGTTTTTCTCAGCCTCTTCATTTATGCCTAATGCTTGCTCGGTCACTACACAAACAAGATTTCCATTTAATAGTCAAGCAAATAGGGTGGTTGTGATCTCCTCATCACCTCTGTCGCCTTGTCCATTTAGTGGACACACGCCCTCGCCCCTGACCATTGGGAATGTGCATGCTCCTTATTGCACGCCTTTAGGGCAAATAAACCCCCAACCTGTTTCTGATGTCACAATGTTAGCATCCACTAAAAATTGTCAAATCCTGTCTAAGATGGATATGCCTATATCCCCGATAGAATTTCCTCACTTGTTTTCTGACCATTCAGTTATTTCGATTCATGCGAGTCAACGAGAGTCCCCATTTCCTCAGGGAGGTGCTGAGGTGACGCTTAGCCCACAACCAGTATCTTGTGAATTTTCTAACACGCATTCACATCCAATGTTACAGTCTTTTGCTCTCCCTACACCACGTTCAAATAAATTTCACATGATTGACAATTCTGCACAAGCTCTACTTATGATACATCAGCGCTTACTGCTATCAATACCGCCATTTTCAGTTTGTGTAAACTGTTCGAATCATTAGACTCCAAAGTAACCTACCAAACAACGCAATTTGAGGAATTAATGAAATGGCTATCTTCACAAAATCACACAAAAATAAAAAATAAAAATAATAATAATGGAGACCCTGATCAGTCTATACCCATCGTGTTGAGCCCCTCGGTTCTATGCATAGAGGAGCCAACTGTTGCTGAGCCCACAACACAGGCCCCAGAACCTGTGGCGGCATCAGACTTAGTCCCTTGTCCTCTTCCTCCAATTTCTGGTATAATAGGGCCCTCAGAGCTCCACTCTTCTGGGGCTCAGTCTCCGCAGTCAAGTGAAAACTTGTTAGCAACTAATGGAGCCTTATCCATTTTGTCCATTCCAGAGGTTATGAGCGATAAAGATACACCATCCTCGGGACAAGGACATCTGCAGCAACTTAAAACCAAGAATTCTAAATTCACCAAAAAAATAAACTGTTAACTCTCATTAAAAAAAACAAAAAATATGAGTGGCCTAAAACATTCAAATAGCACTCTTAATGCCTTCTTTAAAGCACTTGGTAAAACATCAATAGAAGACTTACCCCATAAAATTGGGCCAGTACCATAAGCAAACCAAGTCGGGCCATCTAAGGAGGCAAGAGTGGGTCTTCAGCCCGTACCACCAACGGGTGATATTTGCCAATTACAAGGGCTGAATCAGACTCTTACGCCACTCTCACAACTGGTACAATCAATTCAACATGTAAGGAACGCACCTTCGGCGGTGGCACTCTCTCTTGAGACTGCTCAACCTAACATCCTTCCAACACCTGCTAAGCCATTTTTAGCCCCTGCTTCGCAGAAATCTATAGGACAACCAACTGAGGAATTAGTAAAACAACAGCCTCTCATGGATGTTCCTTATGGACAACCCAAATCAGTTTCATTTGCACTTCATTCACAACCTACCCAGCCTGTTGAAACAGGTATGTCACAGGGCGTTGTGGAAGAACTTAAGAAAAGGGTAGATGAATACCTAGCCATAAACCTGGGAACTTTTTTCTAAAGTTGTTGAAACTCAAAATCCGTTGGCTAGCGTGCAGTGCCGTTTAACCGACGTGCACTCCACCCGACGTGCACTAGCTACACCGGTCGAACCTAATGGCACTTGTCCATTGGAGGGATCACTGTCCTCCAAAAACTTATGACCGAGTGACCCAAATGAAATGGACTCCTCGTCAATCGAAGTTACAGATGAATTCACGACACCTTCACCCACAGCGTGCACATTTTCGTACATTGATTTTAAAGTGCAGAAAGGGTAATCATCCAGTTTATGATCTAAATTGGCACAGTGTTTTGAATATCTTTGGAGAAGTTGAAGATCTGCTTAATATTTCTACTTTAGACATTGATCAAATTGAATTTCTTACAGATTGCACACTCTCGGTAGTCAGATTATGGATCCCCTCGGGTGTGGTTTGGAAATCTATATGGCGGTGCAAAATGCAACTCTTTGACATGGGTTTTTTGCTAGCCGAGCACCCAGAGAGTGTCCCATTAAGATCCCAAATGTCAAAAATGAAACCAAACATTTACCAGGGTATTTCGCGTGAAAGTCGAGCTATCTTAAGATCTACGAGGTCGCATCAATAACCATCAACATGTATCAGCTCATCATAGCTAACTATCATAAGTTGGAACACTAGAGGCCATGCCCATCTTAATTCTTCATTCAAAGACATGCCAGAGCTCTACATATTATAGCTCTTCAGGAGGCATGGTTAATCACTACACCAATATGGGACAACTCCGAGTTAGCTGTGATCCTGGCTGTTCCAAGTGGAGGTAGACCATCCTCTGGCCTATTGGTAGCAGTGCACATCAAATCAGGGCTTTCTATTACTCCGTGGGTTTCTGTTGGGGCACACTTTCAGCTTGTAAAAATCACCAATGATGCCAAGTTTATCGCTCTGATAAATATCTACCGCAATGTTGTTGCAATGTCTGATGAGGCCTTCTACTCGGGCCTAATCAACATCTTTCGCCACATTCTATTAGATACCACAATTACACATACTGTTATTGTGGGAGATCTTAACTTAGATTGTTGGAAGGATAAGCACCAAAATCAAACAGTGTATAAGTGGATGACTTTCATGCACGAACAAAACTACCATATGGTTAACGGTGCAGTTCTGGGTGATTTGACACCGCATCACACGTGGCATCGCGGCGTGTGCACTAACATAATTGATTACATTTATGTCGATCACAAGCTCTTTCAAGTTGTGAAAGCATTAACCATTAAAGATCATTTAAATAGTGATCATAGTCTTCTGATATTACAGCTTGAATGGAATTTATCATTACAACATTACAAGAAAAAAAGGAGTATTATGATGCCAATCTCTCGGTAAACACAGCGTGATCTAGAGTGAGTTGGAACTTGAGCACACTGACCAAATTTGAGAATGCGGTTGCTGCTAACTCAAAATCCATGCTCCCAATACCGTAAACTGATTTACTGTACCCCTTTGTAAAAACAATGATGATTCCTTATCACAACAAAATTCCCCATACTCATGCATTTGATCGGGAAACCCATCGAATAAGGGCTGAGTTTAGGAAAATTAGAAGATCCCTTCTTGCTTCATCTTCACCGACCCATTGGCATGACTTAAAATCTGCTAAATGCAGATATAAAAACTGGCTGCAAGGTCAAAACGCTTTTTTATATCAACAAGATAGTGAAGCTATGGCCCATGCAATGCGCAGTAAAAACTCCACAGGTATGTGGCATTTTTTAAATAATCACACCTTCCACCAGCAAGGAGACGCGCAAATCAATGGTGTTTCCGAACAAGCCTGGATTGCTCACTTTTCAGCCTTGTGTGCTGATTCACATGATACTGGCCTCCCGTATGAACTAGTATCTACATCTGCTGGTCAGTTAGAGTCTTCCTATGACATAATATATACTCTTATACAGAAGATCAGCTCATCCAGAGCTGTGGGGCCCGATAGGCTGTCCAATCAGATGTTCAAAGCAAACCCTGATGAATGGGCACATATGCTTGCAAACGTCTTCAGAGACATATTGAACACAAGAATCATACTGCTACCATGGAAGACCTCCATTATTATTCCCATTTTTAAAAAGAGTGATCAGTGTGTCCCTGCGAACTATCGCCCAATATCACTTTTGAACGCACCAGGGAAGATCTTCACCAAACTGGTACTTCAAGAGTTCAATGCCTGGACAGAGAACTGTAACTTGCGCGATTCCATCCAAACTGGGTTTGTGGCGGGAATGGGGACTAATATCAATTTATTGGCCCTCAACGCCATTAAAACCCAGTGTCATGCGCAAAGGCAACAAGTATTTTTTGCGTTTATTGATCTCAACGCTGCGACTCAGTGAGTCATCTTATATTGATGAACAACTACAAAGAGATCATTGTCCGGCCACTCTGTATGATATAATTCACTCTCTACATTTTGCTACATCCATCCAGATTTGAATCACCATGGATGGACTACGTTCAAAGAATATTAACACCTATAGAGGTCTGAAGCAGGGGTGTTCATTGGCCTCGGCTATCTTCAACTATTTCATACATGATGTTAGAGATGTATTGGTGAATATTATATCAGATTCCCCCAAACTCAATCATCATCAGATACAATCACTTATGTATGCGGATGATCTTGTTTTAATCTCTAGGAACCAGGTGGGGCTTCACCGATTATTAGATGCCTTTCAGCAATATATACAGCAAAATGAATTAACAATTAACATAACAAAAACGCAAATTGTTCAATATTCACCAAGGCAAAATGGACAGTTAGCTCATGTCTGGACCCTTAAAGATTCCCCAGTCATGGTCGTCCAACATTACTGTTATTTGGGAATGCATTTTGATGGAAAAGGTAGGGCACAGGGCCAGTTTGAACGACTGGAGTCTAAACTATCCTCAGCCATTCCTCAAGCCCGTATTATTATGAATAAATATGGCAAATTTTCGATCTTGCCTGTGTGGCATTTTTGGAATAGGAAAATTGTACCTATTTTGTTGTATGGCCTAGAGACAATGCACAGTGATTCCCCTTTTAAATTTAATCAATGGGAAGCGAAATTCTGGTGTTCTGTGTTACATTTGCCGCAATGTACTCCGCTGGCCTGGATTAGCTATGAGCTTGGATTGGTTTCGCTCCAGGCGCAATATAACTGGTGACTGTGCTCTCTAGTTAAGAAATGTCTGTTTTCAACCAAGCTAAATGTTTTGTTAAAAATACTATCTCAGTATATGTTTTCAGTGAGTCATGCATTTGTAAGAAACTAGCTTGAACACGCATACCAAATTCTAGCTAAAGCTGAGATTTCTCTTGAACTTTTGCTTAGTAATCCAGATAAAGCAAAACTAAAGATATGTCCAACAAATTGGATAACAACTAGAGATCTATGTCTCAATTATGCTGACGGTGACAAATTGCGATTTCCTCCAAAGAAAATAGTTATTTTGCCCCAATATCTGTCTCGCTGTCCCTCGCACAAGTTTTGTAATGGAATACTCCGTCTTCATTTAAATTTATGGGTCACCAACGATATATAAACAAAACGCAAGTTGTTGAGCATCGATAAGAACATCTGTCGCTTTTGCGCAGATGGTGATACCCGTGAAACTTTAGCACATTTGATTACAGAGTGTCACATTCTTTGTCCCAAAAGAGAAATGTTTTTTGGAAGACACTGTAAACATCTGGGGAGTATATCACAACAAGAATGTTGGTCATTGCTTTTGGGTTGTGGTAACATGCCAATATAAATAGCGGCTATTAATGTCTTATACAGTCTAAAACTGGAAGAGGGAGCAGATGAAACAGAATTACCCATGATTTTAAATTCTAAGAGTCTGAAGCATTAACTAAATGTGTCCTTCATTTATAATCGTTGTTGGTTTGAAATAACAACACCAGAAAGGATGTCATGTTTGTGTGGACTGTCCTGTTGTTTCCAATATGAAGATGTGCTATATTGATTCCAGGCTCCTCTGTTGTGTTCCTGCTGATGACAAAAAAAAACACCAAATAGCATGGTTGTTCAGATCAGAAGTATTTTATTTTTGTGCTGTTTAGATTGTAACTAGAGCACCTTGAATGAGATATGTATTTTTCTTTTGACTTTTGTTTTGTTTGTTTTGTTTATGAATGTTAGTCCCAAATGTCTATGTATATGATTGAAGTTTTAACTTGACTAAGGTTAATTGTTTTAATGTATTGTTGTTATGGTTTATATTTTGAAAGGTTGATTTATTTCAGACGATACAAATAAAAATAAAAATGATGCACGTCTTGATAGAAGAGCTAGAGAAATTGGCCAGGAAATAATAGAGAAATAGACTGGTTTCAAGAGACAAGACTGAACCCGCTTGAACATATATATTCTGGCTTTTTCACAGAGGCATGCGAGGCACAATAATTCTGCAGACATATATGCAGTTACAATTCATTTATCTGCAATATTTGACTATGCTGATCATTCCCGGACCCTGGAGCAAACTGGCAGTCTGGGTATTAGCATCAAGGCCATTGAGTACTTTTTTATGATTAACAGTTGTTACACTTATACACAGGAAAAAGAGTTAGTGATGAATGCCTCGAAAACAAAAATTGTAAATTTCTCCAACACAAACAGTATACTGAGGTATAGTGGGGCTATTGACGAGAGTAAGTTGGAAGTGGTTACACATTTGATCTATTTAGGCCACCAGATTTAAAACAGAACAAATTTGAAAACAAAAACGAGCCTCTTTTCTGACTGAATGATTCGGTTAAGAAACGGGTTTTGTCACTTTTCATTGATTCCTATAATTACATTTTACAATGGAAAGGTAATTCCATGTATTATTTACACCTTAGATCTTTAGCATTTGGGCGATGGTGACAAGCTGGGGATGTTGTAGGGTTTCTGATGGAGAATAGTGTTGTCATTGCCAAACTGGGTTCCTGCTCCTGCTGTTAGATGTGAGTTAGGTTTAACCTCACTTGCAAGCATGTGTTCAGTGGCACCTCTTACTTTTTTATCATAGAAATTGGGTTCCACCCGAGGATTTTATGTATGAAATCCTACACAATGTCATGTGTCATTGTGTAGGGTGGGCATAGTGTGTCAAACACGTTTGAACGGAAGTGTGAGACACCTCTTGCCCGTTTGGGAACAGAGTGTGCACATTTCATACACAATCCACATTCCACAAAGAAGAAACTTTGAGAGACAGATTGGATTGAAAAAAGGGTTGTGATTTCTAGTTACAAATGATATAAGGATCTGGTGTTAGAGAAAAAAGAGGGGCCAACCTGCACTGTACATACGTACATTTCCAAATGCATGCCATCGTGTTATAGTTTTAAGATTTCATTTTTAAGTATTAGCTATAGGAGAATCAGAAGTAGCAGAAGGGCAGAAACCATGAAAAGTAACCATGCAGGTCTGAGAAATCCCCGGTCAAATTGAAACATGGACACATCTATTTCTTCATTGCCCTGGTGCCTGTGACCTTTGACTTCTTCATCTTAGATCATTCATACAGGAGGAAGGGTTTTTGACTTCAAAGAGGTTTGGTCTGAATTACTTGCGAGTAACCAGAACTCATTGACATTAGACTTTGTTTGGTTTATTAAATCGATCTTATCTGTAAATGTTAAAAATGGTACTGAAAGACAGTCATTGTTGAATATCACATACATTTTAAAATGTGGTGATAATTTAGTGTGAAATGAATTGAAGAGTTACACTTATGGAACTCCCTGTTTTTTTTTTTTTTTTAAGAGACCTGAACAAGAAAGCCAGCCACTCCAGAAACAAAGAGCCACATTGTGCTGGCCACAGCCCAGGAGCTTCCATTAAAAACATTTGATATTTTTTTTATAGAGATAGTAAGGGACACCTCAGTTACTCTAAGAGGTGCATTTCTGTACATTTTGTGAAGGCAAAACATGTTATGAATCTCAGGACTAGTATTTGGCTTGCTTAATGCCGACAGGTATTGTTTCAGACGTCTCAGTTCCAAATATGGAGGGCAAGATAAAGCATATGGGCTGACTTAGGGTGGATAGTTGCAGATGCCCAGCACTTAGGTTTAAACTGTTACAGAATCCAATGAATAGTGTAAGGGGGTAATTCATAGAATTCAGTGTGCGTGGCAACAGTCTGCGCCAGCCGCGTGCGCTGAAATCCATTTCCGCGCACAGCGTATTCATGGATTTTAACATCCAAAATCAGCCGTGGTGCAGAGTGGCGCAGCGACCCTGCAGCAGCGCCAGTTACACCCCCAACCCCTCCCCGTGTGCCATGCACAGCGCACAAATCCCGTACATGGCACACAGGCCCCCAACCAGCAAAACGCCTGTAAAACTCCCCGCGCATCCCTCCGAATACATGTACACCCCGGCGCGGGGAGTTTCACACGTGAATGGCCCTATGCGAGCGGGGTACATGTATAACTGGGGTTCGCAGTAAATTTCACACGCGATTGGCCCTGTGCGAGCGGGGTACGTGTATTACTGGGGTTTGCGGGGAGTTTCACACGCGATTGGCCCTGTGCGAGTGGGGTACGTGTATTACTGGGGTTCGCAGGAAGTTACACACGCGATTGGCCCTGTGCGAGTGGGTTACGTGTATTACTGGGGTTCACGGGAAGTGTCACACGCGATGGGCCCTGTGCGAGCGGGGTACGTGTATTACTGGGGTTCGCGGGGAGTTTCACCTGCAATTGGCCCTGTGCGAGCGGGGTACGTGTATTTCAGGGGTGCCCGTGAAGTTTCACACACGATTTCGCTGACAGAGCGGGGTACGTGTATTTCGGGGGTGCGCGTGAAGTTTCACACACGATTTCGCTGTCATAGCAGGGTACGTGTATCCAGTGGGGTGTGCGGGGAGTCCCACACGTGAATTGGCAGTGTGGGTCCTCTCAGGTGTCCCCTCTACCCCCTCCACAGCCCCTGCAGGCAGCCCATACCACAGGGGACTACACTGCACTCCTGGTCATGTCCCGCAGGCAGCCCATCCACGATGGGCATGTCCCCCACCCAAACCACATGTCATGTTGCAGTATGATCCCCAACTCATGTCCCCCTGCACCACCACCCCCCAGCAGTGAGGGGCACCTGCCAGCAGGCCCCCACTCATGTTCCCCGGCACCCCCATCCCCCAGCAGTTAGGGGCACCTGCCAGCAGGCCCCCACTCATGTCCCACAGCAGCCACATCCCCCAGCAGTGAGGGGTACCTGCCAGCAGGCCCCCACTCATGTCCCCCTGCACCCCCACCCCCAGCAGTGAAGGTCACCTGCCAGCAGGCACCCACTCATGTCCCACTCATGTCCCCCTGCACCCTCACCCCCAGCAGTGAGGGGCACCTGCCAGCAGGCCCCCACTCATGTCCCCCTGCACCCCCACCCCCCAGCAGTGAGGGTCACCTGCCAGCAGGCCCCCACTCATGCCCCACTCATGTCCCCCAGCACCCCATCCCCCAGCAGTGAGGGGCACCTGACAGCAGGCCCCAACTCATGTCCCACTCATGTACCCCAGCACCCCCATCCCCCAGCAGTGAGGGGCACCTGCCAGCAGGCCCCCACTCATGTCCCCCTGCACCACCACCCCCCAGCAGTGTGGGTCACCTGCCAGCAGGCATCCACTCATGTCCCACTCATGTCCCCCTGCACCTCCACCCCCCAGCAGTGAGGGGCACCTGCCAGCAGGCCCCCACTCATGTCCCACTCATGTCCCCCTGCACCTCCACCCCCCAGCAGTGAGGGGCACCTGCCAGCAGGCCCCCACGCATGTCCCCCTGCACACGCACCCCCCCAGAAATGAGGGTCACCTGCCCGCAGGCCCCCACTCATGTCCCACTCATGTCCCCCCAGCACCCCCATCCCCCAGCAGTGAGGGGCACCTGTCAGCAGGCCCCCACTCATGTCCCCCTGCACCCCCACCCCCCAGCAGTGTGGGTCACCTGCCAGCAGGCACCCACTCATGTCCCCCTGCACCCCCACCCCCAGCAGTGAGGGGCACCTGCCAGCAGTCCCCCACTCATGTCCCACTCATGTCCCCCTGCACCCCCACCCCCAGCAGTGAGGGTCACCTGCCAGCAGGCACCCACTCATGTCCCACTCATGTCCCCCTGCACCCCCACCCCCCAGCAGTGAGGGGCACCTGCCAGCAGGCCCCCACTCATGTCCCCCTGCACCCCCACCCCCCAGCAGTGAGGGTCACCTGCCAGCAGGCACCCACTCATGTCCCACTCATGTCCCCCTGCACCCCCAACCCCCAGCATTGAGGGGCACCTGCCAGCGGGACCCCACTCATGTCCCCCTGCACCCCCACCCCCCAGCAGTGTGGGTCAACTGCCAGCAGGCACCCACTCATGTCCCACTCATGTCCCCCTGCAACCCCAACCCCCAGCAGTGAGGGGCACCTGCCAGCAGGCCCCCACTCATGTCCCCCTGCACCCTTTACCCCCCAGCAGTGAGGGTCACCTGCCAGCAGGCACCCACTCATGTCCCACTCATGCCCCCCCTGCACCCTCACCCCCCAGCAGTGAGGGGCACCTGCCAGCAGGCCCCCACTCATGTCCCCCTGCACCCCCACCTCCCAGCAGTATGGGTCACCTGCCAGCAGGCACCCACTCATGTCCTCCTGCACCCCCACCCCCCAGCAGTGAGGGGCACCTGCTTGCAGGCCCCCACTCATGTCCACCTGCATCCCCACCCCCCAGGAGTGAGGGTCACCTGCCAGCAGGCACCCACTCATGTCCCACTCATGTCCCCCTGCACCCTCACCCCCCAGCAGTGAGGGTCACCTGCCAGCAGTCCCCCACTCATGCCCCACTCATGTCCCCCAGCACCCCCATCTCCCAGCAGTGAGGGGCACCTGCTAGCAGGTCCTCACTCATGTCCCCCTGCACCCCCACCCCCCAGAAGTGTGGGTCACCTGCCAGCAGGCACCCACTCATGTGCCACTCATGTCCCCCAGCACCCCCATCTCCCAGCAGTGAGGGGCACCTGCCAGCAGGTCCTCTCTCATGTCCCCCTGAACCCCCACACCCCAGCAGTGAGGGTCACCTGCCAGCAGGCCCCCACTCATGTCCTACTCATGTCTCCCAGCACCCCCATCCCCCAGCAGTGAGGGGCACCTGCCAGCAGGCCCCTACTCATGTCCCCCTGCACTCACACCCCCCAGCAGTGTGGGTCACCTGCCAGCAGGCACCCACTCATGTCCCACTCATGTCCCCCTGCACCCCCACCCCCCAGCAGTGAGGGGCACCTGCCAGCAGGCCCCCACTCATGTCCCACTCATGTCCCCCTGCAACCCCACCCCCCAGCAGTGAGGGTCACCTGCCAGAAGCCCCCCACTCATGTCCCCCTGCACTCCCACTCCCCAGCAGTGAGGGTCATCTGCCAGCAGGCCCCCACTCATGTCCCCTTGCACCCCCACCCCCCAGCAGTGTGGGTCCCCTGCCAGCAGGCCCCCACTCATGTCCCACTCATGTCCCCCAGCACCCCCACCCCCCAGCAGTGAGGGGCACCTGCCAGCAGGCCCCCACTCATGTCCCACTCATTTCCCCCAGCACCTCCACCCCCCAGCAGTGAGGGGCACCAGCCAGCAGTCCCCCACTCATGTCCCACTCATGTCCTCCTCGCCCCACCACCAGCAGTGAGGGTCCCCTGCCAGCAGGCCCCCACTCATGTCCCACTCATGTCCCCCAGCACCCCCACCCCCAGCAGTGAGGGGCACCTGCCAGCAGGCCCCCACTCATGTCCCCCTGCACTCACACCCCCCAGCAGTGTGGGTCACCTGCCAGCTGGCACCCACTCATGTCCCACTCATGTCCCCCTGCACCCCCACCCCCCAGCAGTGAGGGGCACCTGCCAGAAGGCCCCCACTCATGTCCCACTCATGTCCCCTGCAGTGAGGGTCACCTGCCAGCAGGCCCCCACTCATGTCCCACTCATTTCCCCCAGCACCCCCATCCCCCAACAGTGAGGGGTACCTGCCAGCAGGCCCCTACTCATGTCCCCCAGCACCCCCATCCCCCAGCAGTGAGGGGCACCTGCCAGCAGTTCCCCACTCATGTCCCACTCATGTCCCCCTGCACCCCCACCCCCCAGCAGTGAGGGGCACCTGCCAGCAGGCCCCCACTCATGTCCCCCAGCACCCCCAGGCACCCACTCATGTCCCACTCATGTCCCCCTGCACCCCCACCCCCGGCAGTGAGGGGCACCTGCCAGCAGGCCCCCACTCAAGTCCCCCTGCACCCCCACCCCCTAGCAGTGAGGGTCACCTGCCAGCAGGCCCCCACTCATGTCCCCCACTACATTAAATAAAGATGCACAATCATGGCCCTCTTATACACCAAAATACCACAGCACGCCACCCCATTCTTGAGACGCAATGATTTCCCAATCCACCCTACACTGACTTGCCTATCTCAAAACACAAACCAAAAGTCAACTATGTACATCAACACATGTCCGTCACACACACACACTGGTTGGCATTGATTGTGTAAACCCACATTTTCACATGCATTAACCCAATGAGCGAATCCCACACATGGAACTAAAATATCAAAATGTATTATGTACAAAAATAAAGCAATGAAATGAAAGCATAACAAAATAGCAAACATTAAATGAAAAGCATGTGCAAAAGATGAGTAAATGAAAAGTATAACCAATCCAAAGAAATCCGAAAGAAAAATAGTCCAAACTCTCCCTCCACCAACGCAAATCCAAAGGAAACGTAAAAAGAAAAATCCATTAATCCATGGTGAAATCAAAAGCAAAAATTCAAAATAATCCATTGTCCAACTATCTACAATCCATAGTACAAAAGAAAAATCCATTAGTCCATGTTCAAAATCAAATAAAAAAGTTCAAATAAATGCATTGTCCAACTATGTACAATCCATTGTCAAGGGTCCATGAGCCCAACGAAAGAAATGAAACCTTCCTAAGAAACTACTTAATAAAAAAACTATATACAAATGTGTGTGGCATAGTCCATTCACCACAAATCAAAGGAAAAGGAAAAGGAAACCTAACTCTAAAAACTATTTACAATGGCAGCCGGCTAGTCCGATGGCTCACTTCCCGATTTCCCAGGCCAGGGCATCATCAAACTCCTGCTCGATGTCCCGGAGGCGGTCCTCTTCCATGGCCCGAGGGTTCGCAGGGATGATGACATGTGGACCTCCAACCCCCTGTGAATTAGCTCTAGGCACTCGGCCCGCCTCAGAGCCCTCCTCCGCCCTGACCATTGTGAGCCGTGCCTCTTCCGCCCACTGCCGCTCCGCATCTATGGCCTGGCCCAACCGCTGCCACATGGAAGACACTTCCAATCCTAGGTCCTCCTGCCCTCTGGCCGAAGCCTGCCCCTCCGATGTTGAAGGCCCTGAGCCATCATGGCTCGCACCTTGTTGCTGCTGCTGCTGTGCCTGTGCCTGTGCCCTGGCTTTTGCTGCCTGCACGTCCTCCTCCGTGTCAGGGTCCGAGTTGCCAACGTAGTGTAGTGGACGAGTTCTTCCACCTGATGTACCCCTCTGGTACTGTAATCAGACAACCAGAGCAGCAAATCAGAGGAAAGAAAGAATACCAGATGAGACCCAGGTGTCGCACTGGGAGACCGCTTCCACAGGATCAATGTCGTAGAAGCCCGTGTCGAGATGGCAAGACGAGATGCGTAGGACAGGAAACACAGTGAACCTACAAGCGAAGTGTGAGGTTTAATCACAATGTGCATATGCAGGACAACCACTCTTTCGGAACCAAAACGTAGTTTGCAATAGTATACAGTTAGACTAGATGCGTAAATGGTAGTACTAATGCTGTCCTAGTCAATACATATCTAGCCCCCTCCGCTTATCCAGGTAAAATCAAGAACAAGAAACCCCTTACAGGCTTACCATATTAAAGTCTGTGCAGTCTTTGGAAGTTCCAAGCAGAGAGGCAAGATGGGACAGGTCCGGTTTCCAGAGGAAAAAGAAGCACACCCTAACCCGACGGCATGAGGACGCCTAAGTACACTGAGGCAGTCTCTAGTCCGTGTACAGAAATGACTGTTCCAACAAAATCCCCAAATCCCAGGTATCCGAAGTTTATAACATTCCAAGTTCAGCAGATGAAGAAAAGCACCGTTCAGAAACGGCTGTGAACGTGAAGAGCGGCACAACAGGAGGGGCAGAGACAAGGCAGTTCCGTTAGCTTTCCATGGTCATAACAGACATCCGGCAGGCACGTAGCAAGGGGCAAGCCAAGACGAAAATCCAATAAACAGTCTGGGTCAAGGCACAAGAGTTCCAGAAGCAAGGAGGGGGAAACAAGGGCAAGGAAACAAGGAATAAACAAGCAACTTTCGTAACGCCACTAATACAAATCAGAAGCACTGGGCAACAAGTGGGAGGTGCTTAAATACAGATCATGTGACAACGTTACGTGCTACTCAACGTTGATGTTACCAGGAACAGGGAAGGACGGGATGCCAGCGTTGCCATGCCAACTTCCAGGCACCTGGCTGCAGCGTTCTTAAAGGGCTATACGCGTATGGTCGTGGACCGATCGTATGTGTGGACATGACACTCCGGCTGGGGTGCAGTTGTTGAGGTGGCCACCCCTGCTGGACGTCTGACTCCTGACTGTGGCAGGGATGTGTCCTCCACCAGC
Source organism: Ambystoma mexicanum (assembly GCF_040938575.1). Taxonomy (NCBI): domain Eukaryota; kingdom Metazoa; phylum Chordata; class Amphibia; order Caudata; family Ambystomatidae; genus Ambystoma; species Ambystoma mexicanum. The sequence goes on from NC_090929.1 coordinate 830,229,668, forward strand.
CTGGCCGCAGGGTCAGAGGCAGCTCCACAGGGTGCCCAGGTGATACATGGGTGGGAAGATGGCATGGAGGACGACTGGTGCATAGGGCATTCAGTTGAGGAGGGGGTCGGAAGAAGGTCGAGCAAACGGAGGAATCCGGCCCTGGTGACCTGTCCCAGTAGGTCAACGCGGTCAATGAGGCATTCGAAATGACGTGCAGCGTCCTCACGAAAACACTGCAGGTCACCTCGTATGCCCCGTTGACGCAATGCCATCCCACTCAGAACAGGCTGAACCCGGTCATGAGGGAGAGGAAGGCCAGTTGTTGTAAGTGGATCCCCCCCCTGAAAACGGGTCTGGACGTAGGCATCCCTGCTGGTGCAGGATGATGCAGTCACAGGATCGGGGACAGGATTACAGACAGGCACCTCCGCGGCGTTCTGTGATGCCTCCTGTCCCTGCCCCTGCACTGCACCACTAGCACCAGTGGAATCCCCACCTCCAGACCCTGTGTCTGTCCCTTCCACGGCCTCCTACTCCACCAAACCCCTCACCAACCTGGATGATTCCGTGCCATCTTCCTCCGTCGGACCCTGTGGGGTCTCAACTGCCCCTTCTGCTGCCGAGGAGTCCAACTCCGACCTCCGTCTCTTGGACCTATCCTCGGCAGCTGTGGCCAGGGAGGCGGCACCGGACTCCTCACTCCCTGACGAGATGACAACCTGGAAGGGGAGCCGGGCCTTGTCTCCGGCTGGCGGTGCAATCCCTGCCACCTTGCTCCACAGCACCCTCTCCGCCCTCCTCATCAGTTGACACTGCAGACAGGGAGAGATAGGACACAGGTATCAGGGCACTGTGCAATTGACTGATACACACATGACAGTTGCACATGAGTGGCAATGTCAAACTTCAGATATGGCATCACAATCCCCAACACACATGTCATTTCAACTCACACACATGGGCAATTCCACAGCAATATTGCACCAGGCAGCACCATCCATACACATGCAACAGCATGAGCAGCCAAAGGTGAGCCTGACATCACATGAAACACGGGGAGTGCACAAGACATGCACACACGCCACCATACTTACATGCATGTGTACATCTCCACCAACTGTCGCAGTGATGAGATCACCATCCATGTCACATCTAGCATTCAGCCTTCTACATATCAGTGTCACATGCATCCATGTTGCTTCACAGTTGCACACTTGTCAAATACACACACATGCACATTTACACAGTGCAGATACATGCAGCTGGAACCAACATCCATGTGTGACACCACGACCATGCCAACGTACATACACCGTAATTCATACATGTGTGCTCCCACATTTGCATTTGGCCTGCATGCTTACCCACACATACACCATCCATGTGTCTCACACATGAGATGACTCGCATGTGTCAGCCTCACGCCCCTGTACATACACATCCATACATGGCCCTACAAAAACACATGTGCAACCTGCACACTACTGGCACACCACGACACGCACAGCGTCCAATCAGTATGCATGTACACTTACTGCTCGACTCCAGACGGGTCTGCCTCTCAAGGACCTGGACGTGGAGCGCTGGGCATACGCGTTCCAGGACCCTCATTTGGTGGTCAGACAGGTGGCCCCAGCGCCACTGGCATCCGCTGCCTTCAAGAGGCACCGGGCCTTGTCGAGGGTCCTGGACCTGAAGTCCTCCCAGCGCTTCTTGACATGTTTGAAGTCGTAGACTGCCACCCCCTCCTCGTTGATGGCAGTCACTATGTCCATCGAGATCCTGGTCCGTCCTTCATAGTCGGCGCAAGAACTTCCAAAGAGGGCATCATAATGCCCCAGGACTTGCTCCAACAGGACACCAACTTCCCTGGCACTGAAGCTGGTGGCCCTCTGCCTCTCTGGCTGGGGGTTGCCAGTGAAGCCAGATGGTGGTGTGCCCGACATGGCAACCCCAGAGGCAGGTGTGGGTGGCCAACTGGGTCCTGGGGCTGTGGATCGATGGTATCCCAGTCAGGAGTCTTCAGTTCCAGCAGGGGTGGTCACAACAATTGCACCCCTGCAGATGGCTGATGTGCAGTCAGCAAATAGCAGGGCAAGTGGGCAACAGGCAGGAAGGCAGCAGCAGATGGCAGGTGGGAGCGTGCTTGAGGCTCTGGGGGGCAGTAAATCAGCCTTCTGGGCAGGAGCGTGGTCTTCCGTGTGTTGTTGCGTGGCCAGCTTGATACGGAGTGATTTAGCACATGAAAAAATTGCACGTCTGTATGTAATTCGAGGAAAGGCCCTTAGTGCGTAAGTGCGTCTGTGACGTTATGCACGTGGGCATTTCCCCCGTGACGTGGGCATAGTGGTACAGGGCGCGTGAAAAAACTGCACGTCTGCGTGTGAATGTGTTTAATCCGAGGAAAGGGCCTACGCGTCTGTGACGTGACGCGCAAGGGCATTTCCCTCAACACGGGTGCATGTTCATCGTACACGTGCAAAAACTGCACGTCCGAGTGTCAGTTCGTGTAATTGGAGGAAAGGGCCTTAGCGCGTACACGTGTAAGTGACGTTGTACGTGTGGGCTGGTTTAAAAGGTACGTGTAGGATGCCATTTCCTTGTACGTGCTTTTCGTGGAGAGCGAGTGGGTGAATTTTGTACTTCTTGTCGGTTCAAACGCGATTACTTCACAGCTTTTCAAGTTCGTACTCCCTGTTACCTCTGACAGCGTTCAATTTTTTTGTTGGGCCTGTTTCCTCAAACAGCGTTCACTTCTTCTTTTGTCCTGTCTCCTCAGACAGCGTACAATTCTTCTTTTGGCAGGGGTGTTGCCAACACACACACGCGCGTCTTTTTCACGTTCTTTTTCCAGGCAGACGGTGACTCGCGCACATATTTACCAACTGTGCTTGCCCCGTGTGTCGCATACCCCTTCAGAGGTCATTGTAGGCTGCGTGTATTACGCATACGCTTAATTTTGTGTTTCTGGGTGCCACAGCATAGTGTGGGTTCATTTTTCCACGCATGTGGTCTACAAGGGGTTGCGTGCATGTTATTTTTTGTTTTCGAGGTGCCTGTGCATTGCGTGACCCGTCATCTTCCCCCAGGGGTCACAGACAGCCATGCTAGAGCACTAGGGTACGAATTCCATCTAGTACCCTACCCCTTTCACCCCCAATTGCCCAGGACAATCGTTAACTGCTACTCCCATACGCACAAGAACATCAGTGCCATGGTTGGGAGGCGACCAAGCGGTAAGGGAGGCAAAGGTGGCCGACCTCCAAAAGGTGGGCGTGGTGGGCGCGGTAGGGGACGTGGCCAGGATTTGCAGGGTGCCCCTAGACCCCCATGTGTGGAGGAGCAATCAGGGACACCCATGCCCCCCCATGGTTGTGGGAAACTAAGCTGACACCATCCCAGCTCAGTCCTTGTTGGACCAGCCCATTGCGGCACCTGAACCGGCTCAGGATGACTCCCAGGCTGACTTCCAGGTCAGCAAGTCTAAGCCACGTGTGGCGGTGCAAGTTGGTGTCACCAGGCCACGTGGATCTGGGGCAGCTATGTCATCTGCTGCCCCAAGTAGGCAGGGTAGGGAGGCTGCAGGGCCAGCTGCAGCTCGATCCACCCTAGCTCTGAGTCTCCCAGCCAGGACAGTGTCAGTCCCGGTCCATCATACCGACGTTGCCCCTGCCAACATCACCCTGCAGCCAATGCCTGCACCAAGACCTATGGTCATTGTGCATTCGCACACTCCTAGTACCCAGTCCACCGGCGCTTCTGCCCCTACTGACCAGAGCGGCATAAGCCACTCAGGATCTGCACCACCTTTTAAAAAGAAGAAGAAGGGTGCGCTGGCAGTACAGGCTGAGATTCCAGACACGGCTGCACACTCCGGCACGTCAAGGAAGCCTAGCTTTAATGACGCTGAACTTGATGCACTTGTGGCCTATGTGTCGGCACATAGCCGTGAAATGGTGGTGACTGCAGGGTGCAAGACCACACCTTGTCAACGTAAGGCACACTGGCAGAGCATCGCGGACATCATTAGTGCCCTTGGATTTGTGAGGTGCACAGCTGATGATTGCTACAAGCGGTGGAATGACCTGAAACGCAGAGCAAAGAACAAGCTGGCCTCAAATCTAGCTTCTACTCTGGTGACTGGCGGTCCACAAGAGGACAACCCAATCACTGAACATGAGTCTGTTGCTGGAACCTTCGTCACAGAGGAACAGATCCAAGGCGTGGGAGACCTACCAGATTACGACGCATTGTCTGGTGAGTGCCCATGCATGTGTGTGTAATCCATGTGTATGTTGTGTGGGTGACGGGTTCTGATGGAGTGCCAGGTGAAGGTGTGTGCACCTGAGTGGTATGGGTCACCCATGTGCTTCCTCCAAAACATTCACTGGCCTTGGATTTGGGTATGACAGTATCCCTTCTGCCCACAGTAGCCATTTAGCGACACATTACTGCAGTTGCCCTTGAACTGTCATCTTGCAACAACATTGTTCAGAATTTTTCAGTGTTCATTCAGGTTGATAGTTTCAACTCTCCCACTTTTGCAACACATTTTTCAGCCCTATTGTCACATATTTGACATGCTTCTGTCATTGATTACACCCCACATTGACCCACATTTGTTACCTTGTTATGTGAATGATTAGACCATTCAGGCTGATTGAGTATTGGCCTGCTCACATTGATTTTTGGTGCCTGTTTGTATGTGGTACATGATAGTTGTTTCCTGTCAAGTTTAAGTGACCAACCATTGATGTGTACATCTGCCTGCAATCTCAATATTCTTGTACACTGGATGTGTTGCAGTGAGTGGCACATGCATATTATGTCACACTATGTAGCATTTTTCATCTCATCATGTCCATCTCACATGGATGACTGACAGTGCTCATTCACTGACATATGGCTGTACTTGCGGAATGTACCATGGCTATGCTACATGCCATCTGTGTGACGGCATGTGTCATGTATGTGTATTGGACATGCCACTCACAGGCTAATGTGTGATGCCAGTGCTACCCAGCATGCAGCAAATGTCTTGCTTTTCCATCTTGGTGTCATCAGTGTATGCTTTTTGCCTCCCCTTCCAACTCATTGACAGTGCATGCATGCCAGGGTTATAGTCATGTGGGACATGTGTAATTCATGTACTGGATCTCTGCCTTGTCAGGCCTATGTGTGTGCTATGGTGCTCATGCCTGTTTCCATTTGTTTTCTTTCATGTTTTTGCAGGTGATGACGCACTTGATGCTGTTGAGGTGGAGGAGATGGTGCAGACCCAGGAGGAATCTCAGGCACGACCGGGCACCAGTGGGGAGAAGTGGTGTGGTGGTGGGGGAAAACCCTTTGTTACTGCAGACCATACTGTCCAGGGGTGTCTCTGGGTGCCCCTCCCTAGACCTCTATTCAGGTGCTAAATCGGATGATGAGGCTTATGTGCCGTTGCAGGTGAGTGTTTCTGGCAGGGATTCTGTTCTGTCCAACCCACCTGCACCAGGGTAGAACCCTCTATGGGGATGTCAGTGTTGGTTACTCCGCCTTTGGCGGTTACGGATGCAGGGTCACACTCCACAACATCTGATCCTGTTCCTGGGCCAGCAGATCAGAGGGGGAATGCAGTCCTGCAGCCTCAGGCAGAGCCAGCACAGCAAGGTGCAGATCGTCTTGCCCCAAACAGGTATGGTGCCCACCGACGCGGTGGCTGTAAGCCACCAGGCAATACTGTATGGGAGAACTCCATGTATGGTATGGCAACCCAACAGGCAGCATCAGTTGAAATGATGGCTCAGGCAATAGAGAGGGTGGCCACTTCCATTATCCCCCCTGAAAGGCAGATGGAGCAACAACAGCAGGCAACAGACTCCATTTGCCAATCACACAGGGAAGACATGTTGGTGTCCAGAAGGGACTGACGGGCAGCACTGGAGACTCTGCAGGAAGCCATTTCTATAGAGTCACAGGGCCACAGGGAAGCCATGAGGGTAGAATTCCATAACCTCAGGGAGACTCTTGTTGAACGTGAGGATTCCAAAAATTTGAGGACAGAACAGCAGCTGGAGCGGCTCACACGTTTGCTCTCAGCTGAGCTGTAGGCAACTCGGGAGGAGATCCGGGCATCATGGGAGGCCATGCGTGCAGAAATGCAGGCAACCAGTCAGGTGCTACATGGGGATCTCTGTACTATCATCCTCCAGAACGAGACCTTCCACACCTGCATGCTTGCTGCCATGGAGGACCATTCCAGGGCTTTGCGTGGGCTGCCTCCCATAGCACCACCACCTCCTGATGCAGCAGCAGAGGGTGATGAGAACGACAGCAGCACTTCTCCCACAGTAGCGTAGCCGTGCAGGCCATGAGCCCATGGAGGTGTTTTTTTTCCGCAAAATCCACACAGGTGGGTGTTGGTGTGCAGCCTGTCCTCAGACCTCGTGGGTGGCCTACCCACCCCCCCCGGGCCTCACATGGCCATTTTCATTTTTCTTTTTTTTTTTTTTTACAGTGTGTTGCCTTGTGTGGCTCCCGTGGGCATCCACTGTGTTTTCTGGCTAGGCACATGCAGGCTTGTCCTGTGTTTGGGTTAGATGCTTGGGTTCCTGACACACACACCCTTCCTGCTTCCTGTTTCCATGGGCTCGCAAAGGGTGTGACCAAGTGACAGTGACTTACACAGTGACATTGGGCTCCCATGAGCTGTGTGGGCAGTCTGTAGTCATAACTGTGTGGACATCCCTAGTGGGGTTTGTTTTGTATAGAACACTCCGTGGTGTATTGATATGTGCTTGTGCATCCATGTCTTCCTCCTTATTCACAGGTACCTTCTTCATGTCTTCACAAGGCCGTCTCCTTTGCAGATGCAGTTCATGTTGTATGCAGTACACTGACACATTTGTCTGACAGCAACACTCTGGAGTTGGAAGGGGTCAATGTGCTGGTTTATTGAGGTTGCATGACTTACATTACTTTGAGTTTGTACTGTCATATTTTGGCAATGATTCATGCTGTTTTGCTGTATTGTGTTGCTGGTAAGTATTTGGTCATGTGTGCCGTTTGTTATTGATTACTGGGAGCACATTGTCTGTGGCCTGTTTCCATTTGGGACAGTGCACTTTGTGACACTTGTGTCATGTGTTGTGCATTCCTTTGTTTGCTTTCACATTGCAGGACATGCCATGGTGTGTTGGGTGGCGGAGATGGGGAGAGGTTGGGTGACATGGCGCTATTTTCATGTTGTATTTTGCAAGGGGTTAGTCATTCATGCAGCATAAATGTGTATCTTTTTGTGACACAGCATTGGTTGTCTTTGGGTAGGTAGGGATGCACACAATGTAACACTTCCAGGTGACCAATCTCAGGCTAGTATGGTTGTGACAGTTGACTGTCCTTTATGTCATCATCATTGAGTGTCAGCTGGTATGCTCCAGGGTTGTGTGCACTCCACAGGTGTGTGATTTTAGGTGAAGTAATTAGCCACCTGCGGCGTACGGGCTGCCTCACCACGTGCCCTTTCCCCCCCATGTGCAGCGGACGTGCTTATGGTTGGGGATGTGGGGGCACCACCATGTCCACCGGCAGACTCCGGCGTGTTGCAACGTTGTGCAGGACACATGCTGCCACACGATCCTGCGCACTACTGGGGGAGCGTATAGCAGCTGCCCACTAGAGCGGTCAAGGGAGCGAAAGCGTGACTTAAGCACTCCGAATGTGCACTCCACTATGCCCCAGGTTGGGCCGTGTTGTATCTTACCTCGGGTGGTGTGGTGGGGTTCTGAATTGGCGTCATCATGTGAGTGCTCAGAGGGTAGGCACTGTCCCCTGGGGAGGTGATGATGAGTATCATTACTGGGGTTGTGACATTACTCAGTATCTGACATGCATGCATGTGCAGGGGCATTTATACTCACCAAGCAGCCATGTATCGCCATGCCGCCCAGCTTCTAGGTCCCGGTTTAGGGTTGACATTCTGTAAATGAAACAGTCATGGGTGGACCCTGGATAGTTGGCATATACTGAGGTGATGATTCCCTTGGCATCACATACTACCTGCACGTTGATGGAATGCCAGTGCTTGCGGTTTCTGTAGATGTGCTCAGTTGCCCTGGGAGGACGTAAAGCCACATGGGTGCAGTCAATGGCACCTAGCACTTTGGGGAAGTGTGCTACCCCGTAAAAATCCTGGATGACAGCCTGCCTTTCTGCAGGTGTTCTGGGCAGGTATATGTGCCTGCGGACTGATGGGCGTGCAGTCATGATGTCCAACACCTGGTGCAGGCAGCGTGACTGCGTGGCCTGTGACACCCCCCCACTATGGCACTTGTCCGTTGAAATGAACCAATGGCCAAGAAGTGCAGTACATTGAGCACCTTTTCCAAGGGGCTCAGTGCTTGGGAGCACAGGGTGGGTGATGTGAGGTCATCCTCCCACTCACTCACCAGGTCGAGTATTATGTGAGGTGGAAACCTGTACCTCCCATACACCTGGTCATCAGGCATCCCAAAAAGGCTGGTTCTGGGTGTAAAAATTCTGGCCCTGACTATCCTGCTCCTCCTCCTGTGGTATCCCACGACCACTGCTGCAAGGAACGGTATATTAATCTTACCGTCTGAGCTTGTTTGTTGTTTGCGCGCACTTTTATGCCGCGCGGGTCCACGTATGCCTGCTTCCTGCTGGTGTACGTGTTTCCAGATTAGCGCATCTTTTTTGGCGCACGCGTTGGCCCCGTTCGATTCCATGAATACGTGTTGTAGGCGCGCGTGTGGGCGTTCCGCGCATTTGCCTCCTGTATTTCCCTTGTGACGCCCACATGTTCACGCATTGTTCCCCATTCCGCGTGTTACGCCCCGTATTACGCCTACTTTTGTTGTGTGCGCTGTGCTATGTGCGCTGTTTGAAGACATGTGCGCCAGCGTGCGCCACGCAGGATTTTAGCGCACATCCATGGATTTACATGCGCACGGACTTCCATGAATCGCTGTGCGCGGGTTTCTCTATGATTTCCGCATCTTGCGCTGCGATTCACACACTTACACACGCTTGCGCAGAAATTTTCAGCGCACATTAATTCCATGAATCGCCCTGGGAGTCTTAGTTTGTGGCACATCATTGAGTTGTAGAATTTCCTTAACTAGCCATTTTTGGAGTTTGGTGAACAACTCTATTCCTCTCAATAATTTTGTGTTACATACACTTCAGGGCCATGGATCCACTGTATCCCATCACCCACTGTAGGTTTTATTTACAGATTCAAAGAAATGTCTTAGTTGTTACTGTTGAAGCATATGCTGATGCTGCCACACCACTCCACCTGTTCCATCAAGGCTGCTCAGGTATAGAAGAATAATTTTGTTGTGAGGTTTGGCATGGATGTTACACAAAAACAGTGTTCCTTAAAGGTCTTCTTTCTTGCAGGGTGGATCCAGATAAGTTGTTCTCTAAGTAGGAGGAAACGAATGTCAATGGATGCTCACCACAGGTGTTTGAGAAACACCTTTCCCACCACTCCGAATACACTGATCTTTGATATGGCCCACCTTCTGCTCGGTACATGATCAGAGCCCGATTGTTGCCATTGTAAACAGGTTGAAGTCAACCCTCACGTCGAGCTTGTGAGTGAACCTCATAATGCCTCTGGCTTGCTGCTTCATCATGTCCTCTGCCTGCTATGTGCTCAGTCCACCTGCAGTCCACTATGAAACAGAGGTATAGCAATGAGAACAGGTGCTGGTTGTAGAGTCTCTCCTTTAGCTTTCTTACTAAAAGTTATATACCAATGCCAAAATGTGCATAATGTTGGATCTCCAGGAAATTATTTTGGTGTAAGGTATTTTCTTGCACTACTAGTCATATGATATGATATGATATATGGCATGCATAACGCGCCTATACACAAGAGTTTAAAGGCGCAACGAGGCAGAAGGCAGGGAGGGGAACAGAGGGAAGATAGAGACAACGATTCAACTAGGCCATGTGACATTGAGATTGCACAAGCGCTGGGGAGGTGGGAGGGAAAAGTGCAGGGGAGAAGGGGGGCAGTGCAGTACATAGGATAACAGTTAAATAAATAAAGATGATAAATAAAAAGTGCGGCCAACTGGTGGCGAGTGCAAGGGTAAGTGCAGACAACAGGTGTCAAGTGCTAGTAGGGGCTGTAGGGATGCAGGAACAGTCCCAGAGTGCAAGATTTGCCAGGGTGGCAGTGCAGGTGTGCAACCGGTGGGGAGGGGACCTGGGCCTAAGATCAGAGGGTAGCCAGGTAACCAGTACAGTTTCAGATTCAGCTGGGAGATCAGCAGGGGAGAGGGGGAGAGAAAGCAGAAGCAAAGAGGAAGGTCTTGAGGTGCTTCCAGAACCGGAGATGGTTCACCTCAAGTTTCAGAGAGGCAGGGAAGCTGTTCGAGAGGGAGGCCCCAGCAGATGAACGAGATCTACCACCAACTCGCTGCTTGGAGAAGCGACTGACCCTGAGGGAGTTGGAGGCAGAAGAGCAAAGAGCTCGAGAAGGAAGATATTTACGAAGAGAGAGTTGAAGGCATTGAGGTCCCAGTCCCCTGAAGGCCTTGTGGACAATGCTGAGGGTTTTGAAATCCTCACCGCAACTAGGGAGCCAGTGCAAAGATTTCAGTCCTGGAGCCATACGATCCCTGGGCTTGATGCCAAGGACAAGTCTCACAGTCCTGTTTTGAATGAGTTGCAGAGGGCGGAGAGTAGAGGCATGCAGATTTAGAAAGAGGCTGTTGCAGTAGTCCAGCCTAGCGAGAACCAGAGCTCTGGAGACAGTGAGCTTCTGAGGGAAGGAGAGGAAGGTGCAGCTGGTTGTGTGACTTCTTAGAGACGTCAGAGATGTGAGGAGAGAAGGAAAGCGTGAATCAAAGATGACCCAGAGGTTTTTAGCCTCACAGGTGGGAGCAGGAAGAGTGCCAAGAAAGTATGGTCAGTTTGGTAAAAGTTCATTCTATTCTGGCAATTTGATTGCCTTAGCCAAAGGGGAGTGGTCCAATGTTCATGCAAAATGAGTTCCCTTATCTTGAAATATGATGTCTCACTGCTGTTGACCTGTCACGATCTACCAAAGGTATTTCCCTGACCTAAGTTGCTGGGTCTCGGTTTGCCTGTGAGACATTCTTTGCGCTGACTCTCTGTGGTTGTCCTCACTGTAAGAATTTTGCTGAACCGCAAGCTATCTCAATTAGGAACAGTTCATAGGCTCTGATTGGCTGGCAGCTGTACGTCAATTGTGTCAGATCAAGATTTAAATTTGATTCACTCTCGGCTGGAAGCAAACATATTCCTGCTTTTAACATTGTTGCAGATCCATGTATTACTATATTATATTGAGTGTCCAGTAAGTATTCTCTAATTTATTGTAAGGAACAGAGTTCTAAGGGTGTTTTTCAAAAAATGCATTAGAGAAAGCCTCCACGGACAAGAAATATTAGACTGCAGCCATTTGCAAGTAGTGTTGAAAGTCCCAGACATCTTTTGGGGGCCCAAGCCTTGACTTGGGGCTCCTGAACCGACCAGAAAAGATGCATCAACAGATATTTACAGGTCACTGCGCTATTTCTGTAGAACATTCTCAATGTTCAGTATTTATTTTATAAGTTAACATTGTAAAAAACGTTAACGTTTAGTCCCCCTTAGTTTCAATGTTTCTGTGTCTGACTATAAGCCTTAGAACTTACTACTCAACAATCTCATGGAACATTTACTATCCCAAATTGGAAACACTGAGATCACCCATGCCTTCCTAAGCAAAACCTGTTACATTCGGACATTTTTGCATTTCTTTATTCAGATGGGGGAATATGATTGATATTTAAGAAACGTTCGACTGCAAATTGGCACATTCATGACAGCATTTAATATGCTGTAACTTTATAGACTCAAATAAAATGAAACGCAGAACCTGCCGATGGTGGCGAAAAAACAATAACTTCCCTACAGGGCACAGTTTCAAATTTGTTTGAAAGGTGTATTTTGAGGACAGGGAATACAGAGATTTTGCAATTCGCACCCCTAATGCAAACCCTGTCAAAACATGCAGAAGCATTTCCCATTATTTCTGCCTTGCCACTGTAAATTGAAAACGTATTTCCCCGCGTTTGTAAATACCACCAACTTCTCTGCACTTGTATTTTCCCACAGAATCTAAAATGTAACAGCCTGCCAGGTCTTAGTAATGCGAAATGATGAAGACAACAGAAACATGCATGGGCATTTTTTGTGTGTCAAGGGAAAGAAACCACATTCGAACCTCACGCAGTTTAAATGATATGCAGCCAGATATTACATATGTATATCATTATGGTGGAGTTTATCTTTGCTCCCTCGATAGCAAAAGAAAATTCACAGAGACAAGATGCTCAGTTATATTGTTAAGTGCATCAAATGTATTATATTTCAAGCCCAATAAATAAAAATGCAAACCCATTTATAAAATCACTATAATTTTAGGACATAATACATCTTGTTCAGTGACTAGGTTCTATAAACGCTATTTTACTGACTCCTTTTTTACAATTATTCATATTTTGTTGTGGTATTGTGGAGATTTCTGTGTGTGGATTCTTAGTCCTCAGTAAAAAATAGTAAAAAGGGTGCTGCTGACCAGTCATCATTTGGAAAAACTCTAAGGCAGACACCCCAACTAACTCTTTAAAAAACGTCCCTGGAACAGATATTGGCTGGTATCTGGCCAACTTGATCTGACCAGAATCACAGGCTTCTCTTCTTCCCAAATTGATCTTGCTCTGCTGTGGCATGGGTAACCTATGTAGACATTTTGGTCATGCAAAATATAAAGTGCTGTGATAGAAATTAGGGTCATACATGGTTAGTTATTGCATTCATAAATTCTGGATTTAGTGAAAAAGAGATACCAAGTGATAGATGGCAGAAAGATGCAATGTGACAAAGATCACAAAGGGAGTCAGCACTAATCATGAAAATGCCCCAAGGAATCATTATAGTTGACAGACAGGTGTGCAAGATAACAGTGTGGCAATAAGACCCGAGGCGGCGGGCTCATACCGCCCCAGGTAATGCCCCGGGGGCCGTAGTTAACGAAACACCAGGGGCATTACCGTGGGCGGACTCGGCCCACCGCCGGGGGTCTTATAGCCATTAGTACCCCGGCCCGTTAGACTGGGGTACTAATGGCATTTTTTTCTGTTTTGAAACGCGGCCACGTTTCAAATAAAAAACCCAAAAAAGTTTTTAAAGAGTGCTCGCCGGGAAAGGGAAAAACGTAGTCTGTTTTCCCTTTCCATGACAGCCATCGGGAGCGAACGCGCTGGGAACGCTCCAAGAAAAGAAGAAAAAAGAAGGTAAGTGGGGTTGGGAGGGTGGGGAAGGGATATTTTGCGGGGGAGGGAGGTGGAGGGAAAAGAAACACTTACCTGAGTTCCCGGTGGGGTACGAAGACAGCCTCCAACCATGGGGAGGCTCGGAGTGGGGATTTCCCCATTCGAGCCTCCTCATTGGCTAAGGGGCTGCCATGCCCCTCAGAGTACCCTGCACGCATTAACGTACACAGGAATACCGTTGTATTCCCGGTGCGCAGCGTGTGCCGGTACTAATGCTTCTTAAAAGAATGTGTGGTAAGTAAGCATACAGAATATCCTTATGATTATACTGGAGCTCAGCAAACCTCTCACTCACAATTGCTGTTACAGTTGTTTATCTTGTCAAATCAGCCTGTAGTTCAAGTAATGGAAGGACCTGTGAAGTTGACAACTGGCAATATTTGACAAATTCATTTGAAGACAATAGTCACAAAGGACAAGAAATACAACGTGCAATTTAAGCTTTGCTCTTGGTCTCTGAATATCGTAGCTTAACACACGAGTTGGCTCATCAAAGTATAGAGAACTTAATTTACAAAAATGATATGGGTGAAAAGTAAAAGTTATGAAACAGGACAAAAGAGCTAAATATAGACAAGTGTAGATCTACTGACAAGCAAACAAAACAGCAAACTACGCTGAATAAAGAAATAGGAACCAAGGAAGCAGAAGGAGGAAAAAAACAGGAGCAGCCCAAATGACCTCTTTTCCCCACCACAGTCATGGTACGAACTGTAAACAGGAGTGTGAACTGTAAACAGGAATGCCCTGTGGAGTGCATGAGAGCAAAAGTAGTAAGTCTTAGCAGTATACTGTGGGGAAAATCAAAGGCGCATTAAGAAAGCCTGAATTCAAAGCAAGAGTGGCTGAAATGTCACACTGCTTTTTCAAGTGTGAAACATATGTGTCAAGTATTTTGAGAAATATTGTGCTGACAAAGCAAGTGCAACGATGTTGCCCTTTGTAATGGACAGCACCAGATACAAGACGTGGAAACTGACTCAATGCAAAGTTAAAGGCATCAAAAGAATACATAGTTTTATTCACATTTCACCTGTTACTTGCTTCGCTGAGAGACAAACTAGTAGAGTGACAGCCCTTTATTTGGGTAGTTTCAACTTAGAAGCACATTTGAAGACAACATGCTTCATCGTCCTTAAACACATTTGTTCTGTTGAAGAAACCTACTCAGAATATGTACAGTAACATATTACTGTTCACCAGTCTTTCACACATTGTTTTCAGCTACATACAAAGGCAACAAAGACTAGAGGTTTTCAATGTGTTTTTCTATTTACTTATTGTAGGTGGTTTCAAGATTAATATTCAAAATGGAAAAGTAGAGTCGAACACTTTTGGATATATCAGGTATTTCACTCATGTATTATGTAGAGTTTTAGTTGCCTACCTAAGTCAAGTGGAATGAAGAATGATTGTGACAGTATGAGTATATGACAGATGTACACACACGGATATTTGGTTAGATTTGCACTGACGATGATACCATTATATTTTCTAACATATTGCATGCAACTAACACAGCAATTAGATTATGATAAATAAGTGTAGACTACCTTGACAATCTTTAAATTAATTTGTTTAAAGGTTAGACATGGCTATGTGTTCTCCAGTGGGCGGTGTGTATATATTTATTTGATATGTACATATAAACCCAAATAATTTGTAACCAACTTTCTTTTTCTACCCCCTTCCTCTCATCCTAAATGTTTAGAGTTTTGATTGTATTTACTAAAAAAAGCAAAGAATTAATCATTCATGAATAGGTACCAGTTAAGATTGAGCTAATTTGTTATTGAATAACCCTAACAGAATGTCAAACAGATAGAAAACGTTTTTGACTTTGTCTTAATAAAGACTGATTATGGGTGAAACTGATGGCCATACAGTCGGAAGCAAGTCATTGTATTTGTCACCATTTACTAACATACCTTGAAAACGGGATGTATTTGCTGATGTGTAGAAAAAGCATTTTATTCACTGGATCTCAATACACTTCATAATAACTTGATTGTGTCTTGTATTGATTTTTTTAATTTGAAGAGCGCATGTCCAAAAGATAGTATCACTGAAAGTGAAAAGGCGCTGCCATTTGTAATGGACAGCACTGAATACAAGACATGGAGACTGTCTCAATGTAAAGTTAAAGGGGTCAAAATAATGCATTGTTTTATTTAGTTATCTCAAGGTGGCACCGTAATAAAGAAGATGTACACATTCCGGGGGATTAAACAAGGTTGTACACTGGCACCATTTCTTTTTGCACTTTATTTGGCTGTCATGAGGGACTCTCAATCACAAGTCAGAGCCTTTCCGGCCAAGATAGGGAAAGGTGAAATCCCGTGGATCCTATACGCGAACGATTTGGTCATCATTGACTCGACTGCAATAGGACTCCAGAGGCGATTGGAGGCGTTTAAAACCTTCTTGGATGGAAATGATATGAAGATCAACATAGAAAAGTCAAAGGTATTTGATAATGAAAACCGCATGCAGAAGGCAGAAAAAGTCAAACACCTTCAAATGGAAAATTGAAAACCAAGCAGTCGAAGTTGTGGACTTAATAATTTATCTTGGAATAAGAATTAATAAAAATGTCAACACATCGGGCCACTATCTACTGATCAGGGATAAACTGCTGAAGCTAACAAACCAGGGGAAAGCTATACATCAATGATTTGGGACCTTCTCCTTGATCGCCACCGTCACCTTTTATAAGTAGAAGGCTTCAGCAGTTCTAACATACGGGCTGAAGCTCTTGTTAACCTTTCCTGGAATATCTCAGAGCTATGTGAGGCCGTCTTTTGGAGGAAGATTTTGAGATTGCCAAATTCAGTACCAGCAGCCACAATACAATATGAATTAGGATTGCAATCATTAACATCAATAGTTATGTGGAAAACAATCTCCCTCTACAGGAAATGTGTTATAGAGGCCTGCAAGCACCTTTTGAGGTATTAGCGGGCTCTGAGATAACGGAAGGACAGAAAGACTGCTGCAAGACATACTTAGACCGACTTAACATCAAGATGGAAACCTTAAAAGGAAACCCAAATAAGGTCAAAAAGATCCTAGGGATTAAAGATTGGATTGAAACAATTGAATTAAAAAACAAAAGTAAACTCTGTATCAATATCATATGGGCATGTAGAAAAGCATATGAGCTACTGTTATATTTGCTAAAGTTTCCTTCGCCCCATTACATCGACCTATTGTTACGTTGTAGGCTGAACA
The DNA here is from genome assembly GCF_040938575.1 of Ambystoma mexicanum. NCBI lineage: Eukaryota > Metazoa > Chordata > Amphibia > Caudata > Ambystomatidae > Ambystoma > Ambystoma mexicanum. The sequence goes on from NC_090929.1 coordinate 830,246,242, forward strand.
TTCTAGCTACACGAGAAGTTATGCTTATGAGGAAACAAATTACATCAGAGGAAGTAATCTGCCATTTTTCTAAGAAGGTGAATTCGATCGAAACAATCAGACACCTGATGTTAACTTGTTCCTCCCTTAGCAAGCAAAGAAGAGTCGCTATGGGGGATTAGTCCTTAGTGTTGGGCCCATTTTGGAGGATCAAATATTGGAGAGGTTATTTAAAATTTGTAGACGCACTGCTCTCCGATAACAAGGCAAGGATATAGTAAAGAAACAAGTGAAAGTTGGAGAGACCACATCTAAAGGGCAAAAGCTAATGGATTTGTGTTTTGTGCTATTTTTTGTCTTTTTCTTGTTTTTCTTTTCTTTTCCTTCTTTACTTTGTTTCCCATTACTTTTCACGCTTTCTTTTCTTGTTATTTCTCTGTGGATGATTCTGTCTTAAATGTTAAAGCTTGAAAGATAATTAACTAAGAAAACATAAAAAAAAAAAAAAAAATTCTTTTATTTATTCACATTTCACCAGTTACATGATTCCCATACAGACAGCTCTGATAACAGAAGAACGTTCATCAAGAGTAGAAAATGAATCATCATTCATTCAGAGTCGTTTCATTTCTCCAACAACTGTCAGATTATAGTACCAAACTTATAATAATATGGTGTACTTAAATAAAATGCTAAAGTGTAAATATGTTGGAAAACAGTGATTATTTTGTGTTGGTTTTAATAACACTTGTAGTCATGTTAGCCTGATATTGTGCCAACTACAAGTCAAGTGAACATAGGCCCATAATCTCTAAGAAGACCACAAATGTTTTTCTTAATATTTTAGAGTATTTTTCTAGAATTCTCCCCTTCCAACCAGTTTCCCAAGGGTGGGGCAATTTTAAGGAAAAACCTGATTCACCGAAGCATTTTATAATGGCTCAATCCCATAGGAAAATGCACTGTGAATCAGGCCCTATATCTGGAGTGGCCAGATGGTTGGAGCCTGTGCCCTTTTATTGCCAACTTCCGAAGAAATTTGATCCATAAACTGGCACCTTTTGACCTGATTCTCTCATTAAATCAGACATTTGTGAGTTAACGTGACCAGTATAAAGTGCCAGCATCAATAAAGTATTACTGGCTTCTCCGAGAGGCCCCAAAGGATTACTGGCTTCTCCGAGAGGCCCCTGAAGAGCAATCAAGAGTCATTGTGCTGAGCACGAGATCTTGATTAAAGTTTGAATACATCCGTTAGTTGAAATCATATGTTACTTTATTATACATATTGGCTCATAACTTTAAGATAAGCAAAGTTAAACATGTGGGACTGAGTGTATTACAAAGCTCAGAGACACTGCTTTAATTGGACACAAAATGTGCGCAATCTATGATTTTTAATAATGAATAACATAATTAATATTTACACACAATTATAAATCAATGTGCTCTGCAATTATGTCACATATCCAGATGTGTGTCTATGATGGCAGAATACAGTAATCCAGGGTTCATAGAGTTTACATGTTTACACACTAAATTGTTATTCTTTTATAATTCAGTGTAGCGAATATTAGGAGTTGTTGGGTCCATTTTAAGCTTACACATATAGGAATATGAACATTATATGAAGATTTGGAGTGTATATTCAGTTGGAGTGTCTGCCAGTGGAAGGGCGTAACCAATTAGAATTTGCAGCATCATGATGACAGAGTGTGAGAATATTTCTGATGATACATTGTAGTATAGATGAATATGAGGGGATTATGGGTGGAGGAATCAGAGAGAGACCAACTTAAGGGCTGCTGAAAGGAAGATTCATGTTCCAGGGGAGGGGTCCTGTCCCCAAAGGAACATGCAGCACACACTTCATAGAAGAGACCAGGAGGGGCTGCTGACTGAGACTTCCATGGGACACTTGTGGGTTTTCCTGGCTCCATAAATGAAAAGAAATGTTGATGAGTAGCTGAGGTGCAAGGGAATTGGGGTGGTGACAGCCAATAGGGGGCACTGTTTCCAAAAAATCATGTGATTTTGACCTCGGGTGACCTTGAACTATTGCCACAAAGAAAACAAAGTTGTATTCTGTCATAAGTTGGTGAGGATACCCCTTACTGGAGGGTGTTTGTCCGTGGACATACCCACCAACTTCACTGTGTCCCAACGCCAGACAGTCTCTGATTGCTGTAACACCTAGGGAGCAGTTTTAATTTTCTGCTACCCAGAAAGGACCTACAAGTTACCTGCACTTGTATCGGAGAGAGACCAGTGCAAGTCCTAGGAATCCAGTAAGGTAAACACATAGGAGAATGGGAAACATGTCCCATCAAAGAATTGCATCAGAAAACAAAATTAACTGCAAGTACTTCCCGTATGGCACAAGGGTGCAATCTAATAGGAAGGTGAATACAATCCAGAATCCAGTCAGGAATAATAGAAAACAAATGTCCGTACTAGAGTCCCAATAAAATGAAGAAGAAGAATCCACGAGAGTAAATCCCAGGATAATTCTATGGGTGGTCGGTAATATTTTCGAAAAAATAATGTCGAATGACAATTTTTTCAAAAAAAGAATGTCGAAAAAAAACATTTCGAATTCGTTTTTTTTTATTATATATTTATTTTGGGGTTCGGGATAAAAAAAATGGGTAAAACAAAAACAAAAAAATTAAAAACGGGGGGTTGGGGGGAACCCCCCCATTTCGAAAAAAAATACATTAAAAAAAAATCGATATTTTTTTTTCGACATTTTTTTTTTCCAAAAAATTACTTTCAACATTATTGGTTTCGAAATTATGACTATAAACCAATTCCAGGAAGTCCAGAAACAGGTCCACGTAAAAGGAAAGAGAGAGAGATTTCGCCAATACAGAGGAAGGAACTGAGGCAATCCGGTAAACAAGTAAAGGTCGTGGAACCATGAGGAAGCCAAACAGACAAGGATAAAGAGTATGGAGTCTAGGAAACAGGCCGAGGTCAAGAGTCCTGAAGGAACAGGAGCACAGGGGGATAAACACTAAACAGAATGACTCACCGAGAGAGTCTATTGAGCTCCGGCATCCGTCTGCAGTCAACGTTTAAGGTGAAGGTTACCATGTATCAGACGATTTACGCCTGTGACGTACCTACATCACGGCGTGCATGAACGCGGGTCACATGACCATACGTGGGCATCCCTAAATGACATGGTAACCACCAATGCATCCACAGCAAGGCACGCTGCTATCAATGTCTGTGGCCTGGATATGTTACATTATCCGTCCCAAGGGCAGCACAACACCCCGAGGACCATTGTTTGGTAAGAAACTGTCTCAATAGGTGAGGTGCATAGACATTCATCAGGGGTTCCCAGGTGCATTTATCTGGCACATGTCCCTTCAAGTCGATGGACAGAAAGGGTTTTCTCACAAATTAAGTTTATACCAAGAATGTTCTGCACCTCAAACTCATCAATGCTTTCCAGGGACACTGGAGACGGTTTAACAGGCAATCTAGAGTTGGGTAGTACCACCTTGAGTAACGACACATGGAACACAAGTTGTATTTTCCATGTAACGAGCAATGCCAGTTGGATGGCCTTCACCTTGGTCTGGGCATCCTGCAGGTGTGTTTGTAGCTGCTCTTGGATACAGGCTATATGGTCCACTGTGTCATCCACAATAGAAACTGTTGCAGGTTGGAGTAATCAGGTTGGCAACATTCAGGGATGTTGATCAAAACAACAAAAGAATGATGAGACAAATGTGGAGGAATGTTGGGTGTTGTTATTGGCAAACTCTGCCACAGCTATGAAGCATGGCCATTCCATCTGTTGATGGAGACTAAAGCATTGTAGGTACTTCTCCAAAGTCTGGTTTAACCATTCTGACAGGCCATATGTCTGTGGAGGATAAGTAGAGGACAGTCGGTGATCAATGGTCGGTTGCTTGGTAAGTGCTTGCCAAAACCAAGCAGTGAACTGAGAGCCTTTCTCTGAGACCAAGACCAAAGGCAGGCAATGGTGGCGGAACATGTGGTTTATAAACAGTGACTCTAGTTTGGTTGCACTGGGAGCACCCGCACAGGCCATAAAGTGACCCATCTTGGAGAAGCTGTCTATTAACACCAATATGGTGGTCATCTGTCCCACTGGAGGTGGGTCAGGAATGAAGTCTAGGGACACAGTATGCCTGGGTAATGGTAGTATGGGTAGCGGCTGCAGCAACCCTACAGGTTTTCCTCTTCATTACTTATATTGGGCACAAACAGAACAGGATTCTGTGCCTTAGTGCCTTAGTGTCTGTACGTACAGTGGGCCACCAATGGTTAGTAGTTCAAGGGTCTTTTGTTCACAAGGATGCCCAACCAGGGGTGAATCGTCACTCCACTGAAGGGCTTGTATTGACTAGATGAATTTGGGATGATTAACTTATCCTGCACATATGGTTGGACATCCATGATGGTTGCCTTGTGTGTCTCTAATTCAGGTTCAAGTTGTTCTACCTACTACGTAAGTCGAGTAATAGATCAGAAGGAATCCCACAGGTACAGATGGTGTGCCATTGAAAGCAATTAACTGGGTTGAGCCATTACCATCTTGTTCAGGCCCATATATCTGGGAGAGAGCGTCTGCCTTAGTGTTTGAGGCTGCAGGTTGATAGAAGATAATAACATTGAAAGCTGAAAAGAACAGATACCAGGGGCATGGCGCGCATTAGGAAATCTGGCTGTACTGATAGCATATGGATTATGATGATCGGTGTATACTGTTATCCGGTGTCTAGCACCTAAAAGTTTATATCTCCACTCTTCAAAGACTGACTTTATAGCTAGCACTACTTTGTCCATTATAGGGTAGGTTTGCTCATCAAGACTGAGCTTCCTAGATTAGAAGGCAACATGGTGGCAGGCTTCTGTTTGGAGGCACTGTTGGGATAAGACCGCCCCAATGGTGATTTAAGAATCATCCACTTCCACCATGAATGGTTGTTCAATATGCGGGTGGTGTAAAATGGGGCAGTAGTAAATTAACGTTTCATTGAATCAAACATGTGCTGGGTTTCATCGATAAACAACCCATTTCTTGATGAGCAAGTTTAACGGAGCTACCGTCTCAGATATCCTTGGATAAAACAACAGTAAAAATTAGAAAACTCTAGGTAGGACTGACAGGCCTTTAGTGTAGGAGGTTCTTGCCATTGTAACACTGCCTTAACCTTACTCTTGCCATATCAATGCCATGTGGAGAGATTATGTACCCTAGGAATTCTACAGTGTTTACATGGAACACACATTTCTCAGTGTTAGTGAATAGATGATTAACCTGGAGATGAGACAAGACTGAGTTCACAAGCTGTATATGTAGGGATAGGGTAGGTGAGTATACCAAGATATCGTCCAGATAGACAACCACATATTCATTCAGTACATCATGGAACACTTCATTTATGAAGTGTAGCAACATTGCGGGGGCATTGCAAAGACTGAACGGCACTTGGAACTTGTATGGAACATAACGGCTGCGAAAGGCTGTCTTTCACTCATCTCCCTTCCACACCCGAAACAGGTGGTACACTTCCCTAAAATCGGGTTTGGTAAATTCAGTGGCTGCACTGATTTGCTCTAACAACACATTTATCCAAGCAATGGATACCAGATCTTTGTGGTGATTGCATTAATTGCTCTCTAATCTATGTAAGTATGTAATTCATCCCCTTTTTTAATACAAAAAGAGGGGGGAGACTGTTGGTGATTTGGAGTAGTGGATAAATCCTATACTGTGAATATCCTCAAGGTATTCCTGCAGATGCTTGTCTTCTGCTTCAGCAAGGGGATATGTATGCCCACAAGTAATAGTGACCCCTGGTATAAGGTCAATCAGACAGTTGTTAGGCTGATGGGCTGGCAGCTGTTCTACACTCTGTCAGACAAATACATCTGCATATTCACTATAAATGGTACAAGCGCCTCGATGCCCACGGGCTGCAAGTGTGCTCTACAAATGCAAATAAATAAATAAATAAATACATAAATAAATAAATACAAGAGATGCAAAACTTTTTACCATAAAAAGCAAAGATGAACTGGGAGGTAGGAAGTTGCAGGGTGACGAGGAAGGCAGGCACTGCTACAATACTCAGAGGGGAACAACATGGTCCCCCAACCCAGTCAACAAAGGGATTAAGGGTTTGTAGACAACTCATTGCAGTATGATGCCATAGCCAGGGGTATCAATCAGGTCAAATGTAATGAGTTCTGAGTGTCTTTCCCCACAAATCAAGATCAGTTCTGGATTGTTAGTGGCTAAGGCACGAGATGACAACTCATATCAGTCAAACGTTGTGGTGGGTTCTGCATGACTCTTTTTTTTATGGGAGAAAGATATGATATGATATGATATGGCATTTGTAACGCGCCTATACACAGGTGTTTCAAGGCGCGACGAGGCAGGGAGGGGAGGAACAAGGGGAGACAGACAACGATCCTACTAGGCCAGGTGTCATTCAGATTGCGCAAGTGCAGGAGTGGGGGAAGGGGAAAAGTGCAAGGGGAAGGGGAGGGGGGAAGTGCAGTACAAGGTAAGTGGCGTAAAGTAATAAATAAATAGGGCCAGCTGGTGGCAAGTGCAAGGTAAGTGCAGAACAAGTGCTGGGAAAGGGGGGGGGCTGTAGGGATACAGAGACAGTCCCGCAGTGCAGAGGGGTTCCAGTGCATCAGTGCAAGTGGAGAGTGGCTGGGCCCAGGACCGAGGCCGTTAAGAGTGGTCCAGTTGCAGAATCAGTGCAGTTTCAGTGAAGGATATTAGCTGTTCAGCAGGGGAGAGGGAGAGAGAAAGCAGAAGCAAAGAGGAAGGTTTTGAGGTGCTTCCGGAACCGGAGATGGTTCTCCTCAAGTTTCAGGGAGGCAGGAAGGCTGTTCCAGAGGGAGGCCCCTGCCGCGGAGAGAGATCTACCCCCAGCTCGTTGCTTCGAGAAGCGGCTGATCCTGAGGGAGTCGGAGGCGGATGAGCGAAGGGCTCGGGAAGGAAGATATTTGGGAAGAGAGAGTTGAAGGTATTTAGGACCCAGGCCCCAGAAGGCCTTGTGGACAATGCAGAGGGTTTTGAACTTTATCCTCGCAGCCACTGGGAGCCAGTGTAGAGATTTCAGTCCTGGAGAGATACGGTCCCTGGGCTTGAGGCCAAGGACAAGTCTCGCAGTTCTGTTCTGGATGAGTTGCAGAGGGCGGAGAGTGGAGGCAGGCAGATTAAGATAGAGGCTGTTACAGTAATCCAGCTTCGAGAGAACCAGGGCTCGGGAGACAGTGAGCTTCTGGGGGAAGGAGAGGAAGGGAAGAATACCTCTGAGGAGGTGCAGCTGGTAGTGTGACTTCTTAGCGACGTCAGAAATATGAGGAGAGAAGGAGAGTGTGGAGTCGAAGATGACCCCAAGGTTTTTTGCCTTGCAGGTAGGAGCAGGGAGGGGGCCAAGGGAGGCAGGACAGAGAGCTGCAGGGAAGGAGGGAGTGGGTGTACCAATGAGTAGAATCTCAGTCTTAATGGCATTAAGGCAGAGGTCATTGGCGGCACACCATTCCTGGATAGCAGACAGACAGTCAGAGATGAGGGAAGGAGAGGGGGAGGCTGAGGCTAGCCTGAAAATGAGCTGGGTATCGTCCGCATAGCACTGGAAATTAGGGCAGAGAGCGGCGATGCGGTGGGCAAGGAGTGCCAGATATTGGTTGAACAGCCAGGGAGAGAGATTAGATCCCTGGGGGACACCACAGGTGGAGAAAGAGATGTCGGAGAGGAAGGACCCCAGTTGGACCTGGGAGGGTCGATTTGAAAGGAAAGAGGTCAGCCACGCCAGAGCCTGACCAGTGATACCCAGGTTTTCACGGAGACGATTGAGCAGGATGGCATGGTTGACAGTGTCAAAGGCAGAGGAGAGATCGAGCAGAATGAGAACACACGGAGTGTTGGAATCGAGGTTCAAGAGCAGGTCTTCACGGATGTTCAGGAGAGCAGTTTCCGTGCTTCTGGCAGCTCTGAAGCCAGATTGATGGTCATGAAGACTACCAACAGATTCAGCATGGAGGTTAAGCTGGGAGATGGCCAGTTTCTCCAGGAGCTTGCCCAGGAAGGGAGTGATGGAGATAGGGCGATAGTTAGCCGGGCAGGAGGGGTCGGAAGAGGGTTTCTTGAGAAGAGGGTGCACAAGGGAGTGCTTGAGGGGGGAAGGGAAGACTCCAGAGGCGAAGGAGTGGTTGCAAAAGTCAGCCAGGGCAGGAGCCAGGGAGTCGATGTGGTCCTTGATAGTTTTGGAGGAACAGGGGTGAACCTGTTTAGACGAGACTTTCATAGATCGGACTTGTCTGGAAACCACGTCAGCAGAGAAAAGTGGAAAGGCAGAGAAGAGGGAGGAGGGGTGACTGCAGAAGGGCCAGAGGAAGAGCCGGGAAGGGAGGGAGGGAGGTGAAAGGAGGAGAGCGAGGACAGGATGTCCTGAGTTTTAGAGATGAAGTGAGAGGCCAGTGCAGTGCAGAGGGCCTGGGAGGGGACAGGAGAGGTAGAGACTGCAACAGGGTTGGCCAGCTCCTTGCAGATTTTAAAGAGTTCGGCGGAGTTGTTAGATGCCGCAGAGATGCGGGCTTGGATAAGGGCTCTCTTCTTGGTGAGAATGGAGAGCCGGTACTGCCTTTGGAGCAGGCGGCAGGCCAGTTTGTCAGAGGATGAACATGAAGCACGCCATTTCCTCTCTGCAACCCTGCACTTGCGTTTTAGGGTGACGAGGAGTTACATTTGGCTTTGGGCTTCAGGCGGATTCTCATGACGGGGGCAAGGATATCAAAGACGAATACTCTGTGCCAGGGTGAGGTTGAGATGCACTCCTTTTGACCCTGAATAGATATATGCAGGGGATTCTGATAATAGTAACTTCCATGCCTCCCCTTTGCTGTATACACAAGTACAACTCCTAACGGAGTAACACCTAACAGGGGAATTGGAATTCACTGGGCTCAACCATGCGATTCCCATCATGGGCAGGCATGGGAGTTTTCTGCCCCCCCTTTTTGGTCTCTGGAAACACTCACATAGAAAGTGACCAGACTACCCTAAATACAGGCAGAGATTGTTTTTTCATCTTCTTTCTCTTTTGGTTGCGGTGAGTGGTGGACACATCCCACCAAATGGATGGTGTTACCACAGAAGTGTGATTGCTGGGTTCGAGCAAAGATGTGTTTGCATTCGTTACGTCACGCTGAGATACAATGATCCACCTTCATCACTAAGTCCACTAGCATGGATACAATGTGGGGAGCACCAGGACCACTGCCAAGGTGGCCTTAAGGTCCTCTCAAAAACCTCTGTAGAAGACAACTTTTTCTCATCAGACCAATTTGTCTCTTTGGCTAATTGATTATATCGAGCTATGTAACTCAGTAGGTCCTGATGTATCTGTGAGAGATCAGGAAGTTCTAGGTTGGTTGTTTGTCCGATATGTTTTATGCTATGCAATCTGTTCATAGCCATGATTAGAGTATCAAAGTCGTATAAGAGGTGCTTGTCTCTTTCCAAAAACGAGGACGGCAAAGAAAATGCAGCTTGTACTGGTTTATTAAAGATGTGAAAGCCCCTGGGGCCACCCCTAAAGCCTTCAGGAGAGGCCAGGGGAAACGGCAATGGGTGGTATGGATGGGACCTACCGTGGCTGCAGCAGGTCCTGGGACTGGAAGGAGAGGTTGCACTGCTGCAGCAAATTGCCTACCTCTGGGGAGCAAAGGATGCCGGTCGTCTAATCGTGCATGGATGTTTGCATGGGCAGTGGTCATATCAGCATGCTAGGATGTGATTGCTTGAACTATCGCATCAACTGGACTTGCCGCCTCCTCCATATCGCTGATGGACACAGGGACACAAGGCTCAACAATCTATCATCAACAGGTAGAGATACCCATACTGGATGGTTGTGTGTGCGTGGATGTACCCCCTGCCAGCTTCCCTGGTGTCCCAACACCAGACAATCTCTGTTTGCTGCGACACCTAAGGAGCAGATGAACTGGAAGCGATAATCCCGGAGGTAGAGGTAAAAGAAAAAAAGAAACAAGCGTCAGAACCTATACTAGTTTTGATTTTCCGCCACCCCCAGTCCCCAAGGGACCCACAAGTTACCGGTACTTGTGTTGAAGAGAGACTAGTGGAAGTCCAAGGAATCCAGTAAGGTTTAACACACAGAAGAATAGGAAGCACGTCCTGTGGAAGAAATGTGGCCGAAAACAAAATGAAATGCAAGGACCTCCCTTATGGCACGAGGGTGCAATCTAATAGGGAGGTGAATGCAATGCAGAATACAGGCAGGAATAGTAGAAAACAAAGGTCTGTACTAGAGGTCCAATGAAATGAAGAATATTCCAGGAGAGGAAACCCCAGGAGAAGGCCAGGAATTCCAGAATCATGTTCAGGTAAATGGAAAGAGAAAGAGATATCTCTAACTCCATTAAGGAAGGAATGGAGGCAATCCGGTAAACAAGTCAAGGTCCTGGAACAAGGAGGAAGCCAAACAAAGAAGGATAACGCAGATGGAGTCTGGGAAACAAGTCAAGAACAAGAATCCAGAAGGAACAGGAGCACAGGGGGATAAATGCCAAACAAACAGAATGGGCCTCATTACAAGTATGACAGTGTCGGAAAAAAAGTTGTGGTAGAGGAATTACAGCCACTTTTACCACTCCACCATATTACGAGTCTGGCCCTGGAGTGGCGGATTTAACTCCTGCATGATGTTGGAGGTAAATCCTCCCACTTTCCGCCCAAAAATTGGCAAAATCGGTGGAATTACTGCAGCAGTAATTCTGGCAAAATCCCAATGGGGATTAACACCATTTACCACCACGTGTAACCATGCAGTAAATCCACTGGCCCTAGTGGTGGTAATTCTGTTGAGTAGTATTCGGGCAAAATTTCACCGGAATACCGCCCAACTTGTAATGAGGATCAATGACTCACAGAGGGAGATGTTTGTTGAGTGCCGGCATACGTTTGCAGTCTTCCTTTAAGGTGAAGGATTCCGTGCATCGAGCAAATTCCGCCCATGACGTGCCTATGTGACAGTGTGCATTAAAGCGTGTCGCATGACCATCTGTCAACGTCCCTAAATGCCATAGTAACCCCCAATGCGTCCACAGTGAGGCCCATTGCTGTCCATGGCTGCGGACTGGATATATCACCCATTTAGCGCTCAGATTGCAAAATCCTTATCATAACTAGAAGGGCTTACTAGTTGTTTACTTAACCTATCAGACCCTTCTCTGAGCAAAACTCTTAGATAAGGCAATCAAGCATTGAATGTAAAATCTAGCTTATCGAGCTGTCAAAAAATAGAACGTCTTTGTGTGAATCAGTGATCCAATTCTCTCTACTTCTTTGCTCTTATACCAGGCTTCCTAAGCTTTTCCTGCTTTAGATAGGGGGATGATTTCTAAAACAGCATTTCCCTTTATTTGCACATTTTTATTGATATCATAGCATATACACTTCACCTCAGTCACTGGCCTTTCGGAAACATTCACAATGATATCATGCTGGTATATTTTAAAAGTAGTATATTAAAAACAAACAGTTTTCATGTTCTTTAACCATTACAAGTGAAACAAATGCATCCAGGCTGATGCAACTCCTTTAACAAAATATCTCCATCGTTTAAGAATCCATTCTACACAATAAAACACTATACATTGACATTTGCAATTGTATTTCTATTTACTTTACTTAATTTAAAACATCTCTGCTCATTTAAGTGTGTAGTTGGTAAGTGCTGTTGTTCACATAACCATACTTCTTCAGTCTATGGGGTTGCTGTTGGTACACTTGTTCAGCGGTACATTGACTGGCATTTCGGGGCTGGACTGCCTGAGGACATTACAAAGACTGATATGTTATGGATATTTCTCCTCTGCCAAAGATATAGTGAATTAAAGCATCTAGGTAAGACTCTCAGAACCAGGAATTATTGGCAGGTAGGGGGATTCCTAGGACCCCCCTTGTTTTTGCATACTTCTTCAATTATCAGTTCCTAACACACTTGTTCTGTCAACCAGTAGGTAAAACACTTGAACCCAGTGTGCTAACAGGCACTTGAATATTGTACATTATTTGATTAAGCGTGTAGTATTGCTAAACATATCTTTCCTAATGCTCTGTACTTACTGAACAACATGCCTGCAGTATTCTAAGCATTACCAATAAGCAAACCAATGTTCTGTTAGGGCAATTAAAGAAGACCACTCTTTTTCCTCCTTCAAATGGCCAGCAGTAAATCACATTCCATTCGAAATACAGAACTGCCGTTTGTTGAAATCATATCACACTCTTAGATTGTTATAAAATGCAAGAGGCTCAGGCAACATTCACATGAAATACTGTGTGCAAAAACACATCTCATAATCCCAGTAACTTGTCTCTTTGCTGTCTTGTAAAAAGGCCCCACTCGTAGAAAAAAGAAAAGACAAATACACACCTCCTTTGCTTGAGGTTTGAGTGCAGTGCTTCAACACAGAACCAATACCTGAAAACATTCATCATTCATTATTAATCGTCTCCATTACATTCCTAATCAGTTGGGAAGCCACCAGAGAAGTTGACATGTATCTATGCCACATGAATGTCAATATCCCTCATAATTGTTCTGTGTAGAGCTGCAGTCTGGATGTCCAGGGACTGAAGAATCATTGCTGCTGGAGCACTTCATATTGAAGTGTTCCCACAGGATCCAGTACTAGTCGACTCCAAATGTTCCATCTGCCGTGATCACATTGGATTGCATGTTATCAGAATGTTCACTTTGTGTATTTCAGACACACTGAATCAATCATTGGCTGAACTGGTAACTGCCCCTTCTGTTGTTTGACCCCCCCAAAGGATGTAGATGCCACATGTTGAAGCATATCAGTGGATGGATTTATTGTTCCTTGCACCACATCACATCAGTATATCAGTGCCACATTTCCACGGCCTGCAGTAGAGGTAAGCTGTGAGTTTTGGGTAGGCGTATAACTTTTCTGTGTTGCCTCACACTTGAGGTGTCCCATACAACTGTAGCTGTGTATCCAGTAGAAGTGGACAGTACTTGCTGCTCGGCATCAGCTGAGTTTCCTGCAACAGACATGGATCCACCGTACGCCATTGTAGTACTTGAGCTTTGTGCTTGCCCACTACTGCCATTACCTGCTTGAGGTTCCACTGCAGCTGCAACACCATTACCAAGCAATGACAGACAGTTTTCTTCCATGTATTTACACCAGTACAGCTGTGAATGTGTACTCACAACAAAAGTCTGTTTGGTGCCCAGACGTTCCTGTGTCTTCTGATCTTCCTCTGCATCCTACAACAATGATCACGCACATTAAAAATCATGATGTTAACCGTGCCACATAAATTGCACACTGCTCGTGCTTTCGTTGATGCATTCAAGCAGCAGGTACTTGAATTCCGCTTTGAATGTGCTGAGAAGCCGTACCCACCATTTCCACAAACCATCTTCTTATGTAATGTTATGGGAGGAATGGGTCTCAGTAATATGCAGCATGTTTTCCTGCAGGATCTGAGTTCAGAGGTATTTGAAAGTGTCCCACTTACAGCTGTCTCTTCTTTAATGTTCAGAAGTTATAAGACAAACAGAAGTCATGGCACAGATTTTATAGGCGAATATTGCTACTCGTTGTCCCTTTAGCTTGAATTGTTGATGCAACAGTGAACACAAGGAACAGATCGTCTGATGCCTTATAATTGCAGATTTTCATCTTTGAGTTTTAGGGCCTCATTCCGAGTGCGGCGGTAAGGGGTTAACGTCGCCAGTAAGGATGCCGGTGCCGTTAACCCCTTACGGCCGCATTCCGAGGCCCTTTATTGGGTCCCGCTAAGGGCGTGAGCCGCTAAAGGACCAGGGAGCTAATAACAGGCCCGTTATTAATGGGCCCGTTATTAGCTCCCTCCCAATTGAGCTCGAATGGGAATGGGGAGGGCTTCCCTGAATGGGGATATACCGGATCCTCCAAGGTTGCAATGACCCGGTAAATCGCCATTCAGGGATCCCGGACCCGAGTTTGGAGTCAGCCATGCCGCAAATAGCGACATGGCTACCTCCAAACTCATAATGAGGCCCTTAAATTGGAAAGCAGCAACTGATTGTGGCAATGCAGACATTAATATAGGGTTCCTCGAACTATGTCAATCTTCCCTCTTGATGATAAAGAAGAGAGTGAGAGAATACAAATCCCAAAAAGCCTATTGGTTACAAAGACGGGTTGTTGAGAGGTCTTGTACATTGAATCAGTCATATGATACGGAATGCATGAGACAGGGCTTCCTTAGGTCTCAGTTTGGGATTCGGTGCACACTGGAGGGGTTCTGCGCTTTCGGCGTGCTGCAGCTACGATTTTCAGTTATACCCTGGTTTATAGGAAAAGAGAGAGCCTGCTACAGGCATTGGTACCAGTGGTTACGTCCATCGGCTTTTTTTTCTTATTTACCTTTGCTGTACAGTGTACATGCCAATGGCGTTTAGACTTTCAGTTACTAAATGCAGGTACCGGCTGGAGAGTGTGTGTTTGTAGGGTTCAGTCACTATAAGAGATGGCTAATTTTGAATGTTCTTTGCAGCACCAACATATAGGATTCCTAAATGAGCACCTTTGTTTACCGCATGTAGAAAAACAACGTGTTTTGAGATGGAAGTTGGCCATGTTGGCTCTTTATATTGTTAGAGAGTTTTTCTGGGGATGTGTGTGGGTACAACCTCTTCTGTTGGCGACCTTAGATTAATTAAAAAAACTTTTCAGCTGTGTCGCATTCGTGTGGCAATTGTTGGAGGAACCAATCCCCTACCTCCTTGGTTTGAAAACGAATTGAATTTCAGAGCAAGGCCGACGCAAGGAATCAGGATTAGAAGTGCTCAAGGGATTTACCCGTGATTATTGTGAAAAAAAATGGAATATTATTGCTTTGTGTCATTGTCCTATTTGTTTTGAAAAAGGCTCTTGAGCAGCCGAAACACGTGTTAACTAGGAATAGAGGGCTTTGTGATTTCAAATGGAAAACTCTTAAACCAGCACAAAGATTTGCTGTATATGACCACATTTGCGAAATATAATGCAAGTTGGTTTTGGAAACATATGTGTGGCATAATCATTGAGTGGCAGGCCACTTTGATCTTTATATTGTAACTCTGTGCTTTTGAGTGTGGTGTCAGTTGCATTCAGAAATATTAGGCATTTTCAGTGGATTTAGCAATATAGCACAGCTGGACAGGACTTCTTATGGACAAGAGGTTGGAGGGGTGTTTTTGCAGCATTATCATAGGCGAGGTTCGAAACAGCAGGAGGATGCCGTAAAGCTATTTCCAAGAACGGTACTGAGACTGTTGTTTGGAGGTCTGTGGTCAGAACCTCATTACCAATAAGTGGAATGGAACCAAACTCTGAAGTAAACTCATTAAATACTCTAAGGGTGAAAACTCCTTTTTATTAAAAAAAAACAATATACAAGGTATTGCGTTATTGCCTGAATCTTTGCTGCAAACGTATACTCTGTGGACGATTCTTCATTTTCAGTAGGTACAGATGCACAAAGGTTTTTCAGGATTTTGTGTAAACTAACAAGCACAATGTGCTCTTATTGCAGATTTCTGTTCTCTTCATGTGTGGTTTAAGTTTTATTTCTCCATTCCTACCTCAACTTTGTCTATATTTACCTTTAATTAATTACTAAAACACGTTTTGCTAATATGAACTAAATTACTTTCTGGTTTGTAAGGTTAATGTACAGAAAGCAGATATTATGCAATGTATGTGCTTATTCTTAATATGTCTTGATCAAGCTAATTAGTTTTATGCATGTAAATGTAAAATGGTGTTTCAACTATAGAGAGCATTTGTTTTGCAAATACAGCAATTCATTGTTTTCAGTGAGCATAGGTAAATGAGAATACGATTAAATCTTTAAATAAGGAGAAGAGTAAACTTGGGTCTAACAATGAAGAATTTAAAAACCATAGAGAGAAAAATACAGTGCAAATAATCTCCTTTTTTTTCAAGAGCTAGTTGTTTGTGCCAGAAGTGATGACTTAACATTCATATAGCAAAGTTAATGGAAATTGTCATGTGCAGGTAAAGATGAGGTCTCTCTCCATAAAGACCTCATGGGGACTTTTCTTTGCTAAATCTGTCATGTTTAAACATACAGAACAAACTCATCATCAAAGATACTTTTATTCGGTAATAAAACCTTCAAGTTTACAATAAAATAAAAATGTCATCAAATGCTGAGAACCATACCTTCCTTGAAAACGATTTCAGAAATAATTAGACAGGTAAAAATTACAAGGAGAGCATCTTGCAGCCTTGGTAAATAAAACACTGAAGGAGGGTCATTTCCCTCATGGTAAAGTTAAAACATTTTTCACAACAGCGAGGTTCGACAGCTATAGCGGGCTGTAGCAAAGGTCACTGGGGGAGACAAAGAATACATTAAAAACAGCATAGAAGTGCTTAACGTGCGAGTTACAGTTTCTCTTAAAACAGGATTTAGATACAGTCATCTTAGTCTCTGAGATTTTTCACATAGCAAGAAAAAGTGTTTCTCTAGCATTCCCGCACAATGGACAAATATCAGATGCTATATTGCCCCACACATGTGTCAGCGCAGCTACTGGAAAGATGCCCAATCTCCAACGCCTATACAAAGTTCTCTCAAAGGGGGCACTGACTTCATCTAAATATTGCTTAAAGGCAAGCTCTATGTTATTTGCAATACATTTGCGGCCACAGTTACTATTGGCGGCATTAGCAGAGAGATGTTCCTTAGCTCTATGCTTGCCAGAGATTTTAGCTTTAATAAGAGCAGGGTGATAGCTGCCCCTAGGGTTAGACCACTGCTTACTTATCCCTAAATCGTGGAGAAGTATCTTAATGTGGGCCATCCATTTGAGGAGTTTACCCCCATCTAAAGACATAGGGTGCAGCAATGCCTCCCTGCTTTTTTCTATACCTGGTTTCAAACACAAGCTTAGCCAGAAAAAGGCTGGGTTAAATATTCCCTTTGTAGCTATAGGAATGATATCAATTTCCAGGTGGGTGGATGCAGAAGGAGCACTCTTAGGGAGAAATAAGTGTTGTTTTAAAAATGTATTTTCTTTGATGTTAAATAATGTTTAGTTGACCCATCTTTCCATGGCCCCATAGCTCTGACCCATATAATATAGCTGGTAAAATGTGTTTCTTATGTAAGTCCAAGGCCGGGGACGCGGTTCCACTACTGTGACTATGAAAGTAAGACCTTGTGGCACCGCTTAGTTTTTCCAGGTTAGTTGCTGCCTTTTCATCCTGGGCCGTCCAGCATGGATACTGCTGGAATCTCACCCCAAGATAGTCGAAATGATCAACTTGATCATTTAATACTCCTTCCACTTTTAAGTGCACCGATTTATGTTTAAATGGGTGGGGGCTAAACACCATTGATTTAGTTTTACCAACATTCAATTTTAGGTGGAGCGTGGAGGATTTAGCCAGAAAGATGGATAATGATTTTTCTAGACCCTGAGTGGTGGATGACATTAAAACCGCATCATCCACGTAGAAGAGAGCCAGATACTTGCAAGAGGCTTGTTTTGAGCAGTCCTGGGCCCCACTCAATAAATCATCAATTATCTCCTGTATAAAGATATTAAAAGGGAGCAAGGTCAGGATGCAGCCCTATCTAACGGCCATAGTGACTTCAAATTGATCAGTAGTCTCACCATGGAATCTATACCGAACACAAGCATTTGTATTTGACTATATATGGGTTAAGGCATGGATCAAATTAGATGACGCCCCCTCACCTACACAGAATTTGCCACAGCATTCCCCTCGAGGGAGGGTCAAAAGTAGTATTTAGGTCGAGGAAAACCACATGTAAATTAATTTTCAGAAGAACTGTATACTTTTGGGTAATGATGAATAGAATTAGGCACTGATCAATCGTGCCCCTCTATTCCCTAAACCTCACCTGGAGATCTGATATAATATTATTACCATCCACCCAGCCCTGAAGATGGTTTAAGATGATCTTGACAAATAGCTTACCCGCACCATCTAGCAGGGAGATTCGGCGGTAGTTTGTCGGGTTGTCCCTGGCTCCCTTTTTATAAATCGGGACAATCACTGCTTTGCGCAAAGGATCGGTAGTAATCCCTGTAGAGAGGATGGCATTAAAGACTTTTGTTAGGTCTAGCACCCAGATTTGAACCTAATCTTTAAATAAATATAGGAGTATTAGGTCTAGACCCTGTGCCTTACCGCCCTTTGATGTTGCTAATGCTGTTTCAACCTCTTTAACAGCAATAATCAGAGGAACGGCATCACTCATATGTGTGAGGGCACCAGAGAGTGGGAGAGAGGGGTATTCACAATATAAACCAGAGAAGTGAGATTTCCACACCCCACCACTAATGCAACATAGCAAGGGCTGATCGGATTTCGGATCTTTATTGGAGAGCAGTTTCCAAAAGAAGGGAGTTTCCCCTGATTTTAGAGTGGTGTGCAAAGTCCTGCATTTCTTTGCTGTAAATTCTTTCTTTTTGGATAAGAGTACGCTTTTGTAGTTTTCTCTTAGAACACGTAGTTTGGACCTATCCACCCCTGATCTGGATCCGACATACTCTTCGATCACTTTCTTTGCTAAACTGCACATATCATACCAACCAACTTTTTTCCAATAGTTCCCTTTCATAGAGCTTTGATGGGGACAGTTACAAGTGGGCAAATCTTTACCATCATTTGAAATCCAGCCAGAATTTCCATATTAGTAGTGCCTGCCTCAAGAATTATTTCCAAATTAGCTTGTATTTCATCATAAATATATGGCTTCACATTATGGTCCATTAAGTTTGACCATTTGAAAGAGTTATGAGCATTGCCGTCAACCCTTATTCGCTGAGAACAGGGTACAGAAGAAACTTTAGCACAGGCCAGGTTGGACGTTGAAAAGGAGATAGACAGAGGAAAGTGATCACTCTCCGCCCTCTGAAGTATCTCAAAATTGCTAACTTGCCCAGTCTTCAGCAGAAATTAGAATGTAATCAATGAGCGAACGCCCATTGTGACCATTGAAAGTGTGGCTTGCGGCCTGGTCATTTGGGAACCGTGCATTACACGCCCTCAAATTTAAATTAAACATCATACAGGCTGACTCAACAGCAATGCAATGTCTTTTGGGGGGGCATTACCTATCAGAGATGGAATGTCCCAGGATACATTCTGGTCATCCCAGAACCCCGGGAGTTCCCTTAGAGGCTCCATCTGCAGGTTAACATCCCCAGCGACAAAGAGATATTTTTCCTTAGTTGATATCAGCACAAACTTGGTATTTATTAGACCCTGTAAGCATTAAAGTTACTAAGCCATGCAGTGACCAAGGCCTATTGCAGATGTTAATTAGACAAATCAGTTCATCAAGGCCAACCCAAATAGGCAACATTCGGAGGTCTAATCAGTTAGTTTGTATCACCTCCAATTTCCAGTCCAATGTCACATCAATCCAAATTAATAGGCTACCAGATGGCCCGCCTTTAAGACCCTTAGTTGCAGAAGTATGAAAAGACTGGTATCCTGGAACACAACATGGTCGACCGCCCAAGTCTCCTGGAAGACAATTCTGTGGAACCTGCAGAGAAATAAACACCATTCCTGGGCATCCAACAATTTACAAATTCCCACAATGTTCCAGGAGATAAGATTTTAATGGTGGGGAACTGTAGAAAAGGCAGTCGACCCAAAAGCTTGTCAATCGACTTCTTCCAAGCTACTGCTGCTCTCAGCTTGCATTAACAGGGAGACCGTACTCCCATGATTTAGAGCACTCAGCCCCTGGGTTGTTTCCGTGTAGACCAGGGCCATCAGGCTTTGCTGGAAACATGTACTTGGAGTAAAAATAAGTAGGTCATTTAATTACAGTTTTAACTCGTCCGCTTGGGAAGCATCTTGAAGCAATGATTAGGATGCCCATGGCAAAGAATTCTGATGTAAAAATAATTTGAATAAAATCAAGGCTTGAATTAGGAATCGCGCCACACTCGCATCTCACAATGTCATCCCTTATAATAGAAACACAGCCTTTTGTATACCGGATCCATTGAGAACAATTGATTTTTAATGATTCTGAGGATTTATAAGCCCCATTCCTGAGTCTAATTACATTCACCATATAAACGGAGCAATACTGCTCATTGGCAGCTTTCACACCCCTTTGTTGAATACTATCTGGCTCAAATCTTCTTGCCTTCCGTATTACTGTTAGATTAGCACCAGACAATCTTGGGCCCCTGACGCCATTGTGCCCAGAGTTATACTTACGATGAGCACTCAAAAGGGGTTGGTGCACAAAAAGTCATGCCCCGCCAACAGTACGTTGGGGCCCCTTGTTTGAGAGAGATGACCAATTGGGAGCAAAATCAAAGGTGGCCTTAGTTGCTGGAGGGTTGATATGCATGGGGGGGGGCTTGGGGCATAGACGGGCAGGTAAGTGCCTGGGTCTTTAGGGGTGTATTAC
Organism: Ambystoma mexicanum; assembly: GCF_040938575.1. Taxonomy (NCBI): domain Eukaryota; kingdom Metazoa; phylum Chordata; class Amphibia; order Caudata; family Ambystomatidae; genus Ambystoma; species Ambystoma mexicanum. The sequence goes on from NC_090929.1 coordinate 830,266,760, forward strand.
AGAAACAAAACACAGATTCACCACCTCACTCTTTCAGGTCCATGAACATTTCTACGATTATTGGGAATAGTTTCAACCCATTCAAAGGAGTAACCAACTCTGCCACACTAGTTTCAGTGCTCCTATCATGGAGGGAATTCGCCAGTAGAGGTTGAGCCGGACACACACTTTTTTTTGATGGGTTAGGTTTCCCCACTGCATTCCTCTTCTTTTTCTGTCAGACAGTCATCCAAGGAAGAACACTTGGAACAGAATTAGCAGGATTGTAGGCAGACACTGCTAAGTTAGGGGCCGTAGCCTGAGTGGATGAAGTGCCTTCAGAAAGACAATCAAATTGATTGGTGAGGGTGACAGAGGGAGAGGAGCTGACACCACCAGAGCCACCCTCAACATTCTCTGCAGTTGTAAGCATGGCACTTTCAGCATAGCTAGATGCCCCCAGGACACAAACGCCACCCTCAAATTTGAGACTCTCATCAGTATGAGAGGCACTTGTTTCAGTTGAGGAGGGGACAGGCTTCCTATAACTTTCAAAAGCAGCAAACTCCAACAGTGGTGACAGTGACAGCAAGAACTTTTCCGACTGGTCAGTTTCAATAATGATGGGCCTGCTGCCCACCATAGCTGGCCCCTTAAGGTTCACTGGGATGCCAACATTTTACCACGCCTCTTTGCCTTTAGAGGGCAATTTCATAGGGGGCCAGGCAGTCAGGCACCTTCAATGGCTGGTTGTAATTGCCTTTCTTTCCTATATCTTGCTTTGCATCCATGTCGCAGAAGGAGATAAGGTCGGCATCAGCCGACTGGGAGGAACAGTTGGATGTTTAGATGAGGGCTGGTGCATGGGTTTTGGGTACCTTTGAAGGGAAAACCCTGTGGACCTTTGATTGAATGCTGCCCAGGCCATCGATATCCACTTCCAAGTCTTTTATTTCCATAATCAGAGTTCACTTCCTTAATTGCCTTAAACATCTTAATAATCTTGTTTTGGCTCCTGCCCACTGTTGAGCCCCCCTCCTCTTTACTTTTCCTCATAATGGGCAATGTGTAATAGGAAATAAATCAAGGTAAGTCAGCAGTGCCTACACAAGATACCACAGGCAAGCACTATCATGCTTTCTCACATTCTCAGTTCTGCCCACAGTTGATTGGCCCAGCAACAAAAGCATTTGTTGCATTCGGCACTCAGGAGCGGATTATGAAGGCAAAGCCTGAATGCATTCAGCTGGGGTAGTGGAATGCTAACACCCAAGCGGGCACCACCACCCACGCCCTTGACTCCCCACGGGCTTCGTGCTTGTGGGCAGTGTAGCAGGTCTTATGCTCTCCGGTGGTGTGGGGGTGGGAGGGTGGACATGTCCAAAAGGAAAAAAAATCAGAACAAACTTTAGAAATGCCAAAGCCTTTTTAATGCATCAGTCTTAAATATAGTTTTAGCTCCAGCACATGATCAATTGTTCACTGGCCTACCATCCACACAAAAACATTAATCATGTCCAACAGATACTCGAGACATTTTCTCAACAACTTCTGATTCTCTCTAAAATAATTCTTTAGGCAACTTCAAAATCTAGATCTGGGCTGTGGCAAATTTTAACTTCTTTGTTCTGTACCAAATAATTGGAACCCATATGTGGACATAGACTTGATCTCTTTCTCTCTGTAATTACCAACCTTTACATAAGCACTTACTTAACGGTATCCTGTTTGGTTCATATCCTCATTATTTTCCTTGAGCTTGAACTTCATGCAGTGCCAAATTCAGCCCACTGAAAAGTGGTCCCCATTCCATGGAAATCCCACTCAAGAAATGTTTAAAGTTCTCATGTCCCACTACAAGGAAAAGATTAATTCCCCTCCACAGAAGAAGATTTCCTCAAAGCTTTTACCTTGAAACGTCCCAAGAACATCCACATGCAGACAGAATTTACCATAGCTGATGAACAATCAATCATCAACACCTTCATAAATGTGCAACAAAACATTGGGCAAGTTGTCCTACCAACACTGATTCCTCCACCACTACCCTTATCAATGTATAATTTGCCTCTTCAACTACTAACTTGTTTCTGGGCTCTCTTGTATTCAAAATTCCCACATAGGCATTCATAAAACAGCTGTTTGTAAACATAGAATTCAACATCTAAAGTTACCTCCAATCAGGCGTTCAACCTCATCAAGGTACCAGCATCATCATACTGAATATCTGTGAAGACCGATTTTTGATAGGCAAGAAAGGAACAGGTATACTGAATCCCCCTCTTCTTCTGGAGTTTGTAATAATGTTGATTCAGAGAAGCTCCTTAACATCCCTTCTAAAATATTTGGAACTGGTGGAAATGCCTCTTAATGGTGCACATCCCTTCTTCACAAACAAAGCAAGTAGGTCAAGCTCAGCACCCTCCTCTCACAATCACCTCACCTGCAGGGCTGCCTAAGGACAGGGGTGGACTGGGAACCAAATTAGGCCTTTTACATTTGTGTTCCAAAGTGGCCCCATATTACACAGTGTGAGCAAGCCCAACACCTGTGCCATTAGAACATTTGGAACTATTTGGGTAACCACAGATGAGAGGCCCATGATGCAGAAGCCCACCGGGAAATCTCCAGAGCTCCCTGTTGGCCAGTCCACCCCTGCCTAGGGATGTGCAACATGCCATACCCTCTGCTATGTTAACATACCCTTCCCCACCAACTTCGACTCTTACAACATCAGGTATCATATGTGTGCTAATGACACTTAGTTATGCTCAGAATTCAATGGGGACTGCTTTTCAGAGCTAACAACAGAAAAGATATACAGTGGTGATAGGATCCAGAGGGGCACAGAGGAGGGGTACAGCTGTAACGGGTGGCGGGGAGGAGAGTGGCAGATGACATCTAGCGAGTCATGTGGCACAGGGAGGTAACATGATGGCCTAGGTGTTGAGGAGGAAAGACTCCTTGAAGAGGTGGGTCTTGAGTTATTTTCTGAGTTGCAGGAGCATTGGAGTGAGTCTGATGCAGCAATGGATTTTAAGGTCTGCACGTTTCCTTGCTTCTGGTGGTGTGCTGTCGGCCGAAGATTCTGAGTTTCTCTGTGAGGTAGCTGGGTGACTTGAGGATCACTGCCCCATAGATGATACAGCAAGACATGAAGCTGATTTGTGCATGCAGTGGGAGCGGTATCCAGTGATATTACCGAATAGGTAATAACGAAAAACATTTTTACCAAACCATTATTACCAAATAAAACACATAATTTCTATTAAATATCAATATGGGGGGTGGGGTAGGTGGTTAAAATGGGTGGGGAGGGAATTGTGGTTGGATTACAAACAAAGGAAAAACAAACGAGGGGATTAGAGAGGACCGGCCAAATAAAACAAAAAAGAAAATTCTGTATTTTCTCAGTAAAAATGTTTCAGTAACAATGTTTTTGTTATGTTTAATTTGTTAATATCGCATGGAACCGTGGAAGCCAGTGAAGGTCGATGAGGGCTGGGGTGAATGCAGCAGATCAACTTTATCTTATGCAGAATACAGAAGCAAAAATGGCCATGTATCACATAAAAGATCAGCATATGACTATAGCAAAAGAATGACTTAATTGGCTGTTTAAAATCCTCTGAATTGCACACAATGCTTACTGTTCCATGGGCCAAAAGTACCTCACAGACTGTCCTCCCTGTGTCACTGCTAGGAGGCATATAGCAATCCTCCACCATTCCATTCTGTATGTTGTTTTACAGGAGGGAAGCAAGGAGACAATCATGGGGGGACTGGCCTCACAGGGACAGCCCTCACCCACGTAAGTGACAGCTGTATGTGGGTGGTCAGGAGAACTTAATAAATATCCTGTGTGGGTGCTTAAGAACTTTAGTAGGCATCTGAACCCCTTGAAAAAAAGCCTGAGAACCTACGTAGGTGCCTGCACCCGTGGGAGCACCCCATAACCTTAGTGGGTGGCTGCACCCTGTTGAAGAACCCAATAACCTTAGTCGTTGGCTCTGTGTTAGAGCTTGACCACTTTAGTGGGTGAGTGCACCCTGTGGGAGAATATCTACACTTTTGTGTTAGCATTATGAAATACAAGGATACACAATCATTTCTCACATTACAATCAACAGAATGTGTATGGCCACAACTGGTCAAGGCTTCTATGTCACAATCAACACTACTCCTACCTGCTTCTCAACCAAATGGACCACACACAATGTGCTAGATATTTCAGTGTTAACTGGTCAATATGTGGCACAGGGAGGATTCTCCTGCAGTCAAAGACATCATGCATGTTTCAAAACAGGGCCTTCAGCAGCTGTGTCATATCAGCATCACTTGCCAAGGAATGGACCCTCGCCATGTTGGTTAAGTTGAGCTAAAACAGGAAACGAGATAGAAAACAAAACCACTTAGAGGCCTCCTTGAAATTGTGTAGCACACAGCAGGCAACACCTTATCAAGAACTTTTCTGTGAATGTAGCAATAATATGCAGTTGAATTGCACTGATCTTGCAGCCTGTTTAATATATGCAAAGTAGAGTTCCAAAGGTTGGCCACTGACATTTTCCGGTTGTGCAGTGGCAACCTGAGGTATTACTGTATTTGGTACAATACATTTTGGGTATGATAAATCCATGTGAACTTGGAGCCGATTACCTGGGACCGACCCTTTCACAATTGTTAATAACGTTGGTGACCAGAAGGTGAAAGATATGCACAAAGCAGTGGAGGGGCATTGTCTTGCCAATTTGTAAGTCTGCAATGACATGTGATCCATTGTTTGCTGCAGCAAAGAACACATTCAGTATGAGGCGTTAGCTACTGTGCCTCCATCTTCTGCAATTTCTCCCAGCTGTCAATGACACTGTGGCTTCAGGCCTGAAACCCTTGCATGCACAAGGTTGCACAGTACTGAATTAGATATGCCTGCCACCGCTTTGAATTACTCTTGGACTCTTGTTGGATGTTAAAAGAAGAAAAGGCCACACAGGGTTCCATGATGGCCATATAGTCAATCCTCTGACTACTGGTTCACATGTGTATATTAAGTGACATTTTTGCACCATGGACTGCTGTAGTAACCATGTTCCTGTTTCCATAACCTATTCATACACTTTTGGTACTGTTTTTGAGAGAAAGAACATTGGTCAGGCCCTTCCCAACAGTGATTAACCTTTCCAAAAAGATTCCAGAATCCAGGTTGTTCCATTAAATTGTAGAGTGCTAGAAAGCTATTGCCAACATTATGGCCCACTTAGCATTGAGCAGACACTGGGTCTCATTACAACTGAGGCGGTAAGGGTTTTACGGCGGCGGAAACAGCGCCGACCCTTACCGCCTGAGTATGAGGTCCCTTAGCGCCATGGAGGTTTTAACACCTGCTTTTAGCAGGTGTTAAAATCCATGGCGCTAAGGGACCATGGAGTTAATTACGCCACCGTAATTTACGGTGGCGTAATTAACGCCTTCCCCACTCCCATTATGCCCTATGGGGCAAAATGGGAATGGGGAAGGGTAAATGGGAAAATGGGGATTTACCGCCCCGCCAAGGTTGGAATGGGGCGGTAAATCCACCAACCACCATGGCGTAAATGTAGTTTACGCCATGGTGGTAAAGTCACGGTCCAGGCGTAACTTACGCCTGGGTCGTAATGAGGCCCACTGTCTGTCAGGGGACTTGTGATATTTCTTACCATGCCCAAAAGCTTCCATAACACTGTTTTTAATGAAATGGTGGATCAGTGCTAAGCACCAGTGGACAACAAAGGGAACAACTTGATGTACCATCTCAAGCACTGACACTGCTGAATTATTTTATGGGTACTTGTGAGGACTAGTGGAGGTCAACTACGTTTCTGATGTTATGGGGAGGTATACACCACAGATCTTTTGACTTCTTCTCATACCTGTGCATTCTGCTACAGCATAAGGGACTTTGTCTATGTGACACCCAAGTTGGTCACTGGCTTCCCTCAGCATATCACTTTCCAGTAGATTCGGAGTATGTTTATCCTCTGTGAAGTACTGCCACACATTTGACTTTCATTATGGGCAAGTCCACATACTGGATTCTTGATGGCATGATGGTGCTGTGGAAGGGGGTGCTTGTGGGGTTTTGTATGCCATACCATAATGTGATGGGCTTTCCGATCTGTATCAGGAAGGCTATTTTTTAAATAAATAAATAACATAAAAAATAAACAAATAAGAGTCTGTCCACAGGTAAGGGATATCTTAGATTAATACTACAGTCTTTGTATCTGCAGTATCATTCTCTTCTCATCATCAGTTGTACTGTGTTCCAACAGCAATGATTATTCCTGTCTGGACCGATGAGCGTTATCTTTGTCATGATCATTATCCATCTCATGCCCATTGATATCGGTCCTATAATTGAGTTGTACTAGTGGAAATAGAGACCTAGGCTGTTTGGTCTCCACCACCTGTTCATGTCCTCTGTTGTTCTTCCCTAATCTTCTGTAGAGAAGATCTACACCGGTCCCCCTTCTGCCTCTGAGAGGTTTGAATTGAAAGTGCAACCTCCTCTGTTAGTTTTGCCTAATTATCACTGTGATACATTTTCTGTACTGGGACATGTACCGCCGAGTGACTTGTGACAGAGGCGTGGAGCACAAGCTGTATGATAGCCTCTGTTGACCAGGTGCATTTCTGGCATGCCAAGCACACACAGCAAGTGCTGCCTCAGCAGTGAAAGGTCCATGACAGTCCATCTATCTCTGTTCTAACTGGTTTGGGTGTTGAAATATTGTTCCAAATGTGTGTCACCCACCACCACAACTGAATCTCTGATGCTCCCTCCAAGGAAAATCTGGTGTTTCTTGCACAAAAGCTGCCCTCAGGGGTTCCCTTCTCCTCATGCTCCTTCTTCTGGGTGTCAACAGATGACAAGTGTCTCGTCCACTCACTCCAAGAGACAGACCATGACTGGTGTAGAACCCAAATCCCAGAATCACTGCTGCTCCCACCTAGCAAAATGAAGTAGTTGTGCTTCTCCTACAAGATGCACTCAGCTTTTTCTAGTACCACTTGATCTGCGTTCCAGGTGTCTTCCAATAGAACATGTCTTGTCCACTCACCTCAAGTGCGAGGCATTGACTGGTGTGTCATCCACCTCCTGAATATTTGCTGCGTTCACACAGAAACTTCAGGTGAGTGTGCCTCACCCACAAGCAACCATCAGGATTTCCTGAATCCTCCCATTGCTCCTCCAAAGTGTTACTTGGTTGTATGTGTTTCATTCACTCACAAGAGATAGCCACTGACAGGTATGTCACCCATCTCCCTGAATCCCTGCTGCTCACTCACAGCAAAAGCAGGTGAGCATAACTCTGCCAAAAGCTGCCATTAGGGTTTTAAGCTCCTCCCACTCCTCTTCCCAGGTATCACCTGATGGAATCTATCTCACTCACTGACTTAATGTGACAGACCCACCTCCCCACATCTCTGCAACTCTGTCTCATAAGAGCATGTGTCTCCCACAAGATGCACCCAGAGTTTAATTGCTCCTCCAGCTCCTCCTTTCAGGTGCCATCTGATGGTGTGTGCTTTGTACAATCATTTCAATCAATGTACCTTGATTGTGTCACTCAACTCTCCGAATCTCTCCTGCACCCTCGCAGCAAAATCAGGTGAAAGTGCCTTAACCACAAGCTGCCCTCAGAGTTTCCTGGCTGTTAGCCAATGGCATATGTGTGTGCAGTCACTTCAAGAGACTGACATTTATTGACTTGCAAACCACCTGTCTTGAACCCTGCAGCTTCCGCCCAGTAAAATCAGGTGAGCAGGACTCTCCCACTTTGGTGGTGAAACTTGTGTTGTGTAAGCAAATCCAAACCTACATCTCCTTCTCTAACTGGGTTCCAGTCACTCACTGCCTCCCCCGACCATTCATTTTACAGCAAATCTATCTCCACTGCAGTTTATTGACCCTTCCCTAAATATTCGAAGCCTGCTTCCAGAAATAATCTCTTCCCTCTCTGAAGCTAAGACTGAATAGTGGTTCTATCCAAGTGCTTTCTGAATGAACTTTAGGCATTTGGACTGGTTTGCCTTGGACAAATCAATAGAAATTAAAGGAGATTAATTTGTGCAGGAAAGCTCTTCCCGGTATGTCAGCTTCTCATGACCACAACTCAACATATAGCTGATGTGCTGTTAGCAAAACGCAAAACAGCTGAACATGTTGTCTGCTCTCAACAGCACTGAACACTAAGGGGAAATATTCATGATGTTATGCTGCTCTCATAGATTGCACATGTCCATGTCTGCTGCTCCTTGTCCAAATGGGAAGAGGAACTGGATTGCCTTTTTATTTGTATCCAGCATTACTGAATAGCCACAGTGACAGGATGGCCTGCAATAGGGATTGAACAGGTTGTCATTCTAAATCTTTGATATGTCTTTCCAGAATCATTTGAATATCCTTGTCCCCTTCTTAAAATATGTCCCTCAGAAATGGCATGGCTCCTGACAACTGCTTTTGATGCTTCAAAGCCACATCCAATGTCATTTTCCCATACTTTCGGATTTTAAAAGGTTGTACGATTATGGTGCAGAGTGGCTACTTCTACTGGGTCACAAAATAAGGTTGCATTGAATTTCTATCCATTCGGGAAACTGTCTGGGATCTTTATCCCAAAGCAAACATTCCCAGATCATGCTCCACAATCCATCTGGTAAAAATGTGGGCATATAGGATGCATTAAGAGAACTGGACACTTAAGGTCTGTCCTTGATAACATCTTTTGTCTAGCTAAGGAAAAGGTATAGTAGCAGCCAGTGGTTTAAGATCTCATGAACGATCTCGTGAGATTTAAGTGTTCCTGTCCCCAGAATTGGCATTGATTGGCCTGGATTTAGCAGACGATCGAGTGTACTCAAGACAGACTTAATGGAGAGCTTTGGCCATTGATACGTCTAGGAGAGTTGTATTGCACCACTGGAAAAACAATTCTAGATACATACCCAAAGAAAGGAATGACATGATGTTTTCGAGATGAGGTGAGAAAGATTTGAGCATGATTTCTAGACGTGTAGTGTTTAACTAATAGAGAAATTATTTGTGTAATCTCAGATTACGAAAACATCATTTTGAGTTACTTCAACTATTGAGTAACTACAGTGGGAGGAGGGAGAAGGGTTCATTGAATATGTTTGTTTTCACATGCGTTTTAAGTGTGTTTATAACTTGCAAAATAAAAGTAAAGATTATTTTAAAAAGGTTGCATCATTAGCACTTTTCCCCTAAATATTATTTTAAAAAGTAGGTATGTGAAAAACATGTAAATGCTGAAGGAGCGCCACACATGATGCTGCCACATCATATACTTTATGGATTTGTAAAAGACAGGATATATCAGTTCAGTTTCAAGTTTATTTTGGAATTGTTATTCCATAAAACATACAACAATATAAAACATACATACATCATATAAGAGTAGAACAAGAGTAAAAAGATAAAACATAACCAGTCAGTTCAACAATAAAATGCAATCTCTAATGTGTAAGGCTTGCCAGAGGTAAGACAATAAGGCCCAGTCCACCAACTGAGTTTCAGCTCTTAAAAGATAACACAGTGCACGGCGACATTGGTAAAAAAAAACAGCATCATGCAAAATCAGAAGTCATGTTCTCGCTCTCGCTTGTGAGTATGCGGGGCAGAAGAACATAAATTGCATTAAATCCTTGCAGATGTTGCCACAAAGTGGGCAGTTTTGTTCGTCAGGAGTTACTTTCCATGTTGCAGTAACTGCATTCAGTGGTGTGCAGTTAAATTGTGTCCTCTTAATTAAGGTTCTGTCAAATGCCTGATTACTGCAGATTAAATAATCCTGTTCTAGATGGGAGCACCAGCTGTGTATGGTTAGACTGTTTCATGATCTCGATTCTTTCTCTTAGTCTTCGAGAGGCTTGTGCTCTAATAAGCGAGAACTAAGTGCCGTAGTGCGATCTGATATGTAGGGCTTCTTAAACTGACTGTGTGCATGAATATAGCATTAGTGTTAAACTGTTCCATCGGCTATAAAGGAGGCTAATGGCCCAGCAGCCTGAGTTAAAGGCCCGAACAAATCAAGGACGTTTAACGAGGGCAGCGGGACGTTACCGCCCGGTATATCCCATGGAACGGGTTACTAACGCTATTTGCACCTGGGGTTATAAAAGTGGTACATATTGGTAATAATAGTATTTTCATTCAATTATACGGGATGTGGGTGGTGTACCGTTCAATCAATGAAAATACTGTGCCAAGATGGCCACCATGGTTGTGGAAGGAGGGGTTCCGTACAGAGGCCCTGTTCCCTGTTCCATGTCCATGGCTGTCAGAAAAGCGAGATGCAGGGAAGCTGCAAGGAAGCTGCTACAACAGCAGCAGACACACTGCTGCCACAATCAGATGAGTGGGGCTGTCTAGGGGGATTGGGAAAGGGTGGGTTGGTGTTAAGAGAAGATGGTGGGGGGGCGGGGTGCCTCGAAATGTGGGCTGAGATCGGGAGTATCCAAGAAACCTGATTGGCTGCACCAATGGATGCTAATAGATCTTAGTATTTGCCTAATGCATTTGACCTGAGGGATCATATTTCCTCTTTCCTTTTTTAATATACTGGTAATCATTGGGTGAGCTCTGTTTTTGGATTGGATCAAACATATAGCCAATGGTGCCCTGGTTCAAGTGCCAACTCATCTTTCAAAACACCTAATCCTAGTTCTACATGAGCGGCATAGTTTGCGACTGATCCAGGTAAACCTGAAACTCTTTTGAAAAAATGATTCTCAATGGTTTGTATGGAGGCCCAATTTACAAAATCCTAGAACGTAGTACCATACTTTGCTTCTGATTTTGTCTGTAGACAATATACCTTCAGGATCCTGTCTATTGGTTGAGCTTTACACATTTTGGTAAAATGAGTGATGGCCCCAGATCTTGCATCATCCTAGCAGCTTATTTTCTTATGTGCTCAGACTCTGTTAAGCAAGTAGATAAGTGCATGCCACAATAGTCAAAAGCAGACACTATTGGTATTATATTTGTGTTACTATACATTTTTAGGATATCTGTCGTCTTGTGGCTAGTACAGCAGCCAAGTATAGCTGATTTTGAGGAGTGAGGTTGCAAGTGCCTTTCTTTCATAAGAACAGTATATTTATTTATCTAACATTGTAGGGCTTGCAGGTTTCCTAGCCAGCAGGACTATTTTGTCCATGTAATCCAGCATTTGTAGTGACATATTGCCATTTTTAGGAATGTTGCTCCTGCCTCCATTAAGGCTCTTGAAGTCTGTTGATGTACAGGGAGAACCATAGGGGTGCTAAAACAGACCCCTGCCAGACTACTTTCTCAATGGGGAAGTAAGTTGTACAGCCACCCAGGCTGCCGCTTCTGACACAGGCCTTTGTTTCCTGGTGAATCTCTATAAGGACATTCAACATGGCACTTGAGCAGTCTAGGGACCTAAGCACAGTCAATATTTTAGCCCTGTCTTCTTTATCAAGGCTGTACTCAGGTCCATAAAAGCCATATATCCATATAGGCTCCTTTTTAATATATAGGGAGTGTGCCACTATTACATATGACTTTAGGGCTTCCTTGCTGGTCCCAATACCAGAGCAGAAGCCCAGTTGAGTGATGAACAAAATATTGTCACCAATGCATTTGTCTAGCTGATTTGGCAGAATCCTACCATCTACTTTAAAATTGGCATCTAAAAGGGATGTGAACCTTTCAACTGACAGGCTATCTCGCCTACCCTTCTTATATATTGGCTTATTTGCTGCCTGTTTCCAGGAAACTGGGGTTGTAAATCTCTTTAAAATGGCATAAAAAGCTGTAGTAATTACTGGGGCCCAAACATCGACTTGGTCCCTGAATAAACCAGGAGGATTGCCATCCAGGCAAGGACAAACAATGGGAGCCGGTGCCTCCAAAGCATCCCTAACTTTAATCAAGGAGAATGAGAGTGGCTCCACATATTGTAATGGGCTAGTGTTCAAAGTGGAAGTGGAAGATTTAATCTCCAATGGATCTTGACAACCTGTAGCATTTGGGATACTATATAATGAAGCAAAATGTGCTAGCCAGGACTGGTCATTAACAATATTTTCCAAACCCTTGCATTGGTTAGAGTACCTGCGACCATTAGACACCAGGTACCAACATTCATTTAGGTTCTTCTCTATTCAGGCCATTACACGTTCGGACCAGACGTGCTGGTCCAGGTCCAATTTGCATTTTCTAGTAGGGCGAGAAGGCTAGATTTAGCATGCCTACATTCCTTATTGAACCACCCCTTTTTTTAAATCAATCTTAGCTTGTGTCCTGGCATTAACAAAAAATCATTTTGAGATGTTGGCCAATAATTCATCATATGTAGATTAGGCAACAGTATCTGATGTCTCCATATCCATTAGAGTTATGAGCAGATGTATATCCCAGCGAAACATCAACCCAGACAATATGCTTCCCTTGCTGCTACCAATAATTTGCCACCCACCTACTAACTCTGACCCCACCTCCATGTTGACATTATATAACCAAATTGTCCTAGCCGCCATCAACAAAATGGCAGCCCTGGGCTGCAAAAAATGCAACCGAAAGCCCACGTTAACTCTTGATTCTCTGAGAGCCTTAAAACCTTGTGTTCTGCTAAAAGAATGGCTAAGAGCACCTGGAAAAAATCACCTTCAAATGCAAACAAGACACACTTCAACACTGCAGCCACCGAATACAAGGAGGCAACTGTCTTAGCAAAGAGTAACCCATACAACCAGAGGATTGAAAATACACAATCAGGCACTAGAGAGCTCTTCTCTAAACTCCGAGAGGTGGAATCTCGTGCTCCATTACCCGATCACTGCATCAAATATAATCCTTGGTGCTCCAACATCCAAAATGCCCTTGCGGACAAAATAACCCTTCTCCAAAACAAAATCAAAGCTAAGAAAGCAAAACTAACCCTGGACATCCCACAAGACAACTCTCCCATGATGTCACAGTCTACCGACCATAAATTCGAATTCACTCCTTTGTCCACAACGGAAACCATAAAAATTATCAAAGGTCTGAAGCCTTCAACATGTCAAGTTGATATCTGCCCGGCCACCCTCATCAAAGAGTGCATCAATAAACTTGCACCCTTCATCATAACCCTTATCAACAACTCTTTTTCCTCTAGTAAAGTACCTGACAATCTAAAAGAAGCATGGGTACTCCCATTGCTTAAAAGGCCCACCCTGGACCCTAACGTCCCCACTAACTACGGGCCCATCACCACGGTTCCATTTCTACTGAAAATCCTCGACAGAGTAGCCTACCTACAAATACAAATATTCCTAGAGTCCACAATCTTCTATGCCTTTGACAATCTGGTTTACGCCCGGGCCACAGAATGGAAACTGCACTTCTTGACCTTAAAATCCAAATGGACCAATTCAAAGATAAAGGGGACCTAGCGATTCTCCTCCTACTCGATTTATCAACAGCGTTTGTCCTAGTCAACCATAACATTCTATGCCAATAGCTAACCCTAGCTGCCCATTTCTCACCAAATGCCATGAAGTGGATCAAATCATTCATATCCAGCCGCACGAGGAGAGTCTTGTCTTCCACAGCTGCGGCCGAACCAGCCCTAGTCTCTTGTGGAGTCCCTCAGGGCTCCTGTGTTTCGCCCACACTGTACAATGTATTCACCAAGCATCTATTTGACCGCCTCGACAAACTGGGTGTCACGTACACCAACTATGCTGACGATACCCAAATACTCTTACCAATCACTGGAACCTATGACACCGATTCTAACCTGTTCAATAAAATCTACCTCACCATCCAAGCTTGGATGGCGCAAAATGAGTTATGTCTCAATGATGAGAAAACAGAACTACTCATCATCGGTAGCCAATCCAAACTGAATAAGCTACCCACTGCTACAAATTTTTCATCATTGATAGCAACATCATTACTATAGCCGAGGAGGTTACAACTGTAGGTTTCTACATTGACGCCTCACTTACCCTAACTAGGCAAGTCAATGTGATAGTTACCACAGCAGCATACACCTCTAAATTGATTACAGCCAGCAGACCCTTTCTGTCCACAGACAACTGCATCACTTTGGCCAGAGCACTTATCTTGTCAAGAATCGATTACTGCTGCTTGCTTTCTGCAGGGTCCAATGCCAAAAACGTTAACAAACTACAAACTGTACAAAACAATGCTATTAGAACAGCACTTAACATCCCCAAACATGAGCACATCTTGTCAGCCAGATGCAACATTCACTGGCTACCGGTACGAGTTGGGATCAAATTCAAAACTCTCTCACTTACACACAAATGCCTCTCCAATAGCGCCCCAGTCTACCTGAGAAATCAAGTCTCAAAAACCCATTCCAAAAGACCCATCCGCTCCACCTACGCAGGCCGTGTAGCCATCCCCAGGTTCAGACGACAAAAAGCGGGTGGTTCCATCTTCCCAGTATGTGCGACTAAACTGTGGAACTCCTTGCCTGCTGCATTAAGGACTGACATAACTATGGTAATTCTACAAAAGGCTCAATCCTTGGCTGTTCACCCAAGACCGCCCTCAACTCAAGGTTGGTCTCGCAGGTACTTTGTATAAATAGGGGGAAAACAAATTCACTCACTTAGAGTGAGTACTCTACCTTATTCTGGGAAAGTTAATTACAACAGTTAGACCAAAAGATTCAATCAGTCTATTATAAGTCAAAATACAAAATATTCATTTATTCTAGATTCAATTAATTGATTTAAAAGACAATTCAGTAAGTCAATATAGTAGCAAAAGCATACTAATCCTAATAGTGACAAAGTGCCATCTTGAATGAAGACAGGTGTTAAATTAATAAACACGACAATTTTGTAAGCAACATTCAGCACATCTTCTAGTTTTTTGTTGATAAACTCTAACAGGGAGTCTACTTTATCTATCTAGTTAGTCAATATACTATAATTTAGTACTCAACATGTTTCTGTTCTGATAAACTGGTATTGGAACATTTTTCAGGAGGATAGTCACATTAGTTGTGATAGTTTTAAAACACACATAGCACCAGTTTTACATGCTTGACAAATGGCGAAAGGCAGATGATTTTCTTTATGTGGTGTAACTGTTGAAAAACAAACAAGAAAGAAAAAGGAAGCTTTAGATGCTAAATTTCTTTGCTGGATTATTATCATTATAAAAAAGCTCAAATGGGTTAATGAATTGTCATGACCCTTGCCCCTGGCCCTCACTGGCAAGTCAGCGTTCCACTTAGGGCCAGGTCAAAGTCCTTAAAACCTCATCCAAGACTCTCTTGGAGTCAGTCCTGGTGCCTTTGGCGCCAGGGTCATAACGATCATGAAGAACATTAGAATGGGACTATTTACTTGGGACTATTTAACTTGGGGGGGTTCAGCCAACATGGAGGCACACACATAGCTCAGTTACAAGGAACTGAGCTATGCGGTCTAGTCTTTTGGGTGTGGCAGGCCTGAGACTACTTTACCTGGACTACTTTGGGTGTGGCAGGCCTGGGACTATTTTACTTGGACTACTTTACCTGAGACTATTTAGACCACACCCAAAGAGCAGAACATACTTTGCGTTATTCTGCTGTGGGCAGCATAACGCTCACTGTGTCCAGTTCTTTGATGCCAGTTTACCTGAAACCAAGGACCTGCAGAAAGAGAAAGAACACTATGAAACTTACCTGGAACAGTATCCTGTCTTCAGTCCATCGCTGACTTCACTTCCACTCACCTGACTGTACGAACTCCATCATCCAGCACCGCATGCATCCTGGAATACCATAACATGGAAAGAGGAGGAAGAAAGACAGCATTATTAAGCGTTTACTCACGTTTCCTCCCGAATGAAGAAAGCCACACAATTCTTACCTGGGTAGTCATCTCCTGGTCAGTATCATTGCTGGAACATTACGGCGCTCGGCAAAGAACATTGCAACTTGCAAGGAGAGAAAAGACACAGGTTAGTAATATAAAAGGTGAAACAGCACAGCGCATCGCGCATTACTCACCGGACAGCATCGCGCACAGCGTGCTTTCGCCTACCACCCCATGCTCATCTTCAAACTGCATGACAACACCAAAATACCTTTCCATACCTAAAAGGAAAGAAGCAAGACATTATTATTCGAACTAAGAGGAACATAAGAACTACTTATAAAGACTGTAAAGCAGCAAACCTACGGAGTTGCAGCAGGTCTGGATTCCCACAAGGGGGCTTGCACCAGTGAAGTAACTTGGTCGCTGCTCGCCCCCCACATCTACGCACCCCTATCCACGAGGAGCAGGACGGAGAATGCACCTTTTACAATATTAAGGTGAGGAGAATGCCCAAGGGGGAGGAAGGAGTTGAGGCCAAGGGAGGTGGGAAAACATAAAGACAATCTGGTATTGAATCCAGCTCTCCTATATTGCAGACCCATCTTTAACCAGAGGCCTTACTAACGGACTGGGAGACGGTTCGAGAGTGCAAATCATCCAACCAGGGCTGGGTGGTATCCCTGTGGATACCAGGTGAGCGTAACAGAATTACCTGTTTGAGCGTAAGATTTGTCTCTGGTGGATGATGTCCCTATATGTATTAGGACTATTCATCAAAAGTCGATTAGGGCCATCTGTGCCAGAATATCGACCTGAGAAAGTGTCAAAGAGACTAGTCTTTACTTCGCTTGGTTCTACTCGTTCCTTTTCTTGCGCATCCTTTAGTTTACATTTAATTTGCATATACTTAATGATATATTAACAAGGTTCACATACCTGGTTATAGTGTAATCTTATATGCTCCCTCGGTTGTGTTTTGGAGTGGAGAAGATTCTTAAATAGTTAGAGTCGCGTCTCCATGCTTCTAGATCTCTACAAAAATCAAAATTCAAAAGAGAACGTAGAACGTTCCTTTAGAAAATTTTCATTTGTGAAGCATATCTCACTTTTAAAAAAAAAAAAGTAACAAGGTACATAGGTCTTTCATATTGGCTTTACCTTCGTAGGCTTGACTTTAATATACAAGCTATCTTCTAGGAGATGTCTAAATTCGGTATCTTCTAAGGTCGCCTCTGCTAAGGGTAGGTGTTGCCTATCTGGAATGGGAATACATATCGTTATCCCCCTGTGAGTCTCCATACTACCCTAGGTCAGCTTAAGCATTTAGCTACATTTTAGATGTAGTCAGTAGCATTTCTTACCTTATAGATAGATATTTAAAAATGTCATTGCCGAGTTGATTCGGTAGGGAGGGTCTGTTATTAGGTGAATGTGCTGTTTCTTTATGCACAGTGTTTAATGATGTCCCTGTCGCACTGCTAAACGAAAAAGAAAGCATCTGTATTAGGGCCCCTTGTGCGCATATATCTAGGTTGTAGTTCTGTGAAATTGTACTAGGTACGTACAGCTATTAAAATTTAGAGAGTCATGCAAACCTACCTGAAATGGTACAGCCTCTCCTAGGACCTTAGGTTCGATAGCATCCACAGCGTTCTGTCTACTTCCCTTGATAGAATACAGCGTGGTGCGCCATCTTGGGAGTAGTTATAACAGACTAGTCCTTTCTTTATTTTTAGTATGTTAGTCTCATCCCATGGCTTTTTAAAAGGAGCGTGCGATTGTTGATGAAAGAATATCTATTTAATTAGCAGATTAGTCCTTAGTTCATTCATATCGGTTATATATGGAGAGGACCACAGCAAATAATAAAACTAGATGTTAATAGTAGTGGAAAGCCATATAGTGAAGTCCTCTCTTAGTGTTTAGCAGTATGTACTCTCATACTCAGTTGAATTCTGGTAATTGGAGGCAGTAGGCAGTACAAATGCAACACTCAGCTGGGTCAGATTCAGTGACGGCTGTGTGTTACTGATCAAAAGTACGATATTTAACTATGTAACAGTGTTAACTCCCTTGACTCACCTGTTATGTTGATCTTAATCCTCTGATAGAGGATCTGATAGAGGAGAGCTACGATTACTCGATAAAACCCAGAAAACTCATGAACCCCCAGTGCATGCTAGAAAAGAAGTGATAGCACATAATATGAGAGAAACATATGTTTAATGTGCTCCCATTGTTAGTGAATGAACCTAATTCAGAACCAGAGCAATCCCAGCTTGTAGTGATAGAACCCCCAGTTTGAAACATTTCGGTTGATATTAATGCAATGAACAACAACAAACTGAATTCTCATTCTCTTTCGAATGTTAATCTGTTTTGTACTTGTTGCCCTACCTGTGATTTGTTGTTAAGGAACCTCAAAACCGATGTAGAGTTTATAAAAAAAAACAGCTTTTGAAAATCCAAATTACACTGGCAGAGTTCGCACTTCATGTGCAAACATTAGTGAACAAAGTGCCAATTTGCCTTGTGCGACTATAATTACACCATCAATACAAAATTCACAATGCCCAACCAAAATGAGAACTTCAACAATGAACGCCCAAAATCCACCGACTCAGGATCAGACTGTAAAAGCTAATAACTATTTAGCGATTAACTTAAAACCAAGTGTCTAGACTAGAAGGTAAGCAACCCACTTAAAATGTCCAGCTAATTGGAACAACATGTATGGTGTTCAAACTGCTTATCTAAATAGATCTGATACTCCTCATTCAAGACCATGGGCAAACGCAACTTTTGACCATACCTCACCTAAACAAAGGGGAAGTACTAGAACTGTATATATGGCAAAAGTACAGAAACTCCTAGGGGCTTGAAAGGAAATACAGAATCACTGATTAATAAAGCTATCCACTGACTGCGACATAAGACAGGGTGACTAGCAGTGATTTTCTTAGAAAAGTTGTAGCTAAGCACCATACTGATCTGACAAACTCACTCTACGATTAAATCCTACTGGTTTTCTTTAGAATTTAGCAGGTGGCCTGCATTCAATAAAATATCTCAAATTGCCCTCTTTAAAGTCTAATATAGAACTATGCCCAGTACCTTCCACGTCCTCAGGGCACCCATTACCTACCCCTCCTGTAGAAAACCTTGACTTAATCGACCTGACAGAGGATGTGGAGCGGAGGGATTCATTTAATACTCATCTCCTAAGAGAGAAGAAAGTGCGTAGATTATCACCCTGAGACAGTGACCGCCCTGTACTTTCCCACAGATCTAAACATATCAATGGGAAACTGTAAATCTCTCTCCATCTTATCTTGGAATATCGCTGGTCTAAGCAATAAACCAGTTCTTTTGTCCTGCTTCCAAAATAAATAAGGGTTGCCCTATAGGCGGCCTACTTTTATGGGTTCACATAGGCTTAGAAGCGTCATGAAAGATGATGGAACTGGAGTCACCAGATTTACTGTGTCCAGCACTTGGTTTTAAGGGTGGGTCCAACTTTAATTAAGCGATAGGCCCCAAGCAGGGGCGGGCATTACCACTTCAGGTTATGCCGCAGGGCCCAATGTTACAAGGTCCCGGGGCATTACTTGAAGTGGTAATGCTCCCCCCCTGTGAGGGGCCTATTGCTATTAGTACCGCGGCCCGTAAGACTGGGGAACTAAAGAATTTTTTTCTGTTCCCAAATGCTCTGGCATTTTGGAACAGAAAAAAAAGATGTAAAAAAAAAGACTGCCGAAAACGAAGTCCGTTTTCCCGTTCCATGGTGGCCATTGAAAATGATTGTAAAAAGGTAAACAAATAAAATGGCCACCATGGAAAGGATAGAAGGGACTACGTGTAGTCCCTTCTTCCTGTTCCATGACGGCCTGTCGCGGATCAGGTGTGGACGTGCTGGCAACAGAAATGTTGCCAGCGCGTCCGCTCCTGAAATGGACAAAAAAGAAGGTAGGTGGGGTTTGGAGGGCGAGGAGGGGATTCTTTGGATTGGGGGACTGTGTAGGGAACAGCACTTACCTCGATCCCCGGTGTGGAAAGATGGCAGCCTCCAGCCTGGTGGTGGCTCAGAGCAGGGATTACCCCGTTCCAAGCCTTCTCATTGGCTGAGTGGCTGCCACACCCCCGCCAGGAACAGAAATGAAGGAAAGTTGTGGGGAGAGGGATTCCTGGTTGGGTAATGCCCTGGCGAGGGCAAATGAGATTGCATATTGTAATCTCATTCTCCCTTGCCGGGTATTAATGATCCTAAACACCTATTTAAGTCCTAAACAAGCAGCAATAAATGACCCCCGGCAATCCCTAGCACTCGTGTTTAACAACACTGCTAAAATAAAATAAATATCTGTCATTCTCTTGGGAGATATGAACTGCCAGCTTGACCACTTTACTATGGAAGATGTAACCCTGGAGGATGAAACATGGGGTATACCAGATCTCCATGCTTGATCTCCATTGTGTAGTTACCCTTTAACAAACAGACTTTATGGGCTGAGAGCATGCCATTGTCGTTTTCCAGAAGATACCCTGCACATTTTACCTTAAGAACAATGACTAAGCAGAGTCGCATTGATTATATTCTAATCATTGTAGAATATTGGTTTATAATCCGATCATTCCACGTAATTCCACGTAATTGAGTGCATAGAGAGTGACCATGATCCACTGATTCGAAATACCTTCTCTTATCTTATCCTCCAAACTTAGTCTTCAAGTTAGTAGAGAGGTCTGTCAGGTGGCCTCCAGTAAATGAGCCTTCGGACCTCTTGTCCCTTTACTGAAACCTGTTACAATTATTTAACGAATATTCCCTAAGAAACACAATTTTGACACATTTAGACTTCTATGATATGTTGAGTTGGATTGACCATGAGTGTGGGAAAGCAAAACTCTCACTCATTGCTGAACTAAAAACTACAAAAGGGAGCGACCCCAGTTCTGTGATTTATAAGAGCAATAATTATAAGCAATAATTGTAAGAATCTTGTCAACAGAAAGATGGCAGAACACATATTGACACTTTGGATTAGCTCATTGAGGCTACTAGGCTGAACAATTCTAGGGATTTCTGGTTTATAATTAGGAATGGTGCAAAACCAGATGAAGGATATCCATCTAATAACATCACAGGTTTCACTTGACAAGAACATTTCCAGAATCGGAATTCATTCAAGGCCAACCCAGATTTATTGGTAGCCAACAATGATCAGAGTCCTATTTATTGACTTAAAGAACCCTTTTTACCCTCCAGTGAATATATATCCTTGAATCTAGCAAAGGTGGAGAAAGTCCTCCTACCACAGCACACCAACAAGGCTCCTGGCCCAGACAATTTAGCGGCAGACCTCTTCAAGAATTAGCTGGAAATACGGCCCCTTTCCTGTTGACATTTTTCAATGGAATTAATACTACATCCAACATTCCTGCTTGGAGGGGTGACATAATAATACCAATTTATAAGAAAGGCGATAGAGAGGTTGCTTCAATTATAGGCCAATATCCCTAATAGACTGTCTTGACAAAATATATGCCAAATCACTATTTATCAGCTGGAGGAATGGGTTGCCAACAATTCCCTTTTATCCGACACACATGCTGGGCTCCAAAAAGGAGTTACAACAATTCACCAATGCTTCAGCTGTTTCTTATTTTACAAAACCATGTTAAGCTAAAGGGCCAGATTCTGTATCTGGCATTCATTGGTCTTCATACAGCGTTTGACTCAGTACCACGTTCTTTGCTTTGGCAGACTCTTCTAGTTTACCAGACCCCGCTCAATTTGCTATATGCAATTCAATCTTTATAAAACAAAAGTTATGCTTTCATTCACTGGGGCCTGAAGGTAGAATGCACTGAACTGATGAACATCAGTATCGAAATCAGGCAAGGATGTGTCTTAGCCGCATTGCTGTTTTACCAATGCATTAGTCTGGTAAATCGGCAGTGTCCTAGTCTACTGCGGTGCTAATGGGGTGGTGAATGGAAATGCTATGAGTCGCATTGGAGACAGGAAAGATTTGTGTCTCCCTGGCACAACCATAAACAGTGAAGTGAAGGACAAGCACACTGTCACACCAGACGCCTCACACTAAATTAACAGTAGTAATTACTTCAATTTCTGAAATTGGTGCAATGTGTTTTATGTTTATGTTGCAAACACATGGTAAAGATTCAGTACAATTAAAAATATGTTCATTCAATTAGTAAACAGGTTGGTATACACTTTGACATATTACAACTGGAATTTTGGAACTGGGATTGTTAGTCAATTCCAACTGGTGCACACGTGACTGGCAAATATTGTGCCTTTACAACAGAAATTGTAGAACTGAATTTATTTGTCAATTCCGAATGATACACATATGTCTGGGAAATGTTGAGCCTACTTGTCATTGTCTAACGTGTGTGCCCAGCCGACATGAGTGTTAAGCAACCACTCTTCTTTAGGGCTGAAATAGTGACTGCTTTCCCAAACTGCAAAGAATGATTGCCTGATATGCAATTGTGGGTGGGCATGCTGCCTTTTGGGTATTCTGTGGAAGGACTGCTACATGCATCAGTAGCCTACTTGTAAAGTTTTTGTGGGGACCCAGGTTCATTTCATGGCGATCAAGCCGCATTTCACTTTATCTCCCATGCATTCATGACTTAGCTACTATAATCAATAAGTTGGATGCTGATGACCCTTCCCTAGTTGGAAAGAAGTGGGGACACTTATTATTTGAAGATGCAGTGCTCATTTCCAAAACTGTGTTAGGCCTGCCGCAACAACTCTCTGTTTTTGCGACTAGAAAAGGAATTATCTATTAACATCTCCAAAACAAAAATAATGGTTTTCCAGAAGAAACATGCTAAGTATATACCTCCCAAAAATGTATTCTGAATAATACAACACTAGAAACTGTACCAAAATGTTTATATTTGGGAGCCCACATATCAAACAAACTTAACTGCTGGCACAAATAGAAAGAGTTAATCGAATCTAGAAAAAGGAGTTGGTACGCATAAACTTTCCTCCTTATTTTGCAGGTCAAACCCTATCAAATGCTTTAAGTAGCTATACATCTCAAACAATTCCAGCTGCAGCCTATGGGGCAGAACTCTGGGGATGTACTCCATGTACAAAATGAGAGAGAACAAAATCCTTAAACATCTATTGGGCTTACCTTGTAGTGCTCCATCATCTCCTATTAACGTGGAGTTAGGCATAACAGAAATCATATATAACATCATGCTCAAACCACTTCTATATTGCTTAAAAATATGGAACGCTAATGAATTTTCTGACTAGAGGGATGGTCTATCTGATATTTTACAGACACATATTACTATACCTTGCGTTTTGTGAAATCGGCCCATCAACCTTTTGCGCAGATGCAACTAAACATGGCCTATCACCAAAAACTACTCTAATAACGCATTATAATGATTGTGTCCTTAACGAAAAGTTAGATTTGTGTTACTCACGCCAACTATCATCAGCTTACACCTCATTGTAGCCCTGCTTAGGCATAGAGAGATATCTCGACTTTCCAGGAAGTAAGCAGTAACTAAGCATACGAAAACTCTCTATGCCAACATGCGCCTTGGCACATGACCTCTTGCTACTGAAGGTAGGCACCCATATATGTGTCCTCATAAAATGGAAAAATAAAGATGACACACCCCATCAGGGAATACGACCAGGAGATGAGTTGCAAGTAGGACAACGTTTTATATAATATTAAAAGTGCTAGCAAAGAACGTTGCTGCCAGAGAGCGCTCTGCCAAAAGATACAAGGGCAGCATATTAAAAAGGCACCAAGCATCATAAGTGACACCATGTATAGGAGACACTTCAGAATATTTGGTTGGTTGGAGACATTTACTAAACCCAGCTTCATATGGGATGCCTGGGCTCCGTTGGTTGTTGCTTCTCAGTCGATCATGATGCACATGGTCAGCTGGGCTCATCTTTGCGGTGAAGGTCAGGGCAGCAAAGCGTGACAATGCTATCTAAGCTAAACAACAGGAACTAACAAATCACAAATAATAGTGGGCACTTGATCATCACATGAATGGGGGTACTTAGGAAAAAGGGGGATGATTGATGGACATGTCGACCTACACATGCAGGGCTCCTTTGATAGTGCAGTCCCTGTTCCCAGGTGCCCACCCCAGGGGTTTGATCTACAGTCTGCCTTTCCTGGTGCCTCATGATGCGAACAGACGTTTGTTGCTTTTGGGGAAATATAAAGCCACACAGGATTAAGTGTGTGAAGGGTGTTCCGGAATCGTCAGTGCAAGGAGGTCGGATGTGTATCAATATGAAAGAGGCAGGAGGGCCGGGACTTGTGCGCCCTCTCCTGGCGGGGTGGCGGTTGAGAGGGCATGGGCAGTTTAGTGGAGATGGATGGGCACTGGTCCTTGGGCCTGCTTCCGTCTCAAGCTCAGCAGAGAGCACATTCTGTGGAAACTATACTAAACAATTGCAACAATAAATAGCTGGATTTCCATGAGAACAAGTCTTGAGCAGAACTGCAGGGGGTGGCGATGTCTTGGGCTCTCTGTGCGAGGCGCTGGGGATGGGAGAGCTGAGTTTTACACAGGGATGAATTTTGGCCTAGTGAAAAGATGGCATCTCTTCTGATTCAAAATGGTGTCCGTTCACGGGGCTGTGGGCTGCAGTATTCATATGTCTCTATGTTATATCAGAAGAGGATGTCCTTTGGGGATGGCTTATCCTCCCCCCTTGGACTACACGTGATCTATTTACTGCGGGAAAGGTGAGGGGGGTGGGATAGGATCTTCTCATTCCCAGCACTATCTATACAAGCCATTGAGGATGGAAACTCACAATTAAGGAGTCCCTTGTGGAAGATGAATTGCATTTCTTGGTTTTATGTGCATTGTATGATGCTTTGAGACATAGATGGCTGAAACAAATGAAAATGACAGAAGTGATTAGATTATTTTAATCCTGTATTTATCCCTGTTTCAACTGTTTGTATTGCTACAGTCACAGTGTGTGGGAGGGGTATGCCCAGATGTGGGTCCCATGCCTGCTGGGTATTGAAAGCCAGGCCACTCCCCACTGATGAGGCCCAATGAGGCCGAAACATGTTTGGGGATGCTTGTGGTCTCATGCATAAGGGATTGACCAAGCAGTTCAGATTAATTAATTATAAACCTTTCAGCCATCACCCCTTTTGTTTTGCTCAACATTTTTAATGACAGCATTTGCTCTTAGAAAGAAATTATTTAAGAAGTAGTAGTTTGACTTAAAAACATTGAGTTAATGAACTATTGATACAATACAAATGTGATCATGATACATATTTAAATAGACCATACATTCCACTGTGCAACTGCAAAATCACATTTTCTATCAAAAACAATGTATGAACATACTCAAATTAAAACCTAGTACATCAAATATCTACATATAAGAAAAATCCACAAATACATATACATACAGGACAAACAAAATTTCTAAATCCTTGGCACTTTTCACAAACAATTATCATACATTTTAAAATCCATATGTGAAAGAAAAAAATGGACAGGCAGAAAATCTACACATATTTGCACAGGAGTTACTAAACAAAAACAAGTTAAAACACTAAGATTGTGCTCTATTCTAATGCAGAAATGACCTATTTCATAATGTATCTCTTGACATTGTGAAATATGATGCTGGCACACAGTGTTTGTAGATTTGCCTATACAAAAAATAATAAAATATATTTTGACTCAATATTAAGGTCTATCGAAAAACAATTTTAGAACTTATCAACAGGTTCTAATCATTTCTAAAAACCATTTGTGTGAAAGTCGCCAATTACCTTAATTGCGTATTCTGGCTGGGGAACTTCTTATATGAATGTTCTCCCAGGCATACATCTACTTATGTTTCGTATGTTGTAAAATATGGTGTATTATAGTAAACATCATTCACTGTCTGGGAACATTTAAGTGTTCCCTTAGCTGCTATTCATATATGTGCTCCTTACCCAATGCACTCATGGGATAATCATAGCCATATATATTGTGTGAGTCCATTCAGCCTCATGGTGTGCGGTTGTGGAAGACCAACATGCAAAAAAACACATTTCTAAATTAGTTGCATTTGGTGAGACTAAGGGCCTGACTAAGGGCCTGATTCACAGAATGTCTTCCTATGGGATTGTGGCATTATAAAATGCTTCTGTGAATCAGGCCATAAGTGTCTCTTAACGTCACAAGTCCCTTGTCTCCCTCCCCTTGTGCATTTCAATAGGCACCCAGAAAGTGGTGCCTCGACCTTTGTGTGATCCTAGCTGTGAGGGTTAAAGTCCGTTTTTACATCAATTACACTCACAATTATTAATGCTTCAAAGCTTTTATTGCCATGGCCATGCACCTATTTAAAATACATATAATACATACCTATCAATCAACGACCCGTGAATTGTTACCTCTCCCAGGTACTACATGATGATAACTATTAAATGCGCTGGCCCGAAGAAATCAATCTTACATGTGTTTCTCCTGAATTGTCAGAATCATTCTGGTGTACATTTTTGTACCAATCTCGCTCTGAGGTTGCAACTTCTTTTGTATTCGAATATGGGTTTCTTTTGTAGGGTCCTTGGGTACTTTATCAGATGCCAGTTTCTTTGCACAATACGTGTCAGCCTGTTGCTGATGGGAGTGAATACAGTGGCACACACTAATCTATCCACAGTGGGTTTTGTCTTTGCATCAGACAAAGATCCATGTCGGTATCAGCTGCTCTTTTTTGTGTGTTCCTAGTGACCTTCTCTGAATATCCTCGTTATGTAAGCCTCTTTGTAAGATCTTGTGCTTGCTTCATGCAATCTGTTTTCGCTGTGAAATTTGCCTTGCTCCTAAAAATTGCCCATATGCTAAATGTAATCTTAACCACATGGGATGAAAACTGATGAAATACAGTAGGCAATTCCAATCGGTTGGTTTCCTGTATAGTTCAAAAAAAGGTAGCAGGTGATCCTCTCCAGAAGGAACATGGCATGATAACCTGTTCTGAGATGAGAGTTTGCAGCACACGCTTTTTGCTCACTGTACCTTTCACAGAAGGGAAATATCCATTTGCATTTCAGTCTTTGTCCCACCCACATGGGCAGTCCAGCACCGAAATGCTATGGCAATTCCTCTCTGAACAAGAGTACCATCAGCAACCCCATACACGTGTTTCAGCCTTGTTGGGCCTCATCAGTGAGGTGAAGCTGCGCCTCTCTGAGCACAGTGAGTAGGGAGTCCACGTCTGGTTGCCCCCAGGTAACTCAGGGTGACCAACCCCAAGTTCCTTACAAATATTTCAAAAAAAGGTAGCAGGCGATCCTCTCCAGAAGGAAAATGGCATGATAACCTGTTCTGAGATGAGAGTTTGCAGCACACGCTTTTTGCTCACTGTGCCTTTCACAGATGGGAAATATCCATTTGCATATCAGTCTTTGTCCCACCCACATGGGCAGTCCAGCACCGAATTGCTATGGCAATTCCTCTCTGAACAAGAGTACCAACAGCAACCCCATAAACGTGTTTCAGCCTTGTTGGGCCTCATCAGTAAGGTAAAGCTGTGCCTCTCTGGTACTCCAGTAATATTTCCCCATGTCGGGGAGTGCAAGGCCGCCTTGTGATATTGGTAACGTCAGCGTTGTGTAAGCGACTCTTGCTGGCTTTCCAGCCCGTATTAGTTCAAGAATTAGGCTTTTGATTTTTTGCGAAAATGGGCGTGGTAGTATTAGGGGTAGATTTGTGAATAAATAAAGAAGTTTCGGGAGAATTACGATCTTGGTCAGTGAGACCCAACCCCACAGTGTTAGTGGAAGAGACTTCAATATCTGAATGCATTCCTGAAGGGAGTCCATTGCTTTCTCATAGTTGTCTCTAAAAATGTTGTTGTAGTTCAGTGACATCAAGATGCCGAGATAACGGACCTCGGAATATTCCCTTTTAAATCCATGATCATCGGGAAACTTAGGGGTGTGTGGCGTCAGCCGAAATATCACTGATTTCGAGTGATTGGTTTTTAGGCCTGAGATGTTGCTATTATTGGGTTGAGGTTGGTTTGGGGATTATTGCAACCACTCCTTCGCCTCTGGAGTCTTCCCATCCCCCCTCAAGCACTCCCTTGTGCACCCTCTCCTTAAGAAACCCTCTGCCGACCCCTCCTGTCTGGCTAACTATCGCCCAATCTCCATCACTCCCTTCCTGGGCAAGCTCCTGGAGAAACTGGCCATCTCCCAGCTTAACCTCCATGCTGAAGCTGTTGATAGTCTCCATGACCATCAATCTGGCTTCAGAGCGGCCAGAAGCACGGAAACTGCTCTCCTGAACATCCGTGAGGACCTGCTCTTGAACCTCGACTCCAACACTCCGTGTGTTCTCATTCTGCTCGATCTCTCTTCTGCCTTTGACACTGTCAACCATGCCATCCTGCTCAACCGTCTCTGTGATAACCTGGGTATCACTGGTCAGGCTCTGGCGTGGCTGACCTCTTTCCTTTCCAATCGACCCTCCCAGGTCCAACTTGGGTCCTTCCTCTCTGACATCTTTTTCTCCACCTGTGGCGTTCCCCAGGGATCTAATCTCTCTCCCTGGCTGTTCAACCAGTATCTGGCACTCCTTGCCCACCGCATCGCCGCCCTCTGCCCCAACTTTCAGTGCTATGCGGACGATACCCAGCTCGTTTTCAGGCTACCCTCGGCCTCCTCCTCTCCCTCCCTCATCTCTGACTGTCTGTCTGCTATCCAGGAATGGTGTGCTGCCAATGACCTCTGCCTTGATGCTAGTAAGACTGAGATCCTACTCATAGGCACACCCACTCCCTCCTTCCCTGCAGCTCTCTGGCCGGCCTCTCTTGGCCCTCTTCCTGCTCCTACCTGCAAGGCAAAAAACCTTGGGGTCATCTTCGACTCCACACTCTCCTTCTCTCCTCATATATCTGACGTCTCTATGAAGTCACATTACCAGCTGCACCTCCTCAGAGGTATTCTTCCCTTCCTCTCCTTCCCCCAGAAGCTCACTGTCTCCCGAGCCCTGGTTCTCTCGAAGCTGGACTACTGTAACAGCCTCTATCTTAATCTGCCTGCCTCCACTCTCCGCCCTCTGCAACTCATCCAGAACAGAACTGCGAGACTTGTCCTTGGCCTCAAGCCCAGGGACCGTATCTCTCCAGGACTGAAATCTCTACACTGGCTCCCAGTGGCTGCGAGGATTAAGTTCAAAACCCTCTGCATTGTCCACAAGGCCTTCTGGGGCCTGGGGCCTAAATACCTTCAACTCTCTCTTCCTAAATATCTTCCTTCCCGAGCCCTATGCTCATCCGTCTCCAACTCCCTCAGGGTCAGCCACTTCTCGAAGCAACGAGCTGGGGGTAGATCTCTCTCCGCGGCAGGGGCCTCCCTCTGGAACAGCCTTCCTGTCTCCCTGAAACTTGAGGAGAACCATCTCCGGTTCCGGAAGCACCTCAAAACCTTCCTCTTTACCTCTGCTTTCTCTCTCCCTCGCCCCTGCTAAATTCTTCACCAAAACTGCACTGATTCTGCAACTGGGCCACTCTCACTGACCTCGGTCCTGGGCCCAGTCACTCTTCACTTGCACTGCCTCCCTGGCAACCCCTGCACTGCGGGACTGTCTCTGTATCACTACAGCCCCCCCCCAGCACTTGTCTGCACTTACCTTGCACTTGCCACCAGCTGGCCCTATTTATTTATTATTTTATTTCTATTCTACTTATTTGTACTGCACTCCCCCCTCCTCTCCCCCTTCCCCTTGCACTTTTTCCCTTCCCCCTACCCCTGCACTTGCGCGGTCTGAATGACACCTGGCCTAGTAGGATCGTTGTCTGTCTTCCCCTTGTTCCCCCCTCCCTGCCTCGTCGCGCCTTGAAACACTTGTGTATAGGCGCGTTACAAATGCCATATCATATCATATCATATTGACAAATAGCATAACGTCATCCGCATAGAGGGAGACTACCAGTCTATGTGGACCCAAGGTGAGGCTTCTCTCGATTTGGTGGGATCGTAGTCTGGAAGGGGTTCCATAACTAGGGCAAATATGAGGGCCAACAAGGGGCAACCCTGCCTGGTGCCGCATTCTAGTCGGATACCGGGAGATTTCGTGTTACCTAAGGTGATATAGGACTGGGGATCACTATAAAGCAACGAGACCATTTTAATAAAGAATTTCCCCAAGCCCATGTGTGTGAGTGTCACAAAGAGATAAGGCCATTCTATAGAATCAAAGGCCTTTTCGGCGTCCAGTAGGACAGCGATTTCATGTTGTGTTGGTTGAAGTGCCGCAATGACGCCAAACAGCCGTTGAATACCATAGGTTGTGTTGCGTCCAGGAATAAAGCCGGCTTAGTCGCCTAGCACTAGTGCGGGCATGAGGGGAAGGAATTGGGTTGCTAGAATTTTTGCTAGGATCTTGTTTTCAAGATTGATTAATGAAATTGTCCTGTAGGAGGCACAGTCGTCTTGGGGCTTAAATAAGGAGTACATTGGCTTCTCGGAGAGTGGGTGGAAGGATCCCTTGCTCTAGGGCTTCTTCATATACTCAAAGGAGTAATGGAGCTATGATGGCCACGTGGGCTTTGTAGAATTCCCCTGTGAGTCCATCGGGGCCTTGAGCTTTGGGTTTTGGAAGCGATTTTATTTCCTCTTGCGAGATGGGTGCATTTAGAGGTTCATGGAGTTCTTGAATTACCCAGAAGTGTCATTAAGGTAGTATTGTAGTATTTCGGGACTGCCATTGTTTTTGGAGCTGTATAGGTCTTGATAGAAATTGCGAAACGTATTCACTATTTCCTCTTCTGTATAGACCAGGTTCCCTTGTGTGTCACCGATATGTTCCACACGGGCAGGTGTTTGGTCGATTCTCAGAAGGTGGGCCAGAAATGCCCCGGGTTTTTGCCCCTCAGCGTATTGCCTAATTTGGTGTCTGCGGCCTAGAAACTTCAGCTCGCGCTCCGCTTATTCTTGAATTTTTAATAGTTCTGCTTTCAGGTCGGCTTGAGTCTGCAAGTCTTTGGATGTTGTGTATTTGGTTTTGAGTTCCTTCAATCGTTGTTCGCTGTCTGCCAATTCACAGCGTATCAGTTTTAGGATGCCATTTTCTTTTGACATGCACACCCCCCGTACATAGCATTTCAGCGTTTCCCATAAAGTACCGGTGGAGCTTACTGATTCTTGATTTATTTCGAGGAAAGTTGTGATCTCTTGTTGGATTTCTGATGCAAAAACAGAGTCTGAGAGTGAGCCTGTTTTGAATCTCCAGTTTAGGGCGGTCCTCTGGGTGGTGGGCAGCGTGACTTCGAGTGTCACCATGGAGTGGTCGGAGAAGGACTGTGGACGGATTTGGGAGGATCCCCAGCTTAATGGGCTTGTGGTCGATACCATGATATAGTCAATGCATGAACTAGTATTGTGGACTGCTGAGTGGAACGTGTATTCACGTATGTCTCGGTGGGTGTGTCTCCATATATCGGACAGTTCGAAAGCTTGGCAAATCCCTGTCACCTGACGGCTTGCTTTAGAAGGTTTGTTAACTGTGTTGTGAGATTTGTCGTTTTGGGGGTCCAGAGGGGTATTGAGGTCTGCGCCCCAGATAATTGTTGCTGAGGTAAATGTTCGCAATTGAGACATGACCCAGTTAAAGTTATTCGGTCCATCTGTGTTAGGGG
This sequence comes from Ambystoma mexicanum, assembly GCF_040938575.1. NCBI lineage: Eukaryota > Metazoa > Chordata > Amphibia > Caudata > Ambystomatidae > Ambystoma > Ambystoma mexicanum. The sequence continues at coordinate 830,298,309 of NC_090929.1, forward strand.
CATAGGAGTTCACCAAGACTATTTCTTTACCGGCTAGTATCCCCCTCATCAAAAGAGCACTGTCCTCTCCGTCTTTCTTGGAGTCAATTAAGCTGAAGTTGGCTTTTTTGTCAATTAAAATCGCGACCCCTCTTGCAAAGGATGAGTATGACGAAAAATATCTGTGACAACCCCACGACTGGGCCCAGTGTTGTTCGGCAGCTGGCATGAGATGGGTTTCTTGTAACATGGCGATATTGATTTTGTGTCTTCTGAGGTATTGGAGGATCCTCCTGAGTTTGGCTGGTTGGTTGCCACCTCTGATGTTCCAGGTGGCTATTTTAAAAAGACCCATTGGGAGTGGCTAAATGAAGGCAGCTGGGTACCCTGTGGTCGGCCAGTATCAATTTATGTCCAAGCGTAGAAGAGGAGCTGTTGAAGTTTATGAGCACTGTGGTGGGTGTCTGCGGTTGTTTTGTAATAGAACATAGGTGAACAGTCAAAGGTAACTTGGTAAGAATAACATCCCCCCCTTGCGTGGGCAAGACCCAACTTGTGATCAGAACTGCAAACAATGTTGTGCTTGGGGCGTTAGTAGCCCACCAGGAGGCAAAGTGGCTCCCTGTTGAAAGAGGATTTTTATCTCTGTGGTGAGTATCATGCGTGACAGTGAAGGTGGAGTGGTGCCACCGCTATCTGTTGCTGAAGTCGACTGTTATGGGGGGGTCTCTTCATATACGGTCTTCTCGTCGAGGCCTTGGGTTGTTTGAGGTGGATCTACAGCCAGTGCGGTCTAGGTAGTCGTTGGCTTCCTCAGGTGAATTGAAGAATTGGGTTTTCGGCTTGTGCTGGATGCGAAGTTTGGCCGGAAACAGCATAGAATAGAGTCTTTGGTTGTCTTGTAATCTCCACTCGATGGTCATGTATGAGCCTCTCTGAGCCTGTACTGTTGGGGCGAAGTCGGGAAAGAATTGGATTGGGTCACCGTCATATTGGAGTTTCCCTCTTTCCCTAGCAGCCTTGAGTATTGCGTCCCGGTCTTTATAGTTGAGTAACCTTGCTATAATTGGTCTCGCGTTTGCTCCTGGGATTGGTCTGGTGTTGGGGATTCTGTGTGGCCTTTCTACGCCAAATAGCTGGGAGAGCGATTCTCTCCCGAATATTTCCATGCAGATCCATTCAACATGGTCTTCCTTTTTAGCCTTAAGTTGTTGCTCTCTGACTCCAATAATTCTGATATTGTTCCTGCGGGAACGTCCTTCTAAATATTCGTTTTTAGCAAAGACAGCTTTCATTTGAGATTCTAGGGTGGAGACTCTGGAGGACAGGGCTGCAGTGCAGTCATCTAGATCTGATACACGTTGTTCAACATTGTCTAGCTTATCTGCATGTTTATCGAGGCAGTGTTGTAGTTGATCCACCTTTGTCGAGAGGTTGTCTAATTTACTCCCCAGGTCTCCAATTCCGGCTTTTAGGTCCAGTAGGATTTTTCTGATGTCGAGGCTTGGGGTTTGTTCCTCTGCTGGGCCGGTGTCTTGTGTGGGTGACGCTGGTCTACTGTTGGTATTGGGTATCTTACTGGAGGAGCTGGCTTCAAAATTCAGTTTCTTTGGGGATTTGTCTATTTTCCCCATGATTTGCTCCACTCTGGTCTCCGCGAGTTTGTGGATAATAGTAGTTATGGTGCTGTTGGTGACGACCTGGCGTAGGTAGTTGCTTGGGGTGTTTTCGCTGTTGTTTTGTGTGGTCTGTGGGGGGTTGGTTGGTGACTACTTTATGCTTCACTGTTTGGGTCTGGCCTTGGGGTGGAGTTGGAATGCCCTTGGTATTTGGTGCAGGTGTTATGTTTCTTGCACTTACAGTTCTAGCGGCAGGTATTTTGGGTGAAGATACTTAGATCCGGGGATCTTATTTAGCTTTTCCAGTCGGTCAGCACAGGGGGGCTCTTGTTGTGTTTCGCAGGTCGTGTTGCCAGCGAACTTTGCAGGTTGTGGCTCAGTCCTATCACATGCGGGCCCCAAAATGGGTGTTATTTGACGTGGTTCTTTGGATTGTGCTGTGCCGTGTCCTCAGCTGTCTCATCTCACAGGAGTAGAGAGTGTTCGATTGCTTAAGGTGCCTCTGCTTTGCGTGCAGCGTTGGGGTGTAGTTTTTGGCGCTTGAGGCTGAGGCCTGATGGTTCGAGTTAGCCGGTTCGCTGGGTGCCTGTTAGGTGAGTTCCATGGGAGACCAGCACAGCAGGCGCTACCCAGCTACTCCAGTGGTCGCGGGATGTAAGCGCGTCATCAGTGGATGATTCGGCTGCGGGCATCAATCTCCAGGGGGTCGCAGGGGGACTCTTCTTGTTACTGTAGTCACTGAATTGCGATCAGTGAATTGGCATCAGTGGTTTGCACAACTCGTCTTAATTGCTTGGTGATCGAGCTTCTTGGGAGCTAATGTCTGTTTACTTTGAATTGACAATTATGTTTGGCACCGCGTTCGGAATTTGGGTATATGTGATATCAATCACGAGTTGGTCGTGGCGTGATTCCGCTGTTGGAGGTAAGTAAGCCCGAGCCACAGTGGGGTCACGCTATTTGGATTGGTACGGCAGACGCCTCTTCATTGCCAGTGTTCCGAATGACTCCAGGGGAGCGTGTAAGTTGTGTGGGCTTGGCTCGTGGATGACTGATTTCTTTCGGGGAGCACTGTCAGGAGCTTCCGGCGGAGGCGTTTGTTTCTGTGCCTTCTGGCTGTACTGGGTGCGCTGGGGGCCCGGGGGGATTCCAATATGATACATTTTCTGGTGATTGCAACATTTTTCCATTGATATGTTTCATTTATATGTAGAATAAATTTCAAATATATGTAAGATACAATCAGAGTCACACACACCCAGAAGGTCTGGCAAGTCCCAAGTAGAGGAACAGACTTTGCAACGTATCATGTGTCTTCATGTGACTTCCTACGTGAAAGCATGCTAGATGCAGAATAAAACAAGAGTGTTTATGTTTGTCTTTTTTTCCCCACAGCTAGTGACGAAAACCCTGAATGCCCTCCTGGTTCCTTCCTAACCCCATTCCTGCAGACCGTCGAACTCTTCATAGAGTACATTTCCATGGTCAACTTGCTGATTGCTTTCTTTAAGTAATCACGACACTTCGCAGAAACCAGGATCAATCAATTACAGCACACACCTGTTCTCTGATGACCTTGAAAGGCCCAACGCCCTACCTTAAGGAACTCTGTATCTGCATTTTGCAGGCCACCTTTAAATACAGGTGTGTTTCCTTGTGACCATTTCGAAAGGAAGCATCCAGAAACACTTTGGCACTTGAAAAACGCAGGTGAGCGCGTCCCACAGCAGCATATTATTCTTGTAACATTGAAGAAAAAAAGGCTCTTGTTACAATGCAGGAATAACAAAGGGCCATACAAATTAGCAGCAAGAAATACTCCCCCAGCGATTTAATTACATTTCGCAAGATGGAAGAATAGGTTGAAAACATCATTTCTTTGTGTCACAGAAAGTGAAACAACTGCTTTGCATCTGCATTGTAATTATTGCACTTGAAGCACCCTTGATTTAAAAAAAAGTGTTATTGCACACATAAGTGCATTTCACTTTGTTGAAAATATAAATACAATATTGCTGATATAAAGATAATCCGGAATTACATTGACGATAATGTCAGCTAAATGTTTTGGACTTTTAATTGCAGTCAATATATGTGCAACAGACACTAAACTCTCAATGTTGTTAATTATGAGAATGTGTTGGACATGTAAGCATATCAATTTCAACCCCCACAGCACAATTAGTGTTAGCTACACTGCTTTAGCTCCTAATGAACCACCACTCTTTGCATTCCATCCTTTAAATTAGACCCCCATAAAAGTCAGCTTTCCATAGCAAGCAGCATCACTTTTTTTTAATATAAGAAAGATGTTTTCCAGGCGTATGTGTGACTTTCCTTTTGAAGACGTTGCAACTTCAATTACGCCTGAATCTGCAAAAAATGAAGCAGTAGCTTGCGAGTGTGCAGTCTACATACGTTAGTCACTTGAAAACGTACTTCTTTATCCTCAAAAGTGAATATTATGGATGTGCCATTGAGGGTCTAGGGTACACATTTTGTAAACTCAGATTTTCAAATGCATTTGCCACACTTACCTGAACAACTGCTGTGCAACTGAAAGATCTAGGTGAAAGTAATTCGATATGCATGAAACAAGTGCACCAATTACTGTCAAATTTGAAGCATGGGTGTAGCTTCTGACTATATAATGGTAACATGATTTAATGTCAAGAGAAAAAGAGAATTCAAAAGTTATAATATGCAAAATCCTTTTCTGCATTTCATCAGTGTGTACTATACGCATTGAGTATGCTATGAGCCTTTGTACTCTATGCATTGATTATGCTATGAGCATCTAACATTAAATAATTAGCTTAAATTATGACAATTTTTAGTTTGTGCTATTAGGTGGCGCTTTTAGCACCACCTCCTAAGCCAGAACTATTGCATTTGCGTACAGATAGAAGTAAATGACATATGAGCAGGGACACACAGCTTGTAGATGTTGTTTGGTTACTCCAACCATTAACTACCCATGGTCATGCTAATCCCTATGGCCATTGCCAACACGTTCCTGCCCCTCCCCACCCAAAACAGCCTTATCATCAAATGTGGCACTCAAAGTGCCTTCTAGTGTTTTCTCAAAGCAGTCTTCTGAGAGTTAATGACTTAACTGGAGCTGTAAACATGCTACTGGTGTAATAAAAATGTCTTAACCAGGTCTGCCTTCAGCCACTCCATTTGTACGCACTACGCTAGTCCTGTTAAAAACAACCATTAACAAAGCCAACAGTTTTGGCGTGTGTATAAGTATTAGGCATTTGCCAGGTACTGATATTAGATGTCCAGGTACTTGCACCATTTTGCACCTGCTACCATCAATAGACAGGTAATACCACAAGGGAATTGTCTTGTAAGTGCCTTTCTATGCCCATATAAAAGCCCAAACTGTTGCCATTGTCAGTGCTTGTTTGTATAAGCAACTCCACACACAGGAATCGCTGAAATGGACGCTCTAACAGTTTCCAGCCTTGATGAAGGCCGAAACATTAAAAGACAGAGCACACGAGTAACTTTCGAGGCCAAAACACTGCATGTCGACATCATATTTCACAATGTCAAGAGAAACATAGTAAAATAGGTCATTTTTGTATTTAGAATAAGAGTAAACTCCTAGTGAAAAGCAAAGTACATGGGAGAGAACAACAACAGTCACCCTCCACGTATTTGGCTTAACACATGCGAAAAAGAGTCCTTGACTTGTTTTTGTTTAGTAATTCCTGTGCAGATGTGTGTATATTTGTTTTATGTCCATTTTTTTCACGTTTGGGTTTTAAATTTGATGATGTTTGTGAAAAGTGCCATGGATCTAGATATGTTGGTTGTCCTATATGTATTTGTGGATTGTTCCATATGTTCCCATATGTAGATCTTTGAAGTACTAGTTTTTAATTTGACCGTGTTTAATCAATACATTGTTTTTGCTAGAAACTCTGATTTTGCAGTTGCACAGTGGAATGCATGGTCTACAAATTGACCCTCATCACTTTTGTATTGTGCATGTGCATAGGAACCTGGGAGATCAGGGCCTGAGCCAGATACCCGTTTTTTGTAATGCTATAACCTGTACTATATGAAATATGTATTGATATTATTTTGTTGAATGGTATGAAATTCTTTATGTTATGCTTTTATGGTGTACACTGAAATAAAGCTTGATCTGATTTGATTGGATAAGCAAGCATTCAATGTAAGCCTGGTTAATAAACAAAAAATAAATCATATCAAAAGTATAACCAAACATTGAAATTATAATTGTTATTTTTTAACATGCTCAAGACCAGCGAGTGGTTTCTAAGCATGGGATTGGGATTCTAACCTGTGTTGCTTCCAAGACTAAAGTGTTTGTCATTTTGTAGCAGTGTAAATAAGAGGAGTTAGTACAGCCCATTTTAATTGTACTCAACGTATAGACCTTTGGAGGCTATTAGCACAGTTGAAAAACGTGTGACTTAAAATACTCACAAATAATGGATGATAAAGCTTTCAGTTAATCATAACCATACAAAGTTGTTTTGTTCAGCCTTCCAAACCATTGATTGCGGCATGTTGTGCTACTAGAGATGGTGAAAAAAGCATGAGCAACTGAAGCTTTGTCCCGGACAAAAAGAGACTGTCCAGCCAGAACTGCTAGGCACACCCTTTCTGCACTAACAAATGAGCAGCCCAAAACATTTTGCCTTCCTTTTAAATAGAGGGCAAAGGCTCAACCAGACATGGGTGCATTGTTCAACGTCTTTTGAAAATGTAAGTCAAAATATGTCTTATATTTTGTCCCCCATGTCTCCAGAGGCATTTTGTTCCATCAGCACACAGAATTTAGTCACTCATGAAGAAAGTCCCACAAATTGTCAGGAGCTAAAACATGTAGGGCTTTCTGTACAGCGCTGTACATGCACATGTTTTTTAAATTGTCTTCATATATATGGTTGTATAACGTATAATTGTGTGTTAATGCATTCAATCCTGTTGTATTGTTGAGTTGCTTTTTGTTGCTTAAATAGGACTTAATTATTAAAGTGATCTGTTTAATTGATGTTTGGGGATTGTTCATTTAGAGACATCAAGAGAACTGGAAGATAGTGCTTGCTTTGTTACTATCATACACTTCCTACCTGAGTCTAGAGTTGTTTTGCCTTATCTACGTAGCTCACTGCACTAGAGGAAACCAAACCAGCATCTTACTGTTAAGGCACAATAAGAATGAAACTTCTCAGGGGTTGCTTGTGTTTCGATGAAGCCGGTCATCGCCTGGCAGTTACGAATGAACTGCTTGCATTGTTGGCAGGACCAAGAGTACCTCAATGCCAGTGATTATGATGAATTCAAAACCTTACAGTCGATTTTAAGGTTTAGTTTGCCTTCTTGTGTGAAATAGAGAATGTGATGATGTACTTTGCATGCTCGCTGTACATTGAGGAAGAAATTGTGCTGGACCAATGAAGTTCAAATATGGAGAGGACATGGCATAACAATTTGGACTAATCACATTGGTGGTGTTAAGGATTTCAATCTGGCAAAACACACTTTGGTCTCGGCCTAGTATGTAGCGCATGACTGACATGCCTTTCTCCTTATTTTATGCAGATTCAATTTGAGATGGTAAACAACTCGTATCACAACCCCTTTTAAAAATACGCTGGGTCACAATGGAACATGAACCAGGCTGGTTTGTGAAATGCAATATTTATTTTTTTATTTTAAAATTCAAAAGAAATCATGCAATTTTTAATTTGGGGCAGCAATCACCAATGGGGTGACAATCACAATGAAAATGATATCAAGACACTTGGTTACCCTTCTCCTAGAACATATACACAGAACAATTGAATAGCAGCACTTTTTCATTTAGGAAAGATAGCACCCAAGTTAAGGGGTACCCCTGCAATGTTCCCACAACCCACAGAAATTGAATTCTGAGTGGATAGAAACAGCAGGTAATCAGGAATAAGAAGCAGAAGCCAGAATAAAAATCCAACCTTCCCTCACAGAATAAGAGGCAAAAATTGACTTTAAACCCTTAACAAAGGCCTAAAATAAGACTCGAAAATGGCAAATAATTAATTAATGTGTGGTTAAATTATAATATACATATGTTTTATCACAATAGCATGTATGTTATAACACTGGCAATCACAAGGCAATGGATAAGCAAAAGGCATACAATTTGAAAATAAGTGGAAAGTTTAGAGCATGCTGCAGCCAAATGACACCTGGAAAAACTTGCAATTTTCTCAATTCCCGCTTTAAATTACCCAAACAGTTTTTAATAAAAACGGGTGAAATACTCTGATTTGGAGTGCGGTTTGTGGGTTGGGGGTTACATATATATCACAGGGACAGTATAGAGTGGAAAATAGGTATCTAGCTATGAAACTGGATGAGTTATGCAAGATATAAAAAGGTGCACTTTGAGTAAAATGAAGCCGTGAAATAGGAAAGGAAATCAGTTGTGACAAGAACAGTTTTACTTTAAACTAGAGTATTCAGACTAGACCACCAAAGAGGGACACAGCAAGATCTAAGGTTGATTTGCGAATTCAACCCTGTCACCCCAGCGCCCAACCTTAGCGGAAACCAGTCCGATCACTCGGAATATGACTAATGGCTTAGGATTACACAAGACAAAATTGAAAAGACATGGTGCTAGCACTTAAAAATTAAGGACATGAAGCAACAATAATTCTAACAGTTTCAACAAGTTATCAGGTTAAGATAGGATTGCTTAGAGAGTGGGATAAGGACAAAGGCAAGACAAGATAGGTTATGTATTTCTAAGGGGTAAGGATCATACTCACAGTCCACTTTCTAGTTTTGGGATGTTGGGGCAGTCAACAGGGTTGGATCACCATACTGGTAATAGACAGCTGGGCAAAGGACAGCTGGGCAAGTTCTGATCACCGGGTAGCGAACAGCTGGGCATTTCAGGTCACTGGATGGTAATTCTCCCGGCAAAGGACAGCTGAATGGCAGGATTGCAGTGGGCATGCAGGTAGTGGGCAGCAAGCCAGCCTGATTTCAGGATGCAAAAGGAACCACAGCTTTCCCCTTTTTAATGGGAGATTATTGGGTTGATTCTGGATCAATGCCTTGCTGGGAATAGGATCAGCAATGCTCAGGCTTTGTAGTTGGAATCAGCAAGATGGCTGGAGAAGATCAGGAGCACAGCACAGGAACTTCAGAACGGTTTCTGTCTAGAGTCTTGTCAGGGACTCTTATTTATAATGCATAGTGACATCATCAAAGTATATTACTGGGCAGGCTTAGCTAAGCATGCCTCTAAACTACTGGATTGGTCAGGGGTGATATTCCCCACCTTGCTGTCAGCCGGTTGGATTTCAAGAGAATGATGGCAGATTTATGATATGAGTTTTACAATGTCCAAAACCTTCCACAATTACTTTAGCTAAAATCCGATTTTGCCACAAATGGTACATTTATACAGTTGAAGTCTCTTAGCAACCTACATGAACCGGTTACATTTTTTATGCAGACCATTCCACTCCAACTCTGAACTCTGTGAGACATTGTTTCGCCCTTCTAATACTTTTGGTAATTTTGAGTATGAAAGATTCGGCCTAAAATTCTGTAACTTTATACACGTTTGTGGATTATCATAAGGGATGTAAGTATTAATATTTGCGATGGCATCATGGATAATTTCCTTATAATCCCCAATTCTTTGCCATTTCTGTTCCCAAGGTGTCAGTGAATTCTAGAATGTCTCAAATTATAAACCACAACATCACTTTTAAACTGTGAGATTTTCACATTTTTACAAAGTCCTGCTGTACAGATAAAATTCTTTACATTTTTATTAATAAATAGTCTTTGGAAGCAAATGGCAGTCCTTTTGTCTGTCACTGGACCATTTTGTTTTCAGCTGCCACCAACTGTCATTTCCTCCAGAGTCAGGTGGGGGTTTCCCAGCTTGATTGAAGTTGTATTGCCCCTTCCCCACTTCACACTCCCTTGTCCTGGGAGTTCTATTGTCAGAGGGTGCAGCCCAGACCAGATTCTGTCCAACCTAGTAATTATCACTGAGGTGTTAGTATCTACTGAGAGTTTATGGCGGTTCCCTTCTTTGGGGGAAGCCTTAGCTCTGCCAATTGGAATAACCTGTTTTTGGAAGCTTGGAAAATCTAGCCAAGGCAGTTTAAAAACGTTATTTTCTTTCATTTGGTCCTGAATAAAAATGTTAAAAAACCTGTTGAATACACAGCCCTTATGTTTTTCCCAGCAGCCAACCCCTTCACATTGCTAGGCACAGACAAGCTTTCATTCAACATTTAACTTTTTTTAAAGGAAGTATTTTGTTTTCTTTAGTCAGCCAATTTTACACATGTGGTGCAAGCTGCTAGCACTTTGCTTTTTAAATTTGGTTATTTGACTTTCCATCTGGATTCCCACACTGTTCTGCAACTGTAGTTATTTTCCTGTTGGCAGTAGTTTATTTTAAGTACAGAGGCACTGAAATTGACATAGCCCAGATAGCTGAAGTTTCTTTGAACTGCTGATCTTTGATACTTTGTAAAAATGAACATGCTTCCTGTGCGGGTAAAAGTGGAGTTTCTTTGTTGATTTTTCTCAAATTTGGTTTGACAGAGCCTGTCATTCAGGGGTCATGCTTGGTTTTGCTGAAGCACAGTGGGGATATGAATGGAGAGACAGGGCCTTATTAATAACCGTAGTTTGAGGAAGAACAGATGAAAATAGCGTCAACGCAGCATCATTTTTATAGGTGAAATGCTTCCTTTGTCAATGGGGACTTTGGGCTTTCAGCAATGCAGTGCTACTTTTTCACTCTATTCCTTTTGTATATGTCAGAAAACACTGGCAAGCTCCCTCAGTCTGTCCCCTAGTTCCACCCTGCCAAATATGTGCTTGGCAAGATGGTGCAGCCATCTTTTTGTTGCTGAAAAACGCAGTTTTGAGGGTATGGTGCGCACAGGAGCCAGCACAGCCATTTTTCTGTTTCTGCTGAAATGCATCTTTGTTATGGATGGGAGGAATTCTGTTCAGTGGGTCAATGTAGCCCACAGATGATGGACCAGACTAAATTGCATATGGCTGGTTCTCCAATCGAAGAGTGCAAAGAGGCTAAACATGTTTGCGTGGGAGGTTACCAGAAGCAATACCAGTCGATAGTTATGATTCATTCATATCCTTTAATCCATTACATTTAGGTTTTAGTTTCTTGTCCTTACTGAGAGAGTAAATGCTTCTGTGTCATAGGGCATCAAGCTCCACCTCACTGGTGGGCATGTTTGACATTTATTGTGTTCCCCTGTGGGTGAGCCGTGGCCTAGCAGCTTGAGCTGGACTTCTAACACTGATGGCAGGATCAGGGCTGATTTGGATATGGTTGTTCCCAGGCTGTATTACAGGGAGATGGTAAAAAGAATGGTATGGAAGATTGCCCAGAGACATACCAGTAGATATGACAAATCTAAAACGGTACATCCATACATTTTCAGTTTAAATCAAACTGGTGACCTTCAAGCTGAATGAAGATCTCAGCAACTGAACGGTTTCACTGGATGGTTTGGGCTGCTAAAGACTTTTGTTCACATTCTAGATGGTAAATGTGATTATTTGCTTGTTATTTTCGGAATCTTGTCTGAAAAGATGTCAGCTGGCTGCAGATGGCTAAGCATAGTGTTATGGTATTTTTATTATGTGAGTTAAAATATACAGACACCCTTCATAAGGAATATTTTACTAATATGAATAATATGTGTCCTCTTGATAGGTCTGTGTTATTCATGATTTAATCACCCTTGTTTATTTTATATTTTGATATTTATCCCATCATGATAATTATTTAGTGGTAGAATCCTGACCAACCACTAAGCTGTTGAAAATCATTGCCCAAAATATGGTGGCAAATATGAAAGAACACAGTGAAATAAGAAACACAAAACTAGTATTATGGCACAACAAACTGAGACAAGTAGCGAGTTAAAATCATAAACATGTGTTCATGAATACGTCAATAGTGTACTAAATGGTGATTTTCTTTCAAGGATATGTGATTCACATATTAATCCATTCATGGGGCTCAGAGACGGAAATGACATGTGGAAAACTACATCGGTTAGCATTTACAACAGTGCAGACCATTTGAATGTAACTTAAATGCGACATTACTGTCCATGCATAGGTGGTGCGATCGCACGTAGGAAGAGTGTGATTTCAAATCATCTAAACAGGTGGCCATTCCACTCATGGAATAGCTGACCAACATAATAGTGATAGCCATAAACTCAAGTTTTAGCACCAGACAATACTCTTGAAAAGAGCATGTGCACTGAGCAGATGGAAACAGGGGTGAAGAATCACACAACAGACCCATATCAGCTAAACAGGCCACAACAGCCCTTGCAACACCACACAGCGTACAACCATTCACCAGATAAATGGTAGGGACAGCTTAAAAATCCGTAAAGAGCTTGAGAAATATTCATCACAGCTTCCCTCTTGGAACATTCGAGGAAGCTCTCTCTTTAGGTAGCCCATCAGCCAACCTTGCATTGGCTCCAGCAGGCAGCTCCGACACCTTCCCAACAGCCTCCCAACATGTATCTTGTCAGCCTGCCTTGTAGCCTCTTCAGCAGGTATCCCATCGGCCTGCCATTCAGCCCACCCAGCAAGTAGCTCACCATCTTTCTCAGCAGACCTATAGCAGCCACCCCAGGCCAGGAGGAATGGGAGAAGAGTGTTTTGGGTGTACACGCTAAGGGTGCACAGGCCCCAGTTCCCTCACCTAGACCTGGACATGCCCACTATATTCTTCCTCCTTTTAGAAATAGTGGACAATGTAGAGGCCAAGAGAGACATCATAATATTCACCCCACACAGTTTAGCCTTCTCAATGTTCCACCCTCTCCTGTGCCCTTGGCATATTCCAGCACACTCTGGCTCTGGAACATTGCATTACCTAGCCCTGCTTTTATCACATCCTACCCTGTGTAATATCCACCATGATGCAAAAGATGTGCAACTGCATTGCCTTCCCCATTGATCCCGATGTGATCAATTTAATCAAACCCTGTGTTTGCTATTGGTGGCTTTTTAAACGTGACAGGTGATGTGGACTGCACACAATCACACACATTGTCTGAATGCCATGCCGGGCAAAAAAGAAGGTCTTCTGTAACAGGTGCAAGCATCACAACATCGATGCATAAATGGTCTGGGACATTGACCTGTTCTTGACTAATTCTGAAACCTTACCAATTAACACACACTGGGCACACATCTTTCTGAGAACATACAACGGTGATGGGTCAGACCTTACAGACCTAATTATGGGAGGACTAACACATATGACAATATGCAGATATGTTAACCAACTACCAATCAAATCATTTGAGCACACAAATGACACACACAAGCCAACTAACTGGCCATCTGCATGCTCCAATAAACTCCTAAACATAGCTATATGTACCTAAGAGCCTTGGCAAGGCATGCTCCCATATGAGCACATAGGTCCCAACCTCTGTCCAAGCATTTCTGGCAATCATGGGCACACTCACATAGCATGCACAGAACGGTGAAGAAGTATGATCTGCAGAATTGCAAAAAATGGCAGCACAGGCATGGAGCATCTCCTAAATATAATTTAAAAAACTAACCACTGCCGTCACTTCTTGAAAGGTGGCTCTAGATACGGAATCAGAAACTGGCTGATGACCCTTTTACAGAATCTAGCAACCCTCAGACAGCAATGGTATAATGAGCCATACATCTATGCATGCAACCCTACTGAGTGGGTATTCAGTGTACAAAAGAAACACTTCCGATGCCTGACACCTGAAAAAGTCTGGTTTATTGTGTGACTTATTGTGGTTAGGTGGTGCATGATGCACATCTCAATTAAGTGCAATGCGCCCTAGAAAATAAGAATTGAACAAGGTCAGTAGACTAATGGAATGAGAGGAAATGATCAACATTTTATTCCAATGGTGGTAGGAGGAAATCAGAGTGAAAATACATTAAACCAAGTTTAGTTGGGATTTTTTTAAAACAGCAGAGCGAGAGGGGCTTTGAGTGCATGCCATTGACAGAATATGATACAAAATTCAAAAGCAGTGATTGACCCCCTTCTGCCCCTCAAATCCACTTCATGGGAAAACATACCCCAGTTAAGAATCATGACAGAAACCAAGTGATTCACTATACTTAAGGTAAAACAAACACCCCAAAGAGAACCAAACTCCACGGTTCGGGGTTTACCATCACTATTTATACAAAAAGGAGAATAAGTGCATAACAATTAGTCTAATAAGTCTCTCATCTGTCTAGCGAAGGATGTTAATTATGATCTAAAACCATTGGTCCTGAAAAAATGGACTTAGTACACAATACATTCTTATAAATTTGACCATTTTAATTCTCCAAAATCGATAAAACACTACTAAAAAACGTTTTAAAACACATACAATGTAACCCAAGATTTACGCCCACATGGTGGGTATAGCAGCAACCCAATGGGATAAATTACATCACAATTAACAACATGTAAATTTCAACAAACACATAACAATTACAATGCACTCTATATTTAAACAAAGTGTCGATTCACAAACAACCATATCCTGACATGTTTCAGTCCTTTATAGCTTCTCAATGCTTGAACTTTCTTCAGGGGAAAAAAATGTGTTTTCACCTAAGTTCTTCCCCACCATGTAATCCCGGGTAGAGAGCATGGCGATCCCAAATGAGGACACCTGCACAGAACAAGATCAACACCTCCATGTAAGACAGTGAGATACGTTCTCAATGTAACACACAAAACCTCTAGGCTACACCAATACGGTGGCTAGAGGACTAGGAGCAGGTCCTAAATGGGCCTGCCCTAAACAAATTACCACTACTATACCTCTAGGTATAGCATTAGTAGTGCAAATGTCAATGTCAATAACTCCAGACTTCTTCAATCAAGTCTATTTTGATATATGGGTTCTCAAGGTACCCCTTCTAATTCCAAGGTCTGTATAGGTGACAAAAATAATAAAAAACAGGAGACATAAAATAAAACAGTGTACTCAATACCAATGTGTAGTATCAGAATAAAGGAATCTGCACCATATAACCCAACGGTTCCCAAAGTGTGTGGTGACTTCGCACAATCCACCTAGTATACCAAATAGCTAACACCTTATGGCTCGATCAACACATGTGTGTCAAATGACCACACATGCACCACCTAATGTGCCGAATATCTGCACTGTGACAAAAAGAACACTCGCGTCTTCACTTTATAGCCCAAAAATTAATCACCCTAAATGTATCCATATCTAATGTATACACACCCCACATGGTGTAGTTTGATGCTTAAACAACAATACCTGCAACACCAGGCTTCACAGAAGTTCACTTAGGAAACACTTTAATATTGATACTGAAGTACCACGTGTGAGTAGTCTTTCACGTATACACAAATCTGCAAAAACAAGTGAGCCCGCTGTTAGGGAGAATTCTCTGTTTAGGCTGAATTTCCTAACCTAGTGAGTCCCCCAGCAGCTTTGCTGGATTTCTGGAGTTTGTTTTTTCCATCCTGCCAAGAGTGAGACTCTTTTTCTCCCACTCTTGGACATGAATGTGTGTAATTCCTTTGAATGTCAATGTGTTCTATGGGCTATGGGGTCTTTTACTCCCTAGGGTCTCATATGTTTTACTATGTGTGTTACACCGCACCCTCCGTGCCATAACACTGGGGCGTCCTAGAGGATACCCACCATAGACTCCATACCCTGGGACTGACTACTGTCTCCCAGGGCATGTAAAGTCACCATTGGCTTTACTAGACCTAAATTTACTAACAGAACTAGTACAAACCATCCTATTGTGGACGTACTAGTAGGGGTAATTCGCTTACTCCTGGGTCTGTTATTCGAGGGCGCACTGTCCCGTCCCCCCGTGTCGAGTTTTGGCTGGTGGCAATGGAAACTACTCGTTATATTCGACCCCGAATATAACCCTATGGGATTCTTCCCATTGTTGGAGGTTAATACTTTTTCTCGTTAATCTCTAACATACCACCGGTTTATTTATCTTAAATAAATCTATCGGTTGGTATTTTCTGCCAGAACTCGGTTTTTAAAATGGCGTCTGTGTTCGTCTCTGTGACTCCGAAAGTAAAGGTTGAGCCCTTTGTTCCACTTTTGGCGGGCTTCTGCACAGAGGCCCTCCAAAGTGGTGCCATTCTGTCTGGGTACCACAGAGGGTGTGGGAGGGGGTTTAGGCACCCTGGACTGAGTTGCCTTGCCAACTCAAGTTGCACTCTGGTGTGATTGGCCCAAGTGGTGAGCCAACCCGCTCACCACTGAGCGTGTTTTGATTGACACTAGGCTGAATGAATGGGGGTTTTCTGCATAAAAGCAGGGCTTTTGGGATTGGATCTTCAGAAGTCGCCACAGGACCTAAGAATCCGACGAGGGTAAAGCTGAGCTGACCTGCAACGACGACACCTCCGGTGGAGCCCTGCTCAACCGACTCACCACTTCCCGACGACAGAGGAGATCTCCCTGCCGGAGAGTCTCTTCCCCTGACTGGTGGGCACAACCAGTCCCCTTTGCTTTTTCTTCGCTTCCAGGACGTAGTGGTCGAATTGCCCGTGCTGAGCACCCCGGCAACCGGATAGCCACTAGCCCGTACAGTGACCAAAAGGTGGTGCCTTGTGACGGAGCACTCCGCGGCTGGTCTCTTCCCTAGTGGTGCAACGATCTTCAACTTTCCTTCGACGACGAGATCATCTCTTCTCTTGGCAGAGTCCTGACTTGCATCCACCACCAGGAACAACTGCCCCCGCCGGAGATGTCTCTCCACATACAAGGTACCGTGTCTGTCTGGCTTCCCTTGTGACGGTTAGCGTGAGGTGTCTTAATCCTCACCTCTCCACTGGGTCGCCTCCAAGCTTTCTTAACTTTCTGTTCTGAACTGGTCCAATCTTTCTACAACAATTTGCGACAAAGACTCGAAGTGCATTTCCACTGTGATACTTTTTGGGACATATCGCCTTGCCTCTCTCCGAGTGGGCCTGGCCTCTGAACTTTGCGATCTACAGTAGACCCTGCCTTACTTGCCTTGCATTTGTTCATAAAAGTGTTGGTACCGAGTTGATTTCATACCCTGCCTTTTCTCTCCCGTTCTAACGAAAATTAGAGTGCCATCTAGGTTAAAGCATTCACCTCTGTCTGCAAATAAGTGGTGCCGTTGAACCTAGACTTGTCGAACTATTATTAGGGGGATTGATTTACTTATAGTAATTGTAATTGAAGTTGTTTACCGTATTAGTGCCAGAGTGTTATCCATAGATGCGTTGTTATAAATAAATACCTATATATATTTACACCCAAGCTCTGTTCCGTGTTTGCTTGTTCTACTGTGTAAATTGCCCTATTTCGGATACTCCACATACTGCCTAACATTTCTTGAGAGAGGTCTGACTGCTCAGCCACAGCTACCAGGTGAATCTGTGTGGTACAGCAGCTACCAAATGGGTTTACTGCCAACACCTGTAAGCCTAAGAGGGAACTGCACAGGTTTTCCGCTTAACACTGGTGTACAGCGGTGGGATTTGTATCGAGTATACAGTTTAGAGTGCTTTTCAACACTTTAGGATAACTAACCACAAAGCTTAGCACTAAAAGCAACTTTCAAAAACATGCCTACTATGGAAGTTTACAGTCAAGAATCCTTGTCAGGTGAAAATATGAGAGTTTACGAGCCCTATGTAGACAAGAGAATCTTTCTGTAAGAGGCAAGAAAGTAGAACTGATAGCGAGATTGCTGGAAAAGCAAAGTCTGGGTACTGGTTCAGAGGAACCAACTTCTCCAGCAAATGTAGATAACAGTAATGGTGTTGATCTAAATCAAAGTTCTGATGATAGTGATGAAGAGGCTGAAGAGGAAGGAGAGGCTAACAAAACTGTTTCCCCGGCTCCTCTGTCTGCCTTACCAGCTGTACCTACGGGGCCCATAACAGGTCCCACACTAAGTCCTCAAATCCTTGAACTAGAAAACATGAAAATAGACTTGGAATTCAGAAGGATTACTGCTCAAACTGAACAGAAACACCAAGAAATGCAACACATTCTTAGGCTCCGAGAAATGGAGCTCAAGCATGAGTTAGAAATGAAATAGTTGTCTGTCGAAACTGCTTCTGTCTCTGGCTCTTCTAGAAGCTCCAGTCCCAAAAGACCGCGGATGCCGAAGGAATTAATTGGTATGTATGAACCAAAGTTGCATGTGTTGGATTGGCTGAATTTGTTTGAGTACAATCATGGGCTCCAGAACATCAAAGGTAATGAGCTGCTTACCTGGCTGTTCTCTAGGCTCCCCCCTGTTGCAACTGATGTGGCTATGGAGTTGGGGGAGGAGGATAGGAAAGAGTACGAAAGTGTGAAACTAGCTTTGATAGCTAGATTTGGGAAGACCCCTTCCCAGTATCTTAAGAAGTTTAGAACCCTCAAAAAGCATGATGGTACCCCATGGGCTACCTGGGTGAGTGAAGGGTTGAAAATCTTAGACGGATGGATTAAGGGTTACAAAGTGAACACTTATGAGGGTATGAAGAATCTTTTTATGTTGGAGTCTATTTATGATGCCTGTTCTCCTGAGCTCAGAAGGCACTTGGCTGATTCGTAGGAATTGGATTCCGGGAAACTAGCTAAGGCTGCTGACTTGTGGGTTGCCAACAGGGCTACTCATAAGGATTCTGGGGCAACTCAGAAAAAGGATGAGGGAAAACAGCCTAACAAAGACTCAAAAGAGAATTTGAATAACTCAAATTCCAAAGAGGGCCCCAAACAAAACCAGAAGGGTAAGCCACAAGGAAAACCGCAAGAGAATAGTGTGTGTTCTGGTGCCAAACCGGAAGGAGGCCAGAACAAGCCACCATTCCAGAAAGCATTCGGAAAATGCTTTGTTTGTGGCTCGACTGACCACCTGAAAGGAGATCCCAGATGTAAGGGTAAACCTTCAGGGGTCCAGCTTGTCTCCTTAGCCTTCGCTCCAGAGGAGGAAGTCCAAATGGCAAGTGGAAACTTTCTACTGCTGGCTGATGAACCCATTGGAGTCTCAGCCAGTGTTTCTTTAGTATCTCTGGGGTTGTGGGAACAACAGAATTTAGATGTCTATAATTCTATCCCCGATAATACTAAAGAGTATTATAGGGACAGTGTCCAGGTGAATGGTTAGGAGACTCCTGCCATTAGGGACACTGGGGCCAGCATAACTGTGGTGGATAAATCTTTTTTTCAGGCTGAAGATGTTGCTAAGGCACTCAAACGCCTCACCAAGTTAGCTGGAGGGCCTTTGCAGATGCTTCCCCAATTACCAGTTCTCATCCAGTGCAACGACATGACTGTGAAGATACCTGTCAGCATACAGAGTGAGGTACCAGGACGCGTTCTGTTGGGTAACGATTTGAAAACTCTCAGAGTTGTGTCGCATACCCTCATACCTCCTAGTAAACAGTTACAGGAGCTAATCAGACCTGCAAGGGAGAGAACCATGCGAGGTACTCTCCAGGAGATGATGAAGAAAGAAATCACTCCTGCTCCACTGGAATTGTCGGCCGCTGTCTCCACGAAATCAGAAGCGAAAGGGAAACCTAAGACTTCTATACCGAAACCAGCAGCCAGCATTTCAGTGCAGCCAACAAGGACATCCCTGCGGTTGTCCAAAGTTACACCCGTAACTCCACCTCCAGCTGAGGCTGAGAGGGAGGTACAACCCTGTGTGGTAGAATTGGACTCTGAAGAAGAGCTAATGGAAGGCCAGGAACTCATTGGAGATCTGGATCCGGTTGACCATCCTGAGCTGCAGTCTTTACTGGCAGAAGGTGGACCCAGCAGGGCAGACTTCAGTAAGGGACAGAGGGAATGTCCAACTCTGGAAGGTCTTCACCACCAGGCAGAAGCTCAGGCTGAAGGGCAACAGCCTGGGAAATACAGGTTGCACTGGGAAGATGTCCTCTTCTACAGTGAACTGACCGAGTCTGCACCTGGAGACTACAAATGACTTGCAGTACCCCAAGAGAACAGACCACAGTTCTTGCAGTTAGCCCACGAGATTCCTTTGGCTTGTCGCTTGAGTTTCAAGAAGACTAAGCAAAGGCTCTATCTCTACTTTTATTGGCCAAAGATGGGGGCCGAAGTAGAAAAACACTGCAGGAGCTGCCACACCTGCCAGACCTGTGGTAAGGTTGGCTCCAAGAATGTGGCACCTTTAGTGCCCCTCCCAGTTGTAGGAGTCCCATTTGAAGGAGTAGGGATTGACATTGTTGGTCCCCTTGATCCTCCAACCTCCTCAGGCAACAGGTTTATACTTGTTGTAGTAGACCATGCTACTAGGTATCCTGAGGCAATTGCTATGAGGACTGTTACAGCTCAGGCTGTGGCTAAGGCCCTCCTTGGTATTTTTACCAGGGTCGGGTTTCCTAAGGAAGTAATCTCTGACAGGGGGTCAAACTTTATGTCCCACTACATGAAAGCCATGTGGAAAACCTGTGGAGTTACTTACAAGTTCTCGACAGCCTACCACCCCCAAACCAATGGGCTGGTAGAACGGTTCAACCGAACCATGACGAGCATGATAGGTTCTTTAGAAGAACCCCTTAAACGAAAGTGGGACCTTCTACTGCCATGCCTTCTCTTTGCTTATAGAGAAGTCCCTCAGGAGGGAGTAGGTTATTCTCCCTTCGAGCTTCTCTATGGTCATCCCGTCAGAGGTCCATTGGCCCTTATTAAGGAGGGGTGGAGAGTGCTCCTTCCCCCAAGCCAGTCAGAGTGACTGACTACGTGATAGGTCTCCGAAGGAGAATGCCGCACATGATGACAGAAGCAAGCGATAACTTGAAAGCTGGACAAGCATTGGTCAAGCACTGGCATGATCAAAAGGCTAACATGGTTGAGTTCGCTCAAGACCAGCTCGTTCTCGTTCTGATCCCAACAAGGCAGAGGGCCTTGCAAGACAAATGGATGGGACCCTTCAGAGTTGTGGGTAAACTCGGAGAGGTCAACTATCTGGTGGACTTGGGCAATCCCAAGGAGGCTCCGACAGTCTTCCACACCAACCGACTCAAAGCGTATGTCTCAAGACCCGATGTAGGAGCGTTGCTTCTAGCATAATCAGAGGAAGTAGAAGAGAATGAAGCTCTTCCGGATCTCCTCAGAGGCTTACCTTTAGACGAAAAAATTGAAGGAGTAAATCTCTCTTCAAATCTGACACCTGAGCAACAAGAAGAGTGCAAATCTATGTTGAATCAGTTTGCCTCTCTGTTCTCACTTTCGCCAGGCTTGACCCCTTGGTGCCAGCATGACATACTCACTGGTGACTGCCTGCCAGTCAGAAGCAGAGGATACCGAATGTCAGAAAACATACGAACCCACATCAAAGGTGAGGTCAGCAAGATGCTTGATCTCAGGGTAATAGAGCCCTCTACTAGTCCATGGTCTAGCCCAGATGTGTTAGTACCAAAGGCCGGATCTAAAGAACTTAGATTCGGCATGGATTATAGAGCTCGTAATGCAGTCACCAAGACTGATGCCCACCCTTTGCCAAGTGCCAAGAACAGATGAGTTGGTGGATAAACTTGTCGCAGCCAAGTTCCTCAGAACATTTGACTTGACGTCAGGCTATTGGCAAATAGCCCTGACCGACCATGCCAAGGAGAAAACTGCATTTTCTACCCCTGTTGGTAATGCCTTTCGGACTGAAGATTGAAGAATGCACCTGCTACATTTCAACGGATGGTAAACCAGGTTCTGAATGGGATGGAGGACTTCTGCATGGCATACTTGGATGACATAGCAGTGTTCAGCAATTCCTGGGAAGAACATGTAACCCACCTGAGAGATGTTTTGCAGGCTCTTGGATGAGCCAATCTGACCATAAAGGCGAGTAAATTCCAAATTGGACAGAGTAAGATAGTCTATCTTGGACATGAGGTAGGAGGTCGAGAAATAAGGCCTTTGCCCAGTAAGATTGAAGCTGTGCAAAATTGGACAACACCTACTACTCAGACCCAAGTGAGAGCCTTCCTAGGCTTCACTGGGTATTACAGGAATTTCATTGAGAACTATGGGACCATAGCTTCTCCTCTGAATGTCATCTCCTCGCCCAAATTTCCTAAAAAGGTTAGATGGAACGAGGAGTGCAATCAGGCTTTTGAAAACCTGAAAAAGGCTCTTTGCCAAGCCCCAGTACTCAGAGCTCCTGATTACCGCCAAACTTTCCTTGTGCAGACAGATGCTTCAAATGTAGGAATAGGTGCCATACTCAGTCAACTGGATGAGAAAGGTAGGGAGCACCCCGTTTGCTTCATCAGCCGCAAGCTGAAGGATCCTGAAACAAGGTGGGCAACAATCGAAAGAGAATGCTTTGCTATCGTGTGGGCTCTGAAGAAGTTTAGGCCATACTTGTATGGTTCTAATTTTGTCATTCAGACTGACCACCAACCCTTGAGATGGTTAATGCGAATAAAAGGGGAAAACCCAAAACTACTGAGATGGTCGATCTGCCTGCAAGGGTTTGATTTCACCATTGAGCACAGGTCAGGGTGTCACCACCAAATGCTGATGGTCTCTCTAGGATGTATGTCATCGACTAGAGGTATGAGATTCATCCAGGAGTGGATTAAATCCTCCTGTCCCTTAGTCTGGGGGGGCGAGTGTTAGGGAGAATTCTCTGTTTAGGCTGAATTTCCTAACCTAGTGAGTCCCCCAGTATCTTTGCTGGATTTCTGGAGTTTGTTTTTTCCATCCTGCCAAGAGTGAGACTCTTTTTCTCCCACTCTTGGACATGAATGTGTGTAATTCCTTTGAATGTCAATGTGTTCTATGGGCTATGGGGTCTTTTACTCCATAGGGTCTCATATGTTTTACTATGTGTGTTACACCGCACCCTCAGTGCCGTAACACTGGGGCGTCCTAGAGGATCCCCACCATAGACTCCATACCCTGGGACTGACTACTGTCTCTCAGGGCATGTAAAGTCACCATTGGCTTTACTAGACCTAAATTTACTAACAGAACTAGTACAAACCATCCTATTGTGGACGTACTAGTAGGGGTAATTCGCTTACTCCTGGGTCTGTTATTCGAGGGGGCACTGTCCCGTCCCCCCGTGTCGAGTTTTGGCTGGTGGCAGTGGAAACTACTCGTTATATTCGACCCCGAATATAACCCTATGGGATTCTTCCCATTGTTGGAGGTTAATACTTTTTCTCGTTAATCTCTAACATACCACCGGTTTATTTATCTTAAATAAATCTATTGGTTGGTATTTTCTGCCAGAACTCTGTTTTTAAAATGGCATCTGTGTTCGTCTCTGTGACTCCTAAATTAAAGGTTGAGCCCTTTGTTCCACTTTTGGCGGGCTTCTGAACAGAGGCCCTCCAAAGTGGTGCCATTCTGTCTGGGTACCACAGGGGGTGTGGGAGGGGGATTAGGCACCCTGGACTGAGTTGCCTTGCCAACTCAAGTCGCACTCTGGTGTGATTGGCCCAAGTGGTGAACCACCCCGCTCACCACTTAGCGTGTTTTGATTGACAGCTAGGCTGAATGAATGGGAGTTTTCTGCACAAAAGCAGGGCTTTTGGGACTGGATCTTCAGAAGTCGCCACAGGACCTAAGAATCCGACGAGGGTAAAGCTGAGCCAACCTGCAACGACGACACCTCCGGTGGAGCCCTGCTCAACCCACTCACCACTTCCCGATGACAGAGGAGAGGAGATCTCCCCGCCGGAGAGTCTCTTCCCCTGACTGGTGGGCACAACCAGTCCCCTTTGCTTTTTCTTCGCTTCCAGGACGTAGTGGTCGAATTGCCCGTGCTGAGCACCCCGGCAACCGGATAGCCACTAGCCGTACCGCGACCAAAAGGTGGTGCCTTGTGACGGAGCACTCCGCTGCTGGTCTCTTCCCTGGTGGTGCAACGATCTTCAACTTTCCTTCGACGACGAGATCATCTCGTCTCTTGGCTAAGTCCCGACTTGCATACACCACCAGGAACAACAGCCCCCGCCGGAGCTGTCTCTCCACATACAAGGTACCGTATCCGCCTGGCTTCCCTTGTGACGGTTAGCGTGAGGTGTCTTAATCCTCGCCTCTCCATTGGGTCGCCTCCAAGCTTTCTTAACTTTCTGTTCTGAAATGGTCCAATCTTTCTATAACAATTTGCGACAAAGACTCGAAGTGCATTTCCACTGTGATACTTTTTGGGACATATCGCCTTGCCTCTCTCCGAGTGGGCCTGGCCTCTGAACTTTGTGATCTACAGTAGACCCTGCCTTACTTGCCTTGCATTTGTTCATAAAAGTGTTGGTACCGAGTTGATTTCATACCCTGCCTTTTCTCTCCCGTTCTAACGAATATCAGAGTGCCATCTAGGTTAAAGCATTCACCTCTGTCTGCAAATAAGTAGTGCCGTTGAACCTAGACTTGTCGAACTATTGTTAGGGGGATTGATTTACTTATAGTAATTGTAATTGAAGTTGTTTACCGTATTAGTGCCAGAGTGTTTTCCATAGATGTGTTGATATAAATAAATACCTATATATCTTTAAACCCAAGCTCTGTTCCGTGTTTGCTTGTTCTACTGTGTAAATTGCCCTATTTTGTATACCCCACATACTGCCTAACTTTTCTTGAGAGAGGTCTGACTGCTCAGCCACAGCTACCAGGTGAATCTGTGTGGTACCTTTGTTTTATATTTTGCCAAAAGTCCATAAATGTCTAACTAACACTCTTGGAAGACCGATAGTATCTGGAGTGAGTTCTATTTTGGAACCACTATCCAAGTTTGTGGATTTTTACTTAAGACCATTTGTCCTCAAAATGGATAGTTACTTAAGAGACACTATGGTTGCTATTAATAAGATAGAGAACCTTCCTTTTGTCCCCGGTGAACATTTTTGATCAGTCTGGATATTCAATCTCTGTAAACCATCATTTCGCAGAGAGCTACCCTGGCTGTTATTGAAGAGATTTTGAATGGAAGAGAAGATGGCCATCCAGTTAATAATGGTTTCATTTTGTGGTGTGCAGAAATTGCGCTCACTAAGACTTTTTTTCAATTTTAGGGTGTGTTCTTCAAACAAACAAAGGGCACTGCAATGGGGGTGGCTGTGGCACCGAATCTGGCAAACCTGTATGTTGAGTATTTTGAGACGGTATCTGTTTACACCGACGCTAATCCTTTTAAATCTAACCTTGTAAAGTGGCTACGCTACATAGACGACATCTTTGTGTTATGGCGCGGAACGAAAGAGGAGGCTGTTTCTTTTGTGGATTGGCTAAATACATGTAATCCTTTCTTGAAATTTACATGAGAAATTAGTGAACAAGAAATTAATTTCTAGGATATTACGATCTTTCACTTTAATGGCGTGTTAAAAGTTAAACCTTATAGGAAAGCAATAGATAAGAATGCACTTTTGCATTACAATAGTCACCATGCCAATCACATTAAAAACAACCTCCCGTTTGGCCAATTTCTTAGGCTCAAGAGGAATAGCAGTCGAAAGGAGGATTATAGTGAAAGTGCAGCAAAGCTTACGGACAAACTGTTGAGTAAGGGGTATCCTGCCAGATTAGTAAAACAATCATCCAAAAGAGCTTTCAATAATAATCGGGAATCCTTGTTGGAAAAGAAGGAGAGAGAAAATAAAGAAAACTGGTATTGTGTTTGTGAATACTTTTTCGAATCTGTCCTACAAGATAAAGGGTATCATCAAGAAAGCTTGGAAAAAGGTGTATAGAGATGGGAGTCACTCCACCTCCTCTTATAGCATTCTGAAAGAGTGAAAATATAAGAAACATGCTCATTAGGAATGACATAACAGTTAAACAGACATCAGCACCCAGTCAAACTACCTTGTGGGGCCTACCCACTGGTAAAGGGCATTTCCCGTGCGGTAATTGTTTGATATGTGGATTTACGGAAGAGATCAAACAAATTAAGTTGAATCAGTCGTGCACTTGGGTTTTGAACGAAATGACTAACTGCAATTCTGAAAATGTGGTGTATCTGATTCCATGTCCCTGTGAGCTGAAATATATCAGAAAAACAAATAGGAAATGCAGAACACAAATGACAGAACATCGGAGCTGCATTCAAAACAATGTGATTGCTGCTCCCATGGTGAAACACTTTATAGAAATGAAACACACACATGAAGATTTCAGATGGGTCATTCTCAAAAAGATTAATGGCTCTACCAAACAAGAGATAGATCGCAGACTTTTGAATTTTGAACAGAAAATGATTTTTAAATGCCAGAGTCATATTAGAGGACTTAACAAGGAGGTTGAATGGCACCATGTCAATCTATGAGTTGTTATGTGGTTTCTATACTCTGTTGTTCTTGATTAACTCACTGCAATGACGGGCTCAATTTGAATTGCATTTCAGTAAATGAACTTGTAAATGGTTTTCAGGCACATGTCACCTATGTACAAGCCTGCTATGCATTTTTGTGTGTAAGACCTTGTTCTATATGTATGCCATTTCTAATCCATGATTCCCTGCCATTCAATGTTCTTGTGTAACGCTTTAGTTTACAACATTAAAATTGTGCAAGCATTCTGACATGTAATTCAGTAAACTAGTTGAGGGTTAGGAAGCCATCTTGTGTTGAGTATGGGATTTTTGTCTTTTAAATTGTTGCTTTTCACCACTGTGTAATCTTGTTTTTTATTTGTTTTGTCATGGTGCTCATTTTTTGCACCTGACAATCCCCTATTATATTTGTTTTAATGTGGTACTTAGATTAGGGCTTGTTTCACGCTTGATGTTTCCTCTACTTGTAGTACATGAGGCCATAATTGTGGGTGAGTCTTTCTTCGAGCTCCATTACTGCTCTTGGGCTTTGGAAGTCCATTCTTTGTTTCTATACCGGCTTAAATCTACAGCACGGTTGTAGACCGTTGTTGCCCGTACTTGCCGCGGCCACAAGAGAGCGTTTGAAGTTTTGCACGATCAGGTATTTAATATTCTGGACCTCCGGTCACAGTGTTTATTGCAATGCTTATCGTTTGTTCCAAATATGCATTGACACGCTGTTTCATTTGTTCTCAATATGCCATACCTTTAGTCATATCGTTTAATGTAATGGTTACCGCTCTTTTCAAAACTCGTATTGACACGCTGTTGTACTCCGAGCACAGTGTTTAATGTAATGTTTACCACTCTGTTCAAAAACATGTATTGACACGCTTCTTATTTTGTTTCCAACATTCTGGTCTTCCAATCTAAGCGCTTGATGCAATGTTTACCGCTCTGTTCAAAACACATATTGATATGCAAGCTCACTTGTTTTTGCAGATTTGTGCATACGTGAAAGACCACTCACACGTGGTACTTCAGTATCAACATTAAAGCATTTCCTAAGCGAACGTCTGTGAAGCCCGGTTTTGCAGGCATTGTGGTTTAAGCATGAAAGTACACCATGTGAGGTCTGTATACATTAGATATGGATACATTTAGGGTGATTAGTTTTTGGCCTATAAGGTGAAGAAGCGAGTGTTCTTTTTGTCACAGTGCAGATATTCGGCACATTAGGTGGTGTATGTGTGGTCATTTGACACACATGTGTTGATCGAGCCATAAGGTTTTAGCTATTTGGTATACTAGGTGGGTTGTGGGTCGTCACCAGGCACTTTGGGAACCGTTGGGTTATAAGGTGCAGATGCCTTTATTCTGATACTACACATTGGTATTGAGTACACTGTTTTATTTTATGTCTACTGTTTTTTATTATTTTTGTCACCTATACAGACCTTGGAATTAGAAGGGGTACCTTGAGAACCCATATCTCAAAATAGACTTGATTGAAGAAGTCTGGAGTTACTGACATTGACATTTGCACTACTAAAGCTACACCTAGAGGTATAGTAGTGGTAATTTGTTTAGGGCAGGCCCATTTAGGACCTGCTCCTAGTCCTCTAGCCACTGCATTGGTGTAGCCTAGAGGTTTTGTGTGTTACATTGAGAACGAATCTCACTGTCTTATATGGAGGTGTTGATCTTGTTCTGTGCAGGTGTCCTCATTTGGGATCGCCGCGCTCTCTACCCGGATTACATGGCGGTGAAGAACTTATGTGAATACACATTTTTGTCCCCTGAAGAAAGTTCAAGCATTGAGAAGTTATAAAGAACTGAAACATGTCGGGATATGGTTGTTTGCAAATCGACACTTTGTCTAAATACAGAGTGCATTGTAATTGTTATGTGTTTGTTGAAATTTACATGTTGTTAATTGTGATGTAATTTATCCCATTGGGTTGCTGCTATACCCACCATGTGGGTCTAAATCTTGGGTTATATTGTATGTGTTTTAAAAAAGTTTTTTAGTAGTGTTTTATCGATTTTGGAGAATTAAAATGGTCAAATTTATAAGAATGTATTGTGTACTAAGTCCGTTTTTTCAGGACCAATGGTCATAGATCATAATTAACATCCTTCGCTAGACAGATGAGAGACTTATTAGACTAATTGTTATGCACCTATTCTCCTTTTTGTATAAATAGAAACCAAGTGTGGACATTTTACAAAAATAAAATTATGTTGGCCCAATTGGAAGGGTGGCGGCGGTGGTAAATATAGGAACAGGTGCTGATAAAAAGCAAATCCTGTGTCTAAGATGGGTCCAAAAGTAAATCCAGGGTGCAAGGGAGTTTTAAAAGCAATTCTATATTTCAGGCAGGATCTAAAATCAAATTCAGGCTTCAAGAGGAGTTCAAAAGTAAATCTGCGCTTGAAGGCGCGGTCATGGATTCTGGTGGATCCAAAAGTAAATCCATGGCTCATGGGAGATCATTTATTCAGGGCTAACATAGTGTAGAGAAAACTCAGCATATTTATCAGCTCAGAAAGTGCCATGAAAATATTAAACATGCCAAAATGGAGGGTGTAAATGGGGAATATCACTTGTCATTCCACTGCCACCTGATCTTGGTGGGGTAGAGGATGGATCTATTTTACAGTGGTTAGACTGGTGCTCGGTGGGCTGGACTGGAGTCTGTGGTGGAGAGGTGCATGGGTGTGGTTGTATAATTAATTGTGGAATTCGAAGAGGTGCATTCGCCCGTACCACAAGTTCTGCCTTCCTTTGATGGTGTGGTGGTGATGACAGAAGTCAGGTGGTCTACAGGGGAAAAGGCATAGGATCTTTCTGCAGAAATGGGGAGTTTTAAAAAAGTTGGAGGGTTTGGACAAGACACAGGAGGGGAAGAAGGTGCTAAGGGTTCATCATACATTAGTACCCGGCAAGGGCGCAATCAGAATGAAAGAGCCATTCTGATTGGCCCTCGCCGAGTCATTACCAGGCCGTGAATCCCTCTGTCGGGATTCCACGGCCTTTGTCCTCGGCGGTGGGCATGGCAACACCTCAGCCAATGAGGATGCTCGAAGCGGGGCCACCCCCACTCCGAGCCTCCACAAGGCTGAGAGGCTGCCTTCGCCCTGGGCTCGGGAGTCAGGTAAGGCTTTGTTTTTGTTTTTTTCCTCCCTCTCTCCTCCCTCCTCCCTGCCCTCCCCACTCCACTTACCTTCTATCCCTTGTCCCCGTGGGGGACGATGGCAGCCTCCTGCAGTGTGGATACTGGGAGCAGGGCCATCCCCGCTCCGAGCCTCCACACGGCTGGAGGCTTCTATCGTCCCCCGCTGGGGATCCAGGTATGTTTTCTTTGTTCTTTTTTTTTTTTCCCTTTCCCTCCCTTCCGCCCTCCCAACCGCACTTACCTTCTTTTTTTTTCAGGAGCGGACGCGCTGAAAACTTTTCTGTTTCCAGCGCGTCCGCTCCCGATGGCCACCATGGAAAGGGAAAACGGACTCGGTTTTCCCTTTCCATAGCGGGCATTTTCTTTGTCATCCTTTTTTTTTTTCTCCCGAAACGCATTTCGGGACAAAAAAAAGCTTTTAGTGCCCCGTTCACGCAGTTTTTGTGGCCCGGGTTACTAATAGCTATACGCCCCTCGCGGCGGGGGCATTACCAACTCTGGTAATGCCCCGGGGCCTTCGTTAAGTATAGGCCCCGGGGCATTACCTGAGTCGGTAATGCCCCTGCCGCTCGGGGCATATTGCTTAAATATTGCTGGAAGCAGATGCTAGATGATTGTGGCTTGGCAGGATTGGGGGCAAATAATCATAGATTGCAAAAAGGGAATAAAAACAGCGTGGGCTGGAAAAGCAGAAATAATCCGGTGCAGAGGCGTTTCTAGGGGGGGCTAAGAGGGCTATAGCCCTTGGTCTTTTGGTTGTAGCCCCAGACAGAATCTCAGGAGCTACAAGCAAAAGGCTAGCTAGCCCCCAGTCCCGACAGTCCTTTCATTAGCATAGCCCCGGTACTTTTCCAGACCTAGCGAAACCCCTGATATGGTGCAAAACAAACATGCAGTGGGATTCGTGAAGGTGTACTCAGGCAATGTCTGCTACTACTTTTGGGGCTGCAGGCATCCCTTGTGAGGACTACAAGTGTAGGAGCTGAGCCCAGGAGCTCTTGTGGACATTTTGAGCCCTGGACATTGTCGCTGATACTTATGGCAGACATGAACGGACATGCCTACTTGCAATCTTTATTTTCGGAATTTGCTAATTTAAAGACTGTTAGGGTAATTTTAAATCAATTTAATTTGCATGCAGTGGACCACCAAAGATTGCACTTTTACGCTTTTTCGTCCCCTGTGTGCAATTTTGAACATTTGAAAGTCGGAGGGGAGAAGGAACAAGTAAAAAGAGGTGTACTCGCTTTTACTCTTTTATATTTCACTTCCGTCATGTAAAAATGTAAACATTGCCTGCAAACATGCTTTGCAGCAGGAGTTAACCAATGGATTCCAATGGAATCCTAATGATTTTGACATGGTGTAAAACCAAGGTGAATCCCATAGGAATGCATTTGTTTCATGCCTGCATAAAAATGTTATGCATTTGTGAAACGCAACACACTGACAAGACGGAGGAAAAATGATGGCAGAGAGCTTATTTCTGCTTCCTGCCCCTTCTCCGTCTTGTCAGTGCAGGGAAATGGGGCAGAGAGGTCAGGATGAAAAAATCATTACACCTTGCTTTTATGCCCCCATTTTCCATTCTGCTCTATTATTTCAAATGAATCTCGGATTGTTCCTTGTATAGACAAAGGGCCCGATTCATGGAATTATTTGCATGGTTCAAAGTGAATTTGCACTGTCCAAAGTGTATGTTTGCCGTGCAAGTTCATGCAAAGTCAGTGCATAGGCATTTTGATTTCTTTAGTTATATTTCTTTTGCATTTTTAAAGTGCTCACACAGCCCTGTTACAGGAATATATATATATTTTTTTAGTTGCGTAGTTGTTTTTTTTAATCTTAGTTACGTATTTATAACGTTCTTGACTACCCAGAGGTTTCTTAGCACGGACCCGGGCATCAAACCTGTGTTGCTTCGTGTCATCCTGCTTTCAAGGCGAGCATGTTGCCGCTGAGCTATCCTCCCGAGAACTCAATGACTATGCACAGACTTTGCACAGCAAAAATATCTTTTGCGCAGTTGCATGAATCAGGGTTTGTGTCGGCAGTGCAAAGTCACTTTTCAGCAGTGCAAAGTCACTTTGAACCGTGCAACAAATTCCATGAATCGGGCCCACATCGTGGAACTATAAATGTCCATAATTAGGTGGAAAGGCCATGTGCTACTGTTTGTGTTGGTGGACATGCTCTTGCTGCCACATTTTGCACAATGTATACAATAACCATCACCTACAGCATGTCTGTGTGTAGAACATTTGAGATGAGATTTATAACACAGCTGGTCGATGCAGACTTGAGTGTTGTTGGGCTAACTTTTCTATTTAACTTGTCCCCATGCTACCTGTGCGTCTGATTGTAAATGTTGATCAAGCATTCATTGGTTTCATGGTGACCATTTATATTTTGGCAAAAGCCGTACCAACCTTTCAATTCTCGTAATCTGAACTATATGGGTTTTGGAATGCAAATTGCACTATTACCGCCAAGGCAATTCAGTCACAACTGAGCCTCAAATGAACATAATTGAGCGAGCAGGAGTTCCAAGAGGAAAACATGGGAGGGATTTGCTCCCTTTTGGTAAATATGGAGTTCTGCTCAGTGTTAACCACACATCCTGTTTTAAAAAGAGTTTTGGACTTTTTATAAGCTCTTTGCGAGATCTGGTTGGGGATAACAATAGAGAAGTATACTGTATGCTGCTCAATCCATTGGGATGTGTTCTCTGTGTGGTGGATGGTTGAAAAACATTTGGTATAAAAACGAGCCCTCCTTTGGACTTATAAATTCAGAAGATGTCTTAAAAAGACGGGCCTGCAAGCGGTACTGATTTAATAGAAATGTTGCGGCTTGGTGTTCTTCAGAGCAGCTCTTTTATCAATTACCAGAAAGAAAGGGCAGAGTGTATTTCCAGCAATTAATGTTAACACAAGCCTTCGGAAACATTTCACTGTTCTTGGTGCTTGTTCCTTTACAATGCCCAGGAGCAAAACCATGTTTTTAAATGGATCCCATCGTTCTGGTAGTAAAACTCCAGCTTGAGCAGAGGGGGACTTCTCAAATGCTGAGATGTACCGTGTCTGTCGCTGTAAGCTCGTAATTCTCATCAGCCTTTATCAGCACAGACTTTCATTGCTGCTCCAAATTCAGATTAATGTGACCACCATGCCCTATGGATTCAATAAAAAAAAAGTACATTTTGATTCAAGGGCCAGTAAATCATACCTTATCAAAAAACAATCATACAATAATTAACCACAGCACGATAGAAATATAAAACAATCTAGGTTACCAGTACAGCTATTACACATCAATTAAGGTAATGAACATCAGCAAACTCTCCAAGACCTCATTTGTGTGTCCCCCATAACAATTACAGGTTACCTCAAAATGAAAAAATAACATAAAATATAACTTACCTGTAGCTTAAAAAAGCAAAATGATGGGATGAAGTAAAATGTATTTAACTCAACAAAAAGATAAAGAATGTCTTATTAGAAAATAACAATTAACAGCAGTGTCATAGGAAGAGACAACAGAATCCAATTTTACAATTAATAAAAACTGATAAAGTGTGATAACATTGCGCATTTCAAACTCAAGGATGTGCTGCTAGGTTGACAGTATCGCTGGTGGCCGTGGGGTTCTCCCCGTGTAATATATCTTCCGTCAGCAAATAATACAGTCAATCGCACAGACACTAATCCATCCACAGACGTTCTGCACTGCATTCCAGCAACGTTGACTGATGCTTACTAACTATCCTTAGAAATCTTGCCACTGCTCCAGGAAGAGCACTTTGCAAGGCCAACATAATATAGCAATATTCTACATAGCAGTGCCTTATTCTCAAGAGATTTTGCTCAAGTTTCAAACATCTTCTCCTTGGGCTATCACAATGCCTACAAAACAATAACATACACAACCATAGTCTAATATAGGAAGTTATAAACACATATGGCAGATGCCTCTGGTTTTCCATTCAGTTGAGCTATTAATGTAGCAGTAAGAATCACACTTTAGTTATTAACCTTGTTTACTCTTAATTTAGAATCCCAGCGTAATACTGCCCCATACCCAAGGTGATCTTCACAAGCATATTTGACTGAAACGAAGACAAACAACTATCTGTTAACAATACCTTCTCATCTTCTGGTTTTTAGTGTTCTGGCCATCGGCCTGTATTCCATAATAGTTACATGTTGTCTTTGATAAAAAAAAATAACCCCTAGCTTTGGCCATAATATTTGCTCTTACATACGCAACCAAAGTAATCCTTTCTGCATGTTGGTGACCTATTAAATAATCTATGATTTGCTTTACTAGCTGTGCGCAGACTAAGACCAAATCCAAACCCACTATTATTGCATGGCTAAGGCCATGTATTATGATTGGTGTCCCTAGTTTTAAATCTACCAACTCATTGGTGTTAGGAATGATTTTCTATACTCTGGCCTGTTGGACAGATGTATAGAAGGCCAACCTAGTATAGTGACACGGACAAATCTGGGAGCAGTAGTCAAACCAGTTCAAGGTAGCAAGGTGAGTGGTCGAGGCTAAGTCTCAAGAGGTGGTGTGCTTGTAAAGGGTCCCCAATAAATACACTCATTGCAAAGTCAGGGATCACACTTAGACAATCAGTTATATTAATACTTATTTATTTATGGCCATATAACACTGAGAAAAATGACAAATAACAGGTAATTGAATCACACAACACTAAAAATAGATACATAAAATCACAGAAGTAAGGCAAAATTCTTATGAAACCCCTGAAAAGGAAGGTAATGATTACTATAAGCACTACAGGTCGACAAAGATACAGTACTTGCTTCAGACATCCATCCCTGAGATGTATGGGGCTATGTGCCCAAAAGTTCATCGAAGTTCTATACAGTGTTGTGAAGCTGGATAAAATAAAGGTAGGGTCTCTGGGATCAAATGAACAGTCCAATGAACAGTCCCATGTTCTAGAGAATAATTTGTTCTAACTAACAAAAGTGACCCCCACATCCGAAGTGTAAGTATCACTACAACACACCCCCTTGCTCCAATTTTTCATATGACTTGGCAGGTCTGCTGAAGAGGGTCTGAGGTTGTTTTTCCATCAGTCAGATTCAGCCCTTGATGCCCAGCGGTTGCAGGTTCAAGCACTTCTCTCGTAGATGACTAATGCTGGCTGAATGTCTTCAGTTTAGAAAATGCAAAAGAACTCGATGCGGGGCCTTCTTGAGACAGAACTGGATGCAGGTAAGCAGTTTTGGACGATGGCCACAGATGCACAGTGACGCAAAGGGATTCACTTGCTGGAGTCAGACTTTGCCTCCTTTCTCGGGTCCCCTTGATGTTAGGACATTTCTCAGCCGTGAGTCTTATTGCACACGCTGAGGACCCCAATATCCAGCCTCAACTCAAAAAAGCAATATCTGCAGCACGGAAGCCCAAACTCTGAGATGCTCAGCAACTGGGCAATCTAGGGGCACCTATGAAAGGCTCTTCGTTGTAGGACTCCGAGCTGACGTCAAGAATGGATGTTACCTCCAAAGATCACAGCTCCTTCGCACGACTGGTGGAGATCTTCCACAAGACAGAGCTTTACCAGGACAGCAGCAGACATTGGTCACTAGGCCTTCTTCCAACGGGTCTCCAGTCTCCTCACAGGTCTTGCAGCTGGACAGAATTCTTGGCTCCTTTGCTTTCTTCCAGGATCTCCCTGGAATTGGTGCTAGGGTCCTCTTATGCAAAAAGCCAGTTAAGAGCTGAAACTCCCACTAGACAATGACAGATCTGGCCCACACACAATCCCCAGCAGTGGTCCAATCAGGACCACTGGTGGCACAACTCATAAATACCAATCAGAAACACTGAAAACAGTTTGTGGATTGGTACCAGATAGTCCCAACCCACTGCCTGGCAGCAAACACCCATGTCCCTGCTTTCCTGGGCACTGGAAGTCCATATAAGGATTTTACAGGCCAGGACAAAGGGTAAAGACAAGATGGCCAATGAACAAACGGAAGGCCATGTGGCACGGCAATATTTGGACACTAGCCATAGTTGGTATCAAATGTGGTAACGCGCTAAGGCTAAAGTAAATTACACCCAAAAATATGAATAAGTAACTGCTGCCACCAGCTTGTCCCTTAAGCACACCTAAAGTAGCCAAAAATGCTCTAAGTGTTAGTCTAGGGCAAACAAAACGTATTCCCTATTGTACTGCATTGTAAGGTGCATTTTACAATGATAAAACAGTTACCAAAAGTGCATCTGAATAACAAGACTAAGGGATACAATGTCTCCCAATACTGTCAGCCAGAAGGACATGTCAGTTTCCCCATGACAAATGAGCAACAGCCAGTGTAGTGGAGCGTAAGGCATCGCTGCACTGCAAAAAGAGCAGATCAGAATTAAAAATAAAAGCAAAAGGTGTGTGGGTCCATAGAAATGGGAAGGAAAGGTGCTGTAAAGAGAAATCTTTCCTAACACTAGATAGTGATGTCAGTATATATATAATGGGTTCTTTGACAAGTCTGATTCTCAATCACTTTGTTGTTCAATGCCAATATGTCCCACACTCTGATACAATAGTAGGCAATGTGAAGCTTTTTAGTTCTATAGTTAGGGCATTTTGTATTAATCCTTCACATTTTCCTATTTAGACTAGTAAACACTGCAATATATGGAAATATGTGCATCGAGTTCTGGCACTCTGTCATTCCATATTCCAGCTGAATCCATTCTCAGGTCCAGTTGGTCACTCACATTAACTACTGCAAATGACTATCCATTCATGACAGTTATTCTCGTCAGATATCTTTCAAGACCTGTCCACAGAACTGTGTTTTCTCGCAATAGGATCAGATGTCCCCCTACTTATGTTAAACAAATATGATAACTACTTTTTTCAGTGCTACTGATGTTCACTCTTCAAAACTATGTTAGCCAAATGTAGCAATATGCGTATCAACTGATTCTCGCTTCAAGACCTTAATTCCCATCCAACTTGGTGGCCACTGACTTTCTTAGCAGCCAAATTCAGTTTAAGGTGACTGCCATTCCCTAAAGACTTCTTCAAGCAAGTTAAAATTATTCGTATCTTTACACGATTGTTTAAACTCCAATTCACCTTTCTCATTTTCATTTTTTAATTAGGTGTACAAATGACACACTATTGAAGTTTAGTTTTCACATTTCTTCGATGTGCCATTCAATGAAGCATTAAACTATACTATGAAATGTTAATAAAGTAGCTCATTAATGTGGGAGTTCATCCAAGGACCTGTATTTCAAAGTTGTAATCCTTACAAGATTAATCCAACTGTTCATCCATCAGAAGCATGTAGAAGGAGAACCGTTGAGTTAGACAATGTTTATTTAACTTGTTTTTTATTTGTGATCGTAACTTTCTGGCATGCTGCCAATTGGCCATTCCACTGCACTTTGAACTAAATTCAAATAATGTTTTCGGTGGAGGGTAATATATGATAACCTATCAACTCCACCAAGCATGTCATGATGATTGCAATCTAGCTCACGAAGGGTCTCGTTTTCAAATAAGCCTAAATTGATGGATGGTACTGTCTACATTTGCACGTTTGTGTACTTCGGTTCCTCCTGCAGTTGTGGACAATTGTGAATGTTAAATCTGATGTTTCTATCAGGGTTAGTTTCTTTTATGCAGAACCAATAGGAGTGCAGTGGTTTTGATGCTATATGAAAATGTAATGCTGTCATTAAACAAATTGGTTTCTCAGGCAGAGTGGGATAGCAAAGCAGAAATGTTAATTCCATCCTGTTCTCCACCCCACATGGAGGAATGATGATATTCTAGTGTTAAACCGGCTGTAACAAACTCCATTACACCAGGGCCTTTACCACGCCTAGTACCATGGGGGATTTGAAAATGTGGCCTTGGCTGTTTACAGGATGCTCAGCTTCAAATGGCCTGATCCTAACAGTAAGGAAATCCTTTCAACTAGTATCTAAAGCACTTTAAGCAGTGAGTACTGCTTTGTTTAGAACAAATTATTCAAATATTGATCGCTAGCAGTACATTTGATGTAAAACTGCATTTCTAGTTTAAAGGAAACAGCTGGCGACCGGGTAAGATCACCATGAAAATTACTCTAAATTCCCTTGGCTGTTCATTATTGAATCGAGAAATATCTGCACATCACTTTACATTATTTCCCGAAATGTAATCTGTGTAAGAAAAATGAAGATATCTTTCTGAAAACGAGAGTGTGCAGAGCAACAAGCAAGCACATGTACCACCTCCAGGTTTGACCTCTAGTGCCTGGGACCGATTGCATCAACATTACATGACCAATTTAAATTCACAAAAGGTGAAAATTAAAACTCAAACTTGAACATGTTATCAAAATGTTCCTCCTCCCTAAACTTAACATTTAATTTGAATCTCTAGATACATCACATTTATCCTTTCTGTTAAGTTGCAAAGTTTAGTTGCACATTTTATTTGCAATGGAATCCCAAGGCTAAATAATTGGATTATAATCTCACCAAAAGTATCAGGAAGGGCCAGAAGCCATAAATCATAGATAATAAAACTGGGCCATTCATCTCAAAATGATGTGGATTTTGCTTAATAACAAAGATAACAAATTTGTTCAGATCGATGGGGCAATGGTCGTCCTCGATATTATTAATGGCTATGTCCCCAGGTTTGGCTATCAATGGTGCTACCAGGAGTAAGGCTCTGCCTGCCATATGGGAACCGCCAGCTTCCAATCTGGTATATTCCACTTGTTGCTCCAGTGCTCCAGGAGGCAATGTCCATACCGCTTAGAGCTAATGGAGTTCATTTATTTGCAGATGTATTTCCTAATCCATTACATATCTTCCTTATTCAGTCAGTGCAACCATCTAAGGGACACGTAAAAACATAAAACATATTTACATATGACAATTATGAAGTATCAAAAGACTTTCATGAAAAGTAAACTTTAAAGGAGCATGAACGGTCCTCTTTTAAAAAAAGAAATAGCACAAACATTATGGTGATGATAGCAACACATCCATTTAAAGCCAAAACTATGCTTTACTTGGCTCACAGCCTCTCATAGCATATTATAAAAAAGAGTTGGACTGACCAAATCATGACTGGATCTGACAAAAGACTAACAATAAAAAAAAGATGAGCAGCTACTGAGTAAACCCTTTTCTTCGTACAATGGGAGTAGTTTTATTGCACATCATGACATTCAGTGCAAAACAATAACAATACACATAGAAAAACCATTGGCGGAGAAAGTCCCAAATCCACAGCGCTTGTATACAGAAAGTTAAGAGAAAGGCAACAAGG
Source organism: Ambystoma mexicanum (assembly GCF_040938575.1). Lineage (NCBI taxonomy): Eukaryota > Metazoa > Chordata > Amphibia > Caudata > Ambystomatidae > Ambystoma > Ambystoma mexicanum. The sequence goes on from NC_090929.1 coordinate 830,336,750, forward strand.
CTGCAGGTGTCTGGGAAGTGTGGATATACTGCCAGTATAGGTGCACTGAGGTAAGTTTAAGTTCAACACGAGCGGGTCCCAGTAACACTGCGCCAAGGAAGTATGCAAATGAGGGCTTGTAGTCCAAAAGATTTATTCAACACAGGAACGGCCTGACACGTGTTTTGGGCTTGAACCAGCTCTTCATCTGAGGCTTGACTACAATTAAGGAACTTATTGATTTACCACAAACAAAAAGTTACAACATAAATTGTTGAAAGGAAGTATCAATGAAAATAAATAGAATAATCAGACAAATGGTGGCATAACATACAGGGGCAAAGCCAAGGAGTAAGCTTGCCAAATTGCATAAATACATTTTCCACATAAATTAATGCAAAGCAAAAATCATAAACAGTTATCAAAATGAAACATAGAGGTTCAATACCGCATTAAGTCGGAGTTCATAGGTTGGTAGGTGTTCAATAACCGAAGGAAACAGTCACCTACATTGTAATTTCACATTTTTTGTTTCTCTTTTTCTGTTTCCTTGACCATATTAATACCTACTTCACTAACTATGCTGATGATACGCAGCTGGTATTTGAACTAAGTGGCGATTATCAGAAGGACAGTGAGCAACTCAACACGATTTATAATTACGTGGAGCAATGGATGGACTCCAATTGGATGTGTCTTAATGGGAAAAAAACGGAGCTCATGATTTTTGGCTCATCATACGCCCGAGCTAAGTTACCTACATCCTACGCATCCTTTCAGATCAAAGACACACCTATACCAGTATTAGGCAAGGTCAAAACCCTCAGTATGAGCATCCTTAGGGGCAGAGGCCCAAGCACAATACGTTAAGAAAAACTGTGCTTACCACCTCCGTCTAATAAAAGCCATCAGACCCTTCTTATCAGAGGAAAATTGCGCGACCATAGCTAGAGCCACCATCTTGTCGCGCCTCGACTATGGCAATGCCTTACTTCTGGGTGCCTCCAAACGGTGCCTACAAAGCTACCAAGTTGTACAGAACAACGCAGTAAGAACTGTGAAGCTTAAATCTAGAACAGAGCACATCAGCGACTCCAGAAGGGAGCTTCACTGGCTAAAAATTGAAGATAGGGTGCACTTCAAGACCCTAACTATTGTCCATAAATGCATTCACGGAAAAGCACCAACATACCTAAAAACAAGAATCAGACCATACGTTCCAAATAGAACACTGAGATCATCTCAACTCAGCAAAATTGCAATAGCCCCACATAAACTTAAAAGCGGCCTAGGCAGAGCCTTTCCGTCCCTCGCAGCCAATCTCTGGAACAACCTCCCGGACCACCTAAGAATAGAGCCTAATTACATCCGCTTCCGCAAATCGCTGAAAACCCACATCTTCAAATAAATTACCATATGTCCAAATTCCAGCTGGAGTAATCTCTGCATGTTTCTGTCCCGTCTCTGCTGTTTGTTCTTGTCCGTCTGTCTATCGTGTTCTTGTCTCTGCGCCCCGAGGCTCGCGAGCTACCGGCGCATTACAAATATTAAATAAATAAATTTAAAAAAAATTCATTTATGTGGAAAATGTATTTATGCAATTTGGCAAACTTACTGCTTGGCTTTGGCCCTGTATGTTATGCCACCCTTTGTCTGATTATTCTATTTCTTTTCATTGGTACTTCCTTTTAACAATGTATGTTGTAACTTTTTGTTTGTGGTAAATCAATAAATTCTTTAATTGTAGTCAAGCCTCAGATGAAGAGCTGGTTCAAGCTCGAAACACGTGTCAGGCTGTTCCTGTGTTGAATACATCTTTTGGACTACAAGCCCTTATTTGCATACTTCCTTGTAACAATATACATAGCAGTTTCCTTGTGATTCTCACACAAAATAACACAGAGGGATAACATGACTGTTTTCTAATTTGACACAACGCTCCCAACATGTAGAAGATTAAAGCATACACGAGTTAGTCACCTTCAATTACTAGATTAGTTTATCCATAATCAATAAGATTCAATCTAAGCACATGAAGAAAGTGCATAATGTAATGTTAGGCGATTCTAACAATTAAACATCTCCTTAGCTTTTGTATAATGCTGCAAAGCTAGGCGCTTAGCTATGTGCCTGTTTTACCGGTGGAGTCAGGATGGTGGATACCAATTAGAACAATTCAATAAGTCCAATGTCTCCTAGCAGATTTTATGTGTGATCTCTCTTTTACCTTACACATGGAATGCTTTTCCTATATAACCATGTGAGAGGACTTGACCTCAGAAACATTCAAAGTGACCCTGGTCTAGCTCTACATTCATCACTTAGAAATGGCTGATTAATTTCTTGATGGATAAATAATTGTGGCTCTTAGTTGGACAACCATAATAACTGTTTAATGTTTCTCTTCGTAACTTGCAAATGGCTAACTGAGTGTAACCCACAAAACATAAAGGGTGATTGTGTTTGACTTTGCTGGATAAAATAATGTGAAGAGGCTGGCAACTAAAAGATAATGGTTCAGTTATTGTACCAGAGGCTGAGTCATTTCCACTCCTTGGGTGCTATGATGGCTAGTAGCACTATGTTCTCCATAAATAGCACACCAAGATAGCTAAATGAACAGACCCTCTCTAATTTAATCTCAGAAATATAAAATGCCGGTCCTAAATACATTTTGCTGTTATATCCAATTGGCAGCAATTCCGATTTACCTATATTAATGGCTAACTCTACAACAAACATGTAAGATTGTTAATAGTTTATAAGACCTTGCAAAGCATACAGCATATGTGTTATAAAGACAGTATCATCCACGTAGCTTAAGGCGGAAAGTGACACCCCTCCACAGAAATATTGTTACTCACAATCCACTTACAAAGTCTGCAATAAAGCAATCTATCGAAAATCTTTGATGTTTAATACAATAGAGGCATGTCTGTATGATTCTGATTGAGTTTTATGACCCTTTTTTATGAAGTGGAACAATTACAGCTCAGTGTTATGAAGGCAGTATCATTGGGGCATTCCAACTGGCAGTAAATATTGCTGGACGGAAAAAGCCTTAGAGTTCTAGACTGGATTTAAAAAAATCCATTGCTAGAAAAGCGGGACCAGTACTTTCATTAGCTGCCTGATCAAAAGGTTTCTATGATACCTTCTTTGTTGACATTTGTAAAGTTTCGCCAAAACGTATCACTTCAGTACCACTCCAGTTGCTCACGTTTATGGGAAAAGTAATAACTGTTGGGAAGGGGGCAGCCCCCGCCCTAACCCCCTAGGAACTTTACAGTGAGGCGAGATGCATTCAAAGCACTGTGATGAGCGAAGAGGGTAGGGGGGACGGTGATAGGACCACCTCACAGTTTAACAGGACCCTACTTTAGTATGACCAAATATAGTCTATCCACATAGTGCAGCATAAGGCGTGAGCAGCATTGCTATATTGTGTAGATATTGGTAACCATAGGTAAAAGGGAAGGCCTGCACGGCAAATGCAGAATTGCTTGCTCTAGGCCTAAAATCGCGAGACAAGAGAAATCCCCAATCATGCCCGAGCTCCCATGAGGACAGCCCACACCCCCAAACCCCACAATGCCTATTCATTGTTCTAACAGTGTTGCAAAGATTACCCTAGCCCTACATGGCCGCAATCACAGACCGGTGCAGGGTGTGCATGTTATCTCAAACTGGCCAAAGCATGACCTGGCCCACCCCAATATCTTTATCTTTTAACGCAGGTAATAGTTCCACATTGGTCTTCTGTAGTCCTTACGGAACTATCCACCTCTACATGCTTTGCTGGGTTTCAGCTGTCTCCCGTTTTCTTATTAAAAATAGATCTCTGAATGTGAAAGCTATAACGTTTTCAGCAATCATGAGTGACAAAGTAATAGGACTAGTACAGATCTCAAATTCCTCATTTGCAAGATTTAGCATGTCAGGCTCAACAGTTCCTTCCATTAACAATTCCTCTATAAAGATTTCCCTCTTTGAACAATCATCTCATCATCCTGTTGACTGTACCCAAAAGTGCAGCATTAAAATTGGATATTATCAGGGCTAAGGCCAGCATAATTAATTTATGATGACATTTGACTTGCCAATACTAAGAGGTCAGCTTCCAGATGCCAATCTAGTCCTTGAATACGGAAGAAATCAATAATTGAAGAATAACAGGAATTATTGCAGATAAATTTACATGGAATGTCAGCAGATGTTCTGATTGATTTAAGAGGACATTTGTATGGCACTGTAAATCCCTTATTTCTCTCTGTTGCTATATATTGTTCAAATTCAAAGAAGCCTTTGGGCAGTCTATACCCTAGTTTTACATTGAAGTCAACTCCAACTATTAGTATCATCATTTGGGGCCTTTATACTATCTGCTTGTTCAAGAGAGATTAAACCAAAATGTACAAATCGTAAATAGGTACAGAAGCATTTCAGTTTAAAGGTGAATCAGAGAAACGTATGAAAATATCTTTTGCCATAAACCCGCTAGCTTTCCCCATACATATGTGGGAGGACACTGTATTTGACACCACTATATAAGCGTTATATTAGCATTAATATGGTAAATAACTCTCTGCAGTTTCTGTTTTTCTTATTGGAAAGTGCAGCTTTGCCATATGTGATGAAGCTACAAGAGTAGTTGGGGCAATGCATACAGTCTTCTGTAATATTACATCTAAAATATATAAAAGGACAGGACATCTAGTTGATCCATTGTGGAGGCCCAGCATGCAATATTTCAGGAAATCCGCCTCAGATCACAAAATACATTTGAAACTGGACTGATCTTCCCCAAGTATACCCAAACAGATTTCCCAATACCCAACATCTGTTGGTGTGAACAAATGTGTTCATAAGGGCAAGAGAGGCAATCCATATCTTCTGCAGATGCTAGAATATCATACCTGTTGACAGTAGCACTCAAAAAGCATCATTTAGAAAGGGAACCATCAAGTGCAATTCCACAAGACTCAGGAGTTAACTTTTGAAAGTGGCACAGTATGTTTCATGTGACCCCCCTCAGAACCGTAATTCAGCAAGCTAAAAGGGTAAGAACAGGAGGATTTGAAAGAATATGGGACTGGGAAGTTAAACTGTTACCCCGAAGGGCAGTAGGTTGCTGCAAAACATTGATTAAAGCATTTAGAAAAGATTAAGGAACGGCCTCTCCTAAGTAACTATAACAACCAGTTAACCATCCCAGCAGAGCGAAATGTTACAACAACCGCAACCCACTGAACTCTGTGATCCATTAGAAAATCAATTGGAGAAATACAGCAATTTAAAACATGAGAATTAAGCCAGTGGATTCAAACATTTTGGTATCAAGGCAAAGTTTACCATAGTAACAACACGTGTATCAGCCATTGGCAGTAGCATTATGTTATCTAAATTCCTAGCCTTGCCACATTGCCCTGTTATAACTACATTATTTTGTGAGGCAGGATTATCATTAACCTCAATACATAAGGACTTGGAAGAAGACATGACAAATTGGGCTTTCTATGCATTTGGGCCTGCATAGTATCATTAGTCATGCATGTACTGGTCAGAAATGGAGTTTGCTCTTTACAGTTAATATCTACCTGGGACATATGCCCGTAGCGGCAGGGGCGTTATTGAGTCAGGTAACGCCCCGGGGCCCATAGTTATATGCCCGAGTGAAGATTCTATTCCAAGCGCGTCGTCTCCCGAAAAAATAAATAGAAGAAGGTAAGTGGGGTTGGAAGGGCAGAAGGGAGGAAAAAAAAAACGTACCTCGGTCCCTGGCGGGGGACGATGGAAGCCTCCAGCCTTAACTGGCCCTCAATGACATCCATAAAGGGAGTACAGAGTATACTCAGGTTCGACAACTATTATTGCTGGTTCATTCCCGGGTTCTCCTAGATTGTCCACCCAATCACCTCTTTAATACGGAAAAATAAAAATGTAATTGGTCCGCAGAGGCAGAGAAAGCCTTCCAGGAGCTTAAACAAGTATTTACCACAGCACCAATTCTACGGCATCCTCGACCAGAACTACCATACGAGGTTGAAACTGATGCTTCCAACATAGCAATGGGAGCAGTCCTGTCACAACGAGACCCCGAAACAGGTCAGTTGCATCCCGTGGCATTCTGGTCTCACAAGTTTTCAGACCCTGAATTGAATTATGCAATCACTGATAAAAAAAACTGCTAGCAATTAAGGCAGCATTCAAAGCCTGGAGACATTATCTTCTTGGAGCTAGACATACAGTCACCATTGTCACGGATCTTCGCAATCTACAATATCTGAAGACCTCCAAAGCACAATCATCACGCCAACTCTGCTGGGCTCTCTTCTTTGCGGAATACAACTTCGTCATCACCTATAGAAGTGGAGTACGCAATGGAAAAGTGGACGCCCTGTCTCGCAGGAGTGAGGGAGAAGAGGCATTCACTACACCAGACCCCGTGGCTATCATCCCTGAAGGATGAATCCCAGGCATGATTGCCACAACCAGCACTCTAGACAACTTACAATCTGACCTGCAACACTTGATGAGTCCACAAGCGCAAAAGGAATTGCTAGAGAAGGGAGACTGGTATACGATCATGGACAACCTACCATACTACCAAGGGCGATAGTACATCCCAGATAAGAAATTACAGAATCAAATCATTGCAAACTATCATGATTCATTAGTAGAAGGGCATCTGGGAATAGCCAAAACAAAAGCTAAAATAAAGAAAAATTACTAGTGGCCAACTTGGTGAAAGGACATTGTTCAGTTCATCGCAACCTGTGGCCCCTGTGCACAACACAAGTCCCAAAAACAAAGTCCAGCAGGTCTGCTATGTCCTTTAGAAGTACCCCCAGCACCTTGGCATACGCTATCAATGGATTTTAGTACAGACCTTCCCTAATGTAACGGATACAGTACCATCTTTATCGTTGTAGATGTTTTCCAAAATGGCCCACTTTATTCCCCTGAAAGGATCCCAACTGCTTCTACTCTGGCTACCATGTTTTGGAACAGATTGTCTGGCTACTCAGGTTCCCATCAATATTGATGTCAGACCGAGGAACTCAGTTTGTCTCTGCATTCTGGAAAAGGTGTTGTAATATTGCCAAAATCGACCTGCGGTTATCTACAAGCCATCACCCCCAAATCCACGGCCAGACGGAATGGACTAACCAGACCCTCGAGAAATACATAAGCTGTATGCTGCAACAAACCAAGGATACCTGGAAGGACATACTTTGGTTAGCAGAATACGCATATAACAACTCCATTCACACCAGAACGGGACAATGCCCATGCTACATATTGTACGATCAACATCCACGGACATCCGTTTTTGACCCACTTGAATCATTAAAAATTCCCGCTGTAATGACCTTACACAAAACCATCACCCAGGAAGCAGCAGAGCATCTTGCCAGAGCCAAAGAGAAAGAGAAGCAGTTTGTGGATCGACACCGAAGGGAAGCTCCCAACTACCAAGTCGGAGACAAGGTTTGGTTAGCATCCAAAAATATCTCCCTGAAAGGACCAAAGGTGTTCCGTCCCAGATATTTGGGACCCTACACTATCAAGGCTGTGATCAACCCTGCGGCCATGAAATTAGAATTACTGGCCCACAAGCGGATCCACGCTGTGTTTCATGTCTCCCTCCTAAAACCATTGAGACCAGGTATGCGGATCGATACTCCACCGGATCCCGAAATAGTTGAAGGAGAACCAGAATACAAAGTTTAAAGGATCCTAGACTCTAAGATGGGCCGGTCCAAGTTATACTACCGTATAGATTGGAAAGGTTATGGAACCCAAGATCGGACCTGGGAACCCAGTGAGCATGTCCACGCTCCACGATTAATCTGGCAGTTCCACTGCAATAACCCCACTAAAACAGGGCTGGGGGGAAACCACCCATGAAAGGGGCCTTGAGGGGGAGTGCTGTCATGGCCGCAGGCCCCAGAACACAAAAACCACACCATCTAGTGATGGGGGCAATGGGTCACTTGACTCACTTATTTCCCTTTGGGACCTATAAACACAGGGGCCCTGGCTGGACTCAGTCCTGGTGCCTTTCTAGCCAGGCTCAATTAGAGATGTGAGCAGGAACACTATATTTCATTGCAGGAGTGCTTTTACTTTATTTCAGTGCAGGAGTGCTTTTATTTTACAAGAATCTTCCAGGAGCTGAAAGCCTTTATTCTAGAGAACATCCTCATGTGCTGACTCATCGGCTGCGGCTCCCTAGGCCTGGTCTTCATGTGCTGACTCATCGGGTGTGGCAGGGTGTGGCAGGCAGTCTGAACCTGGTGGCCGTGACTTCAGAAGCTCAGCTATATAAGCTGCTCCATCCTTAAGGCCAGTGCTTTGCGTTACTGTGCACTCGCGAGCAACGTGACGCTCACCGCCGCCTGGACCAGTTTACTTACCTTTGAAGTTCTCCTACATACACACCTCCAGGAAACTGGTGCTTCATCGCTTCATCTGCCGACTCATCTCCTGACATCCAGTGATCTTGATCCCGACGCCGCAGCACTGCACTCCGCATCCACAAACTCGGACCCTGTGAAGAAGAAGCAAGACAAGATTAGAACATCCATCCTAAGGCCGCACCACATTTGAACCCTGCGCGCCACATAGTTAACAATTTACCAGCAACTGTACCACTGCAGCTTTGTTCCTCATTCCCTCCGGCTGTCGCCTCAAGCTCCGCAGCTTCTGCCTGGCCGGCAATATCACCTGCAAGGGAAGAAAGCAAAAGAGCAAACATCAAAAGGTGAACGGACAGCAATACAAGACAAAGAACTTTACAATACAACAAAAACAGATGAGGAAAGATAAAGGCAAACAGGAACACTTACCTGAAGTATAGTGGCTTAGTTGCAGCAGGACTGGACTACCATTTGCAAGGTACCAGTGAAGGAACTCGGTCCAGATCATACAAGCGCCCCTGCCAGAAGCAGCAGGATGGAGTGCCTGCCAAAACGAATCAACAGGTGAGCTTTCCTGGGACTGCGCATCCCACGAGTACCACAGTTTGGGAGAAGGGGTCTGGAAGGGGATCAGGGGCACAAGCTGTCATACTCACGCCCCCTATTCTCCACGCAGGAGCAGTCCCAAGCAGCATCACGTATTATCACCATTCACCACACAAGCGCAGAGGGCGAAGTCAGACCCGAGCGACCTCACCCCCGGGAGAGCTGCAACTGTGCCCCAATGCCGCCGCAGAGACCAGGTGAGTGTAATAGCAAGGTCTCACTGCCCAATAATCCTCAGCTGTTGGACGTGGTAGGAGTTAAAGGGTCTATGGTGACTGCATCGAATGGGAGGAAGACAGTGACCAGGAACTTTACTTTTTTCAAGAGGCTCAGGGGCGGCAATCCAGTCGACCTAAGCCCTGTGCGGAGTGAGACTGATCAAAACACTGACCAAGCTTGGAGCCCGTCAGAACAGACATATCCGGGTCCTGGGGCAGAAAAAGAATCCCGAGGGCACGCAGGTAGGAGATATCCCCAGCCAGAGTCCAGGTGTCGTCGGTCACATATGAAGTACTATGTGGTGGACGAATAACATGCTATCAATGTTGCACCTAAGAAATCCAGAGATTGGCGTGGTGTGTGGTGCTTTGAAGTTAACTGCATTGTTGTTATGTGTTTAGAGTGATAACACGTTTAGTGTTTATGTCATATTCATTGTTATGAAAAGGAGGGATGTGGTGACATGGTCACGTTATGCCTGTGATGGAGTGATGCAAGTCTGTCACGGGGAATAAATGTGGCAGTCCGCTCCATGCGATGTGGAGTGCAGTTGGAGCCCAGATGAAATACCCTTGTGTGTGTCCATCTGTGGGGCAACCAGGAGCTATCGTATTGCAAGGCCAGGTGGCTGTATAAGAGGGCTGCAATAATTATCAAGAAGAGTTAGAATCTCAAAGGGAGTGCTATTGTTTTGTTGCTTATAAATCTGTGCCTCGGCATATGTTACTACATCCTCGATCTGAAGTATTACCTTCATCAAGAAGGCCTCAATTGGGTTTGTACTCGCTGGTCATTTATTGTCTCCCAAAAGCAACATTTAGGACAACCATTTTTTTCCCATTATTTTGCAAGTAAGCACTAATAATTCAATCAACAATTGTTTGTGTGGAGCATCTACAGTAGCAACCAATTGTGTCTAAAGTAAAACTGTAATGGGGCATGTTTGTCAAATTAAACCGCTCACTGCTACAACAGCATCAACAGCCAGTTCTCTAATCTGTACTGTTAACAAACATGCAGCGTGGACTAGAGGAGGCAAAGGGGGACCTCCCATCTAAAAAAAATAACAGTGCAAACTCTAAAAAAAGAAGGCTATGAAAACACTATTACACAATCACATCCAGTTTGTCCACAAAAACTAAAATAACCTGACTGCTTGAATCTCATTATTTGTCACACATATGAACATCATTTGACTTAATCAAATCTCCTAAAGTTAAATTCCCAAGAGCAATTGAATTGTACACTTAACTCTACTACTTATTGGCAAGAATTATTACACACAAAGTTACATTTACAAAGGAATCCAAGCACTTTGCGCTCCCCAACAATACCCGAACTTGGTGTAATCAAAGAACTGCTGCATAGGAAAATTATATTTATATACCTTTACTTGGGCTGTGGCTTTCTAGCTTGTGCATGTAATTAAATGTAGATATTGTACATTGCATTTGAATGTTTTGGGTTAGGAAATCAATTTTATGAATTTAGAACACACAAACTATTTCAAATCATCCACTCATCCTGGAAGAATGGTTTTATGAATGTCTTAAACAGTTATTGTAAGTGTCCTTCCCGTCTCACCTCACTAAGAGGATGCCACTGTGCAGTTTAAACATGATGGTCATATGGGAGTTCCATTTTTTTATGGGAGTAAAAATTACGCATTTGAACTTGCTTTCATTTATGTAATTTATTGTAATGCACCTGTACACAAGTGTTGTAGGTGCCACAAGACAATAGAGGAAAGACATAGAGAAGAGAAACGATCCTACTAGGCTGTTTGTCATTTATATTGTGCAAGTGTGACAACGAGAACTGCAGGGGGAAGGAGAGGGTGAAGAGCAATGGAAAGTACAGGGAGAGTGGGCCGCATGCCTCTGACTAAGTGCCGTCAGGGAGGTGCGGCTCTGAGTAAGTGCCAGGAGGCAGGGAGGTTGTAGGGGTTACAGTAATAGCTCCTAAGTGTGCTGTAGGTCAGGAGGCAGTGCAAAGGAAGACTGGTCGTGGAGGAACGTGGTACCCTATGAGACTCTGAGGGAATCAAGCAACCAGTCGGTTCAGCAGAAAGGTAAGTTAGCAAGGAACAGAGAGAGAGAGAAGCCAGAGGATAAAAGAAGGGTCTTGAACTGCTTCTGGAACTTCAGGTGGTCCTTCTCAAGTCTGAGAGGGGCAGGGAGGCCGTTTTAGAGGGAGGCACCTGCAGAGGAGAGATATCTACCTCTCTCTCTCTCTCTCTCTCTTAAGAGAGAGAGAGAGAGAGAGAGAGAGAGAGAGAGAGAGAGAGAGAGAGAGAGAGAGAGAGAGAGAGAGAGAAGTGCCTGACCCTCAGAGAGTTGGAGGTAGCTGAGCAAAGGGTTCTAGAAGGAAGGTATTTTGGAAGATAGTGTTTGATGTATTTCCTTCTCCCGGCCCCAGAAAACCTTGTGGAGGATGCAGATTGTCTTGAACTTTATCCCTGCGGTCACTGAGAGCCAGTGGAGAGATTTCAGGGCTGGAGAGATACTATCCCTTGGCTTCAGGCCAAGGATAAGTCTTGCAGTCCTGTTCTAAATTAATTTCAGGTGGCACAGAGTGAAGGTAGGCAGATTGAGAAAGAGGCTGTTGCATTAGTGCATCCTGGAGAGAACCAGGGCTCTGGAGAAAGTGAGCTTCTGGTGGAATGGGAGCAAAGGTAGAATATCTCTCAGGAGGTGTAGCTAGAATTGGGCCTTTTTTGTCAAGGTCTGTGATGTGAGGAGAGAAGTTTAGAGTGGAGCTGAAGAAGACACCATGTTTTTTTTTTACCTCACAGGAAGGCTGGGGTAGAGGGCACAAGATGGGCAACCAGAGTGAGATTGGGAAAGCAGGAGCAGGGGTCCCAATGAGAAGAATCTCCATCTTATTGGCATTAAGGCAAAGATCGCTGGAGGTGCACCAGTCCTAAATCATGGGTAGGCAGCCAGGAATGAGCGAGAGAGGAGAGGAGGCTGTGCAAAGCCTGAAAAAGATATGAATGTCATCTGCATAACACTGAAGTTTAGAAGCAAAGGTGGAGATCAGGTGAGCCAAAGGGGACATTGAAGAACCAAGGTGAGAGAATAGAGCCACAGGGGACACCACATGTGGAGAGAGAGTTGGTGGAGAGAAAGGACCCAAGTTGAACCTGGAAGGGACATCCAATGAGGAAAGAGTGAGCATGCCAGGATCTGATCCGTGATGTCCAGGTTCACATGGAGTCAGTTGATCATGGTGGCATGATTGACCATGTCAAAGCAGAGGAAAGGACAAGGAGGATAAGAACAGAGGGAGAGCTGGAGTCGAGATTAGAGAGCAGATGTTCACGGGTGCTCAGGAGAGAAGTTTATGTGACTCTGGTTGCTCTAAAGCCAGACTGATGGTCATGGAGACAACCAACGGATTCAGTGTGGAGACTAAACTGGGAGATGGCCAGCTTTTCCAGGAGTTTGTCCAGGAAATGGGTGATAGAAACTGGGAGATAGTTTGCCGGATATGTACGATCGGGAGAAGGCTTTTTTAGGATGGGGTGCACACGGGAGTGCTTGAGGAGAGAGGGGAAAATTCCAGTGGTGAAAGAGTGATTGCAGAAATTGGCCAAGGCTGGAGCAAGGGTGGCAATGTGGTCCTTGATGGTTCTGGAAGAGCAAGGGAGCATCTTTTTGACAACACTTTCCTAGATCAGACTTGTCTAGAGACATCATCAGGTGTTGTCAGAAAGAAGGGAGAGGAGAGAGAGATGGGCCAAAGGAAGCCTCAGCAAGGTAGAGGGAAATGAAGAGAAAAGTGAGGACAGGATGTCCTGAGTTTTAGTGGTAAAATGTGAAGTCAGAGCTGTAAAGAGGGCCTGGGAGGGAACAGGAGAGGTAGAGACTGCAATCGGATTGGCCAGGTCCTTCCAGATTTCAAAGATGTGGGCTGCATTGCTGGAGGCCACAGAGATTCAGGCTTGGATATGGACGCTCTTCTTGGAGAGGACAGAGAGTCTGTATTGCCTTTGGAACAGGCCTTAGTCCAGTTTCTCAGAAGATGCGCCCAAAGGCCTCCAATTCTGCTCAGCCACCCTTAACTTGCACAGGGCATGAGGTCGGAGTCATACCAAGAGTTGCACTTGGAGGTAGGCTTCAGACAGATTTTCATGACAGGGGAAAGGATGTTCAGATTGTTGGAGATAGAAAGAGGCAGGTTAGAGAGCCTGTGTCAGAGTGTGAGTCAGACACAGGAGTAGGAGGAGCAGAGAAAGTAGAGGCAAAGGCATCCACTGACACTTGCTTTATAGGCCAAATAGCCAAGAAGGAAGGTGGCAGTGCTGGGGTAGGCATTACTTGAGGGACAAGAAGTTTCAGGTCAGAGGAGAGCAGAAAGGGGACATTTTAAGAGAGAGGAGTGGTGAGAGGGTTGGAGAGGGTGATGTCTGAGGAGATGAGAACATCCAAGTTGTGTTTGGCAAGGTATTTTGGATAATAGGGTAGAATGAAAGGAAGAGAGAGTCGCAAAGGTTGCGGAAGAGCCCAGAGGAGGGTTTAGCAGAATCCAGGTGGATGTTGAGGTCTCCTTATTAAACAGCATTGGCCATAACAGACAGTCATTATGAAGCATATCTTCATTAGGCTATGGTATGGATGTGTACATTTGACAGCTTACTGTTAACTATTTCTGTGAAAACACTTTGGTTACTATTTAATGAGATCGTAATTTACAAAGACATGTCCGCACACTAAATAAAATGCTTTCTGTACCACTGCACACGCTGCTCAAAAATATGTTTTGGGTGGAATTGAAATGACATCTCTCTTGATTTTAAATTCAGTCAGAATGCACTGTGCATTTCCCATTTAATCAACGTATGCTGGTATTACCTTCCCAACCACCCACTTTTCTGGGATAAGAATAGTACAACATGAAAAATGGTGGCTAGAGAGCCGATATAATTTTGTTTGGGGAATGTTCATACTTACTTTTGATTAGTGTTTACAGGTGTGGAGCCTGCAGAAACCTTCATGTGTTCCCCGGGAAGTCTCAGTGAGAAAGCCCCTCTTGGATTCCTTCCAGGAATCTAGAAATTCCCCTGGTCCCTTTTCTGCAGGATCCCATGGGGACAGGGTTGATCACCTAGGAACAGTAATCCTCCCTTCTGCAGCCTTTAAGTTGGTCCCCCTTATTAATCCATACATCCTCTAGTAAGAGTTGATGTCCCTTTATGCAGCCTTTTCAAGAGGCAGAATCCTATTCACCCTGTGTTTAAAGTGTAAAATATTCCCATGTGTATGTCATGATTAAGTTACCCTATTTAACTGGCCCAATATTTCATGGGCCTGCCTCATAGTCAGCCACTCCTACAGAACAAACCCTCAATCTTCATCGGATGATTATCATTTCTATATTTGTGATACAAAAAAAGAGAAGGCCCAATCTGTTCTGATTACTTTACATGTTAATTGTTTTTATTCCATAAATCAATGTAACAAGTGGCCACTTCAATGAAACAAGGTTTTCTGTAATTTGTCATTGCAGACGTGTGTCTGGGTCTGTGACATGAATATATGACATATTTTCTTATAATTGTATTAATATTCATCATTGTAATTGTTTTTATATAGATATGGAATACAAATGTGGTGTCAGATTAAAGATTGTACTCTCAGCATTAAAAACTCTCCCATTCCTGCAGAACTACATATCTTGCTTCAACACATGATTTATGTAAACAAGTACATATAATGTGTTCAATGAAAGATTGATTTGACATGAGATGACAGGCCTGCTTTGTTCTCGTGAATTAGCTTAACTAATGGCTAGTTCTATTGTTCTGTAGCGTTCAAAGGGTGCCAATTTTAATGGAAGAATGTGCTTTCAAAGCTCAGCAATAAAACTAATAGGATCAGACCAATATATGCCAATAACCTGGACCACCCTACATTTGCTTGTAGTTTTAAAACATGAATTGTATGTTTCTAATATTCATTCTAAAGTTGGGGCTGTTCTGAGGTGAAACTCTGGTGATCTTGAAGTCAGCACAATATTGGGTTAAATTGAATACAAGTGTTATATAAACCAATAGAAAATAAACACTGCTCTTCAACATATTTGCATAATAATATATTATGTAATATCCATCATGTTTCTATAAACGTTCTACGAGAATCCGATAGTTGTTCATTTTGGCTATTTTTCCATGTACAGTAAGCTCTTTAGAAATAACATCTAATAGATTTGGTAAATACAATTGTGTATCCAGAATCCAGAAAATTAGAGAAATCAATGCCTTTTCACAGTATGTATTTAAATTATAGTCTGGGAAAACTCATGAAGTTGGTTCAGCAAACGGAGAAATCATGCCAAGTGTGTGATAAAGTAAAAGCTTGTGACATTGTATGCTTGCAGTGTGTCCAGTGATGAGCCGATTCTGAAGTCATTTGAGTATGTCTCTGAAAGGATACCTTTCAGAAAAAATTTAAGTGAGAACTTCTTTAAATATGTTTGACATTTAGTGACAAAGAAACATATTCTAGTCTGTAACAACAGAATTTTTATGGTAGGTTCACCATTTGTTATAGCATTTATAAAGATGTATTGTCGGCTAGCCCTCCTTTTTTTAGGATTATTTGAATACATTACTTAATGCAAGGGCCTTGAACACTAAAATCCTCAGAAGAGGAACTAAGAAGGTCAAGAATATTGAGTTCTGGAATCCTTTGGCTACATATGTTTTGCAAAAATTGTCAAAGTATCTAGTCCTTTTATATATGGGTCACGTTCAAAATACTTGAGTGAAGTAGAATGATGGGGCTGGTAAATTATGTTTTTTTTTTTTAAAAAATGGTTTTATTGCTTTTCAACAAGGATATTGCAGCTTACTTTACAAAGATTGGGAAATAACTTATATGCAGTAGGAGCACCCATAATAACTCGTAACCCCAACTCATCCCCTAACCCCCCGCCCCCACCCTGCAACCCTTGAGGTGAGAGATGGTCTCACTGATTTCCGTAGATCGACGGCGGAGTTAGTAGGCAAATCCTTAATGTGAAGCAATGGCACTGACATATGACATGTTGGGGTAAACATTGAAGCAATAGACAGAACAAAACACTGGCGACTTGGCTACGTTGTATTGCACACTCAGGTAATGTACTTGGCAAGGAATTCGGACCACTCATTGTCAATGGAGGTGCGATTGCCATGGATGGCGGCTGTTAGCCAGTCCATACTGTAAATATTACAGGAGACATTAATCCACTTAGCTTTGGTTGGTAAACTTGCCCTTTTCCACACGGTCGTGAGGCAGGCCCTTGCAGCAAGCAGGAGCCTGTGTGTCATTTTAGGTACCTTAAGTGTATGTTCATCCGTCTCGACAAGGCTAAATAGGATCAAGAGTGGTTGCTTCTCCTTCTCCTCCCCTTCGAGCTACTTTATCCAGCTGAGGACTTCGTCCCAGTAAGCTTGGACCGCCGTGCATCCCCACCACATGTGCCAGTAATCTGCTTTTTGGCCACAGCCCCGCCAACAAGAAGGACTTACATCTTGATACATCTTAGCTAGTCTAAGCGGGTCGGACTGCCATCTGTAGAGTAGCTTAATTCCATGCAATTTGTACTGGGATGAAATAGAGGTTTTTGAGGTCCTTCTGCATATCTTAAGCCATGTCTTTGGGGAGAGATGTCTGCTAAGGTCCTTTTCCCATTTCTGTTTTAAAGTGGCTGAGGGGGATAGATTGGTTCCTATTAACGCTGTGTACATTGCACTTATTAGGCCTTTGGAGCCAGATATGTATCTAGAATGCTTTCAAATGGGGTAAGGTCTCTTTGTAGGGCCTCCTTACAGACCTCACAGGTCATGACGCCTTTCAGTCTCAAATATAGCAAAACTGAGAGTGGGCCTATGCCAAGGGCCTCTTCCAGTTCCTGGATGGAGATGAATGTGTTATTACGCCGTAGTTGCCCCGCCCTTTCAAGCCCTGCCTGGTACCATGATTCAAAACTACCCGGATCCGGGATATCATCCCAAATGCCGGGTGCCCATAAGTGTGCTAGTGGGGAGGGCCATGTCGTGACTCCTTTCATATCCCTGTTTGGTTTCCATGTGGCCCATAAGGTCCCGAGGATGGGATGGCTCTTAATACTGTTTCGTAACTGGGGTCTGGGTACCCATAACCATTCACCCATGATAAAGGGGCGCAGGTGGTAGTTGTCTAGAACTATCCATTGGAGGTATTTTTGTTGTCTGATATGCGGGATTAGCACTCGTAATTGAGCTGCCCTGTATAGAGCTCCAGATACAGGAGGCCTACCCCCCATCGTCCTTCCGAAGGTGAAGTAGAGCAGCAGGGACCTTAGGTGTTTTGTTTTGCCATTATAAGGTGTGTAGAACTTTTTTAATGGTCACAAATTCTTTGGGTAGTTGGATGGGGAGCATCTGGAATAAGTAGAGCAGCTTCGGTAAGATTACCATTTTAATGGTGTTCAAATGGCCCATCCACAAGATGGTAAGCTTTGTCCACCGGGCAATATCTTTTTGGAGCATGTGTAGTATCGGGGGGAAGTTGGCTTCAAATAGGTCACCTAGGTTTCGAGATACATTGATACCCAGGTACCGCATCATGGTGAGACTGACCTTCATACCTAAAGGTGCAAATCTATCAACCTCTGAGTCCCTACTCTTGTCAATCGAGAGGAGGACCGATTTTGCTGTGTTCATTTCCCAGCCCGCCAGTTGGCCATATTCCGCAATTATCTCTATAGCAGCCGGTATCGAACTGAGGGGGTTGGTTGTGTGTAGGAGAATATCATCTGCATATAGGCCTAGTTTGTATTCTTGGTCAGCAACTGTAATTCCCTCCACCCTTTTGTCAAGTCTTAACTTCTGCGCCAATGGTTCAAGGGACAGCACAAATAGTATGGCCGATAGTGGGCAGCCCTGTCTGGTCCATCTTTCCAGTGGAAACCATCTTGAGTAGCCACCGTTCACTGTCACAGAGGTCATGGGAGATGAGTATATTGCCTTGATGGCGCAACAGAGTTTGGCCCGAGACCTATCCAGACTAAGACCCTTTCCAGGAACTCCCAGTCCACTCTATCGAATGCCTTTTTGGCATCAAGCGATTGGAGGGTTGGCTCATCACTCCTCCCCTGCGCCTCATGTATCAGGTGTAGTGTTTTCCTCACTGTATCCGCTCCCTGTCTTCCTATTACAAAGCCGACTTGGTCTGAATGTATTAATTTAGGTAGGTGCGTTTCTAGTCTGGCTGCTATTACTCTCACGTATATTTTGGCGTCTTATGTTGAGGAGTTAATTGGGACGATATGATGCACAATGTTTTGGGTCTCGACCTTCCTTTGGAATGACTGTTAGGAGGGCCTGGGCAAAGGACGGGGGTACCCATCCCGTTTCAAAGATATTATTTAATAGGGTGACTAGGAAGGGGGTGAGGAGCGCAGCGAACGTTTTATAGAAGCCGGGTGTAAAGCCATCATCTCCTGGTGCCTTCCCTGACTTAAGACGCTTGATGGCCTCGGAAACTTCGCCCCCCGTGACCGGTGCGTCGAGGGCCTCGGCCTCGAGACACATGAGTGTAAGGAGATCTGTCTCTTTGAGGTAAGCGTCTACACTCCCCGCTGAGGGGGGAGGATCGCTGGTATATAGGTCTTCATAGAAGAAGGCAAATGCCTCTTGTATGCCTTCTGGGGATGATTCCACTGTGTCTATGAGGGTACCATCCGTCCTCTCTATCGTGTCCACCCATCTTTCTGCCCGTTGTGCACAAAGCCTTGCCGCGAGGAGGGCGTCAGCTTTGTCTCCCTTCTCGTAGTACTTTTGTTTTAGGTATTGTAAGGTCTGAGCTACCCTACCCTCCCTTAGGTCCTACAGGGCTTTTAGTTCCTCCCTTAGGTCTTTGGCTTCGGCAAGGTGTCTGGTTCTGTTTTGTGGGGACGTCTGTGCTAGGTTCTGTGCTGTGTCTAATTTCTTTCTAATGTTAGTTTCCAATAATGTGTGTTCTCTCTTCTTACTCACTCCCTCTCTGATTAGGATCCCACGCCAAGTGGCCTTTGCCGCTTCCCATACATTTACTTTCGTGACTTCACCTGTGTCATTGGTTATGAGAAATTGTTTAATTTCATTTTCCAGTTCCTCCCTGAAAACCACATCCGACCACAGAGTGTCGTTGCACCTCCACTTTGTATTCGGACGGGCCAGGCCATCCCAGTCCATGTCCACCACGACCATGTCATGATCAGACCACGCAATGGGGTGTATGTTTGCAGTCTGCAGTATTCTCATTAAGCCCTCAGAGAGAAACACGTAGTCTATTCTTGTGAGCGTATCATGGGGGATGGACCGAAAGTTAAATTCCTTGTCAGATGGGTGTAAATGGCACCAGCTGTCCGAGAGGCCGTACAAGGCCAGGGTCGCTTTAATTTCTATGTGGTCTTTTGTCTGGGGCGGTTGGGAGATGTCATGTGTGGTTTGCCTATCCATGGTGCAGTTCATCCATGTGTTGAAATCCCCCCCTAGAATAGTGTGACCCTGCGACTTGTTGAAAAGCCATTCGGTTGTTTTAAGAAGGAATCTCTTTTGACCTTGATTGGGAGCATAAATTGTGGCAAGGGTTATCACTGTGTCCCGGATGGATCCCACTATTATCATGGCTCTGCCCTCTGTGTCGGACCAGGAGTTCAGGAGCTTCATGCGGAGGCTTTTTTGGATCAGGATTCCCACCCCAGCTTTTTTGGTGATGCCCGAGCTCCAATAAGCATGCCCCACCAGTCTACTGGGGATCCTTTTCTAGCTGTCCCTCTGGTATTTTGTATTTTGTAGGAACATAATATCAATGTTGGACCTCTTGAATTCTCTAGTTACTAATGAGCATTTTGTGGGGGAGTTTAGGCCTTTCACATTTAGTGTGCATACGCGTAGCATGCAGTGTCTAGGTGTGGTCGCCATTGTTATTTATATGCGTGGAATAGCAAAGTAAGTGTGCCTGCCTCAATGTCTGTGATCTAGGTACCTGCCACATGTCTGGATTCTTGCTAATGAGCCAAGTTTTGCTTAGCCCTGCACGGGCTGATGAGCATTCTTGGTGCTCTGCCGTAAAGAGTTTGAAGTGTGCCTTTCCATCCCTCTCCCCCTCTTCCTCATCTGTTCCCACGGACTCCTCGAGTTGTACTATCCCACCCTCCCCTCCCCCCACCTATGTGGCATCCAATTTGGCCGGGTTTTGTTCACCCAGTCGCCCTCGGACCACCAGTGGCAACCGCACCTTGAACAGTCCCGATCTCATATACATTGCGTCATAACCATGAGCCCCCAACTCCCCTCTAGATTATATAAACACATTAACAAACTGAACCGTGTTTCAACCATAGAATCTTAGTCATGTGAGCCCGATAATAGAGTTCTAATAACACAGGGCAGTTGCTGTTTTATGTTGGCTCTCCATTTCTCGCTTCACCGGGCCACCCCCCAGTCCTCAATCTCCCCCAGGCCCATGCAAAGCCCATGGAAATGCATTGGTGCACATCGTGTGTGTGTGTCCTTACCATTGTCCATTTCCTGGTTACATCACCTGCGTCGAGTAGGGCGACCCACCCCTAGTCTGGTGATACTCGATGGGTGCCCATCCAACATTTTCAGTGGCTTCTAGATAGCCATACGATCCCTTATTTCCTGTCAGTACCTCAGTTCACAAAGGTCTGCTGTCATTCCTCAGTGGTAGGCTGTAATTCGAGGATCACCTTTGTTTCAGTGTTACCTTGCTCCGACGTCGCCGTCAAAAGTTTATTTGTGAGAGAAGTGATCGGGTTATCGACAGAGTCAGTGTTCCATATCCGGGGAGATGTTCATCCTCCTAAAATTTCTGGATCCTTGCATTCTCCTTCTTCGAGGGCCTTTGATTTGCCATTCTCCAACCTCATTCCTCTGTGTACTCATGGCAGCACCTTCTGCCTGAGGGCTCATTAGGTCTGCGATGCAATTGGAGATGTCTCTCTCGGAAATCAGTTTTGTCTTTGTTCCGTGCCATTCGAATGACAGTGAGAATGGGTAGCCTCACCAGTATCTTATGCCCTTGCCTTTGAGTAGTTTAGTGATTGGGAGACATTTGCTTCTCAGCGTAAGTGTGAGGGAGGATAGATCTTGAAAAATGGCAATATTTGCCTCCCCCAATGAGATCTGCGCTGTGAGCCTGGCCTTTTCCAGAATCTGAGCCCTGTCTGCATAGTTATGAAACCGGGCTAGTACTGTTCTCGGGCCACCTAGTTTGCCCCCGGCTCGATGGACCCGGTCAATTTTGGGCACGTCTACTGTGTCATCTTTGAAGAGTAGCTTTAGGATATCTTGTAAAACTTTTTTGAGGTGTGATTCGGATTCCCCCTCGATCTCCGGAATGCCAAAAATACACGTATGTTGTTGCGACGTTCTCTATTTTCTAAGTCGTCGACCTGTAGACAAATGTCTTCTTCCTTATGTTCAATTTCTGCAAGACGTTGGTCTATCTGCATTTCGAGCGTGCTCGATGAGGTTTGGTTATGTTCGACCTCCTCTAGCCTCTCCTCCATTTTATCGATTCTGTTTGTGATTTTATCAATCTTGTTCCCTATGTCCGCTCTCATTCCCTTCATTTCAGTAAGGAGGTCGGCGATATCTGCCCTGGTTAAAGCTGCCTCAAGGCCTTTGGATGCCATGTTTGTGCAGTCAGGAGTCGGCGGTATGTTGGGGGCTTGGGAAAACGTGTACTTTGCCAACTTCTGCTTAGCGTCCATAAATCTGGGGGGCACCGGTGTACCAATAGATGTAACTCTGGCTGCCACCAGGCGGGACCAGAGCGAGCTGGAGCGGCCGGAGTGTCGCAGTAGAGGCCCTTTGGGTATGGCCTATCGGCCCAGTGATTTATTGGGATGCGTCTTGCGAATTCGGAGTTCGCCGGCGGGGTACAGTGCAAGGGTGACTCCGAATGGAGAGAGCGGATGATCTTCTCGCCATTCAGTCTGGGAATCAATGACACACCTGGTACATCCGAGGAGGGCACACACCCCAGGTCCTGGGGGCCCAACCCTTGGATTGTCAGCAGTCCCGTGGGGTATCAGAGCATTCCCTGGGGACCGACTCGACGTGTAGCCAGAAGCCGAGGATTCCCGTGAGTGAGCTATGGCGGTGCTGCGGACCCACCGTCTAACTTCTTTGTCCTCGGGGGGATGGAGAGCTTAGTAGTGTTTACTTACTGTGTGTGCTGTCCACCCGCTTCGACTGCTTTGGTTGTGCAGGGATGGCGCCAGCTCAGCGGGCACCTCAGATCACTCGCCCTGGGCCTCCGGAAGGCGCGCTGGTCTTGTCTTCAAAGCCGCTCAGTGGTTGGGGGCTCACCGGCCGTCTAGGCCAAGTTTCAATCTCGGGGGGTGTTGTTACACAGGTTGGGTGGTCTCTGCCCGCTGCCGGCCTATGGTTTACAAGCCTTCGGGGTATCGCCGGTCTCCGTTTTGCGAGCGCCCATGTGAAGCCGGCACATTGGTGTCCTGGGGGCCTCCTTTGCTGCTCCAAAACTTCTGGATGGGCTTCGTGGGGGGGGGCGCAGGACAGGCGCTGCATCAATACACTTTCCAGCGTTAAGGTGCGGCCTCGTTTCCAACGCAGGGCCTGTATGAAACTTCGGCGGGGCGGCGGGAAGGATTACTTTCACTTTCTGGTTGTGATGTAGAGGATGTCAAAAACATGTTTAGAGCTGCAATGAGATCTATCCAGAACACACCCTGATTCCCAACTGTCTATTTTTAATCTTTCACTTCAATATGTTTCTAAATGAACATCAATCATTTTAGATATTTTCTGGGGACCACTCACATGTGTCTTGCTTTTAGAATATATTGCCTTCAATGCATAAAGTGTAAATGAGTGTTTTTCTTTTTTAATTAATCTGACTCTCAGCTAGAAATGTAGGCTGTTTTCATTCATTGATGTATGGGTATTCCCTGCTTCTAGTAGCTTTATTGTGCTTTATACGGGACATCCAGCCCAGGACCACATTCCATGCATTCTGTTTCTTCATCCAATCAAGTTTAAACTCAAAATGCTATTTCTTCGCTTTGAGAAGGAACTGTCTGGTGTGATTCTTTTCCAATCATTTCACTCTGCTCCTTCTGATGAAGACGTCTATGGAACTTTGAACACTAATTCATTGTGCCGTCTCCACATAATATTTCCAGTAGGTCCAATAAAAGGTATCTAGAGAGCCTAATCAAAAAAGTCAAACTCTTCTCTGTTTTGTCATCAACTGAATACCCAGGAATAATTAAGACCACTTCTGCACAACCACTTTAGTTGAATTACTAGCAGTAGTTAGAGAAAGAATGTATTAAATCACGATGGGACCCAGGGACGTAATTTCACCGATAAGCCAGAGGTAGCAGAAGTAACATCATATGACCCTTCGCCTCTGATGACATCACAGAAAGTGATGTCATTTGACCTCACCCTTAAGTGACATCACAGGAAGTGATGGGACACAACCTGTCAGCCCTTAACAAAACAAGAAGCTACATCATAGCATTGCTCCTCAGTAGACTAAGAAAAATATGGTTACAATATCACTGTAATATCATAGACATTTCATAGAAGAATGGATCACCATTTGTAGCAATAATATCAATGTATATAGGCCCATATTACCAAATTACTGTGAATGTAAGCAGACGTCTAACACAACAACCTGGACTATTGTACATCACACGGGATAAAATGTAAACAGACAGAGCATCTCTAAGAGGCCTAATCCCCAAAGAGCAAGCATCCAGTGCCTGCCAAGTGTCTGGCCACAGAATGGAAACAGCAACTGAGCCACATTATTCCAACCAGAAAAACAATGGCTTGGAGGATTGCCCAGAGCTGTGACAGTGGTTATGAATTATTTGAAACTTTCCAGCCATCACCTTTCTGTTTTGCCTACTTGGTTAGTAACCCAGAGTTTGTTTTGTTAGATGGGAGATAGAGGTGAAGGATGTGTTGCAGGTCACAGTAATTGCAGTTTTTTTTTATTTAATATACCAGCAGCAGCAACTCCATGACATCAACCCTAGAAAAGAACAATTTTATTATTTTCTTTGGTCCTTTATATCTTGCTTAATGCCAGCCTCCTGCAGTGTCTAAGCACTGGAACAGGAACTGAGCTCATTTTGCACTGCATTCTCTTGTTCCCAAAGCAAGTGCGCTGCCCCTGAGTTATCCTTCCAAATATATTTGTTTTGCTTGAGGAAGCAAAAGATGGATTATTTCAAAGGAGGAGGGCAACTTCATCTAAATTAATGATCTCACCTTGCCTCTATCTACAGTGTGCCTGTGGTGCAGGTCTGGCAGATGTGGGTCAGGTCACCCAGTGCTCAGGCAGGATTGGTGGCTGAAGCCACTGGAGCACACCCCTCTCATCACATGCCCAGAGGCTCAGTGGATGTGCAAAGCAGACAACGAGAAACACTGATGTGATTTGAGTTCATGCTGTGCTGTCACTGAGTACTGCAAGATGCACGTACGGATTCCCAGTTAGCTAGACCTAGCCCCCATACCCTTCCTGTTTATACAGTAATGGGTATGAGCTGCACAGACAGCCCCACCTCTGAACCCAACCATTCAGGCATTCTTCACTAATGTACTGCCAACCTGTTAGTGATGGTGGCTTCATGGTTTTTCCTGCATCCCTGTTATTTGTCCGGCTAACGAGATTGAGATTGCATTTACAACTGCCCTTTTCAGGGGCAGCACAGATATCTGCTCTTGGCACTGTCTCTTTGTCCAGTGTCAGGGCTGGCAAGGACAGGTCTAGGGGTAACAGAGGGGGAGAAAGGGGTAGCAGCTTCTACCCTTGGCTACCCCCAAATGACGTCCATGATGGGACCTCTCCTACGCATAACATTAGTAACAACAGTGCATAAGGTGCCATTGGTGCAGGAAGGAGTATACTTTAATTTTCTTTTTTTAAAACATTTTTAAAGTGCCCAAACCCTCAGGCATCAGGGCGCTGTTGCAAACTAGTTAAATGTGACAGGTTCAACAGGGAGCGAACAGACACAAAGGGTGAATGCATTGAGTGCATTGTTCAAAGGGAGGGCCATTTAGGCAAATAACCATGTTTTCAGAGCTTTGTGGAAGGCCCAGTACGAATCCTTATTTAGCTCCAGTGGTGGCAGTTCATTATGATGTGTTGCCATGGCAAATGGGAAACTTGCCCCTCATCCTTTGGCTTTTTGGACTTTAGGTAGAGCTAGTCTGTTGGTGCAGATGGGTCTTACTGGTCTGTTGGACTTGGGTCTTTCTATTTTCTATGAGAGGTATTGAGTGGCAATTTTGCTCAGGAATTTATGTGTGATGCAGAGGGTTTTAAAAATAATCCTTTCATGGATAGGGAGCCAGTGCACTTTTTTTCTGGCTGCTGTGATGCGGTCCTTTTTGGGGATCTTCTGTGCTGCTTGTAGTGCATTGCTTTGGATAATCTGTAGTTTATTTAGGTTTTGTTTGAAGGTTTCTGCAAATAAGGCCTTACAGTAGTCCAGTCTAGCACCCGTTATTGCTCTGCAACTCTCTGTGGTGAGGAATTGTCTGTCTGCATTGATGAGCTTGGCTGTGTAGTGTAAGGAACTGATGGTGGCAACAGTAAAGACAGACACAAGTGATCATAGTTCAAGGGTGTTTATTAAACTGCATAGGAGGGTTTGAAAAACACTTAATCTTAACCTAAATCTAACATGGGAGCAAGCTACAAGCATCAAATAATAATAAGGCAGTCATAATGGCGTCTTGTCAAATAAAAGGGGCCTAAACTAAGAAAAATCTACTGCCAATCCTTACGCTAAATACAAAGAAGAATGTGGGATATTATTCACAAGAAAGAAAGAAGTGTACACAAATAATAAGTCAGAATGTGGTAGCCGGAGGTCTCCGTTCCCCACGTTTTGAGCACGGGACAAGGTTGGAATCCGGAGCACAGCACATGCTCGAGAATTCCCAGCATGAACCAACAGTTCCGCTCTCAGTTATCAGGGCCTTCGGTGGTTAATTCTCTTTTCTACAAAAAGTCTCTACCCTACAAGGACCTGATATATCCAAAATATTAAACAAAAAGTTCCTTCTCGCATGCACATTGGCTGATGCCTTTTCACTGCTGGGTCCCCCTTTTCCAGGCTCAGACTCTTCTCTATTCAGCCTTCCTCTGTTGGGTTCACTACAGCTTCTGTAAACAATCTCTTCTGTGATGTTCACAAATCTTAGTGTCTTTTTAAACAGTGGCCTGTTGTCATCCCTCCGCCGGGTTCACTCATGTCAACACTCTGTACATTGGAACTTCAGACTTCAACCACTTTTCAGCGGCATCCCTCTGTAAGGTTCACTCTTGCCAACTTTTGTAAATCACACAGTGAGGGATTCACTTCCCTTAGTTTTATCTTCATTTGCTGGTCAACAACTTTCGACTGTACGGTGGATTTTGCTAGAACCTTGTGTGACCAATTTGATCCTCTTTTCGCCCCTTTCCCAAGGCCTTCTGGTAACAGTAGTTCCAAAAATAGGGTAATCTCCCAGAGTGTCCTGAGTGAGCACCCAAGTGGTGCCTGACTCCTCTGCTGCTAGGTTTCCCCTCTCATGTTAACAGTTATTTGTACGTTCTTCAATTAGCCGTTTGCTACTTTTGTTCACCATAGTTTGGTTTCTTATTGGCTCTCCCCTCAACTGTGATGAACCACTTGGCTTTTCTTGTCTTTGGTATCAAGGCAGATATCACGGTGGCAAGTGTCTCTCCCCGGCACGGTTATCAGCAGAGGAGGGCTCCGTGTACCATTGACATCTGCTGCAGCACACGCTGGCTATTGTTTGTTATCTTACGATTCCTTCCGTGGTGGTTTCAGGGGCCTGACTTGGAAAGGGCAAGGTCGCTTCTCTCCTTGTCACACTCTCGGTTCGTGCCATCTTTCTCCTCCTCTTGAACTGCCATGCAGAGTTAGCTCTCTCGTTGTGCAGTCTGGCTTGGTCGTATTGTCTATCATGCTCCACCTTTTATCCCTGTGGGGAAGGGAAAGGGCCACCAGGTGTGTGTGATTCTGGTCACTTGCCTGACTTTGCCTGACCCTTATGTTGAGACATAGGAGGTAAACGGCTTGTGTGTTTGTCCGGCATCTTTCATGGTGTGCAAAAGTGTTAATATAGGAAAAGGGGGGAGGTAGAGTGTTTGAGTATCCTACGTTGTAGGATGGGGAAAAGGTGTTATAAGAAGGGGGTACTGTGCCTCACCAGTTGGTGTCCCACTTTCACTCCCCGAGGTCCCCATCCAGGTGATCCTCTCTCACTGGTCCTCCCCCAGGAACTGTATCCAATGGCTGTGTCGTGGCCACCTGGACGAAAGGTCCCCGGGAACTAGTCAGAGAGACACCTTCAGGTTTCTCACAGTAGGCAGCTCGGTAAGCTATCAAGTTGACTTATTTGTTGAGGGAGAGGGAGGAAGCCAGGTGTAAACCCAGTGTTTTTCCACCTCAAAAATCTGGATATTATCTATTCAGAATGGAGAAATTGTGGGTTAGGTTTTTTAGCATTGAAGGGGAGTCCACGATCAGGATCTCTGTCTTGTCATTGTTAAGGCAAAGGTAGTTGGTCATCATCCAGGACTGTATGGTGGTGCAGAACTTGTTGATCATTCGGGAGTCTTCTTCGTACACACCAGAGAGGGGAAGGAGGATTTGGGTGTCGTCAGCGTAGTTTGCGTAAGATATGCAGAGGTCGTCCAAAAGATCAAATAATGGTTTTGTGAAAATGTTGTACAGGGAAGGGGAGACACAAGAACCTTGGGGGGACCCTGCATGGTATGGGGATGGGAGGGGCAGATGCAGTGTCTGAGAAGACTCTCACAGACCTACCTTCTAGGAATGAGACAATCCACAGTGCTGCATCCTGTGGGCAGTTCACTGCATATGCGAGGTGGTGGCAGAGGGTTTTGTGGTTATCTAAATCAAAGGCTGCAGATAGGTCCAATAGTAAGAGGAGTGCTGGTTTGCCTTCATCCTTGAAGGTGTCCATTTGTGTTTTGATATATAATAGTGCTGACTCAGTGCCATGGCCTGGTTGGAACCCTGACTGCCTCATCCCTAGGATGTACTTAGGTTCTAATTAGTTTTGGATCTGATTGTAGGCTGCCCTGACTAGGAACCTGAGCAAGAATGGAACTGTGGTGATTTGGTTGTAGTTGTTGAGCAATGCTGGGTCAATGGAAGGTTTTATCAGGAGGGGGAGGACCCATGATTCCTTGAGGCAAGCTGGAACCTGGTGTGTGGATAATGACAATGACACGTTGAGTTGGTGTATCGGAGAAGTCTTTGATGACTGCTGCTGGGCACATGTCACCTTTACACCTTACCTTAATGGTTTAAGGTTTCTGATGAAGTTTAATGGTTTAAGGTTTCTGGATAAGGAGTTTCTCTGAACCGGAAGGTAGGGGGGCACAAGAGGTTTAGTGGGGGAGGGATGGTTAAGAGGGCAGATCTTAGTTTGTTTTCCATCTTCTAATGAAGAGTACATATTTTTGCTCGCAAGGCATTCTGGATGTTGGTTCACCAGACTTCGTCTTGGGTGATTAGGCTTGGTGGGGAGGCGGGTGTCTCCAGCTCTCTAAGGATCTTGAATAGGTCTTGTGAATTTGAGCTGGCTTTATTTATTCCTGCATCATTGATTTGAGCTTTTCCTGCTGTGATGGCCTGTTCTTAGTTTTTTGCTAAGTTGTTGAAGGCCAGTTTGTGGGTTTCTGATGGGGTTTTTTTCCAAGTGGCTTCCGCTTGTCTTTTTTTTCCCGCAGGGTTTGGAGATCAGTGGAAACCCAAGGGTTGCAGTGATTGCTAGGCTTAGTTTTTTTTAGGGAGAAGAGGGGCTACTGAGTGTATTGATTTCGTCAGAGTGCTTGAGTCCAGTTCTGCTAGATAGTGAGGGTCTGAGGAATTCATGTATTCAGGGGCCAGGGTTGCTAGGTGGGGGAAATGGATTCTTTAGAGATTTTTTTGGAGCTCTGTCGTAAAGTAGGCAGGAGTGGGGGTGGGGTGGAGCTTGTTTAATTGCTGGCAAGGTGAAGGTCAATATATGATGGTCTGGCCAAAGCCAGGGGGTATTGGAAATGATAGTGATCTGTTTGTTAAGGTCTGCTATCCAGTCAAGGTTCCTGCCTTTGTTGTGTGTTGGTGAAGATACGCAGTATTTGAAGCCAAGGTCTGATGGGGCACTCACTACGCTTAAGGCCTGAGAGTCTGTGGGGTTGTTAAGGACTAAGTTGATGTCTCCTAGAAGTATCACTAAGGAAGAAGGTTTGATGTTTTCACCTAAAGTATGCAAGAGGTCTTTCTCAAAAGTTAGTGTGCGGCCAGGTTGTCGGTAAAGCATGTTTATGGTGATAGTGTTGTCGGGGCAGTGACCAGTTTCATGTATAGGCGTTTGCAGTGTCCTTGGGTAGATTGGCTGCAGTATCTTATCAGGAGTGAATCCCTGTGGATGAGGGCAACGCCCCCTCTTCAGGAGTCTATTCTGTCACAACTTCAGGGATCAATAGAGACAGAACCGCCCCAGATGCCGGGTGAAGCCAATTTTCCGTAATAGCCTAAAGGTCCAGTTATTCACATTATGATTAGGTCATGGATATCCAAGACAAGTGCAGTAAGGGATCTAGCGTTGATGAGTGCTCTGTTTAGCATTTGGACTTAAGGTAGTTTCGTACTGCTATTATATGTTAGCGGATGGGGTTGAATCTTAGAGTTCTGGGGACAATTAAGTGGAGATGCCAAGGCTGTTGCATCCAGTACTGCTGGGTAGACTTCCGTGAAGTGGGTGATCCTATTCAAGTGGTGTAATCTAGGGAAGGGCTGGTAGGGTTGGCGGTGTTGCCTAGATCTGGTTTGGTCTTCAAGTGAGGGCTGTTGCTGAGTTTGTTTGGCTTTTCGTAGCTGAAGTAGGCGGTCAAATGCACATTTGTAAAGGGATAACTAGAGTGCAACCTTTCGCTCAAGTTTCTGTTTCTTCTGTAGGTAGGTGCGTGGTATGTGCCTTCTGAGCAGTCCTGGGCGCATGTATTGATAGTTCTGTAACAAAGGGGGTCATTACGACCTGGGCGCAAAGGGATACCGGGCACCGAAATGACACCGGTGCCGGTAATCCCTTTGCACCCTATTCCGAGGTCCCTTTGCGGGTCCCTCCCTTAACGCCTGGTTTTACCAGGTGTTATGGACGGGACCTGAAAATGGATACCGGGTCAATAACAGTACCGCAATTTGCGGTATCGTTATTGACGCCTTCCCCCTTCCCATTGAGTCCTATGGGGGCTCAAATGGGAATGGGGAATGGCTTTTCAAATGGGGACTTACCGGTCCCGCCAAGGTCGGACTGGACCGGTAAGTTCCCATACCACCAAGTCGGTTGGGGTACCGGTATTGGTGCTAATCATGGTGCTAATAGCGCCATGACTAGCACCAACCTCGGAATGAGGGCCAAAGTCTATGGGCCTCATTACACCTTATGCGGTAAACCATGGTGCTGTTAGCACCATGGTTGCCGCCGGTACCATACCGGTACCACCATGGAGAAAAGGGGAATTACCACCCCATTCCAAGGTTGGAGGGGCGGTAATTCCCCCTTTCTCCATGGCCCTTCTCCATTCCCATTTTTGCCCCATGGAGCTCAATGGGAATGGGGAAGGGACTAATTACGGTACCACAAATTGCGGTACCGTAATTAGCACCAAGGTCCTTTTGCGGGTCCCAACTTTCACGGCTGGTCTACACCAGCCGTTAAGGTCGGGTCCCGCAAAGGGACCTCGTAGTAAGGCGGTAAGGGTTTATCGGTACCGGTGCCCTTACCAGTACCGGTAAACCCTTACCGCCTACCGTGTAATGAGGCCCTATAATTTCTTACCTCAATATGGTTGCTGGAGTTCAAGCCATAGAGTCTTGAGCTTAGAGGTGTGTTAGGTCGGGTGGATATGATGGGGTTAATAACGATGTGATTACGGGTTCATAATGCAAAAACCACTCAAATCAATAGACTTTTAAAATAATGTTACACAGAGTCCAACATTGACACAAGTTTTCAATACCTGCCTTCTGTCACTTCCAGACCATCTCGCCAATCAATGCTATGGAAATGTACAGGCCAGCAAACACAGAATATAACAGTGGGATTGTCTTAGTCCCAGAAAATATCAACACACCCTGCCAGTTACGTTTCTCACTGTCCAGGGTCTTTAGAAGAACAGTTTTTTGAAAAAGGTTGACAATGAAAGGAGGTTGCACTTAAATACCCTCATGACCCACAGCAGGATCTATGTCAAGTTAGACCAGAACCAATAACTCTTCCAGAAATAATTGACAAAGAAATCCTAACATATGGCTGGTAAGATAGCTCAGCAGGTTGAGTGCTCGCTGCTGCGATCTGATTGTGATCTGCAGGTCGCAGGTACGAACCCCAGCAAGGCCAACTCAGCCTTTCATCCTTCCTAGGTCGATAAATGAGTACCAATTTCGGTTGGGTGATATTGTATGTAAATATGTTCTCTGTTAAGTGCTTTGGATTAAGGCGCTATATAAATAACACATCATTATATACATAACACATCATTACTAGCACAGCTCAATTAGCACCAGATCACATTTACACCTGGACTAGGTCAGCATCTGTTCTGCTACATCCAACCTTCTGGTTTTCCGTATACAATTAGAGATCAGGCTATTATACGTATCGAATTGTTTCAGTGTCAAAAGAGCAGGGAAGACACAAAACACATCAAACATTTGTTTGGAAAAATTTACATTTTCGCCAGCCTGACACAGCCCAACAGTAATTGTCAAAGGTATGCGACCAATGATTATCTTCTGATATGAAGCAAAACGCTCAGAACCATTTTCAAAAAATAAAGTAGATTCCCTGATCATTTGTAGTCACAAAAAAGATAGAGATAATATTCTCTGAATAGATAATTCAAAATCACTTATATTCTCAATCACGGAAACCGTTTTATCATTGTTAAGCTTGTGGTGTTTATTGACCAAGTTGAGTGGCAGAACACACGATTTTGTGAATATATGCAATAATAGCATTTTGGTTTAAAAGCAAATATCATCAGAATAAGCCAAAATCCTAGGAGCAGAAATGTTGTATACAGCAAATGGCTTGATCGATAAGGCTTCAGATTAACAGCAGCTTTGGCGAGCACCCCGATTTATTTCAATAATAATGATTGTTGCCTTGTAGCAAAAGTACTATGTGTGGGCATGTTGAGTCTGTGCCAGCCAGTGAAGGGGTTTGAGCACAAATGTGATACAACCAACATACATAGCATACATTATTAAAGAGATGTGAAGCTGAACAGACGTAACGTGGAATGCATAGAAGTGTGACCACAAAGAGTATCTAAGTTTACATATGCATTGGAAAATTGGTTTTGTTACATACATGTAGGTTCAGAATGGAAGGTATGAAACGTGCTTCGCTGCTGACTCCTCTTGAGAAGAGCTGGATCACATCTGACTGGAGCTGAATGCACCACACCCAGCCTAGTCCGTGCCTACATGAAGTTACATAACTTTATCTCAGTGTCGAGTTTGTCAGTAGGAAATTAGTTAAATGGTTAGTAAAACATGTGAAAAGGAGAGACATTTAAGATGTGGTTGATCTGAGTGCAGAGGAAAATGAAAGATTTAGGAAAGTTCAAGGTGAGAGCTGCCAGAAAGAAACAGAGCTCTTCTGTGAGGTAAGGAATCGGCATGCACTTTTTATTTTTTTTTAAATCAATTAATCTTTTGTTACCTGTAAAAGAATAAGGGCTTGATTCATAGAAAAAGTGTGAAGTCAATGGAAAGTACTCTGCGCGTAAAATAACTTTGCACCTACCTACATGCAAATGTTTTTTTTGTGCATTCGGCTTATTCATGGAATTATACCAGCAAAGTAATCCTAGGTACAAAGAAAATAGAATTGCAGCCCTGAACAACTAAGACACGCCCCCATGCAAACCAAAACCAGCGACATATACCAACCTATGTGTGTTATTGTGGGGCGATTTTGTCCGTGAATGACTGGGGCCACGAATACTCCTTGGATGGGGAGCGGTGTGTGTCCTCCGAAAGCGTATATACGTGCTGTGGACTCGGCCAGGCTTGGTGGACCAGGGAGTGCATTGTAGTGTTCCGTCGCCAACACACAAACGGACGCTCCAGTGTCTATCAAGACTGGTGTGGGTGTTTCCCCAATGTTAACTGTGCACTTGGGTTGTCGTCTTCTGCCGGGGCCTTCAGCTATACTTGAGATGAAGAAGATTTCATCTTCCTCCTCCTCCTCGGCGATGTTTAGGTCCTGCATTCCTTGATCAATGGATGATACACCCCTAACTCTCCGAGTGCTGCCTCTGCCAACCCTTTCGGGCCCTCTCGACACTGCGACAGGTGCTTTTGCTCTGCACATCCTAGCATAATGTCCTGGTGTGTTACACCGGCCACAGGTTCTCAATTTGGCTGGACAGTCACCCATGTGTGGCAGGTCATACCCAGAATATTGGCACGAGGGAGCGTTGCTATGCCCCATGGGGCTATCACCTCCTCTTGATGTCCACCTTGACTTTCCTGGGGTAGTGCGGCCAATTGCAAAAGCCTCACCTTCCTTTCTCCCATGCGTGACTGCATCCATTTTCGCACCTCTCACGTCAGCCAGCTCATAAGCCCTCCCTGTGTCCAGGATCTGTTGTAGGGTCAAACCAGGCTCCCTCAATACGTGCCTCCTCAGTTTACCGGAGCTGCAGCCCTGCAACAACTGGTTCCGAATCATCTCCTCTTCATTTCCCCATCTACAGGAGCTTGCCAGAACTCTGAGTCGCGCACAAAATTGATCCAATGACTCTTCCTCTCGTTGTCTTTCTGCACCCATGACGAACCTGTCAAAGTCTACATTCGCCATTGGCAGAAAGTGATCTCGGAGCGCTTGCTTCACCGCAGCATATGTCGCAGCCGGAATGTTCAGAGAGTCATATATCTTGTGAACCTCGGCCCCTGCCGAGTACACCATGATTGCGATCCTTTCTTCGTCCTCCGTGATCCCCGAGGCTGTGAAGAACATCTCCAACCTCTTCACCCATAGGAGCCATTTAGGCCCCAACTTGGAAGGAGGGCCAGTGGTATCGAACTCGGGCATGGGGGCTAGAGTGCTGTTCACCCTGCGAGGGATGGGGGCAGGGGCGCCATCCTGTTCCTCTTCCTCCCCCATTCTGCTGCGTGGTACTCACAGGTATGCGTTGAACTTCTTTGAAGATAGGGCTCCGGATCACCCTTGGCGCGATACTTTCCCCAGTACCACTCTTCTTTCCTTCCGTCAAAGTGCCACAACCTTGCAGCTGCACAGGCTGTGGATGGTCCAAAAATTAAGGTTTTTCTGTGCAAATCGCAGGTGGTGCACGAGCACCCTCACGGGTCGCAAACACTGCGTTCCGCGCACAATTCAAGATGGCCGCCGGCCACACGTGTTGGCCCGTGCCGACACGGAGCAGCGTTCTCTTCTCTGGACGCTACTGGAGCGGAGGACTGCTCCCGCACCGTCCTCGTCGCCAGTGTGGTATTGTGGGGCGATGTCAGGCCCCACACGCTGGCCCACACACACGCATCCAGCACTCATACAGAGAGACACGCCGGAGACGTGTTGCTGCTATGGTCTCGGCGCGAACTGCCGGCCGGGACCGTCTTTATTCAGAACGCGCATGCGCAAGCCTCGTTGTGGGCCGCGCATGCGCAATACCGCGTATTAACTACGCAAAACTATGTATCTACCTTTGCGACTACCTTTGCTCCACCATCCTGCACCCAGGAGAAACTGCACACGGTCCCTGCTAGTTAAAGCTGCACCCCAGCAAAACTATGCCAGGTTCCCTGTAGTCAAGGCTGCACCCCCCCCCTGAAACTGTGTACAGTCCACTGTAAATTAAGGCTGCACCCCACGAAAAACTGCATGTGGTCCACCATAAATCAAGGCTGCACCCTGGCAAACCTGCACGCAGTCGCCCTGTAAGTGAAGGCTGTACCACGGCGAAACTGCAAGCAGTCCCACATAAGTGAAGGCTGCAACCCTGCGAAAGTGCAGACAGTTACTCCTACTCTCAGGGCGCCCAAACTTCTGCTCCACACCCCTAAGTCATAACAGTCCCCTCAAGTCCTGACACCACCCATAAGCCCCCCTCACCTCCACCACTACCCAGGCAGCCCCCTCAAGTTCCGAAACTACCCACCACACCCTCACCTCTGCCACTATCCCAGGCAGCCCCCTGACAGTACTCCCCCTCCTATACCCACCTCACCTCTGCCACAACCCCCAGGCAGGCCACTCCAGTCCCGACACTACCCACCAGCCCCCCTCACTTCTGCACTAACCCAGGAAGCCCCCTGACAGTACACCACCCTCCTGACATCCCTGAAACCTCCTTCACAATCCCCAGGCAGCCCCCTCAAGTCCCGACAACACCCACCAGCCCCCCTCACCTCTGCCACTACCCCAGGCAGCCCCCTGACAGTGCATGCCCTCCCCACACACCTCTCCCCTCCGCCACAGCCCCAGGTAGCCCCCTCAGGTCCCGACATCACCCACAAAACCCCTCACCTCCTCCACTAATCTAGGCAGCCCCTTTAAGTCCTGCCACCGCTGAACATCACCCCCTCACCTCTGACACTACCCCAGGCAGCTCCCTGACAATACACCCCTCTTCTCACAAGTCTTCACCTCAACCACAACCCCCAGGCAGACCCCTCAAGTTCCAACAACACCCACAAGCCCCCCTCACCTCTGCCACTACCCCAGGCAGCCCCCTGACAGTGCATCCCCTTCCCACAACCCCTCCCCTCTGTCACAACCCCCAGGCAGCCCTCAAGTCCCGACACCACCAACCAGCCCCCTCAACTCCTTCTCTAATCCAGGCAGTCCCCTCAAGTCCTGACACCACTGAACAGCCCCCCTCACCTCCTCCACTAATCCAGTCAGCCCTCCTCAAGTACCAACACCACCCACCAGCCCCGCTCACATATGCTATTACTTTACGCAGTATACCACCCTACCGGTCCAATGTGGAGCTGCAACTTACCGTAACTTCTCTGGTCTGCCTCCACCATGAAGTATACCTGCCACATAACCTCCACCAGCACGAACAACTGGGAGCAAGCAAGAACAACTGGGAGCGCTGCTGTCGAATCCAGGACTGGAGCATCTCCTATCACTCCCTGGTAGATCAGACTTGGAAGCACCTCAGCTGGACAGCACACTGTTGCACTACCTACACTGTGCGTACATGTGACATGGAAATGCAATGCAAAGTGACATGTGTATAGTGGCCAAGTGCCATTGCAATGGCCTCAAAGCTCTGCAAGTGAATGCCCATGGAGGACTGAAGTACACAGAATTATAGACTGTGCATATTCACAAAGAATGACTGGGTGCATTTCAGCCCATGCAAAAGTAGCCAGGCTAGTATGGGTGGCAAAGTCCCTGTCAGGGACAAAATCATGACAGGTCTGTGTATGGGTAATGGGAAGCCAGTCAGAGCGCGTGTGTCTTAGTGAGACCGGAAATGTGTGCTGCCACACTGAAACATCAATCATGGAACTCAGCTGCGTTCAAGTGACAGACGTGATGCATGACATGAGAGCAGGTAGTGCGTGACTGCAGATGTGTGTGGGTGGGTGACCATGACATAGGAGTGACACAGCAATCTACTGCCAAATGCACAAGTGATGTGTCCAGGCCACCCATCCACAGTGACGCCACTTCTCACCACAAAAACCACAAAGCCAAATACACACAACAGTGAATGAAGTGTGGGCACATACACAATCACAAACAAGTTCCAAGGGAACACCTAAACAACAGTGGGCCTGAAATGAAATCAACACACAATAAACTCCAACTCCAGTAGCAAATGTATATAAGCAATAGAGTTGACACAAGATAAAACACACAATGAAAACATGTGGACCATGTGGCAATGTACATGAATAAGTGGCAATCCATCCCCAATGAGCGACTACAAAAACCATCATGTTACATCCACACATCACCACAACCATACCCGTACATACATCATTACACACACACAACTGAAGCCTTCACTCCAACAACAAAAACACACTGATGCTAAACATGCAGTGCCCCTGCACACAGAATAGAATCTGAAAATCATCCTGTGAACCCTCAAACTGTCTGATGGCAACACACCTACATGTCAGGCAGGTGCACACCCCTCCCCCAGCAAAGATCACAGCATCAACATGACACACACAGTAATGTCATAATAAACATGACCGACAATGAACCGATGCACTGGTAGAACATGAATAAAGTAAATTTGTACACAGACAGAAGCACGAAGCGTGGAATGAACTGATGCAAAACCGGTATTCAAATTGAACTATATACAGAATAAAATGAAGGGAATCTCAAAATAGACCAGGGATAAAAATTCAATGAAAGTAAAAAGTGAAAACTAATCCTAATGAACTATATGCACATGCAGCATGCTAGTCTTCTCTGAACTCTGACAATGCCACCACCGGCGCTGAGTCACATGCAACATCCTCCTGCCTGAGGCGGACCTCCACTGTTGCCTGGAGGGCTTGCAGGGTGGCCACCATCTGCTGCTCTGTCTCCTCTGCCGATCTGCAAGTAGCCTCCAAGATGGCAGCCCACCTCATTGCTCACCTCAGCGCAACTTCAGCCCTGGCCTCCATCACTGCTGCCTCCCTTGCCTGCTGCCTCTCTGCTGCCAGCTGCCTCTAGTACCTTCAAAGCACCAACAACAAAGCCTGCATGACCCTCCTTAGGTCCTCCTACACAATTGGTGCCAAATGCATGCTCAGGGTGGAAACTCCTATAACATTTCGCCTCTGAATCGTCACCACCTGCTGCCGCTGTGCAGAGTGCAAGCTATGGAGGAAAGCCCCCCAACCTGATGACTGTCGTCTGGGGAATACAGCACCTGAACTGCCCTGAGGTGCCTGCTGACTATCCACTGCCTGTGCCTGTGTTGGTGCTGTGGTAGGCACAGTGACCACTGTATCTGACTTCTTAGGGAGCCCCATCTCAGGCAGGGACGAAACCTCAAACTGATGGGACACTGGCGTTGAGACTGGTGCACAGGGTGCCGTGCTGGAATGTGGCCTGGAAGGCACCCCAGAGGATGACTGGTGCACAGAGGAGGAAGTGGCGGAGGGGGTCACTACAGGGACCAACCCACAGAGCCCACCTGAGAGCATTGCTGCTGCCAGCCTGGCCATGAGGCGGCACTGCCGATTGTGATGAAATACAAGCTGACTGCGAGCAGCCTGTATATCATCACGAATTACCACGATCTGCCTCATGAGACCAGCCAGCAAGGGCACCACATGATCTCGGATGGACTCATTGGCTGGAATCAGGATGCTGGTCGGGATATTCAAACTCACAAATTAAAAGCTCCTTTAACAAATGAAAGTTTGTTTCCTTATAGCACTTAGGACGATGATTCTTCAACCCCGGGTCCACCTCTTCCAGGCATCGACCCCTCTAAATCTCAGCTTCCCTTCGTCTTATTCACTATGGCTTTTCTTGCTTTTACAAATCTTAATATCTTTTTACACAGTTCTCCGTAGACATCCCACTGCCGGGTTCATTTTTGTCAACACATTGTTTCTCTTGACTTTTAGACTTTGCCCCTCTTTACTGGCATCACTCGGCCGGATTTCACTCTTGCCATTTCTCAATTCCTTTTGCTTTTAATGTTTGCGGGAATCACTTCCCTAGCTTTCTCTTTAGTTTGTCGGTCAAACACTTTCAACTGTATAGGGATTTTGCTAGACTTCCTGTATGAACACTTTGACCTGTCTTGATGGCTCTCCTATGGCCTTGTGTTATTTTTAGTTTCAATGAACATGGGATCAAGCAAGGTTTCTCCAGTCAGCACCCACGTGGTGCCTGACCTCGCTGGAGCTGCTCCTCCCTTAACAATATTACAGTTTTTGAACTTTCCCTAAATTACTACTGCGCGGTTCTCGTTCAACACAGTTTGGTTCTTATCGGTTCTCTCCTCGACTCACCGGCTGTGATGAACCGCTTGGCTTTTCAGCACAGCTGGAGTCAAGGCCAGTGCCACGTTAACAGGCGTCTCCCTCGGTCCTGCTTATCAGCATGGGCATGCGCCGTATACTGTTGCAACACACTTGGGCTATTGTCCACAGCCTTATGCTTCCCTCTGTTGAGGTGTCACCAGTCTGAGTCTAAAAGGGCAAGGTTGCATCTCTCCTTGTCAGCTTCTTGATATCTGCCACCTTTCTCCTCCATCTTGAACTGCCGAGTCTGGATAGCTGTCTCATTGTGCTGTCTGTCTCGCTCGTACTGTGCTCCCTGTGGGGAAAGGAAAGAGCCATCAGGTGTGTATGATTCTGGTCAATTGCCTGACTTGGCCTGACCCTTGCGTTGGGACATGTCAGGTAAACAGTTTTGTTTTTAGTCCGTTGTTTTCCACACTAGGGACAACTGTTTGTGTTAGAAAACAGGTTTGGGGGGTGGGTAGCGTTGATAAGTGAACTATGGGATAAGATGGGGAACAAGTATCACAAGAAATTATATCCCATCCCATCGTCCAAGGGTTGGTGGTGATCTGGGAAGGGTAGGTTTTGTGAAATGAGTAGGAGGGTTTGTGGGAATTGTAGTTATCGGGCACATTCAACTGAGAGTTTGGAACATTATAATTAGAGGGTTTTGTAATGGCAGCATGGGTGTTTGGGAATGGATCATCCGAGGGATGTGAAGAAGAATGGTTGGGAGTATTCGAGAAGAAACCGGGAAAACATGGATTCTGGGAGATGTGGTTTTCACGTCTAATGGGGTTTGTGTTCCTAGAGGATTTACCAGATGTGGAGGGGTTGGTAGATTTTGATAGGGGAAATAGTTCACAAGGAAGGGAGGTTGATTTGGAGTATCGCTTAACGGTCTCTGATATTTTGTCTTTCTCCCTGGTGCAATGCAGCGTCGCACCTGGGGAAATGCCCCGATCATAACCCTAAACTCCCCTAGCCAGCTGAACCTCCCTCACTCGTTCACCCCGAGGGTTGGGAACTGAGAGTGCCATCACTTCCCTGGCCACCCGAATATGGGATTCTCGAGGCCTGTTGGGAAGAATACCCTGAGGTTTCTCACAGATGACAGATCACATCCCCATCCCTGAGAGGTCAATGCACAAACATGACAGTCACTGACATCCACATACATGTGACACCTCCAGGTGTTGAGTGTGCATGGCTTCACTCAAAAATGTACCACAAATATTTGTGTTCTGCATGTAGGCCCCTCACATGGCCACAACATCGGAATCCGGCATCCTTACAGTCCAAGCACGTGTCAAAATCGACTGACATTGCACGTGCAAGATGAATGGCCCAAGTCAACAACAAGCCACAGTGCACATACCAGTGCATGTACATCATCACACATGGCAAGCATTCACAGGAGGTTGCATGCTGCTGTGGATCACTGCAACACACATGCTGCATACTGAAGGGAGTACCTGCACTCATGCATGCCCATGCTCAACACACATAGGGCCTCGAAATGCGGCTGTAAAGCTTCACTGTAGCTAAAAATTGCCATTTTCGGGCTGTTTTCTGATGATTTCAGTGCTATTTCCCAACGGGGATTTAACGGCCACCCGCAACTCGTGATCCGGTACAAATTGCGCTGGACTGAGTTGTGATGGTGCTATTAGCATTGGGATACCGCCCAATTTATGATGAGGCCCATACTCTGTAGAGCTGTGCACCATATGGCTACTCACCAGCAGCCTGTAGACGTTGTGCCCACTCACAGATCTGGACATGGAGCTCTGGGTAGAACCTTGCAAGGACCAGCATATTGGCAGATGAAAACTTGAAGCAGCTCACATGGTGCACCTCCACGGTGGCACCTGCCTTGAGGGCTGATTCATCCTTGGCATAGTTGTTGGTATACAGGTCCTCCTATCGCTTCTGCAAGGTCTTCGGGGAATGGACTGCCACCCCCTTCATGATGGCATCCATGATGTGAACCCAGATTTGTTTCCATCTTTCCTTTCCCAGATGCATGATTGGGTTGAAGAGAGCATCAGAATTCTCGAGGAGGCAATCCACCAGGAAGCAAACTTCATTGGAGGCGATTGCCAGCCCTCTGCCTCGCTGCCGTGGGGGTGCTGCTCGGTGATGAGGAGGATGGACCAGACCTGGCAAACCACGAGGCAGATGTGGGTGGGCTAACTGGGTCCTGAAAATGGGTTTTGGAGTGGTGGTGGAATGAAGAGTTGGGAGTCCAAGATAGAAGACAAGGGGGTCACAGGGCCTGACAGGCCAGACACAGGAGCGCAGGAAATGGTGGATCAGCAGGCACTCCAATGCAATGCAGGTGGGAAGCAGGCACTCACTCTCAGCAGGCAACAGCAGATGGCAAGGTTGGAGTCAGTACAGGGCAGGAGGAAGCAATTGTAATGGCGCTGGAGACAAGAGAAGGGGTGTTGAGGTGTGTCACGTCTGAGGCAGCTGAATACAGAGTAATGGCCTTCAGCGCGTGAGTTACGTGGTGCATGCAGCATGCCTATGTGGCTTACGCGGTACACAGCAATGACAGTGATATTTAAGAGGTGTGACGTGCATCACTTGTGCGCAAGAAGGTACGAAGACGTACCAGTTTCACATACATGCATTTGGTGGTGCTATGCAGGCTGTTTCCTTCAATTAACGTGTACAGCATTTTTCTTTGTGGGGGTTGCCTCTGCGCATTCGCGCTTGTATTTGTGTCCATTTTGAAGCCAACGGTGTATTGCATATGCATTTTTTTTACTGTGTTTGGTTTACAACAAACCTTTACAAAATGACATTTAAAAATTCATTTAGATTCACAAATCACAAATACCACTGCTTATCAATCTATAGATCATCACATTACATTTATCATACACAATTTATGTAAAAACAAAACATTAAAATACAAATAACATTTAAAATGGTTAAAACAATTGTTCCAATCGAAATTTAGAGCCAACTGCCACGAATCATTTCATGTTTGTTAGGAGATCGGCACATTTAGTAGTCAGGGTCATACATGTTTACATTAATTCAACTCCTTCAAAAGCTAAGACCTATTTCTAGGTGTAGGCAGTCATAAATTACACCCAATTTGCTTTTCATCTCGAGGAAAAGAAAAAACACACAAATAAACTTGCAGGTATACTATCATAGAATGAGACTCCAATTTGTTAAGTATATTACAATGTATCCTTAATGCGTGTGGAGTTAAGAGCTTATAATGATACCTTTGTACTTTGTCGTGGGATGTCATAACTGTTATATAGATCTAGACTTTAGTCTCCATCATCTCAAGTAGTTCTTCCTCAATGATACCCAAAATCGTTACAAGTTTTAAGATGAGTATTTGGCTACTGCCCACATACATCTACTCCATGTCAATTCCCTTGACAGCTCTGATTTAGTAATGAGATATGAATAAAATATTCTGGTCCTAGTAACCTCAAAATGATCACAATACATGACCAGATGTTTCATGGTTTCCTTTTCTTGCGTTGTACTACAAAAGTGACAATTACTTGTATTGTCATTGACCGTTTTATTTTCTCAATATTGAATTCTTAAGTTTGTGGGGAGTTGATTCAATTTATAGTGCATATACATGTTCCTTAATTTAGCACAGGGAAATGTCATAATGTACATTGGTCTTTCACCCCATTTCCTCAGAAATGTACAATATTCAGGAAACGACTTATAGCCGCAGACTTTATCTGTCAACATACACCATTGGTAGCTTTGAAATGTACGTTTGCAGCAAGGTAATCTTGCACATAATTCTTCACTTGTAACCAGTGTAGCCTCTAAGATTCTTTTGATTCTATTTGTAATCTTTGCTATTGAAGGTACTTTTGTGTCATTGACCATGAGATGTAGCTCCTCATACATTGAGTTTTCAGGCAGCTCTAAGAATTTAACTTAATGATTCATCAAACGCCAATTCCATTTCGTAGATAGAGGTAAGAGACCCAACTCGTGACATATAATCGCATTAGGTATTGAGGATGCCAGAACAAGTACATTTTTCCATAGCCTTCCTTGTAATATATCAAGATAGTAATCCATCTGAATTAAACAGATATCAAGAGCATAAAGAATAATAGGTTTGACTTTTAATAGGTAAAAGTGGATGAGTGGTAACAAAGAGAACACCCAGTATTTCTTCAGAATAATTTTCATTTGTGATGTCAAATGTTTAATTATATAATGTGTTTTTTTTATTTTGGGATGCCAATGCACATTGTGTACTGCTTTTTCTACTTTTCTAAGCTATCAGGTTATTGTGCATGCAATATTTGGCTGTTGGAGTCGCACTGCATTTTGCATACCTCTTTTGTTCTTCTTTTGGAGTATCGCGTATGCATATTTTTGATAGTGGGGTGCCACTGCGTATCGCATACTGCTTTTTTATGTTGTGGGGATCCTTGGAGCCTTGCTGGACCACAAATCTACATAGTACATCACATAGAGTGTCCCCTTTCTTATTTTTCTCTGAGCATCATAGTGGTGTGCTTATCATTCATTCATTCATTTTGCCCGCACTATGAGTGGTAAGGTCCCAAAAGGCAAAGGGGGAAGATGGTGATGCCCAG
This sequence comes from Ambystoma mexicanum, assembly GCF_040938575.1. Lineage (NCBI taxonomy): Eukaryota > Metazoa > Chordata > Amphibia > Caudata > Ambystomatidae > Ambystoma > Ambystoma mexicanum. Next base: position 830,380,665 of record NC_090929.1, read on the forward strand.
GAGGACATGGTGTGCCTCTGCCCACGAGTGACACAGTACCTGTAAGTGGACATGGTCGGAGGCTGACAGGTGAACCAGCATCACCTAGGGCCACTAGGTCCAAGAGGGGACGCCCTGCAGATCAGCAAGAGGCTCCACCTCAAGAGTCGGTACAGGATAAAGGCCCACAGAGGAAGAAGCGCTTCACTGACGAGGAGCTTCAGTACCTCGTAGATTATGTGATGGATCACTGTGAAGAGATGTTTCTCTTTGCGGGCAGCACCTTTACTCCCGCACACCGAATGCGCATTGATGACATGTCACAGGACTCATCAACACCTGTGGTGTGGAGAGGCACACTGCTAAAGAGGTCCAGAAGTGGATGAATGATCTCATGTGAAGAACCAAGCAGAAGCTAAGTGACAAACTGGCCTCTGCATAGACCACTGGAGAGGGGCTAGCAGAGGAGGAGCAGCTGACTCCAATTGAAGAGGGCACCCGTCTATTCATTAGCAGTGAGCATGTGCAAGGCGTGGGAGGCCTGGAGACCTATGTGAATACATCTGGTGAGCGGACAATTATAGTTGACCAACCCACATATGTGTAGTAGTACAGTTGGCTGCAGGTGTCAGGCATCATTGCCCAATACATGTTTGCTACTGTGTACACTTTGGTCATATGGACTGTGTTTGTTGAGGTGGCTATGTGGTTCCCATGTGTGGCATATGTTTGGGATACAGTACACATCACTGCCTACTGGGATTCACAGCTGTGACAGTATATGTAAGCAGGGTTGTCATGAGCCATATATGTGCACATTGCAAGACCCAATGATGTGCTTCCATGACAGGCACACATCACCCACAAGGCACACCTCTGTGTCATGAAAAGAAATACCTCATCCACTTAAAGTAATCAGTGCCACACTAATGGGGCCAGTATCTTTGCATTGTACATCAAGTACATACAATATATGTTGTTGAAACACAGCAGTTGCTGCTGAGGTGCATGTTTGTTCTGTCACCTGCACTTATGGAATGCCTTGTCAGAATGCATTTCTAAGCTTCCTGTAATGACACAATGTGGTGTGACCAGCCTGTCGGGGTATAAGTGTCCACAGTCCACTGCCCTGTGTAGCAGGTGTTATCTGGAAACAACTTAACATGTATATTGCAAGGGGCAACACTAGACCAAACATAGGTTATATCACTTGATGGTGGTTCAGCATTCCAAGGTGGGCAATGTGTTATTCTCCCATTTAACTGTCTGTTGAAAACCCATGAGAAAGGTTAGGGGGATGCATAACACTAATGAGTGTACATGTCTGCTTTTCATGTCATGTATGTGCATTTTGTAATTTCATATACGATAATGGAGCTCTACACTCAAATCACCAGTCTGACATGAAAAGCCTGTATGTGGGTATCAGTGAATACATGACAGACAGATGCCTTGTGCTTTCATCACTGTTGATGACTCTCCCCCGAACATTTGTCTGTGTACTTGAGACATACATACTTGTCCAGACATGTGGATTTAATTGGATATGGAATGACATGGCAGCAACATGGTCCACTCAGATGTGGCATGAGGGCTCTGTTGCTCCATGTCTCATGAGAACTGAAGATGAGGATGTGCTGGTTCTCAATCTGAACAGGCCCGGTCACCAATACAGACACATCTTAATTGGATGATGCCCATAGACAGGTTATGATACCCCAAATACAATTTCACAACCATTAATGGCCTTTAGCAGTATGAATGACAAAACCGGCTCATGATCTGTTGTATGGGGTGCAGGTTTACACAGCCACTGCCTCCTCACCATCAAACATGCCTCAGGTGTGAATCCTGCACAAAAGAGCAGGCCCATGCTTAATATGACAGTGCTGGAATTCACATCTAAACATGGTATTCAGCCAGTGAATACCATGTTGTGGCAGTGTGTTAAGGGGGTTTAGCACAGTGGAGTATAAAATCTGAGGTTAATTCTGTGATGTATTCATGTGAGGAATTGTGGGTAAAGTGCCGCACACTCGTAGTAGATGCATATGGCAAGGTTCCCAGTGCACCACTGTATGTACAAGTAACACAGAGCTGGCTCAAGGGAGTATCAAGTTGTGTGGTCACACAGGGCCACAGCGAATATGGTGCCCAGCAAACATACATAATGTGAAGTATCACTTCACATTGTGTGAGATGACAGTGCCCTTTACATGGCAATGTCATTCAAAGCGACAGTTAATGGCTGTCACTCACGGACTCATGGACAGTCATTGACTGACACTTCACATGACACTGTCATGGAAAGGGTGCTATCACACACAATGTGAATTGCTGCAGCCTAATCTTGATTTGCCCTAGGCAACAGCGGGGGACTCACGCCCACGTGAATTCACAGACAGGGTGGTGGCAGACCTGGGGTTGGCACTGATGTGACACATCAGACAGTAACAGTCATATGTGTTCACACATTTTGGGCCAGCACACGGAGGCTTTGACTGAGAGGGTGTTGATTTGGCCAGCACACTAATTATTGCTGCACACATATCACATTGTTGATTGTACATGGACTAAGACCTGCACTATGACACAATGCAGCTGTCTTAATCAAGGTCCAGAGTCACATTCAGGAGACATCTGGCAGGGGTTGGCATGTTGGGGGGATGGAGAGAATATTGATGGTTTTGGAATGCATGTAGGTCATGTCACAACACATCCACTGGAGCACTTTGGCAAAGGCATCACAGTTTGCCTTCTCAGGCATGCTCCATATGTGGCAATGAAGTGAAAAGAATTAACAGTCTACATACAGGAATTGACATGACATGATAATCAACTACATAGTTTATATCATGTAATGTGTGTCATGTTTTTATCTTGAAAGAATATGTGGATTTGGACAGCTGACTGATGCCTTGTGCTTGCCTTCAGAATTACAATGCCCCATGTGCAGTACCTTTCCCTGAGTACTGAAAGAATATGGTTGTTGTATGGGCCATCAGTCAAGAGTAGCCCACGCATTTATGGCTATTTATACACTAAGGGCATGGACTGGGCACTGTGGGGGAGCAGGCCACATGGTGTGTGTACTCCGGAGCATCAAAATGTTAGTGTTCACCATGCACTCTCCATTGTGGGATACATGATTATGCATGTATGTTTCTCCAGTGGTGTAATCAGAAGCAGTTGTGTGGGTCCGCACCTGTGTGTCTTGAGGTCTGCTACCCAGGAAAAGGCAACCACTGCATGGACCATGAAACTGGGCACTTTGTACGTGTGGCAATCGCATGCAACACACATGTGACTTTAGACATTCACAGTGTCTTACATGTGTTGTGTCCAGTGGATGAGACAATCATAGCTCATGCAGTGTAATTATTTCTTGGCCATTTCGACACAGTATTCCAATAACTTGCCCTGCTGGCAGGTGAGCATGACTGGGCAACAATGTCTGTGCATAGTTGCTTGAGGGCCTCTTTGTGGCGGGGCTACATGTGCATGCCCAATAGTTGGTCACTGTGTAGCTCATTGCACATATGGAGTGTAATTGTTGCAGTGGACCTGCAAACATGCCTTTGTCATTCACATGTCACAGTTCCCTCACACATGTACACAAGACATGTGACTGTGTCCATCCATATAGCTTGTGGTGGTCAAGTTTGCAATTGCGAATGGAGATATCATGCCAACACATATGTCTGCATGGAGCAGCTGGCATCGGAAATGCAGGACACATTTCCACGTGTTGACACATGTGAATCTCTTGGTTGTGCATGGGATAACTGATGATGCACAGAGCTCAAACCTTCCACTCATGTGTCTTTCTGCCACTCATGTTTGGGGGTATGTATGTACCCATGGACACACAGACCATGCTATGTTGCACTGCTGATATGCCCGGATATGACATCGCCTGTCAGCAAATGCCATACATCTGTGTTGCACAGCTCACAGTGTGCTAAATTACAATCTGTGATGTTTGGGTGTCCAGCTATTTCGTGGCTGTTTGCATTGTAATGCACATGTGCATATTTTTCAGGGAACCCATGACTCAAAATGTTGTTGTCTGTCCATGTGCAGTTGTTCATGCAGTAGATGCACAGGAGGAGAAGGAGGAGGAGAGGAGGAGGTTGTACATCGGTCCATCAATGGAGGCTGTGGTTTTGTACGCCATGAACATCCACATGTGCTACATGTGATACTCAATCATGCTTGTGAATCTTCATACTCTTCTGACTCTTCAGGTTCGAAATGCAGAACCAATTGTCGATGACTCATTGAGAGACAAGGTCGGTGTCCTAATGGGCAGGTCAGATGGAGCTATTGTGTCTGCATAGATGCACCAGGCTTCACAAGGCTAGTCAGTGGTAAGCTCCACGTCCATGGTGGGTATGGCTGCAAGAATGCCCTCCCATGAGTTGGGGTCAGATTCTGGGACTGATGTCCAACTGGGGTATGCAGACTTGCAGCCAGTCACATGGGCCGTGCAGCAATCAGCCACATCTCTTGCATTGCACTGCCATTGGCCCCACACACGTGGTTTATGTGAATGCAGGAGAGACAGTGTGGGAGCAGGAGATGTTGGGTGCAGCCATCCGGCATGGCAATGTGTTATGTGATATAACTGAAGGCAATGGTCATCTGGTTGAGAACATGGCCACACCAGCGGCCTGGGTAGCTCAACAGCAGCAAGCCTTGCCCATCCTGAAGATGAGAATGCATACTGAGATGTGGTCCTCAATGCTCTCCCACAAACTGGGTATGGGGGGCAACATAACGAGTTGACGGCTGATCTGAAGTGTCTGCAGGACTCCCTGCATGCAGATGCTGCAGGACATAGAGAAGCCTTGAAGCAGGAGGTGTTGGCATCTAGATCGTCCAATCGCCGTGAGATTGAGAGCTTGAGGGCTTTACTGCACGATGAGCTTTTAGCCACAAGGTCCCAGCTCCATGTGGAGATGAATGACTTGAGGCAGACACTGTTCCAGCAAATTGATGCATCACGAGTGAGCTGACATGAGGACTCTGTTGCAATTTGGGAGGAACTACATTGCAACCTCTCTGCCATTGTGATGCTGGTACATGCATCTGTATCATGGGATGCAACACCACCTGATAATCCACTGCAGGATGGTAGTCCTGGCACACCCACACCACCTCAACCACATGTCCCATGATGGCAATGAGCGCATGGAGGGCCATTTTTGATTTTTCTTATTGGTGTTGGTTTTATTTTGTCCATTCATGTGGACATGGACATACCCCCTCCCCCTCCAAGATGGACATTTATTATTTTGGACCTGACCAGTGTGGCCTGTTTGTTTTGTACCTTGAGAGATGTGTTGTTGCCCTCTTAAGGGAATTATGAGTGATGCACTGGATATGCTGCCATGCACAGTGGTGTCAACCCCCATGGATCACTTGACTGCAACATGATCTCATGTGCAGGTGACGATCATTGAAATGCCTTCTTGGACATATGTGCAATCTGCATGTTTTACTTATATGGCTGGTGAAATGCAATGCCACATGTTGCAGAGATCCTGATTCAACCAGTGACTGAACTCCATTACAGGTCCATCCAGCACCCTTTCACCTCCCTAGTGCCCATGCCCACTGCCGGGCACTGATCCTCCATTCACAAGTGCGGAGGAACAGTTTCCGGTGAAGGTGATGTCGGAATCACATCAGGGCAGCTCTGTCAGCAGATAAGGTTGTGCATTGTCCATCATGTCAATGTGTGTTTCAGTGTGCACTACATTATTCACAAGCACTTGCACATGTTGGATTTTAACAGGTTGTGTGATTATGTAATTGTGAAGGTCAATGCAGATGTGTGTTTGACCAGATGTTTGTGTGTGTGTGTCACCAAGAGCATTCATGCATGTTCAATGGCTTTCAGGTTGCACTTCCGCAAAGCACAGCAGGCTCAGAAGAATATGAAGTACTAATCCCACTTGAGCCATTGGCAGTATTTGACACATTCTACAACAGCCTCCTGAATTCTCGGGACATGTTGACACTGCATTGTGATTCTACAGCTCTTCCCTCAATGACCATTCTGTGGTCTTCTTCCTACCACCCTTCACTCCCAATGTGTGTTCTAAATGGCACTGCTGTTGTAATCTGTGCCCACTCTACTCTTCGACTTGTGCAGGAGCCCACTCCACTACCTGATCCACTCACATGGCCTGCGCTTCTACAACAACATGTCTTACACACACACCCATTCAATGATCACCAAGACCTTGTCTGTTCTCATTCATGACCTTGCCTCTGTTCATGCAGATGTGCCCATATGTCTCCTTGAAATACACAGGAAAGGCTTAGCACCCTTGGTTCATCTAGGTTAGTACTGGTTTGCACATGTGAAACTCTGCCTGATTATGCCTGTGTTACCCATTCAAGTAACTTGTTTGTTGTTGTTTTTCTGTATGTTCTCTACTCTTCAATGTATTGCATTCCTTTTGTTTCCATTATTTGTAGCAATTGGGCACTGTGTGTGGCTGCATTGTATTTGTATGTACATTATGGGCACTTGTATGTGGTACATCATACCCTCCTCACAGCTTATGTTCATCTGTTGTCCCTGTAAGTGTTTGCAGTACACCCTATGATACCCGCACCATTCCTGGGAATGCCTCTACCGGGTGTGTGATCTGATGGAAGGGGAAGCAACAGCAGGGAAGTTATGTCCTGTCCATGAACTGTGGTGTCCAACGGAGGGGGTGTTGGTGGGTGGTGCAGAGTCTGGAGTTATGGTTGAAGGGACTTATTTGCATGGATGTTGCAAAAATGGGTCTCTTTCTGGTTAATATGCCATGATGTGTTGTGCATGTTGCTTTTTTGATGAGAAGCCGAGTATTATACTTTCACAGGTGGCCTTTGTTTTCCAGCCTGCCCTTCGCCATCACCCCCTATTGTACTTCTTTACTGTCAACCTGTGCTATTTCTCCATCAATGTGCCTTCCATGTTTTCTGCCCCTGATGGTTTTTTTCTCTATCTTTCTGTCTCCGTCTTTCTCTCTTAACCCCTTCTCTCTGCCCTCACCCACTGTAACAGCCTCCATTTCTCTCTGCATCTCCACACCAGCCAGAATCGTCCTTTCTATGCAATTCCTCTCTTTTTCCGATCCACAGCTGCACATTCATCACTCTATTGCATCTCTCCCTCTTGCCCTATTTCATGCTTCCATCTGCTCACGTACTTGTACTTCCACTCTCTAGACCTTCTACTCCTCACTTGGTGTCCCTTTCCCTTCCCTGCTTTCAAGGGTTATCCAATGGCACACATGGCACCTGGCAGTGGGTGTGCACAACTTGTATGCCCACATCCCAGGACAGACTAAACCCTGTGTTCAGAGTGCATGTCGGGCTGTGGTGTAAATTTGTTTGCTTCACTGACATTGATTACTGTGTAAATGTGTTTATTTTGTTATTGCATTCATTGTTGTTCACGCTCTGTGATTTGGCCTTTCGGCCTTTCGGTCGTTGGCTGTCAAGTAACCTTGTTCCATACGTGAGTAATCAAGGTTGCTCTGTTTTCTTTTTTTGTTACTTTTGTGCAATGCATATCTTTGCAAGCTAAGAATGTTATTTCTGTTGAAACAGTGTAGATGCGAGACATGTGGGTACCTTGTGCTGATATGTTCTAGGCACTCAGGAGGGCACAGGTTGCGGTGCCATTGGTGGCAGAGAGGCTGTCACCGTGGGAGGTGTTTTTCATTGCATTGGCATGAGGTGAGCAGGTATGGCTGCATGGGTGTGGGCACACATGGGGTTGGGAGGCTGGCAAGTCAATGCTTACATTTTTTCAATTGTCATGCCTGCCACTTGGTATCCAATTCACTCACCTTTTCATGGCATGTCTACCCACATTGGCAGTCCTTTCCTGGCACTTCGGCGCTGTCTGGGGTTGTACTGGCCAGACTACTCCACACCCAGCATGGCAGGGCAGGCCATGTGGCGGCTGCCCTGTTTGTCTGACTACAACAGGGTCGATGTTCCTCTCCCAGTCACCAGGAACACCCTATATGCCTGGTACTGATATTTTGCATGGCAACATGTACCATGTACGGTAGCCCATCAGCTATTTTGATGCCTGTTGACAGCTGCTCAGTGCATCTCAACACTCCCTTCCGTTCCAAGGTCATTGGTCCCCATTCAGTCCAGTCCTTCTGAGCTCTGCCTTCCCTTCCTGTTGCCTGTTCCTGCTCCCTTTTGTGTGCCAGTCTGCTTGACCTATGTTTCTCATTCCTTACTATTGTCTGCTTGTCTCTTTTCTGCTGTTACCTCTGTGCCCTGCCTTCCTCTATGATTGCTGCCTGTTTGCCCAGCTGCCTTCTGCTGGATCCTGTCTTCACTGCAATTGATGAGAAGTTCACCATTCATCATCTTGGGCATTCCATAATTGGCATACTGCCAGTGTTTCCAACACTGTCCTGATGCCACATTAATCAGGGGATGCTGAATCGTGGCATTGGGAGGGCTTTCAAGGGTATCCTGGGTTTCCAACCTCTCAGCGATCTCTATTCAGGCGTTTACGCGGTGTCATTCTGACTACAGCGGGATCTGAAGTATCACAATGACCCCTCATTGGAACAAGGCGTAGGTGGGATCTAGTCCTTTACAGCATGACACTCAGGGGGGCAGTCAGTAGAGGTGTAGTGGGTTTTGATGGTGTCACTGTGTGGGGTGTTTTTTCATTGTGTTGGCCTGAGGTGAGCATGTCCAGCTCCATGGGTGCAGGGGGTGTCCGGTCAAAGGTTCGACATCAAAAGGATCGAATGACCAAAGGGTCGAGGTAATAGGATCAAAAACCAAAGGGTTGAATTTCTTTTTTTTAAATATATTTTTTTGGGGTTTTCGTATAGTAAAGAAAAAGTGTTTTTTGCACCAAAAATGGGGGTTTGAGGAGGGACCCCCCCCCCAAAAATAAATAATAATAAATTCAACCCTTTGGTTTTCGGTCCTTTTGATTCGACCCTTTGGTCATTCGAACCTTTGACCTATAACCGGTGCAGGGACACATGGTGATAAGAGGCTGGAGAGTCATTGTTTGCTGTTTTTGCATGGCACTTAGGGGGGCACAGGTTGCAGTATCATTGTGTGCATGGGTGTGTTGCCTGATCTGATCTTATTTTTATCTTCTGAGGCTTAATGCAAGGGAATGTGGTTGCTGCTATTCAAGGGAACAGTGCTGTGGGATGCCTGCAAGCAACACCTTGGCAGTGTAGGCTGGTCCGGCACCTACGGAAAGGAGGCATGGATGAATTCCTGGGCACAGCTGGAGCAGGCTCGCAAAGGGAAAGATATGAGGTAAGATGTGCATCTTTCTTAAAGTGATCTTGGAATGTTCTCAGTCTGTTTGACTATTTTGATGTAGATGTGTACAGTGAGCATTTATGTCAGGGAATGGGGTGGCCACTCCACCTATATATTGTTACGAGACATACATAGGGTGGCCAGGGCAGTCCTCACAAGTGTTAGTTACTACTTTCATTTAGTGCAACTTGTGTTGTCCCATGTGTTGTTGGGGGTCTGTGTGCACAATAGTTGGGTGGGGGGCATGTGAAAGTGGTAGAGGATTTTGTTGATAGTGCTGTGTGCTTTGGTGTGAGCAACATGGATACAGTTGTTTACACTTGCTATGACTGAGTCATTGCTTTGTTTAGTTTATTTTAAGGATATGGACACACACAGTTTGACTCTCCCAGACACACATTGTCAGGGTGTTGTTATGAGCACGAAGGATTAGCCCCAATTCATCACTGAATGGCACCAGGGATGTGGCTTCACTTTGTGTGCTCCACATGGGCAGGTATTCATGTGAATTGTGTTTACACAAGCTGATTGCATGCAGCCTCTCCCTGTGCCCTTTGGCTGACCATGGGAATCTCTGGTGCCTGTGGTTGAGGGTGATGTCCCTCCTGCATCTCTACTGGTATGCCACACTGTGTGGCAACATTGTGCAGGACACAAGCTACCACAATGATTCGGCATCCTACTGGTGGGGCATATAGAAATACCACACCAAAGTGGTCAAGGGAGAGGGGAATTGACTTAAGCACCCCTAGTGGCTATATGTTCTGCATTGCACCTTACCTCAGCTGGCGTGGCAGGATTCCTGAATGGCATGAGCAGGAATGTTAAGAGCGGGTAGGCACTGTCCCTTGCAAATGTGTAAATGGTTGTGAGTGGCAATGATTATCATGGACAGTTCTTTAGTGTGTCATGTGACTGCATACATGTGCATGACAGTTGATACTCACCAATGAGCCAGGTGTTACCAAAGGTTTATGATGCCAGGGTGTGGTCCAGTGGTGACTGTCCGTAAATGAAGCTGTCATGTGTACTTCCGGGAAAATTGGCATTGACTTGCATGATGACTCTGTTGGCATCACAGATGACCTGTACATTGATAGAATGCCAATGCTTCTGGTTGCAGTAAATTACCTCCATCAATCGGAGGGGCTGTAGAGTGAAATGCATGCAGTCATTAGCTCCAAGCACACGTGCTAAGTGTGCTGTGCCATAGTACTCCTGGTACACTCTCTGCCTTTCCTGCACTATGTGGTGCATGTATATGTCCCTACACAAACACACGCATATGATGTGATGCAGGCCAAAAACTGCTGGAGACAGTGGGATTGTTTGGCCTCAGATATGCCACCAACAATGGCAGTGGTACGCTGAAAGGATCCTGTGGCTATGAAATGGAGGGCTGTCAGCACCTTCTCCAGGGGTCGGAGGGCATGGGAGCAGATATTTGGTGGTCTTGCTCCCACTCCCTAACCAGGTCTAGGATCACATGGATAACATGGGGTGAGAACATGTACCTTGCATACAATTGGTCATCTGGCATCCCAAACAGCGTGGTGCATGTTGAGAAAATCTGAGGCCTATGCACTCACCTCCTCTTTCTATGGCCATGTATGATGGCTCGCAGTATAGCTGCATTCATCTTGGCTGCGTGATGTTGGAATGGCGTGCATTGTGAGCTTTTTACACATTAGTCCCTTTGCACATTGTACTTTGCATCTCCTATCATGTGGCGATTGGATAATGAGGTTTGCATGTTAATTTTCTGCACATGATGTTGTGCGTTGAAATCCATGAATTCGGTTATGTTTGCGCTTGACTGATTGTGCAATTTCTTTGTGTGGCCTGTCCCTCAACACACCCACGTTATTCATTGTTCTGCCTCATTTTGCCAAGAGAAGGAGGAATATGCATGTTCCGTCCCCTATTTATTTCTTGCCGTAGGCCCATGCCACACTTTGCGTGGAGTGTCACACGCAAGGCACTCGACTACACGCAATGACGTGACGGACCCATGAAATTCATGGAAATATATGCAAAGTCCGATCCATGACTTGGGAAGAGGAGTTTTGTATGATACATTTCAATGAGTGGGCTATTTTAAACATATATGAATGGGGCTCTGAACTATAGAGGATGAAGTACATCAAAGGACATTTTTCTTAAGCGGGAAGACCGATAAGAAAAGGTGACTCGTTTGTTTTTCGTTTTTGTGAAGTGATAGCTCTTTCTGTGGTTGGTACCTGGGACTTTGGCGATTGCTGTGCCAACAGAGTGCAAGAGTGTGAGAGCGCTTGTCTGGCTACTACTGATATGGAGATCTCTTTGTGCCAGCTTGTCCTCCCTTTCAAACTGATTTTCTAGAGAGGGGGGATCCCACCTTACCCATAGGTGCATTAACACTAGGAAAAATAAGCGATTTTCCATATGTACATGATGTAAATGGGTACGAGGAAAAAAGTATTTGATGGTGCGTACACGGCCACAAGTAATTGTGGAATCCAGAGCCCAAATACATGGGAATATAACATGAGAAACATCACTACAAGGGCAAGTGAATAACTTGCAAGCGGATGTGTTCGCAATGTATTCTACATAGGCCTTTCAACAACGTTCTTTTTCTCAAGGAAAACCTTTGCTAAAAGTGTATCAGAAAGCGGTTTTTGATAGAAATGAATACATTTGCTGCTTTCTCGTTTCCTTTTTTCTTGCTATCGGCTTGCATTCACCAGGAAAAAATGTTTCTAATTTAAATTGCAAGGCACATGAATGTGAAACATCTCTTTGAGAATTGTTATTTTTTGGTACTAATTGCACTGAACTTTTGCGCTACCAATTTCGTTGTCTTAGTGTGCATATGAAATGTGTTTGCATAAATAAGTGGAATGCATATTCCGGTTCATGAGCACATGCTATTGACAACATTACAAAAGGCAAGGTTTATGGCCGGACATCTCCATTTGTTAGTTGTTTTTGTATATGGGACAACGAATGCTCTTTGTATTCATAAAGGACCTGTTAGAGGGCTTTGCATTCACAGGTTTGTCAGTGTGCAGGAATCTGTCTACAATGACAGAAGGCCAAATCAATACCTGATGGCAGGGACTGATGAAACCACAGAACAAAAGGGTACTCCTCGTACTATACTTGCTGTATCTTAAGGCAATACGCAATCCTATCCTAAATATCTCTTATATTTACTTCACTTTATGAGGTGGGGGTTAATTTTTTCTGAACCACGTTAATCTGAAATGTGAAGAAATGTTCCTGGTTGAAAAGAATCCCTCACTCTGAACAAATGCATGGACAGATACCAACATGTTTTGGACCATTGTAAAGGACATGTGCACTGAGAAACAGCATTATTATTGTTTTCTCTTTAGGCACACATAGCTTTCGTTCACACAATAATAGGTATGATAAAGGAATACTGTGATAGTTTGTGTTCCATCTTAAGATGGATATGCATTTTAGCTACTTATATGTGGAAGTAGAAGGGATGTTGATGAATCGCTGTGGTAAATAAAAGCAACATCAATATTTTGAATAGAAGAGGCAAAACTACCAAGCCTTGAGGGTATTCCACACGTAATACACTTCCTGATAACCTATATTGGGCCTCATTACACGGTAGGCGGTAAGGGTTTACCGGTACCACTAAGGGCACCAGTACCGGTAAACCCTTACCGCCTTACTACGAGGTCCCTTTGCGGGACCCGACCTTAACGGCTGGTGTAGACCAGCCGTTAAAGTTGGCACCCGCAAAGGGTCCTTGATGCTAATTACGGTACCGCAATTTGCAGTACCGTAATTAGCTCCTTTCCCATTTCCATTGAGCCCCATGGGGCAAAAATGGGAATGGGGAAGGGCCATGGAGAAAGGGGGAATTACCGTTCCGCCAACCTTGGAATGGGGTGGTAATTCCCCTTTTCTCCATGGTGGTACCGGTATGGTACCAGTGGCAACCATGGTGCTAATAGCACCATGGTTTACCGCATAATGTGTAATGAGGCCCATTGTCTAATGATTATCCGATGAATGGAACCAGGCAGAAGGGGTGACTGCTTTTAAATTACATATTTGATATTCTCTCTCGGTTCTTAAGATTTTCTAGGAGGATTTGGTGCTTGCTATATCTTGCCATATGCCATGGAAACCTCACGTTTGATTAGTTTGCCGCATTAACCCTTTTTGATAGTGACAATTTGAGCCTCTCTTATTTTGAAGATTAAGGTTTCCATGTCCTCGATCAGTCTGAAGCCCAACACATTGTCGTCATGAAAACTGTCTGACTACAGGAAATACTTCGATGTCTACTGGTCTCTTCTTCCAGGACTTTGCTTGGGTCAGGGAAACTGGAGAAGGGACAATACGTGGGAATGTTGGGATAGGTCTTCTAGGCTTTTTATGAGCAGAGTATATTACTGTCTGTTTTTGGGGAGGTGGTACTATGCTTGTGTGGTTTAAACGTTCAGGAACTGTGTGATGTCCAGTGGCAGTGTATCAAATCACTTTTTTTATTAAATCATCTTGCAGCAGTTGTCAGACATGTGTTGTGCTGTGATTTTGTGCTGTCATGGGAGTGACTTGAGCGATGTTCATAGAAAGTGATATGTCACTATTATCAAGGATCTGTTGTGGGTTTGGGGGTTAGAAGCAGGGATCTGGCTTATGGTTACCAATAATGTTATGAATCTGGTGACAATAATCTTTAAAGAATGTGAGGAGCTCTTTGCAATGCTGTGGACTCAAGCACAATACGTTTCATGGAAAGTCTGATTCTGTGATTTGGCCATGAACAACATACTAGTTTGGTGCGTCACCTTACCAAATAGGCCTCTATGATACACATTTTTGGCCATGCGCTCCACTCTGTGGTATAACCACACATTGGGCCTCATTGTAACCCTGCCGTTCCAGTAATAAAGTGCTGGTATTAACATATACCGGCACATTACTGCACCGGCATAGTAGAAGTATACAGGTGAGGGTAACCTGACTCACCTCCAGCCAAGAGCTAGAGGTAACTCAGGCCCCCACTGGCATAAAACAGACATATTCTCGGTACCGGTATTGCCAGTGCTGAAAATACCGGCAAATCCCCCCATGGAGTCCTATCAGACTCTATGGACTAGGAATTTATTAGTTGTTCTGCTGCCTGTAATATCCCGGGATTGCCAGAATATCAGGCGGCAGAAACAGTAGGTGTATTAGCCGTTATCTGGGACATTTTCCACTAGGATACCAGCAAACCTATATATAATGAGGCCCATTGACTTTGTAGAACATCTAGTCTGTTTCATTTTACAAAGTCTTCAAATCCTCAACATGATTATTTTGCCAAGTTTGTTTCACATTGGCCCAATCTTAATGACCATGTGTTGCTCAATTAGACCTCTATTTTTAAGTCTCCTCATTTTCTTGTGACTGCAGCCACCTCGAGTGTTTCTTTAATTTTGGCATTCTTATCAAACACCAATTACCATTACATGTATCTAGGCTTAATGAATACCTCCAAACTTTCATGGAACAAATTATGAATGTCATTGGAAAAAGGAGGTTGGGCACTTCCTCATGACCAAATGTATTATTGGCAACACAACACAAAACCATGGCACCTGTTATAACCAAAAAAACACAGTAATTCAAAATGTAACAAATGTTATGTAGCAATCTCACACCGCAGTCAGTTCCATGGCATCATGTATAATTTTCTTTAACCTTGCTTCTGCAAAAAATTGTAGAATTTTATTACTGAAAGACTGAGATCAATCTGGAAAAAGTTTGAGCAAAAGTTAGGATTCCATGGGCCTCATTACGACCGAGGCGGTAAGGGAATACTGGTACCGGTAAGGGCACTGGTGCCGGTAATCCCATACCGCCCTATTCCGAGGTCCCTTTGCGGGGCCTCCCTTAACGCCTGGTTTTACCAGTTATGTTATTAGCACCTTCTGCATTCCCATTGAGCCCTATTAGGGCTCAAGTGGGAATGTGGAAGGGCCATGGTGAATGGGGAATTACCACCCCGCCAACCTTGGAATGGTGCGGTAATTGCTCCATTCAACATGGTGGAATCGGTAAGGTTTTGGAGGCAACCATGGCGCAAATAGCGCCATGGCTACCGCCTGAGTCGTAATGAGGGCCCATGTTATATAGATGTGTCCTATATGGGGATTTCGGAATCTCAGCAATATTCAAGCACATTCTGCATTTAATGTGACAAAAGGTGAGCCATAAAATGTTGCAATAGTCGTAATTTGGCAAAAAATAAAAACATTGCTATATGATCATAGACAAACTGGAATGGAGTACTGAAGCAACTTCCATTAGTTACAACTGTCAACTCTGCATTCAACATTTACAGTGGAACAATATCTGGGCCAGTTTGTTTGTATTCTTTGAGTTATTTTTTATGTGTCGACAAGGTTTTAGTTTTCTCGACAAGATAAAGTCTAGTTTTTATTTTAGACTGGTGGGTGCAGCACACACGTCAATTCAACTCGGAGAATTTGAACCTTTCAATTAATACTAAGTGCTGGTCAATTTCATTTAAATTCATCCTAACAATTCTTTTAAAAGGAAGGTATGATAAACACGCTTTCGATGTGCTTTTGTACTTTACATCCGGCCAAGGTCCAAAATGTCTTCTAGGAAACAGAATTGGAAAATGTTGTCAAAATTCTGGTTAAGTTCCTAGGTTGGGTACATTTTTTTTACCAAGGTTGGGGGAGAACATAATTATATGAGATGCCAAAGGCAAGTTTTTAATTGTATGTCTTTTTATTGGCCAGAATATGAATATTGAAATTCTAAAGAAAGGAATCACAACTGTAGAATTATGGAAATCCCCCCAAAAAATGAATAAGGGAGAATTAACTGGCAACTAGAAAGTTAAATATTAAAAACATCCTAAATGAAAAGGAGGGTAGATACGTTTTCATGACTTGCAATAACTGAACATCTTAAGAAGGAATAACTCATCACAATCCTATTGATGTGGGAATGATTTCTGCTACCTCATGGCAAGGAAGTGGCAGATGTGACACTGGAACATCACCTATAAATCAAGCATGAGGATTGTAGAAATTAATTCACGGTTGCCCTATTTAAGAATAATGAAGAACTCCTGACAATAGAGTAACATGTGATAGAATTGTTGTACTTCAGAGATGATGTGGCCCCTGGGCCCCAGCGTATATCTTTCTACATCCCGCTACAACATTAGGCACAATGTTTTTTTGCACCTCTATGTCCCTCAGTTTAGAAGGAAACAGTGTAAAGTTTAAACTTTGACATTTGTATGTCAAAATAAATTGAGAACTAGGTTAATATTTCAAGCAAAACATTTTTGCATTTTCAATATTTAGGTCTTATGATTTCTTCTGGCCCTTTGTGTGTCCTGTTACAAACAAGTTCTTCCTACCACTACCATTACACCATGAGTAGCTAGAGGGACTTTAAGATGTTATCTGAACATTGGGTGGCAACAAAGTTTGCCTAAAATGAAGTTGTACAAATAAAGTTTTGCTTTAGACTTTGGATATGCAGATGAAAATGTGATGTCTGAGCAATAATTTAAGAAAATAAGTTAAGTAGAATACATTATTTAAAAAAACTAAACAATATTATTGTCTTTCTTGAAAAAAGAACCTCACTCCAATGTAGGACATCCCTCATTTGGATCCCTTTTGCACTGTATCTTCACGTTGATGAATCCAGGATTATCATTTCCAAAGTTACATTTAGATGACAGCTCAATGCCTAGGAACCAGGAGGGACCGCTCGTGAGTGGCTCGTGTGATTGTAGTTAATATGCTCATACAGATTTTCTGACAAAGAAATGTTTCTAAAACCAGGTTTTACAAGCAAATTAGTTGAAAGCACATGGCTTGAATTCAGTCTCATTGTATATTATCAAGTGATAGTGATTACTGCTTTGAACGAGAAGAGATGAGACACACCGCTCCCAACCCTTCAGTAAACCAGGATACAACTCCATCATGCAGTATTTCTTCATTTAATGAGGTCCTGAAATTGAATATTTGTAACTCTGTACCACAGTCAATCACATCATTTAGTGTACATGGTTCACATACAGACAGTTGATTTTGCCAATGTGAATCTATTCCCTTCTATCACTTGATAATATACACTGAGTTTAACCTACAACCATTAAACCTTGTTTTAAAAAAATGCTTGTCAACAATGTATAGGAGCATATTAACTATGAGCACATGAGCATCTCATGAGAGGTCCTTCCAAGTTCCCGACTAATGAATCAGGACCCAAAGATGAAATTGTGATGGCATACTGAAGAGGATAGCAACTCTCTCAATGCAAGCATATAATATCCAAGATGGATCATACTTGGTAACTTTTTTCTCTTATAAGATCAGTTAAATAAATGGTATTTTCTGCTAGAAGACCTAGGTGACCTGATAACAAATGAAACTGTCATCCATTATCTACTAATATGTCCGTCAGACATACCTTTGTGTGAACATTGGATGTGCTCTTTATCAGCACCTAATGCAGGCAGTCAGCCAATTCCATTAAAAAAAAGTGGGATCTAGTGATGAACAGCCTGTTTTGGAGGGAACTGCAGGCTTCTTCTCCATGCACTGGATTCAGCTGTCTTTCCCCTGCTGGGTAACCTCTCCCACCCCCTCACCTGTCTTCACTGACCTACACTCCTGCCGACAGATGCTGACAATGCCTTCCAGTCACATTCCTCTTCATGGAGCTTCCCTGGAATCCATAGGACGACTCACCCCAGTGTTTCTATTGTGTTTTTCTGGCAGCCATGTTATGATGGTCGGACCTTCCCTTTGATAAACAGATGCACATCATGGGCAACAATTTTGGCAGCTCCTAAAAATACTCTCTGCACCCAGGCAACATTCAAGGGTGCTCATAGTGTTAAACCCCAGTATCAATGATGAACATTGCTAGCAATGGCCCTGAGTCCTAACCAAGGCCCTTACTTTACACATCCTGCAAATACTTTACCTTGCAGGATTGTACCATCTGAATATGCCCCTTTACCTCATGGACAAAGATATATTTCTGCCTCTAATGTTACATAATCAGACAAGACTTTGTGGTACATGCATGAGCAATTAATTTTGAGACTATTAGGGGTGAAGCTAATAGGGGTTTATACAATGGAACTATGATTAACTGAAATGTGACATGTTAATGTTTGTTTGACGAGTGAATCTAATTTAAATAAGTGTATTTAGGAAATGTGCATCTTATGTGTTCCCCTATGTGTGGTATGATCTGGTGTGAGATTGCATTGAGTGATTGTTGATATTAAAATATTTAAATTACACATTTTGTTTGAAAATTAACTGTTTTATTTGCCTTGCCCATAATTTAGAATTTTGATTACAGTTGTGTTCAGTTACTTGGTTTCCTGTAGCATGATTCTTGAAGTCTATTAACATGTTGAGGTCGTGCTGTCATGTGAGGCTTAGATACATGTTACCTTCTGTCAGACATTCTGTGAGCCTCAGGTCCATAAATCTTGATTCTTGATTGTAGGATTCTGTTGTTTTGTCTTTGAGGTTAAGGACTCATCTTTCAAAATCTTTGTGTGCCTAAAACAACCTCTCTTACTATTACTGTGAGCTGCTTTTTGAGATTCTGGTTGATTTCTTCATAACAAAATTAAGGGGTATCCTGTGGCCATGTCTCAATAGGAGATACTGATTCCATGAGCCAGATCTATTCCTATTTTCCCTATGGTTTTGGCCAAAATGACCAAATAAAAATAGTGAATGCGTGATTTGGGTGTTTTTTGAGTGGGTGTTGTGGGGGACACACCTGCAGCTGTCCCCCCAAAAAAAAAAAAGGAAAGTAACCTGCGGCACCGGTTCCCGATCACGGAAGTGAAAGGGAACAGGTGTTGCAGAGACACAGTGAGATGGAATGTAAGGTAATTAGGGGGGTGGGGGTGGGAGTGTGGGTTGGGGTGTGTTGGGTGTGTGGGTAGGGGTGTGGGTAGGGGTGTGGGCAAATCAGTAATGTTCAGGGGAGAAAAGACCGAAGATTATTTCAAAAAAATAATCTGCAGTCTTTTCACCCTCAAACATTTCTGATTAGGTTTTTCAACCCCAAATCTTCCCTATTGCTACACCGAATACTCTGGCTTCTTTCTCTACTGGGTCAGAAGAAGTTTTTAGTGGCATCCTGTCACAGGTGAAAACCTCTGGGTCCCCTAGAAACCGTTCACCTAAAGAATGGATAAAATTGCACGTCTGTTGGTCAGGACATGCAATATGTGGCGAATTCTACTCGGGCAGCAGGCTGTGTTCTTCAATGTTTCAAATTTGCTGTTGTGTTTCTCTTATTTATCATGCTGACAAAACCCTTTTGTGATTCTGCTATTTTAGACAAATACATTACTTGTGCAAAATCATTACGTGAGTTGTGGGAGATAATCTCCAACGTTCTGGTGTAAAACACATTCTGCTTCGAAATGTAAAAATAGCTCACCTCCTGGGAATTGTGTCTTTTCTGGTCGGCCTTTTGGATGATGTGTGATATGTTTGTGGTCTCTTACACTGTCAACAATCAGTTACGGCCTTTTGGATGATGTGTGATATGTTTGTGGTCTCTTACACTGTCAACAATCAGTTACGTCTTGAGCTCCTCAATTCCCTGGGAAATAAATATTTGTCCTTGCAATGGATCCATTTTTATCTAGTTGATTGATCATATCTGTTTGAATTTTCTCAATATTGTATACATTTTTTCATCCCACAGAGCTATGCTCCGTGTCCAATATTGCCCAAGATCTATGTTTCCCAGGCAGTACTTTTGCTCACTTTGATCTTCATTTTTACACTTATGGTGATGTCATGCTGACCTTAAACAATATGGCTGTTGATCTGGGTTGAATATCAGACAACGGACATGCCTGCCTAACGGCTATGTTTGCTTGACTTCCATTGAATGATGTACTCTTCTGATGATAAATAGAATTGAAACTGAAATACTGACCTCTTGGGGATCAGTCAATAACTGTGCTCCCACATTCTGCCCAACAAGCACGGGATACTGTTCGCTTGGTATGCCTGTGGTGAAAATGCTGTGATGAAGATTGACTTTAATTTGTTTCTTACTTCACAGGAAGTTTCCATGCTTTGATTGTTTTCTTCTATTTGGGTTAGTCAAACAGATTCTATATTTGTTCACAGTCTTACCCTGTGTCATGAATATTTAAATATGTACCTCTTTGTGATGTTACTAGCATAACTGCTACAGAATGCTGCTGTCACTTCTTTTTAATGCTCAAGAAGGATGATCATGTTTCCCCAGCGATTCAGCCTGTTAACGGCTTACCATTTCCGAAATGTATTAATCACCAACCAATTTGCCTGGTTCATAAAGACCACCGATTTTTTTCTGGTTACTAAATTGCAATTATATGCGCCCTAGTGCCCCCTTCTTCTAGTTCATTGAATATGCTTTTTTATTTTCCAACCTTTCACTGTAGTGGGGCTTACTTTCTCTATTCAAGCTTGAAAGATCTCTGTCAGTCTTACCGTCAAGCTTTATTGTAGCTCAGATCTTCAGTTATTTAGGGAAAAATCTAAAGCATAGCTATGTTCCAAATGAAACTCACTGCATAATTATGCTGTACCTGGGTAGTGGTTACTCCATTAGCCGCAGAATGCCTTCCTAGAGAAAATTAGCTGAAAAAATGTCAATAAATAGAACGTAGAAAAATAAAGCAGTCAGGGTTGATGTTGCTTTGATTTCATTTGATGCGCCCCATCTGAGCTCAGTTCTAGTATTCATGTCATTGGTGCAAACCGGGCAATTCGATACATGGGCTAACGGAAGAGTGAGAATTATTATTTCCCCTAACTGTGCTCTGGCTGAAATGTGCTGGGTGGAAGAGGGTTGGTTGGGTGTTGTGAGCATAATTGTAAAATACTGATATGTAGACACATTGGGCCTCATTACGACCCTGGCGGAGTGGGTTTACGCCAGCGTTATTCGCGGCGGACCCGTCCGCCCTACTACGAGATTCCGTAGCGCCATGGAGCGTTTTCCGCCTGGTTTTTCCGGGCGGAGAAATCCATGGCGCTACGGGACCTTGTCGTTAATTACGCCACCGTATTTTGAGGTGGCGTAATTAACGCCTTCCCCACTCCCATTATACCCTATGGGGCGAAAATGGGAATGGGGAAGGGTAAAATGGGGAATGGGGATTTACCGCCCCGCCAAGGTCGGCATGGGGCGGAAAATCCGCCAAGCTCCATGGCGCTATCGGCAGCTTTCCGCCGTGCTCCGCGGTGCTTTTAGCACCGCGATTTCCGCCAGGGTCGTAATGAGGCCCATTGTGTTTGATGGTTCTGTTTACGATGAATCTGGAAATTCAGCCTAAAGCTTTATCATTAGCTTGAATCCGGATGGTTCTGGTCCTGTCCAAACTAACATGAATGTTGCCCACAAGCAGGCCATTTCCAAATGCGATCAGCTGCGTGCCTCTTGGTGATCGCTAATAGCACAATCAAGGTTGAAAAGTTGCTCTACAAGCTGTTATGTATGTTATTTATAACAATAGATACGTTTTGGATTTCGCTGCTTTGTTGTTGGGGGAGTGTCTTTAACAAGATTGTCCTGGATTCTTGATGAAAGTCCTAGTTTTGAATTGTCTTCTAGTGTTGATATGTGAAAGGTTTGGGGGCAAATATTTCTGAGCTGTTTCCCCAACTGTACAAAGGTTACGGCAACTTATGTGCTGCATAATAGAGTTGGTATAGGTGTGCTGATCTGTTCTTCTCTGAGGTATTGAGTGAGAGGTGGTGCAATTATTATGAGTTTGACGGGCTGAAATTTAAGGTCTTGTTCACTTCTGCCAATTTTGAAAGAAACTTCATTGGTATTGGTGACTCCCAGAACATGGACATGCTGGAGGAGTTTACCCCGTTCACAATTTTCAGTCTTTAATGCTTGTCTCGTGTGTTACGGTTGAATGGCAACATCTGAATAATGAAATAAGCAATAATCGTTAGAAATTGTCTATGGACCTCCTAATTCCCCCTCCAGGCTCTACATCACATAGCAGGTAGCAGCACTCAGGTCCAACAGTCTCCCCAGCCTCATCCCCGAAACTAAGGCATGGGGCAAGGACACAGTGTTTACTTCAATCGGATTATGGCAGGTTGCAATACGGTAAGATTATTCCTCCTTTCTGTGGTCCAGGGATTGTGGAGTAGTATCTTTCTGCGGCAGCCTGACACGAAGTTCCATCCATTCGATTGAGTCAATGGTCCACCACAGACCACTTAACCGCATTGTGCTCCCACATCGTCAGTTCAGATGGAAAGGAATGAGGGCCATCAGCACCACTGAGGATGTGATCTTGTGCTAGCCTGCTGGCCTAAAAGGCACACAGTATTACAGAACGACCATCCAAAACACTGGCAGAACGAAAATACTGCAGGCCTGTGGATGCAATGCATTATGGGTTTCTTCCCAACTAGATCAGCAAGCTGTCAGCTAGCCAGTCTATTTCACCACCCTGTACATGGACCCTATGAACGAAGGAGGAATTCT
This sequence comes from Ambystoma mexicanum, assembly GCF_040938575.1. Lineage (NCBI taxonomy): Eukaryota > Metazoa > Chordata > Amphibia > Caudata > Ambystomatidae > Ambystoma > Ambystoma mexicanum. The sequence continues at coordinate 830,403,543 of NC_090929.1, forward strand.
AATATGCAGCAGATAATGATAATGATGTGTTATTTATATTGTGCCTTAAACCAAAGCACTTTACAGGGCACATATTTACATACAATATCACCCAACCGAAATTGGTACTGAGATCGGTTGTGGGGGCGGGGAGAATCCAATTGATGTTATTTTTGGGTAAGGAGCGCCTGATAGATATTCTCACCGTTCTGCCATCTTGAGATAGGGCCTTGAGACATATTAGTCTGTGAGGTATGTTATATAATAGTTCAAAATCATCATCACTTTAGTTCGGAAACCATTTCTCGTAGTGCATGCGATTCTTTTTTTTACAATATGACATGAATAACATACAATAAGTTCCATTGTCCTTGTGTCATCAAACAACCCTGAAAGAGAATAAAACAAAATAGAATTCACTGAGATAGACTAAATGAAATCATCTAGTTAAAATGTGCATCCATATATAAAATAACGGTTTCGAAAATCAACAAACAAAGCAGATATTACCCTTATGCAACATTGAACACCTAATAGGTAGAATACAATCAGTGACAGAGTATTCAGTTTTCAATTCCGTCCACTTAACATGTTATTTCTAATTCTTGTTACACCACAGTGACATTTCATAAGAGCCCATGGCGTGGCTTTCATGCTAGCAAACATTCATTAAATGTAGGCCCGAAGGCACTGTTGGAAGACCAGAAATCCTTAAAATAGGTACAAAATATTGCTTCCTGATAGAGGAATTTTTGGCACCTAGGAGCAACAAATGCAAAAGAATTGCAAAAGGGATAGCACAAAATGGGCAGGACACATGCAAATTGCTAATCGTGTGCCGACGCCCTCGAGTAGCCTGCAGGTTTAAACAGTTCAATTATGATCTGTTTATTAAATGTCGATGATATATGTATGGAGAAAACCTAGGTAGGGAGTCCTATGATCCGTAACAGATAGGAGCTGCGTATGCCTATTACAGTGGCGTAGCACAATATTTGGGTGCCCACCTGTGAGCAATGCTGAGGTGCCTCCCTGCCCCCCCGCTCGGAAACAAATCACGGGTGGCACCACACTCTGGGCCGATCTAGATTACCACGCTTGCACAAGACGCACAAACGTGCTGCTGCAGGGGTACGCCACACACTGAACTAGGAGAAAGATATAAGTATGTGTTTTGATGCATTATGCAGCACACTTTCTGAGAAAAAATTGGCTAAGAAGCCAGAACGTTTGCAATTGTTTTGTAAGGTAACACCAATCCAAACATCCAATACATGCAAGTCACCAACAGTGCACAGGAACATTAATGCTTTAGTTAATGTAATGCTTTGCTAAGTCCATGCCACAATGAAAACGGTATAGCGTCCTTTCATTGACACCCGTTATTACGACAGGTGTTTTGCTGCAGCATTTTTGCTGAAAAAACCTTTCAATTTTTTGGGGCGGAGGGGCTAGAGCATATAAAGTTTTGGGGGTGTCCGGAATAAAAAATAATAGGGAAATCACAGGTGGGTTCGGTGGGGATCCCCCAAAAATATATTTTCAAAAAATGTAAATGTTTTGTCGGCAACAATACTGTGGCAAAACACCAATCATAAAAACAGGTGTTGATGAAATGACATAGAACCATAAAAACATGTCCAACTGGCTGCATAACGTGGACCAGTCTAGACACATAATAACATATTACAGTAAAGCATGCCAGCCCACATTTAGACATACCCAGATTGGTTTCAGTTGAAGCAATAACAGTTGAAGCAGTGACAGTTGAAGCAATAGCACTTGTTATGGTTATTGTATCACAGATGCCCAGAAAAAATACAATGCCACAGTAAGAAACAGCTAGACTGGCAGCACTCAAATGCCAGTCTAGGCAGGTAATTACACCTAGCAGGTCTGCTTTATCAGAGATACGCAGTAAAAGCAAAGTCAAGCCAAGCAAAGAAATTACTAAACTGGCTGCACCAAAATACCTCTCTAGCCTAATACCACATATCATGCCTGCTTAGCGTGGACATGGATGACCATTAGGATTTTAATGGGACGAGGAAGAATATGACTCAGAGTAATGAAGATTATTGATAAGTAATCAAGGCATTAAACACAAGCAGTGGCGCAACACCATTGAGCTGACTGGGCTTCAGCCCTCCCCCCAAAACTGTGGGCTAGGTTTACTTGACCTGGCTGACCTACAGAGTCGTTGCTGGACAAAATAGGACACACATGTTAAACGGTGCCTGGGTTTCGTTGTTAACAAAGGCATGGCAGTTATTTCCATAAAGCATTACACTATTAGTACCTGCATTCAAATACTTAATCTTTTAGGCAAACAAAATCATGATGTGGGTTTAGTACTTGTATACCAGGGATGTGATTCGAAGGGTAGAGAGGGAACAGGAGAACACTCATTCTCACAGCAGTCCATAAGTGCGTGCTTTCAGACTTAAAGGAGAGAGTTAACTGCTTGTAACATTGATGCTGCACTAGAATAGTCTAATTAGAATGTGTAAAGAAGTTAGATGCCCCCACACAAATAAATTTGCTCTGTGAAGTTAGCGCGTCTCACAACATTTGAAGAGTTAGCACACACACACACACACATACACACACACCAGCCATAAATTTAAGTGTAAACCCTTTCGCCATAAACTCACACAGGCAGCCAAATATACATTTAAATGTGCTCCTTTTCACCAAAAACTCATACAAGCACACCCAGCCACTTATACATTTAAGTGTGCACCCTTTCACCATACACTCACACAGACACACCCAAGCAGTCACCCATACATTTAAGGGTGTACCCTTTCACCATAAAAGCACACCAAGCCAACCATACATTTAAGTGTGCACCCTTTCACCATACACTCACACGGGCAGCCAAATATACATTTAAATGTGCTCCTTTTCACCAAACACTCATACACGCACACCCAGCCACTTCTACATTTAAGTGTGCACCCTTTCACCATACACTCACACAGACACACCCAGACAGTCACCGATACATTTAAGGGTGTACCCTTTCACCATAAAAGCACACCAAGCCAACCATACATTTAAGTGTGCACCCTTTCACCATACACTCACACAGGCAGCCAACTATACATTTAAATGTGCACCTTTTCACCATACACTCATACATGCACACCAAACCACTTATACATTTAAGTGTGCACCCTTTCACCATACACTCACACAGACACACCCAGGCAGCCACCCATACATCATGCACTCACTCATTCATGCACATGATATTATATGCATATATACACACTTACATGCACACACATGCACATTTACAGAAAAAAATGTCGTACCTTTAATCAATTGGTCCAATGAATGAGGCCTTTATTTCCCTGCAGCAGCCAGGAATGCTTTTTCCCATCATCTGTAGAGGATCCTGAGGCCTCCATGTCATGGGGTGGAGGGGAGCCCTATTACTATAAAAAATAAATGGTTTCTTTTTTAAGTTAAGAAATATTTCTGTTAAAGGACCAAACTGTAACAGAAGTAATTTCTTTATGAAGGCAGAGTGACTTAAAAAACAACTATTTCTTTTAAGCCATAGGGCTCCACCAACCCCATTACATGAAGGCCTCCAGCCTGGGGGTTTCCATGTCATGGGGTGGGAGCAGCCCTCATATTTCAAAAATAAATAGTTTCTTTTTGAAGTTACTCTGCCTTCATAAAGACATTAGATTCACTTAAAAAAGAAACTATTTAATTTAAATTTTTAGAAAAGCTTTTTTTAAAAACTTTTTTTCTTTGAGGGGGGCCCCCTCCCAGGACATGTACTGGCAGGGCCCTTGCACCATGGGGGCTGCTGGGACACCCGGTACAAGAGTGGCCTATTAGTGGTTTTCACCATTTCAACTTATAGTCTATCAGAAGTATGCTGATTAAGTAACTTAGATATCCATTTAGTTACAGTACCTTTCTCACTAGGAGCCCTGATATTATTAAAGATGGTGGTTGAAACCATGGCTAGTTCCTTGTCCATCTGTGCTAGCCAAGGAATTTCTACGGCCCCCTAGTTCGATAAAGCATAGCTCAGAATATGTTTACCTAAGGAGGCTTGTGGGTTATTACACAATGATAGGTAGAGGAGGCTAGGATCACTATGCAGCGAATCCTCAAGTAACGATATGTTCATCTCCCCGTGTACAAAGTAGTGAGCTGAAGAGTGAAGGATAATCATTACCAAAAAGCATTTTCTATACCGTGTAGTTCTCTCGGATTTCCACAGGAAAATATACGACGACCATACATGCAGTTGTTTTTGCTTTTGCTCTACATATTCTGATCATTATGTCAACTGGATGTACCTTATGATTACTTGCACATTTTAAGATTGCACGATTTCTTGCCTCTTCTTCAACGCTTGTATATTGATGTGATTTTCGGGTTTAAAGTTCAAGGTAAATCCTTTACCTAGGTAATAAAAAGACTTAACTAAATGTATCTGTTTTTGGGTCGAATAAACGGTCTTTCCTTTCTGTTGTACCTTTGCAGAGATATACATTGTTACAGATTTTCTAACATTGGGTCTCATTACGAGTTCATCGATAACCCGACTTGGAGGTTTATAGGGATTTGAAGAGAGGCAGTACCCATTGTCAATGTCCTGCATTTCCAGCTCTCAAATCGGTGCAATACCCCACCATAGCCAATCTTGCCCTCTGTAACTTCCCCACATACCCCCTCACAATATGCATCTATCTCCTGCCAGAAACCTTTCACCTCTCTGCTGCCAGTATCGAGGCCTTTCTTCTCCACTTATCTCCTCCCATTCAACCACCAATGGACATAGAAAAGGGGCTCCATACTGTTCGCTAGGCAATTTCCATGGTGTCCGTGTTTCCTTTTTCAAAACTTGCGAAACGGTTCACATTGCAAGTAAAAAATACCCTTTTTTTCCCGGCTCATTATGCCAGGTTAATAACACTTATATCCTTGCTGGTGAGTTTTTCAAGTTGGTAACAGCACAAGGGACCTCACTGAGCCTTAGGAAAGGATTTGCCTATAGGCAGTGATGGACCTTTGAGAAGAGGTAGGCCTCAGATAATGGGAGTGTCATGAAAAATTGTTAGGTCTCAAGGAAGGGATGGTCATTGGTTTATGGATGTTCCTCGGGTCAGGGATGGATCCCTGGCAGGAAGGCATATTGGGACAGAAATTACACTCAATGCTATTATGGACTATGAGGTAGGGATTAACCGTATTGCAGGGATGGGCAGCATGGCAGTATTTAGCTTTGGCTCTGCTTGGACCTCAGAATATGGTCAGTCCCTATAGAAGGGATGGGTCTCAGATCAAGTATGTCTAGGCATCCAGGCAGAGATCGGTTTTAGTGCAGTGACTGCACAGGAGCAAAAACGCACCTAGGATCAAGGACGGGACCCAGTTGAGCATCAGAGATGGCCCTATGGTGTAGGGTAGGTTTCCGGTGTAAGGTAAGAAGTGGGGAAAGCATGGGAAATTATTTTGCAAATGTTACCTTTGACTGCTCAGAGAAGTGAAACAGTGCCTCCCATGTACACTGTAATGAAGTCAGAACTAACGAAATACATTATAATCGGACAATTCTGACATAATTAAGTATACATTAGATAATTAATTCCCTGTGGTACTTTATACGGATATTGTAAGTCGCCAAAGTATCCTAGGACTACATAGGGACAACATGCTACAGGCCAAGTGTCTAAATAAGGTCACTCAAGTCAGAACGACCTGCAATATCATCTAAGATACTGTTTTCTAAAAGAAATGTATTATTGTTTTGTAACACACCAGATTGCAACAGTGCAGCATCAAAGCACACATCAATATGCTAAGAGTCAAATAACGATCATACATGGTAACATGGAATGGAGTATAGTAAATAATTAAAGTGCAAGACAAATAAAAGTACATTACTATTTGGCAAGCAAGCATAGATGCACAATAGATTGAATGGGGTGATGATACATTATCTTTTCTAATCTCACACTTTAGGAGTATGCAGAGATGGGCATATATCAAGATCCTCCAAGGGGATCACTAAACCCCACAGTTATCATAGATTATTGGTTTGAGGAGGCTTTCCAGGAACAAAAAGGACGTCAGGTTTCTCTCTATATATTCGGGAAGCTGCGCGAGACTTTCCTTTTCACCTCCTCCTTCCCCCTCTACCTCCCTTGCTAAACCCCGCAGTTGCGGAGATTGGTGACCAGGGCTCTTATGTGTCCTTCTGGGTCCTGCCCCCCCCCCCAAGAGCCTTCATCCTTCTGCACTCCTAGCCATTGCCTTTGTTCACCCACTGGCCTGTGCTATCTCACAGGCCTGCACTTATTGAATTGGCAGTGGACCACTTTTACCAAGGAATCTCTGCCAGGAACTTACCAACTGCTTGCAACTTACTCCCTAGCACTTCCCTCTGTCGTACTCCCAGCACCTGCCCCCTCCCCGATCCCTTCTCTCTCTCTGCACTTGCAAAATCTGAATACTCACAAGGCCTAGTAGAACCACCTCTCTCTTTCTTCATTGTTTTTATATTTGCCTTTCATTCCTATGTTCCCTCCCCATTGCCCTGTGGGTGCTTTAAAACAAATTATACTTGATGTGTAAGCACCTTACAAATGCACAATAAAATAAATTAAATGTGTCATTGTTCGTCTCATTTCTTACATCTTTTCGGAGGTGTGAAGAGGCCCCCTGTTTGGCCATAACATGGCCTGATTCAGAGGTTTGGCAGAGTATGTAGGTCATATGTAGTGGTCCTCTGTACCCGGCACCTGGTTTTGAGGGTGAGGAGGGCAAGGAATACACCCCTGGACCCTATATCACATAAATGATATGCCCCTCAGGTTAGCCCTAACTACAAAGGTTTGTGCACCATTTATTTACATAACGTGCTCATGGAAATGAGCTCCGATGTGTCTGCATTCATACTATGGTGCATTTTTTTGAGTATAGCATTTCGTTAACTGTAAAAGTGATTGAGCAGTTGAGTGAATGAGTGAGTGAGTGTGTGAATGTTTGAGTGATTGATATCTGTGTTTACAAAATCAAGTGTGGGACATGTGAGTTAGTGTCCTAGTGGAAGCTAGTCTTGCTCAGCTACAGAAAAGAACTCTGCACATGTATGGGGGATCATCTCAGAGCTCTCTCTCCAGACCTAGTACCCACTTACCTGTAACTCACAGTATTGTCAGTTCCCTATCCAGACCATCCTCTCAGAAATGTACTAAAGAAGTATAACCCCCATATAGGAATGTGTTCACAAAATCCCCAGTGAGCCTGGGTGCTGCCCCTGCAGCACGAGGGCAGCCTCTGCACAGTACTAAGTATTGTCATTCTGGTAAAAGAAAATGTAATTAGAATATATGTAAGGAATATGTAATGATGATGAATATAAACGTGATACAATGGTACCATGTATCACTGCTGAACCGACCATCCCAGAGGGCCTATTACAGAATCTGGCATAATGCATTGTGCTAGATGTGTTGGGAATATGTATTAAAGGACTAGGCATATGAAGGTAAAAACAAATAATTAATTTGCTTTTAGATTAGAATAATAAAGGAACTGGATTCCTGTGTTTAGGTATGAAATATTGTTGAAGGTGGAACATTCTCAACTAACTAATTTTAATGATGTGTTATTTATACAGCACGTTCACCAACACACTTTAAAGATGACATGTGTACATACAATTATCACCCAACCTAACTTCAGAAAGATTACATGCTAAACTGGCATTGCCGGGATTTGAACCTGTGACCTGCAGATCACACACAGATTTCAGCAGGGGGTGTTCAACCTGCTGAACTATCTTAACAGTTGACTGCCAGAAGGAAATGTTTTGGTCAGAGGAGAAAGAGTTGAGTTAAACTTTGGTGAGGCAGTGGGTCGCAGTAATAACTCTCGGAAGCCTTACAAGGCATCAGACTCTCTCCAATGAACCAAGTTAAAGTGAGCCCCAACACCCGCCTTGTCAGGCAATCAGTACCCATTGCAGGCTGCAGCTGTGCATCCACTTTCTTTTTGGACTTAGACTTCCTCATTTCTCCCCTCCTGTTATGTGTCAACAGTTATACAGTCACTGGGTGGGAATAAGACTCGTGTCTCTGGAGAGAAGATGCAGCCTCTCAATGCCCTCACAGGGTCAACGAGACTTAGGAGATCTAAATGAGCTGCCACTTTGTGTAGGTCGGCAAGGATTGCATGTGATGATTTTCCTGAGTAAGAGAATGAGGGTGAGCGATCAAGGGCCTGGGCCCTACACAAGGAAATCTCGACATTTGTTAGCTGAGTTTCTTAATTGTGTTAATGGAGGACAAGTAAAAGGAGCAGGATGGTCTCCCAGCATATGGCTCAGGGCGTGGAGATTGGGGCAACTGCACCATTGGCTTCCTGTGCAGAGAGAGCAAGTCAGGGTAGGTGTTTCATCTAGTGGATGAGGTAAGGTCAAAGGACATCAACACGCATGAACTCACTGCCCATCAATTTATGAATGTGGGACTGCTTGTCCAGAGGGTTTTACGGTTAGGAGGAGGGAGGCAGAGTAAAATGCAACCTCTGCTGGAAGAAAGTTCATTAGGGTAACCTTGGGCACCTTATACTGTGGCACAATGATGCGTTTAAGGCACCCAATTTCACCATCGACTTGCAGGGCCACTTTACTGACACTAGCAGCTCTACCTCCTGTTGTTGGTCATAGAATTCAGGGTTTTGTGCTATTTGAGAAAGCAGATTTGTCAGAGTGATGAGGCATGCAGACACATACTGTGTGCATTGCCCAATCTCAACAAGCCATTGTTGCACCGGCTGACGAGTTAGTGGTTGTTACCAAGCAGAATTACATGCTCCTGCACAACCCTACCCTCTTCATTATGACTGGGGAAAGGGTAGTGAAAGGGAGAGACATGCATGGGCCTCTTACAAGTGTGACAGTCCGGAAATAAGGGTGTTGGTAGCAATTTAGCAGCACCCTTCCCGGACCGCCACACTACAAGACTGCCTGCAGGGGCTGCCGGGCGCAACTGTCCCGGTAGGCAGACTTGTCAGGCAAGCACCAGCACCATTGACAACGGTGCCGGTGCTTCTGTGCCACCATTCCTTTGGAGTACTATGGGACTTAAACTTCCTCCCCTCTGGCACCGGGATCTCAGGCGGCGGAACACTGCTACTAGTTCAGTGGCAACCCGCCGGTAGCACCGGCAGTTTACCACCAAAGTTGTAATGAGGCCCATAGTTTATAGGGAGACTTTAGAAAAAGGCATTAGAGTCTCTGCACTTGGTAGAGCCAATTACATTGAGGGAGACCCTCAAAGTTGTGAGTGGGTACTAGACTCGGAGGGTGGCTTCCCTTGTTGATAGAGCCAAATAAATTGAGAATGAAGAAAAAACGAAAGATTTATTTTTATCATTCACTCAACCACTACTGTCAAAGTACCAACCACCTTTCAGCATGCCGCTTTTTTTGCATGACAGTAGCAGGCTCACACGTAAATCTTCTTCACCTGCAGAGTCTGTCTTGTGTGGCATTACACAATATGGGCCTGGTGTTATCTCCTGCCGGAGAGTGTTCCAAATGGGCTTGTTAAATTCTGTGAACCAACACGATTCTATGGTGTAGTTGTCCTGGGAGGTGGTGCAAATGCATCCATCGCCCACAGTTGAGGGGTGGGAGCCGTCCTTTCCCCCTTTCCTTTTGCCATGTGGAATATGTTGTCTGATGTGGGCCCACATGAAAGATGTGCCAAAATAGGTGCAGAGCTTCCGTCGTGGGTCATTTATTTTGCATATATAACAGGTGATAAGGAACACCAGGTACTTTTCCATTGTAAAATACCTCCATGCTGTCGATTCTTTGGAGGGATGAGACGGACATTAACCTTTCCTCCATCATGGGGTTTGCTTGGAAAGCTATGCCATGGACAATGTGTGGGTGCTGTTGGCTGACAAGCCAGTGCTGTTCATATGACTGACTCTAAAGTTGTACTACATCTAGCATGTATATATTGGACCATTTCCGGAGAAAAAAACTATACACTGATGCACAGGAAGCATCTGACGCTTGCTTTCTGTGTATAGTGTTTTTATGTGACAATTTCATAAGTTAATTAATGCTTGCACATCTTGCTCCCTCTCTCATCTCTGATATTTTGAAAGTAGCTGTTTCTGGGTCTTTATCTTCAACCAAGCCATGGAACATAGCCTTTTTCATATTGTACATTGCCATCGAGGTGGGCACATTTCTGAAATCTTCTCTTTTTCTTTATCATCTGTGGATTGTTCTCTTTGTTGCTGAGACAATATGCTTTCTCCTCCTTCATGCGCCTTGGTTGGTGGTGGCTCAATGTCATCCCGCTCCTCATCATGAACTCCCTCCTCTGGCATCTGATGTATGTGCAAAGGGTCTGAATGCACCATTATATTTTTCCCTATGCACCAGCTTCTTCTGAGAAGGATAACCCTGTCATTTGCAGAAGAGAAGATCGACAGCTACTGACAGAGAATCCCATCTAGAATGGGAGTCTCTGAGCCACCAAACACTTCCCAAACACAAGCAGCTGCTTCTGTAGCAGGTGAAATTCCCCCAAAGATACAATTCTCCACCAACACGTACCCTATTCCCTAGCACGTTTGAGTCCTGCAGTAGATTTAATTTGATTACACTTTCTTTCAATAAATGCATGTCGGGTACACAGTGCTTTCGTTTTCTCTTTTGACTAGAAAATGTAAATGAGGTTGTCAGTGCTTTTCCCTTCTCCTCTCATTATAAAGTGCATGGGGGGTTCTCAGTGCTTTAGCCTTCTCCTCTGCCTAAAACATGCACCTATAGTTCTTAGCACCTTAGACTTCTCCTACAACTTCAAAATTACAATTCTGATCTCAGTGCTTTGGCCTTCTCCCACACCTACTAAATGTATGTGGGGTTCTCAGTGCTTTAGCCTTCTCCTCTGCCTAAAAAAATGCACATATAGTTATTAGCAACTTAGACTTCTACAACTTCAAAATTACAATTCTGATCTCAGTGCTTTGGCCTTCTCCCATGCCTAGTATATGGATGTGGGGTTCTCAGTGCTTTAGCCTTCTCCTGTGCTTACAAATTAGATGTGGCATTCTGAGTGCTAGAGGTTTCTCCTCTGACTACAAAATGCACATGGGGGTCGCAGTGGTTTGGCCATCTCCTCTGTGAAATGAACAGTGGATTTACAAACAAAAAAAGACATCAAAGTGATGTCATAATTGGCCAAGAGTATCTGCAGCGCATGTCTTCCTAGAAAGTTGGAGAGAGCTTTCAATATTGAGATGGGGTCAGGCATCATTTTTGAAATCAGAAAGCGTACATAAAGGGGTGTCTTTCATTGAACCAGATGTACTTGCATTTGGTAGGGCTCTGTATATCGAACTGTGGGAATACCCCTTAGGAACGTGCTTGTTCTTGATTGATCAGTTTATTGAGGTTAATGTTAAAGGATGATAAAGATAAATCGCTGCAATGCAGAGGGAAAATTCGAAGCTGTTGTGCATGATGTTGTGTGTGTGTGATGTAACTCGGAAAAGATCAGAATAAAACGTTGCTACTATACATGCATAGAAACATACTTTTGCTTACAGCTTTTTGGTTTTGTAAACTATTGTATACCTATTGAATTGGGAATTAAGTAAAAGTGCATATCTTTCATGGTCAGGTAGTTAGTTTTCTAATAGAAGAAATGAATCAGTTGCACAGGCAACCTACGAAATTGTATAGTTGTCGTGAGATCAAATGACGCGTGTTATGAGCATTTAAATAAAGGAGTGGGAGGAAGTTAACAGAAGGCGCTAACTTGAAGTTCGCACACATTTTCCACCTCATAAACGGTGCCTTTGGGCCAGAGCAACAGAACCGGTAAAGGGACTTTTCCCAGGACTAGGAACTTCTGCGTCACGTCCTTCAGCTCTGGAAGGGTTCACACGCTGATATGTTTGGTATAATAATTGGAGCGCGTATTTGGAAGTGAAATGTCCCTTGTTAAATTGGTGAGAATTGCATGTGTTCCACAATGCTTTTTCTGCAGTTTCTGCATTAAGTCCATATTAAAATATCCTCAAATGCAGTCAATAATTCTCCCTCTGTATATGCTACAACTATTCATATAATGCACCGCATGACACGTTCGACTTGGTCAATGTACCTTTTCCCATCAAATAAAACTTTAATGTTGCCTTTTTAAAACCCTGTGACTTCTTTCATGTGTTCTCAGTGCCACCGCCAATTTTTTCCTTTTCATAACTCGTTATTTTCTTCCTCGTCCTTCTGAATTTGTGTTTTTTCTTGGTATTATTTTACATTTTCTTTTCCTTTTCACATCCATACTTTGGCTCATGGTCTTGATAAATACCATTCTCTCTAATATCAATTAAACCATAAGGTTGTAGATATGCCACATTTCGCTTCTTTTTCCAGGTTACCCCCAATTCTTCCTATTATTGTCTCTTTAATTTTGTGTTATCACTACCTGAATTTCATGTTTAGACTGTGCATTCTCCACAGCCTATTTGCATGGACTTTTTAGTTGCAATGTTCTCAAGCTAACTACAAACTCTTCAACACTTTACAACACACTAAGTACACACATCAATTAAGATCAGTTCAAATATTCAAAATGGTTCCAAATACATTGCTATAGACAACTAATAATGAATGGAGTCTACTCCTACTAGAGGGATGTGGATGTTGCCTCAGAGAGCGAGAGCTACTGATGCCAGTGACCAAATCTGACCTGTTTGCGAATGTTGCTTGGAATCCACACCTCACAGACGCACCGAAGTCTCTGTGAAGACGAATATGGGCAGCAGGCTCCTAGTTAATTCTTGGGTTGCAAAGATTTGAGTAGATGTACCCCTTTATTTGGGAGTCGACTTTGGCACTCAGCCTTCAAGCATTAATACTTAACAACAAACACTTTACAAAGCATCGAGGAAAATTCTCAAAGAGGAATCATGAGGATGTTGTTCTGTTGGAGACGTTGGGCCTCATTCCGAGTATGGCGGTAAGGGATAGCGGCCACCGGTAACGAGACCGGTGGCGGTAATCCCTTACCGCCATACTCCGAGTTCCCTTTGCGCCCCGCCCTTAACGCCTGCTTTGAGCAGGTGTTAAAGTCGAGGGCGCAAAGGGGCCTCCAAGCCAATAACGGTGACCGTAATGAACGGTCACCGTTATTTACATCTTCCCCATTCCCATTGAGCCCTATGGGGGCTCATTTGGGAATGGGGAAGAGCCTTGGTGAATGGGGAATTACCGCCCCGCCAACCTTGGAATGGGGCGGTAATTCCGCCATCCACCAAGGCGCTGCCGGTCCGGGTACGGCGTCAACCAAGGCGTTAATAGCGCCATTGGTTAGCGCCGTACTCGGAATGAGGCCCGTTCAAGGGTATCTGCAGACTAGTCTGATATTGACTAGTAAGATGTCAAGGTCAGCTGCACCCTTCCCTTGAAACAGAAGGAAAAGCAAACTCAAAATGTCTCTCCAATCCCCTGCTCCCAGGAAAGTATTGCTGCCCTGTATCTGGGCTGACCTTGTGTGAAGAGGCAGAAGGACCAGGCATAGGCATCACAAGCAAACAGCCAGGCCCAAGGCTGGTTGTTTCTTCCCAAGCTACATCCTTGTTACACAGCCCAAACTATGTATCTTCCAGAAGTTTGGTTTTCCCATGTTACTAAACTGACTTCAAAAAAGAGGAACAACCACATGCACAACAGCAGGACTTCCCATAAGTAAGAGTTTGCAGCCTGTCGTTACAAACATCAGTCCAGAGTAGAGCCAAAAGGGGCTCAAGAAACTACATTCGAAATAATTGAACACCCCCAGCAATACACCCATAACAAATATTCAGGGAGACACTTCCCATCCTCACCACCTACAGGATTTAGTTGATGTGTATTTTGTTGTCTCTGCCATTTGCAATTTTATCCTGGTTAGTCTTGTTTGATTTAGCATGAACTATGCACATTCTAAATGTGCAGGATAAATTAGTCAGGTTTTTTAGCCACCTGCCTCAGAGAGGATGACAGGTAATTAAGGAATTAAGTGAAAGAATGCAAAAGAAATATAGCAGCATGCAAGAAGTACTCATTCAAACATTTGGGGAAATGCTGCAATTCCGGTAAGAAAGAGTTACAGGTATGGAAACTAGGGTGACTTCTGGCGAATTCAGGGATTTGATTTGACACATGTAGGGAGATGCTCAAAACCACATTATGCATTTGCATATCTTGGATGTTAGTCCTGCACATTTCTATCAGTAACTGGTTGACGTCAAGGTGTTTGACCCGCAGTGCTGGCATTAGCTGCACACTAGCAGATTACCCATATGGTAAATTACAAAAGGGATGAACAGATGAACATCTGTAAAAAAGAGAAAACAAACACATCCACAAAAAAAGGTATGGTACACCAGCGGGATGGCTCGAGGATAAAAAGCTGTATATGTTATGGGATTTTTTATTTTATTTATTGAACATGGCGTCCATACAGCAGAAAGTGTTTCCAGGTGCCACAAGACTAAGGTGGAGGGGGAAAGGGGGATGAAAAACAACAATGAACAGTCCAACTAGGCCTTGTGGCATTTGGATTGTGCAAGTGCAGCAAACAGGAAGTGCAGAGGGGGGTGAGGGCGAAGGGAAGGAAGTGGAGACGGAGGGGGGATGAAGGAGAGAGGGTGCCACAGGGGCTGGGTAAGTGCTGTGGTTGGGCACAAGGGGCAGGGTAAGTGATATGGGGAACACAGAGGGCAAGTGCACTGGGGGATAGGAGAGGGTAAACAAGTGTGAAGAGGGGAGGCAAACTCAGTAGTTCAGTCAGGGAAGGGTTTCCGGAGGCAAGTGCTGATAAGGAGGTGCTGAGGCAGACTGGTCGAGGGGCATTTGACCCAGAAGGGGCAAGGCGGCCAGTTGCAGAAACTTCCAGAACTTATGGCGATCCAGTTCAAATCTGAGAGGGGCAGGGAGGCCATTTCCGAGGGAGGCTTCTGCTGAGGAAACAGATCTACCCCCCACTCTCTGCTTGGAGAAACGTCTGACCTGCAGAGAGTTGGATCTAGAGGACCAAAATACTCTAGCAGGGAGGTGTTTAGGGAGAGACAGTTGGATGAAGAGGGTCCCAGGCCCCAAAACGCCTTGTGGATGATGCAAAGGGTCTTAAATTTGATCCTTGCAGACACAGGTAGCCAGTGGAGAGATTTTCAGGGCTGGAGAGATGCGGTTCCTGGGCTTGAGGCCAAGGATAAGTATCACAGTCCTATTCTGGATTAGTTGTAGAGGGTTAAGGGATAAAAGAGGCAGATTGAGGAAGAGGCTGTTGCAGTAGGCCAGCCTGGAGAGAACCAGGGCTCTAGAGACATTGGGGGTCATTACGACCCTGGAGGTAGCCATGCTGCTATTTGCGGTATGGATACCCCCATTCCGGTTACCAGGTCCGGGTTCCTGGAATGGGGAAATACCAGGCCATTCTGACATTGGAGGGACTGGTATTTCCCCATTCCAGGAACTTAGTCCCTGTACATCCCCATTCCCATTCGAGCGTCCATAGTGCTCAATGGGAATTGGGAGGATGCAAACAACGGGCCCATTAATAACGGCGGTAAAACCAGGCATCCTTAGCTGGTCCCGCGAGGAGACCTTGAAATGAGGCAGTAGGGGTTTAACGGGGCCAGCAGCTCTACTGGCCCCGTTCACCCCGTACCGACAGGGTCGTAATGACCCTCTTTAAGTTTCTGGGGGAAGGTGAGGAAAGGGAGAATGCCTCTGACAAGGTAAAGCTGAGAGTGAGCCTTCTTGGCAAGATCAGCAATATGAGGTGAGAAGGAGGGAGAGGAGTTGAAAATGACACCCAGGTTTTTTGCCTCACAACAGGGTGAGGGGAGGGGACCCAAGCAGGGCAGCCGTAAGTAGGGAGAAAGTGAACGGGGCAGTTAGTTCCAATGAGAAGGATCTCAGTCTTACTGGCATTAAGACAGAGATTGTTACCAGCACACCATGCCTGAATAGCAGTCAGACAATTGGGAATGAGAGAGGAGGGAGATGATGTAGAGGAGGGAATATTAAAGGAGACCTGAGTGTCATCTGCATAACACTGGAAGTGAGTAGAGAAGGTGGAGATTAGGCGGGCAAGAGGGGCAAGGTAAATGCTGAAAAGCCACAGCGAGAGGATATAGCCCTGAGGGAGGCCACAAGTAGAGGGTGAGACAGAGGAGAGAAAATGGCCCATTTGAACCTGAGAGGGCCGATTCAAAAGGAAAGAGGTCAGCCAAGCCAGTGTCCAGTCCGTGATGCCCAGAGTATCATGAAGTCAATTTTAGATGGTGGCATGGTTGACAGTGTCGAAGGCAGAGGGCAGATTAAGGAGTATGAGAACAGTTGGAGTCCAGGTCTGAAAAAAAAAGTCTTCACGGGTGTTCAGCAGTGCAGTTTCCATGCCTCTGGCTGCTCTGAAGCCAGACTGATGGTCGTGGGGAAAGCCAACAGATTCAGTGTGATGGATCCATTGGGAGATGATCAACGTCTCCAGATGTTTGCCCAAGAAGGGGCCAATAGGCTAATGAAGATAGGGCGGTAGTTAACCGGGCAGGAGGGATCCGCAGATGCCTTTTTAGGAGGGTGTGCACAAGGGAGTGCTTGAGAGGTAATGAGAGCAGCAATATTGTTCTTGATAGTTATAGAGGAGCTGGGAAGCACCTGTTTGGAGGAGACATTAATAGAGCAAACAGTCTTGGTCACCTCTTTCATTGCTATGGGTGGGAAGGAGGAGAGTAGGAGGGATGTAGAGAGAGAGGGGCCAAGGGAGGCTTAGGTGCAGGTGGAGGGGGATGGGGAGAGGAGAAAGAGGACAGTATGTCCTGAGTTTTGGTTGTGAAGTGGGAGGCCAACACTGTGCAGAAGGCCTGCAAAGGGAGAGGAGAAGTAGAGACTGCAGTACGATTGGCAAGTCCCTTAGAGATTTTGAAAAGTTCAGCCATGTTGTTGGTGGCCTCAGAGATGCGGGCGTGAATATGGATCCACTTCTTGGACCGGATGGAGAGTCTGTAATGCCTTTGGAGCCTGAGACAGGCCAGTTAGTCAGAGGATGTGCCATAGGCCAACCACATCCGTTCAACAACACTGTACTTGCTTTTCAGCAATGCTAGGTCGGAAACATAGCAACTGTTGCACTTGGAGGCAAGCTTCAGGCAGATCCTCATGGCAGGGGCAATGGTGTCAAGGGTGTTGGAGATAGAGAGGTCAAGGCTAGCAAGGACTGAGTCAGAGTGAGAATCGATAGTAGTCGTGTGGGGATAAAGGAGGCGTTAAAGGCAGCTACTGACACTCACGTCATCGTCCGGATGACGGAGAAAGAGGTTGGATGAGAGTGATCAGACCAAGAGAGGGGTGTACTCAGAGGGTTAGAGAGAGGTCAGCTGAGATGAGCGCATCAAGAGTGAGTTGGACCAGATTGAAGCATGGTGAGGGAAAAGGAATCACAGAGGATGCGGAAGGGTAAGGCTGCATCAGGAGAGTCGAGGTGAATGTTGATGTCTCTGAGGAGGAGGAGCTTAGAGGTAGAAGTCTGGAGAGAAGAGGGGAGGTCAGGACACTCTGATAGGAAGAAGGAGACCGGCCCAGGGGTCCTGTAGATAGTAGCAAGAGTAATCGACAGGGTAGGAGAGATGAGGATCTTACAGATGAGACATTCAAAGGAGGATTAGGATTGAATGGATATTACAGAGGCAGTGAGCCAATCAGTGAAGACAAGGTGCAACACCGCCTCAAGGCCGGTTAGGTCTGGACTTGGTTAGAGAGAGGTCAGCTGAGCTTGTAGCCCTCAGGAAGAAGAGTGCCAAAAGCAGTGACAGAGCTGGCATTGAACCGTGTCTCGGTGATGTGTGAGAATGTCAAGGTCAAAGCCTTAAAGGAGGTGACAAATGTCAGAGGAGTGTTTGAAAGCAGAGCAAGAACATGGATGTGGTACCACCGTCAGAGGGGATATGAGAAGGAAGAGGGAGTGGAAGACGGAGGAGTGGCAGGAGAAGGGAGGATGTTAATGAGAGACAGAAGACGCCTGTCAAGTAGGAGGCAATTTGGGTGAGAGGCCTGGGCCAAGACAGTGCCATTCAAGTAGACATTGATGATGCAACTGAAAGATGGGAAGTGTCCCATCTGGTTCTACCATTAATGGGAGAAGAAGAGAAAGGGGAGAGGACAGAAACCATATTGGGGGTTTATAGAATCGGAGAGGGAATGACAAAGAGAATGTCAGTAATAGTGTGCCTAGAGAGAGCATTAACATAGGTGTCGGCAATGGGCAGACCTGGGTTTGAGACCAGGAGCCCCTTATTAACCTTTTTTTTCCAGGCTTGAAAGAGAGGTAGGATAGGTAATAGAGTACCAGTTAGAATAGATAGGGGGGATGGAGAGCATCATAGGAGAGCATCATAGGGAGATAGGAGGGGCAGAAGGATGCACAAAGGAGGGAGGGAGATGGGGAGCTGCACAGTGCACAAATAACTCATTCACCAGGTGGCCTAGCAGCTAAGTAGGAACAGACGAAGTGGGTACTTTAAGCAATATTCACACAAGGGCAGCAGATTTAATGCCTTCATTTGAGGTTCCGGCACGCATTAACAATGTCAGCATTTAAGATTCCGGCAAGGCCAAACAAAACAAATTATGAATTATGAACACAACTAAACAATTGACCAGATTCGCAAAGGAAGAAATACTCAACAAAAGACTCAAGCTGCAAAGAGAACAGCAGATAGAATTAGAAATCATTCCTATCTGAGAATTGAAACAAAGTTCCAAATCATCTATGACTTCCAGATTTTGAACCTAATGGCCTGATGCAAGTTTGCAGTTTAACTGACACAAAAATGCAAAAACAAAGATTAGAGCGAATAGAACAAATTTCAAAGCAATAATGCCTGTAAGACATTATCTGAGACATAGGGCCTCATTATGAGAACGGCGGTAGCGATAGAGCTATTAGCTCGAAGGCTGCCACCATTCCGGGCTCCATTACCGGGTTGCTGCAATGGGGACTTACCGGGTTACTCCGAGATAGGAGGACAAGGTAAGTCCTACATACAGAAACCCTTCCCCATTCCCATTTGAGCCCCCATAGGACTCAATGGGAATGGGGAGGGAGGCAATAACGGGCAGATTACAGCTGGCACATTATTGCCTCCCTCTTCCCCTCGCAGGACCCGGAAGCACGCCTGGTTTTGTACCAGCCCCCTTCAATCCGGGAACGCCAGGGTCGTAATGAGGCCCATAGACTTCTTGAGCCTATGCACATCTTTAACCTAGATAGTTTACAGTAAGTGGACAAGATGACTGTTTCCCACTTATGTGTAAACCTACCTGCTGTTCGACCACCATTGTGCAGTGCACAGCTAAATCTCGTAGGCAGGAAATATCCAGCATTACTGTGGACGTAGAAGGCAACTTTGCATGAAACAAGAGTGATTTTAACAAGAATAAAAATGATGAATTAAATGATAACTAAAACACGTAGAATATATATATATATTCAGTGAAAAAACTGAAAAAACTTTGTTAAAGGGATGTTATGGTTAAGTTGCGCTACTAAAAACCTATGAAATTCAGTGAAAAAACTTTGTTAAAGGGGCGTTATGGTTCAAAGTAAAACCGAAAAACCCCTGAAATTCGGCAGTTATGGTAAGATAAGCAACCATAACTCGCGCCGCCACCGTGCACTGCTAACACTAACACCCAGGACATCAAAGATGACATCACAAATGTGATTTTTATGTCTGCGGACTACCGCCATGTTCGCGGACATATCGAAAATCTGAGCGTGGTGAATGTAAATTTAAATATTGTGCCCCATTTCCCATTTGAAGTTGGCTCTGAGAAGAGCCTTTTTTTTTTTTTTACAGATGCTTGACAGACACCTGTTATTTTGTATTTTTTTTCTTGGTTTTTTTTCTTACTTTACTCCTAAAATCTTTACATAACCTTCTCCAAAGCAACCCTTACATTCCAAAATAGAAAGGCATTTCCCGTAAAAGATAAAGAAATGCCATCTTCTTTAAAATTAACAGCATTACTGGCATCAATATTCTCATTGTTACAGAAGAACATACCAGCTCTAAGCATGAAGGCACACATGCCTCGGTTGATGACACACCTAGCAATGTTTTGCTGAGGACAAAAAACTGAACTATTGTCCCATATTGCCCTAGGTAGTAATCCAGAAAAAATTACTTTCGCATTTGGAAGGATCTTCATTACGGCTTGAACCAAGCGTTCCAAATCAGCCAACAAAGTAGGGGCACTGACGTTGCCCAAATGGAAAGCACCATAGTGCAAAACTACCACATGCGGACTGTTCATCGTGGCCATATCCTCACAAACTTGTACAATTCCCTGTACATTGCAATCAGGCACAGTGCTCCACACCACCTCCACTCCTTTCACATCAAAGTTCTTTGCAACATGCCTGCATTCAGCATACTGCTGTAAACCATGCACAAACAAATCTCCGAGCACCAACACCCTGACTTTCTCCACTTCTGCCATCTTCACCACACGCAGTCTCTTTCAACACAAATCCACAACCTCGACACCTGATTGGCTGATCCATACAGTCTTCTTTCCATGTTGGATTTCCTGGAAAAACCTGGATGTAGCACGCCATGTCCACGAACAGCCGCGGTGTCCGCGGACGGCGTCCACTTTACTCTCTGTGCCATTCCCTCATTGCATACAGCTAAGCAATAACACAATACGAATAACGTCCTCAGAACACCCCCATTTTGTGAATTTTCGAACATTTCAGGACAATTATCATTTCATTATTCAACATATTAACATTACAAATATTATACTTTCATCTTGTACTCTGCACACAATGCTATGTTTCTCCATTAGTAGCTCAGTATACTAGATAGAATCCCATAATACAATGCTATTTATATCAATGCATCGTTCAAAGCACTAATATGATATTTATTGCAATATCCTTGACACTTTTTTCGCAACATTATAATAAAAATCCCTAGTACACAAATTCCATGAAAAGTACATACACATGTGATGTCATCAGTGATTTCATCAATGACATTTGCGATGTCATCTTTGATGTCCTGGGTGTTAGTCTTAGCAGTGCACGGTGGTGGCGCAAGTTATTTTTCATAGCTTACCATAACTTGCGATTTTCAGGGGTCTTTCGACTGTACTTAAAACCATAACATCCTTTAAACAAACTTTTTTTAATATCACGCAAAAAATATACAAACATGGCGTGCAAAAACCAACTTCTACAGATGGCTTTACACATAATGTTGCAAAATAAGAATTTATGCTCGTTCACAGTGAAGGTCAGCTGCTTCCATTTTTTTCTCGGACCCCGGAGAGGCTCACGAAGCAGACTATAAGGTTGGGTTGTGTTTTGACCTTGACAGACAGAGATTGTGATGAAAAACTTCTCTTGCAGGAGTGTTGCTAAAACGTAAGAGAAGATAAGGATGAAATGTATGAAACAAAACCACTTTTATATATTATATCACTATGCGAAAGATCGTTGGCACACGCAGAGTCGTATTTTGGGACTGCACCACTCGTAGACAATGGAAATTGCAATTGTACTGTAAGTAACCCTTTAGATTATTTTATACCAAATATAATTACAATGGCGTAGCATTAAAGACCGCTCAAGTTGAACTTGTTCGTTGAAAGTGGCATAATGTTTTCTACCGCGCACTATCACCGCAAACTGATCCCCTGTTGTTTAGAGGGCTCTGAAAAAGGCAGACGACACAGGGTGGGTTAAGAGAAATAATTTAACCGGTCTATAGGCGGTCAAGCGCTCTACTCGCTGTGCCACTTCACTGTAGCCTGTCAAATGGCACAGCGAGTACAACGCTTGCTTTGACATCCGTGCACAGCTTGCTAACGCAAGTTCGAATCCCGGCAAGGCCAAACTCAGCCTTTCATCCTTCCGTGGTCGATAAATGAGCACCACACACCGTGGTTAATAATAAGCACCGCTTAGATACCTCACGGTTCTTAGCGCTATATGAATGGGAAAATATTATTATTTTATTATTAACATACTCCATTGCACTATCTTCGATAGCAAATAGTTTCACACCCTAATAAATAAAATGATGATTTTTAATGAAGATCGGCTGGTGAGACTAATTTATGTTTTTTAAAACAGTATGTGGCCCCATTTTGCCTATGTCACGATTTACAGACTCCAGCGGATGGGGTCTTCAACTGCCAGGTGCAGGTCCAAATATGCAACTTCATGATCCTCACCATTTTATGGGACAATTGCCAAGGACCAATATGCCCTTACGCAGTACTAGCGGCTACAAACAACATACCAACCAATAGGGTGGTCTAATGGCTCGTTTTTGGAGCAACCTTCCGATTATCAGAGCGACCATTTACTGCTTTATCATAAACCAACAGCCTATCTACCGAAAAGGAACAACGCGTGGCTCCAAATAAACTTTTGCTGATTGACAGCAGAGACAATAGCAAATCGCTGAATATTCACTAAACATTTCATGTGAAATAAATGTACTTTACCAAATGTACAATCCTGCTGTTTACTTTTAAACCACAGTTTCATATTTCGAATTGTGGCGCACTGAGTTGTAAGCTGATCTAACACCCTCTGTACCGCAAAGGAACATCGCGTGCCTCAACATGAACTTTTGCGGATTGACAACAAAGACAAATGCAAATTGCTGAATATTCTCTAAACATTTGATGTCAAATAAATGTACTTTACAAAATTTACAATCTTGCTGTTTGCTTTTAAATCACTGTTTCATATTCCGAATTGTGGCGCGCTGTGTTGTGACATAATATGTGTTGTCTTCCGGGTTCTGTGTAAAGTCACTTAGGACTGGAGAGGACTGGGCGCGTTTGATGACGCACCCTGTAACATCTCGGAGAGAGGCGGGGAATATGAATGCTTTGATAATATCAGGCTTAGGGGCGGGAGATGTGATTTATTGTCGCAAAAGCAAGTCAGCCAGTCATAGGATTATCACATAATGTCAGCGCACACCAGCCGGATTTATTGTTTCTTTAGTGGACAAAAAGTCGGTTGATGCCCATAGGAAATTGTACTATTAGCGGACAAAAGGAGTGGTCTTAAAACACTTTCACTCTGACAACGAACAATATAAACAACCTTCTCAGAACACCCCCATTTTGTGTAATTGCAACCATTTCGGGACACCGCGAGTGTTCTTAGAACACATTCAACTTTATGTAGATGATGTCCTGATAAAAAATGTAAACTTAAAAAGTCATTTTGATGAAATTAGACATGTACTTCACCAATTGCAAAAGGCGGGTGCCAAAGTATCTTTACAGAAAGCACAATGGTACAAGAAAAAGGTGAATTTCTTAGGCCATGAAGTAACTGTACATGGATTAAAGCCACAAAAGAAAAAGATAGAGGCCATACAGAAGTTGAAAGATCCTAGAAACATGAAAGGTTTAAAAAGTTTATTAGGAATGACGGGGTATAACAGGACATTTATTGAAAATTATGCTGAAATCACTCAACCATTGACTAAACTATTGAAGCTGAATACGCCCTGGAAATGGGAAATGGAGCAATCTAAGGCAGTTGCTAAATTGAAGGAATGTCTCATAAAGGCACCATGCTTGGCCTATCGCATAAAGAACAAAGATTTTTTTTATAGAAATAGGATTCAGTGGGTAGTGTATGTCAGCAGTGCTATCGCAAAAACAAGATTTGAACCATAAAAATATTGCTTATGCAAGTAAGGCATTTTCTCAGTATGAGACTAAATTCAGTGAATGTGAAAAGGCCCTTCGGACCACGGTATGGGCATTGCACATTTTTGTCCCATTGTTTAAGGGGAGAAGGTGATCATTGAGACAAACCATCAACCATTGCAGTTTGTACAGAGTAAAAGGATTAGATCAGGCAATTTAGCACAGTCTAGAATTACTTCATAGACATTGGCATTGCAGGGTTTTCCTGTAGAAGTGCGATATGGCCTGAATGAAAAGAGCCCAATTGCTCAAGGGTTGGCAGATATACATGACTGTGCAGCTGAGTGTTTATCAGATGAGGTAGAGGTGGAGTCCAGTTTTCAGGAGTTTGAACAATCACCACACAAAGCTTTTGATGAAAATACATGCAAGGAATTGCCAATTATGCATGTCGATGGATGTGCTTTTCACATTGAAAATGACAGCAATAAACAGTTGGTGTCAGGGATAGGAAATGTCTGGTTGAGATGTGAGGATATTCCTAGTATAGGAATGAGAATTGGGGCTAGGAGTAGCCAGTTAGCACAGTTAGCTGCCATTTATAAAGCGATTACTACTGCAGTTGATAGCAAATTCAGTGAAATTGTCCTGGTGACTGATTCTGATTATGCACGAAATAGCTTTGTAGAATATTTGCCTGGCTGGAAAGCAAGAGGCATGCTCACATATAACAAAAAGCCCCTCAAACATGGGAAAAATATTCAAGCTATAGACAAATTAGTGTCAGAGAATGATTTAACAGTATACTTGAGAAAAAATGTGTGGATATTTGAAAACACCAGGAGAGGATAAGGAGGGAAATGATAGAGCAGATGAATTGGCCAAGAGTGGGGCTGTTATGGGAGAATTGTTGCCCATTGAACACTTAATTGGTGAAATACAAATAGATGCAGTTACACGCTCTAAAGCTCCAAAAGAAGTTGAACAACCCATACTGCAATGGAGTTATGATACACCAAATCAGGATCTGATTAAGGCACAAAAAGATGACCTTATATTGGGGTCTATTATAATCATTTGATGGACCCCAAACAAAATCCTTTAACTGAAAATGATTGTACAGGATAAGAGGAGTTGAGAGTGTTATTAAAGAGCAAAAAACAAATTAAGCTACAGGATGGTCTGATGATCAGGGAATCCATAACAGGGCAGATACAGTGGGTGGTACATCTTTCATTCAGAGGGCTAATGTTACACCATGTACATGATGCAATAACTGCAGGACACAGAAGTTCACAAAACACTTTGGAGATACTGAAAGATTATACTTTCTAGCCACACATGTCCTAAGATGTGGAATTATATATCAGGGTGTGTCTGGTATGTGCACAATTTAAACCTGCTTCACCAATGCATAGAGCTCCATTAATGAAAAGAAATGGGTTGAATGTATTCCTGCACCAGATTGTAGTGCGCAAACAGCAGCTACATTGCTGATCAATCACATATTTTCAAGATTTGGGTTACCACAAAGAATAGAGTCAGACATAGGATATCATTTCACGAGCACCTTAATGAGCAAGGTGTGGCAAAATATTGGGGGTAAAAAGGAAGTTGCACATCACATATCGGCCCGCCTCTTCTGGGAATGTTGAACGTTGCAATAGATCTGTAGTGGATATACTAAAGAAGTTTGTAGCAGAGGCAGGTTCTAGTTGGGATTTGTGATTATCTTTAGTGTTGAAGGCCATAAGGTTGGCTCCTTCTAAAGCGACAGGTATCAGTCGTCATGAGGTGTTGACAGGATGAAAATGGTACTGCCACAACATTTATTAAACACTGCCACGGTGTGTGTAGGTGCTGCGAGTGGGCCCTTCTTTGCATGCTGAAAAGAAGGCAGTGTCAGATGAGACACATAGATTACTGGATGTAAATAAACCAGTAATACCAGCCACGTACAATAGGTGGCGTTCTGAATAAACTCACTGGATTCTCTAAGGGTGTGATATGTCTGGGGGGTTCTCTACAGGCGACCAAGAGATATTCTAATAGAGAGGAAAATTTGTTTTATGATGGGGCTGTAGTACAGAAAGCCATGCTCACCACTATAGCACAAAAATAAGGTAATTCTGAAAATAACACAAAGTAAGATACCACTAAAATTACCACCAACACAAACTAACATGGTATAGTGGTGAGCATGGCTTTTTGTACTACAGCACCATCATAAAACAAATTTTCCTCTCTATTAGAATATCTCTTGGTCGCCTGTAGAGAACCCCCCAGACATATCACACCCTTAGAGAATCCAGTGAGTTTATTCAGAACGCCACCTATTGTACGTGGCTGGTATTACTGGTTTATTTACATCCAGTAATCTATGTGTCTCATCTGACACTGCCTTCTTTTCAGCATGCAAAGAAGGGCCCACTCGCAGCACCTACACACACCGTCCTACCTTGCAGGTATTTATTTACTTTTCCTTGCTTGCTATTTTAGCTCCAGTGGTAAATTAGCAAATGCGTTACTGCTCTGGTATAAACATCAAACCCTTGTGAATCCCCTGTATAGAAATGGAATTCTCCTCAATCCCATTGAATGTGGTGCCCTGTCGCTTGTCCTCGGACCTGAAATCACATATCTGCTGTTCCAAATCCTTGCACTTTTTAAGGAGTCGGTGTCATGCCCTGTGCCGTCTTGCCTATGATCCATAGGAAGACCTGGAAGTTGCCCTGGCACCTTGCGCAATGCCATTACAGAATAAACTACATCTCCCAGCATTCCGGGAAAAAGAGAGGTCACATGATTTGCCGGCAACGTCTGCGTCCCTCTGCATCATTATATGCAGCTCTGGGACACCGCTCGAGTGCTCCTTAACAAGTGCTTTTCAGGTTGTTAATTTGCATTCTTGTTACTCTGTTTTCCTGTTATCCGAATCCTGTTTACCGTTTTTGACTACGTTTTTGTGGATTACCCTTCACTGTTTCCTGATACTCGGTTCCCTCCCCTTCTACTGCTTGCCTGGTTACCGGAACTCGGCGCGTCCAACGGACTGTGTTTTCACCTACTCATAGATTGGATTGTCATTGCTTCCTCAAACTTGTTATCAGCCGAACACTGCTGGGCTCTGCTGTATGTTGCAACTCGCCCCACACTCTCTGGGAGTACAGCCTGCGGTGTTCGGAGACTCCGGTTTTGCTAACCGCATGCAAACTTTTTGTGATAAGGTTTCTTTTCCTTTTACTGCTGGCATCTGTTTTGGGAAATGCTGCAACGCTTTCAATTCCTTCATCCCCACTAAGCAACTTTTCTTCCAAGTGACATTGGGACGCTCTGCTGACTCGTTACTTGGTTACTCCCTGGATTTCACATTACCTTGCTTTTGAAACACTCTTTGGACGCTCTGCAGAGGATTCTTGACCTTCATAAGTACTCTCCTTTGGGATTGCTTTTTGGGGCGCTCTCCTGTTTACCTGGGATTTGAACACTGGCTAGTTAGTCGCGCCCTCCTACAGGCCAGGTTAGCTAGTTTGAGACTATTTGCTTTTCTGGGAAATGTGGAACACTCACCCATTTGCTGCATCCTTCACTTCTGCAATTCAGTAGGTTTCCCGTTCTTTTCTCCATCACTGCAGATAAGGGTGGGGTTGCTGAGGGTGGTGCGGCTGGGACCACACTGGTTGAAACCTTTATTTACGGTATTTGTACTTTTGTGTTTTTTCCTTAGCTCTGTTGCTACTCTTGACTTTTCACCCAAAAGCTCAGCCTGTCAGGTGTTTCTATTCCTGCAAGCTGTGATCTTGGGGGGAAGGTTTATTTTGTCAACGGTCTACTGTCGATACTCCTATCTTCGGATAAAGAAGTAGCTCAGTAGTGATTCCTCTACTAGATCATGACTGTCGGTCTGCCTCCTTACGCAAGTATGTGTTTTCATCACCCATTTTATTAACCACATTTTGCATATCGCTCATCTGCATTTGACATTCATTAAACTCTTTGTCCCGCTTGTTCCTTTTTTGAAACATTTTAGCTCTCTCTTGTTGAACAGTCTGGAGCTCACCTTCTTTCTCTAGAATCTCTTTGTAAAACTTGCATCTCTAAAATAGCCTCCTCTTTATCTTGTCTAATGTGACCCACCAATCCTTTCAAGAGTTTTAATGTTTGCCCACTGTCCTCAAACTGTTTTCTCCTTTGAGATAATTGAGTGTTGGATTCTTTACACTTTGATTGCATGTCCTTTTGACATACCTCCAGTTGTGCTCTTGGCTTTATCTCCTGTTCACTAGTTCCA
This sequence comes from Ambystoma mexicanum, assembly GCF_040938575.1. NCBI lineage: Eukaryota > Metazoa > Chordata > Amphibia > Caudata > Ambystomatidae > Ambystoma > Ambystoma mexicanum. Next base: position 830,431,562 of record NC_090929.1, read on the forward strand.
TCTAATTCGACTTTTAGTCTGCTAATTAGCTTGCCATCATGTTCTTGCATTTGCAGAGACCTATTTAAAATGAACCAAGTTTTGGCACATAGCCATATCAACAAGTATTTCTCTGCAGGTTTGTCAGCAGCATTTAATAATCTCAGAAGACAGAACTGAATTATGCTACCCTCTTCAAAAATGTTGTCCAGTGGTTCTTTCTGATCTTCCCCATAGATACAGTCATGCCATTCTGTGGCATTCTTTGATGACCATGTTTCATGTGCATATAATTTTGTCTCTAAATATTTCACCAATTCTGGGAACGCGGCATCAATTTGAGACATTCTGAGATTCACATTCAGTGTCACACTGCTCTCACAAAATGAGTTCCCTTTAATGCACGTATGGCGGTGTGGAATACACTTGCCATGCCCAGTAGTTGTTCTACAGTCTGTTCCCACAGGCCCAACACACCAGTTATTATACAGGACGCATGAGCAAACACTTGTGAGTGCATCTACAGTTTACGAGTATGTGGAAAAACTGAGAAAGCATTTACAACATGCATTTGCATTTGTGCAGCGAAATTAGAAAAGAACTGCTGATAGTGCAAAGTCCTACCATGATAAAAAGACATCTGTGAAAGAGTATAAAATAGGTGATTGAGTATATAAGTTTCATTTCGGGAAAGGTAAACATAAAAACTCAAAATGTCTTGCGGTATGGCAAGGTCCCTTTGAAATAATAGATAAAGTGTCCCCAGTAGTGTATACAATCTTGAACACAGAGGTTGAAATAGCAACAGAGATATTTGTTCACATTAATCAAATGAAGCCCTGTCATCCAAAGCATGAAATAAGGAGACTTGATCAGGTAGAAACGGGTTAGGTATACTAACTGCATGGGAAAGAAAGCTAGCAGTGAGATAACTGATGAAAACACAATAAGTTTGCATGTTAATGAATGAGTGAAGAACTGTTGACCATATGATGCATGTATAATGAAAATGACGAGGTGGTGTTTTATTTCATGAGAAACTAAAAATATAGTAGTATAGTAATTTAGTAATAAATAAAAAAAGCAATGTAAAAAAAACGCATAAAAAAACGAATAAAAAAAGAGTGGGACACTATGCGTTTATGAAAAATGTTGAGTGAAATCAATCTTTTCTAGTACAAGTTGATAAAATTATTATACACGCAGGACTTTGGAAATGTGTAATAAGGTGGGATATTTTTGTTGCTTGTTTCTCTCTAACAAGTGCTTAATTGCAGGTATTCGAAAGTAGAGGATCATAAGGTTTGGGAAACATTTTTGTTTTGGCAAGGTAGTAGAAAGGGTAAAATTGGTATTGTGATATGTACTTAATCTGTTCCTTTTCTATTTGATTTAGATATGATTAACTGTCATCTTGGCAGGGTTGGAGGTCGCAGTACCAGAGGACGCGAGAGATGATGAATTCCTGGAGTCCATGGGATAAAGCCCCAGGAAATCCTCCGGACCGAAATATGGAGATGAAGACAAATAGATTGGGATGCTAAAAGAGATGAATTATGTGGAGAGACGTCCAAGAGCACCAGACTGGAAGAATTCCAGTGAAGAGATGATATAATGGAAGTTCGGTGATCAGGACATCTCAGAGGTGCGGTCATGAAGATGGTGAATGCCACCAATGAAACAGAAGTCAGTTGAACTTAATTTTGCAGTGTTGCTGGTGGAGCATAGTATTGTCCTATGCTTTACCAATGGTAACTAAAGATGGGAATAATGGAGACCCACAAGTTTGTTATTTTATTTAATTGTTTTAGTTAGTTATGTTAGTCATTTGTTTTATTTATTTATTTTATTTTATTGTTTTGTTGTCATACATATACACTAATGAGAAATGTTTATTTCACACATATATAAAGACTATGATTGAAAAAGACATTCAAACATATGTGGACACTTCGGTTGGAAATGTACACGTACAATGTTTCATTACACATGCACATGTGTGTGAGGACTGATGGGCCCATTTGGGATCTGCTTCACTTTTGTTATGATTAAGCAATGGTTTGTTATGAAATATTTAAATATTCATTTTATTAAGATGCTATTATTTCAACTGTGATTCATCTAACAACAATGGAAAAAGAGAGTTTCCTACAATTATGGATTTATTAGCCAGAATTGTTGGAAAAAGGAGGGTATATGTAAGGATATATTTGGGGATCTTATTGATAGTATGCAGTATCCAATACCTAAATGTAGCCATTTCAAAATAGGTGCACAATAGGTGCAAAGCAGTTTTCAGTAACAGCCAGCAGGCACATTTTCAGAGAATTTAGTAAAATATTTTAGCACAGTGTGCTGTCATTTTAAAATGAAGAGCTGCACATTTTTAAAAATTGGATGTTTTCATGTGTGCGAACTACATTAAAAATACACAATGAATTAACCTTATACTAACTGTTTTACTAATATACTAACCTCAACCCATCTAACATTATTATGCAGTTTTTGTGCACAATGAAATGCATTCTATGTTTTACATGCACGGTTTAAAATCCCCTTTATTTTCTATGAAGAGATGCACATTCTGAAATTCAGTCCATGTGAGTGTTTTTCCGTGGAGAGCAGAAATATGCCACTTGCAGGAAGGCAAAACAGAAACAGTTGCTTTGCAGGGCTGAAATCTTCATTGGGGGTCATTATGACCCAGGCTTTACGGGGTTAATGGCGCCGTAAAAGGTTGCGGTGCCTTTAACCCCTTAACGCCTTACTACGAGGTCCCTTTGAGGCTCCCGACCTTAACGGCTGGTCTGGACTAGCCGTTAAGGTAGGGACCCGCAAAGGGACCTTGAAGCTAATTACGGTACCGCAATTTGTGGTACCGTAATTACCGCCTTCCCCATTCCCATTGAGCCCTATGGGGCAAAAATGGGAATGGGGAAGGGCCAATGGTAAATGGGGAATTACCACCCCGCCAACCTTGGAATGGGGTGGTAATTCCCCGTTTCACCATGGCGGAATCGGTAAGTTACCGGCGTTAACCATGGCGCTAATAGTGCCATTGGTTAACGCCGGTCTCGTAATGAGGGCCATTGTCTTGAAAAATGAGGGCTGGTACAGGACACATTCCTTTATTCTGATTGTTAGAGATTGAGGGTGGATGGGTAACGTCAATTGAGGGCTGACCTAAGGGTCATAGGCAGGAGGAGTTTTCTTAAAGAATAACCAGGGGGAAGAGTTCAGGTCAAGCTGGGGCAGAGGGACAGACGGTGCTTCCAAAGAAATGCTGCTAGACTCCATGTGGGTGTGAGCGCTGGCTACAAACTTAAATAGCTGGGAGCTCCCCACACAAAGAGGTTGAGTTGCTGGCTTTGATGCGAAGAAGTTCTTAGCACTGGGTCTGCGAAACAGCGAGGTTGTGAGATAAGATCCTGACAACAAGAGTTTCAGACTTCACTGGCCTGGGTGAGTTAGTGCCAAGTGAGGAAAAAGAATGAATGGGAGATTACATAATTTGTTGGCAGTGCAGGGAGTTAGAAAAAAATTATAATACTGCATGTTCATCTTTCTCCATGTTTCAAAGTGTGGAACACCAAATTCGTTTTTTTGCAACGTGCCTGTTGTTTTCTGTTCTCTTTTATATTTTGTAGACTCGATGCTGTGATATCATGTGGTAAGATGTATTTCTGTTTATAATTGTTATATAATACAGACTGTACAAAAAAACATAGGCTGGAAATTTGGTAGCATTTCATGCATCTGTAAATCATTTCTACACAGGGGAATCACAAGGGTTTGATGTTTATACCAGAGTGGTACAGCATTTACTAATTTACCACTGTAGCTAAAATAGCAAGCAAGGAAAAGTGAATAAATACCTGCAAGGTAGGAAGGTGTGTGTAGGTGTTGTGAGTGAGCCCTGCTTTGCATGCTGAAAAGAAGGCAGTGTCAGATGAGACACATAGATTACTGGATGTAAATAAGCCAGTAATACCAGCCACATACAATAGGTGACGTTCTGAATAAACTCACTGGGTTCTCTAAGGGTGTGATAGGTCTGGGGGGTTCTCTACAGGCGACCAAGAGATATTCTAATAGAGAGGAAAGATTTGTTTTATGATGGGGCTGTAGTACAAAAAGCCATGCTCACCACTATTCCACAAAAATAAGGTAATTCTGAAAATACCACAAAGTAAGATACCACTAAAAATGACCACCAACACAAACTAAGACTATGGGCCTCATTACACGGTAGGCGGTAAGGGTTTACCGGTACCGGTATTTTACTGGTACCGGTAAACCCTTACCGCCTTACTACGAGGTCCCTTTGCGGGTTGGTACATTAACGCCTACTTTTCGCAGGCGTTAAAAAACGAACCAGCAAAGGGACCGGAGTGCTAATTACGGTACTGCAATTTGCGGTACCGTAATTAGCGCTTTCCCCATTCCCATTATGCCCTATGGGGCAAAAATGGGAATGGGGAAGGCCAATGGAGGAAGGAGGAATTACCGCCTTCTCAACCTTGGAATAGGGCGGTAATTCCCCTTTCCTCCAAGGCGGTACCGGTAAATTACCGGCATGAACCATGGCACTAATAGCGCCATGGTTTACCGCCTACCGTGTAATGAGGCCCTATATTATCACCAAAATAGGGTAATACTAAACTATCTCTAAATTTAAAGCCAGTTTACCACCAATGTACCACCAAAATATCACGGTAAGAAAATACTGCTAAATCCCGAATTTGCCCCAATAAGACAAACCCTCCTACATAATAGATGTTGTGTTGGCCGGGAACAGACTGTAAAGCAACTGTTTCTGTTTTGCCTTCCTGCCAGTGGCATATTTCTGCCCTCCATGGAAAAACACTCACATGGACTGAATTTCAGAGTGTGCATCTGTTCACGGAAAATAAAGTGGATTTGAAACCGTGCATGTCAAAACATAGAATGCATTTCATTGTGCACAAAAACTGTGAAATAATGTTAGATGGGTTGAGGTTAGTTTATTAGTAAGACAGTTAGTATAAGGTTAATTAATTATGTATTTCTAATGCAGTTCGCACACATGAAAACATCCAATTTGTAAACATTTGCACCTCTTCATTTAAAAATGATAACACAATGTGCTAAAACATTTTACTAAATGCTCTGAAAAATTGCCTGCAAGCTGTTACTGAAAACTGCTTTGCACCTATTGCGCACCTTTTGTGCACCTATTTTGAAATGGCTACATTTAGATATTGGATACTGCATACTATCAATAACATCCCCAAATATATCCTTACAAGGAGGGTGGTTGGTTCACAGTTTGTACTCGAATTTCAAGACAAGCCAGATACAAGAGAAACCATCAGTACCATCTGCAACAAACTACCCACCACAGAACCTACCCATGGCTTAGATGATTTCATACAGACTAACATTGCTTTCCATTGCTTTCCATAAAGATTTGCCAATTGTATTAATCTGTCAGAGTGATTTACGGCTTTAAACTGGGCTACATTACCGCCAAATGGAACTGATAGCAATTAGAAATTATCTGCACTTCTTGAAAACAAGATCTTGTGGACCCCATGCTGATGACCTGTCAATAGAAAAAAAACTGCATCTATTAATACCTCCTCCCCTAGTGTCACGATAGCTGACAGCTGGCGAGTGTGGCGGAGGTGGAAACTCCAACGCCATTAGACTGTTCCGCCACGTTTCTCTGAAATGCTATTCCGCGGTCTAGTCTTTTCCAACATGGCCGCCCGTCGAGTATTTCACCATTCGATACTCGGCGGCTCAGCGCGTTGCAACTGTGCTTTCCCGTGTTGCGTGCGCTCGTTATTCTGTGTTTCCTTCTTCGGTCTTAGTCCGCTTCATTCCTTCTCCCCGGTTCCTTTTCCTTCCTTGCTACCAGTTTCCCGTTCCCTTCCCCTTCCTCCCTGCCTGATGTTTCCTGGTTCCCTGCTCCTCCTCCTGCTACGTTCTGTTTACATTGTGGCTGTTTTTATCTACTTTCACTCACCTGTCATTGGAGTGCTCCTCTGGAGTTGCTGCTTCCATCTCTGCAAGTTACCTCACAACGGATCAGCCTATCAACAGTCCTCTTCTGTGCATCGTGGGTTTTTTTTGTGCCATTGTGGCTTTGTCCCCTGTAACTTATCTGGCTGTTGCGGAGAGAAGTCATCGTGAATTTCTCTGTATAGAGTGACAGTGGCTTCCTTTCGAGGCAGACTGTATCTGCTCATAAAGAAGAAGTCGCGCCACACACCCGAAGAAAGAAGCTGAACTATTCGACTTCATCAGGTGAGGAGGAGGAAGGTACTTTGGGAGTGCGCAGTAATTCTAGTGGTGAGGAGGACATTGTAGATCCCGTGGTCAATCCAGTAGGACAGTTTGTTAGTCCTGACACCTAGAGGAAACAACCCTCCAATTAGAAAAGTGAATACACTGGGCAATCAGGTGCCAAGCAGATCTTAAGGCCTCTCCATTGAGTAGATAGGAATGACAACCAAGCTATTGATAGGTTTGTAGGTAGCAAGAGAAAGATTACCGGGAAATAGAACATATGGTGGATGCTCTGTAGAACATACCAGGCCATCTTCTATCACAAATGTAACTTAGTCAGGACAAGCAGACATTTAGATTAGCAGAGGAGAGGGAGAGAGACAAGGAAGAAGAGAAGAGGCCAGTCTTGAGCAGCTTCCGGAACTTCAGGTGATTTGGCTCACGTCTGAGAGGGACAGGAAGGCCATTCCAGAGGGTGGAACCTGCAGAGGAGAGAGATCTACACCTCACTCTTTCTTTGGAGAAGCGTCTGACCCACAGAGAGTTTGAGGTAGCTGAGCGGAGGGCTCTAGAAGGATTTAGGAAGAGAGTGTTGGATAAAAAGAGGACCAAGGCCCCAGGAAGCCTTGTGGATGTTGTAGAGGGTCTTTAACTTGATCCTCACATCCACCAGCAGCCAGTGGAAAGATTTCAAAGCTGGAGAGATGTGGTCCCTGGGCTTGAGGCCAAGGATACGTCTTGTAGTCCTGTTCTGGATTATTTGAAGAGGGTGAATAGTAGAGTTAGGAAGATTGAGAAAGAGGCTGTTGCAGTAGTCGAATCTGGAGAGCTAGAGCTCTGGAGTTAGTGAGCCTCTGGGGAACGTGAGAAAAGGTACAATACCTCTGAGGAGTAGCAGCTGGAAGTTGGCCTTCTCGGCAAGGTCTGCGATGTGTGGAGAGAAGAAGAGAGTGGAGTCGAAGAAGACAACAAGGTTTTCGGCCTCACAGGAGTGTGGGGGACGGTGGCCTAAGAAGGGCGGTGAGAGGGAGGGAGGAAAGGCGGGAGCAGGGGTCCAAATGAGAAGGATCTCTGTCTTACTCACATTAAAACAGATGCCGTTAGTGGCGCACCATCTCTGAATTGCGGATAGGCAATCAGGAATGAGCAAGGAGGGAGAGGAGGCTGAGGGTATCCTGAAAGAGAGCTGTGTGTCATCCGCATAACACTGAAAGTTAGGGGAGAAAGTAGAGACTGGGTGGGCCAGATAGACATTGAAGAGCCAGGGTGAGAGGATAGAGCTCTGGGGAACACCACATGTGGAAAGTGATGTGGTAGAGAGAAAAGACCCAAGTTGGACACGGGAGGGCCAGTCCAAGTGAAAGAAGGTAAGCCACACCAAACACTGACAAGTGATGCCAAGGTTCACACAGAGACGGTTGATCAGGGTGACATGACTGATGATGTAAAAGGCAGAGGAGAGGTCAAGGAGGATGAGGACAGAGTGAGAGCTGGATTCAAGGTTGGATAGCGGATCTTCACGGGAGTTCAGGAAAGCAGTTTCCATGCCTCTGGTGAATGTGAAGCCAGACTGCTGGTCATGGAAAGAAACAGCAAATTCAGTGTGGAGGTTTAGCTGAGAGATGGCAGTTTCTCAAGGAGGTTTGCCCAGGAAAGGAGTGATAGAGATCGGACGATAGTAGGCTGGGCAGGAAGGATCAGCAGAAGGCTTTTTCAGGAGGGGGTGAACACGGGAGTGCTTGAGAAGAGAGGGGAAAGATACAATGGCAAAGGAAAGATTGCAGAAATTGGCTATGGCTGGAGCAAGGAAAAAATGTTGTCCTTAATGGTTCTAGAGGAGCAGGGGAGCACCTGTTTGGATGAAACATTCATAAACAGGACTTGTCTAGAAACATCAGATGTTATAGGAGAGAGAGAGGCGAGAAGGAGAGAGGAGGGAAAGGTGGCCAGAGGGGGCCTCAGAGAGGTATTGGGGGAGAGATGAAGAGAGGAGGATAGCGTGGATAGGATGAAAATAGAAAGAAGAGGCAAAAAAGGCAACGGATGCACGCTTCATATGTCAAATTACCGTGAAGTAAAGTGGTAGTGCTGGGGTAGGTTTTGCCAGGGGGACAAATAGCTTCAGGTGAGAGGAAATCAGAAAGTGGTCAGTCCAAGAGAGTAGAGAGTGTGTCGGACCAAAGGGAAGAATAGAGAGGGAGATAGAGTCGTAAAAGTTGTAGAAAGACCCAGAGTGGTTAGAAGAGTCCAAGTGGATGTTGAAATCCCTGAGAATGAGAAGCTTAGAGGCAGAGGGGAGATCATCCCATTCAGAGAAGAAGAAGGTGACCTGGGAAGGTGGCCTGTTGATGGTGGGCCAAGTCAGAGAGAGGCCAGGAGAGACAGAGAGCCTGCAGACCAGGCATTCAAAGGAGTGTAGATGAGCAGCTGTATACATCTGCAGGAGATCTCAACCCCCTACCTCCCCTGTATTGGAGACATGAGACTGTGCCGTGTTTGACACCAGACATTGTGCCAACACCGCAGCAAGTGTTTGGAAGAAGATACCCATTTTGAGAACCGTATTGAATGTACCCCTGAAGTGACGATAACGTGCGGGAGGAACTCCCTGAAGGAATTTGAGAAAGAGCAAAGAAGAGGAGCTAATGGCGTTATAGGGTGTGCACGGCGTCCCGAGTTACTGGCTGAAGATTATGTATAGATCCTCAAAAAACAAATTACGTAGTAAAGAACTGAGTGAACTCTCAAATATAAAAGAAGAAGATTACACACCCACAAAGTGCTGCAGAGAACTACCGTTTAATAAATGTACAGATGCTGAAACTCAAGGTAGATTAAGTCATCATAGAAGCTGGCTATGAGTAGTGAATAGAATGCAGGCAACGCCACCACTGCACTGAAACTGGGCATTGGTATCATGAATTAAGTAAGCCAGAAACCATGAAGCGGGAATGGAAAACTGTGTTGCAGCAAGAATAATAGGCTCATGGAACTGTGTGGCAAGGCTGCCTGGCCTAAAGTCAAGATTCTAGAAGGTGAGGTCAGAAGGACAAATTTATGAAGAATAAACCTTCTCACGTTAAGGTGCAAGAAAAAACACAAAGGATGTGAAGCTTTAATTCATTTATTTATTTATTTATTTATTTATTTGTTTATAAGGCGCCGAAAACCTGCAGCCATCGGGGCACCACAAAAAGATGTTTACTTACATAAAATGGATGGAGTAGACGAAACAGGGCACAGGACGCTTGGCATGCCAAGAGACAGGTAGAAGCAGGTACTACTCAGAGTTGCTTAGTTCATTTGAATAGAAAGGTTTTTTACTTGCTTTCGGAAAATGAGGAGGTTGGGGTCAACTCTCAGGTTCAGAGGCAATTTGTTCCAGTGGTGAGCGGACCAGTCAGGAAAGGCTCTGCCCAGACCATTTGCTTTCCTGTGGAGGTTAGTAGCAATGAGCCTTTGGGTCTCTGATCTAAGAGTGTGGGTTGGGATGTAGCCCACAATCTTAGGCTTAAGGTAAGCCATAAATTTACCATATAGGCACTTGTGTGTGAGTGTCATTGATTTAAACATTATCCGGTCTTCAACCCTTGGCCAACTGTAGTTCCTTCCTTGCTTCACTGATATGATCAAATTTGTTCTTATGCTTGATTATTTGCACAGCATGGTTCTGAATATGCTGAAATTTTGTCAGGCATTGTTTACTGGCACCCAATAGTAGGGCGGTGCCGTAGTCCACTCTAGAAAGAATGATCGCTCTGGCTATGGTAGCACAGTTAGATTCGCTAAGTACAGGTCTGATGGCTTTTAATAATTTCAGGTAGTAGAAACAATTTTTGCTGACATAGGAGGCTTGAGCATCTGAGCTAAGGGAGGCCTCCGGTGTCATGCCCAAGGTTTTGACACTAGTCACTACTTGGATGTTGGACTTTTTTTATCATGAATGACTCATAGCTGGATGGTAGTTTGGCCATAGCTTGTTTGGATCCAAAGACCATCAGCTCAGCTTTTTTCCCATTCAAACACATCCAATTATGGTCCATCCGCTGTTCAATGATATTGTAATGTTTGTTTACCATTTTGTTGTCTTTCGTGTGGTCCCCACTCAGTTCCACTACTAGCTGGAGCATTTACAAACTGCAAAATGGAACAAATTAGGGTCTCCTATCACGTGAGCCAAGGATGGAAATAGAGTTTGAAGTTGGAGTTCCAGACACAATATCAAGTGCCCTCACCCCTGTGCATTCTCATAGACAAGGATACTCTGCAAGGCCAAGTACAAAGACAAATTCATGGTAGAAGGAGGGGTGATGAGAGTTGCTGGGCTAATTGGATGGTGTGGTAGTTTCATTCCCTATCTCCTGAACCTGGGTCTGGGTTTACATGCTGCTAAATGAACCAAATATTCCAGACATGGCACAAACGTGCCAACCATTCATATAATGAAGGACCTTATAGTTTTAAGACCAATGAGAAACTGTGTATTGAAATGTTTCTGAAATTGCATGCTTTTAGAGGTAGGCATATGTGGTCCACCCGATATCTTACAGCAAATAACAATCCTAGCTCGTATAGAAATGTATACTTAGATGTCTCCCTTAACCAATCCCAACCCTAGATAGGTTTTTCACTATTGCCACATAGTATTATGTCACTCTGATGCATTTTGAGTATAAAAAACATATTTTGTGTCCAGATCATTGAGAGACTGAGCGTACGTCCATTGATGTTCGTTGTAACCTCCTTGTTTTAGATGATTGTTAATAAAACAATGCTTTGCCAGCTTCCTGAGTTGGATCCATTATTTGGACTCAGAATTACTCTGGTGTTATCAAATCCATTCCATATGCACATTCCTAAGGACATATGCTAAGGAGGAATACACCAGGGTGGGAATTATAGAGGCAGGGATCCACTCAGGAAAGGTGAGGGCCACTCCACCTCCAGGCTGATTGGTCCTGGGTTTGGAGGGGATTGTTTAGCCCTCAGGGAGAAGAGTGTCAAAAATCATGACAGAGCTGGACATGTACACATTCTCAGTATGAGCGATAACATTGATATCAAGGTCTTCGAGGAGGAGGCAGATGTCAGAGGAGTATTTGACAGCAGAACGAGCATAGAGAGTAGCTACATGGACTTGGATGCCACTTTTGAAAGACTTCTGGGGTCGGGTACAGGAGAGAGGTACACCGATTGGAAGAGTCAGAGGGGCCAGAGAGAGGACAGAGGTAGAACAAGGGGGTAGATGTCTGAGAGAGGAGGAAGAGGATGGTTCCAGAGAGGAGTTAGCGGAGGAGGAGGTGGGTGGCAGAGAAGCTGGAGCGGTAGATGAGGAAGGTGGCAGAGGAGCTAGAGAAGTGATAGAGGTAGCACTAGGTGGCAAAGGGCTCAGAGAAGAGACAGAGGGGAGAACCACAGAGGAGGCAGTGGAGTTGGAGGGGAGTGGCTGAGGGGCCAGAGATGTAGTAGATAGAGTAGCAGGAGACGGAGGTAAGTTCATAAGACGTGGGAGATGCCTATCCAGGAAGAGGAGATTGGGCTGCGTGCCCTGGACCAAGACGGTCTCATTAACATAGACTTTAATGATGGTTTTGGAGGCCAGGAAGGAGGCTAAGAGGACTTCCCATCTTGTGCTACTATTAATGGGAGATGAAGAGAAAGGAGAGAGAACAGTAACCATATGTAGGGACCATAGGTCGGGAGAGGGAACGACAAAGATTATTTTAGTGGGAGTCTGTCTGGAGGAGGCACTGGCGTGGATGTCAGTGATGAGAAGGCCTGGATTGGAGACCAGGTTGTCCTTCTTGAACTTCTTCCTTCCAGACTTCATAAGAGTGATAGGATAGGCAATAGAAATGCAGAGGGGTGTAGGTAGAAAGGAGAGGGAAAAGCGAGAGGGAGATGAGAAAGGAAAGGAAGCACAGCACAGAACTATGCCACACAGAATGCACCGGATGGGGAAATAGCGTGGGGGTGGTGACACAGAAGGAGGCACAGTAAGGAGTGGTTTGAGGAGCACAAGCATGTAAACTAAGCAGTGGGAGCAAGCATGCAGGGGAAAGGACAGAGGAGGCAGGCAGGTAGAGTACAACCAACAATTACCAATAGTAAACACAGAGCTGGGAACCTAGAGATGGAATAAAGACCTAGGGGGCACAACAGAAGCAGAAAGTAAAGTTCACCAACAATTACCAACAGTAAACAAAGAGGGGGAAACTAAAGGGAAAAAAGACTAAGGGGGCACAACAGAAGCAGAATGTAAAGTACAACCAATAATTCCCAACAGTAAACACAGAGGGGGGAACCTAGGGAGGGAAAAAGGCCTAGTGGGTGTAACAGAAGCAGAGTGAAGGTAACAGAACAGGAACAATACACCCAAATGGGGAAAAACACAAAGAAACAGCAGGGAACACAAAGTGAGGCAACCATGAGAGAGGAAGCCTATTGGGTGCATGGTGACAGTGTACATTGAGCCAAGCATTTAAGTGGAAGTATGCGCGAAGGCAGAGCAATTTAGTAGAGAGCAGTAATGGTGTCTTCCCCTGCTCGCACCTTTCTTACCATATGGTCACTGATGGTTGACAGTTGTGTACCGTGCTTGCACTCTGTTCTGCACCCCTTCGTCGCCAAACACCTGCATCACACAACACCGCACCCTTGGCCTACGTGGGCATTGCCGAAGTCCAATCCTCGGTTCATAAAGGATCTGATGCATGGAACGTAGCGCAACGTGCTTTGTATCAAATGGCCAGCGTCTCCTGTAGTCCTGCGATGCATAACATCAGGCCTTTGGCCTGCGCAGGCATTGCCGCAGAGGGTTCAATCCTTGGTTCTTAACGGATCTGATGCGTGGAATGAAATGCAATGTCTATGTATCAAACGGCCAGCATCTCCTGTAGTCCTGCATCGCACAACAATGGGCCCTTGGCCTGCGCGGCCTTTGCTGCAGAGGGTCTGATACGCGGTTCTTAAAGGATCCGATGCATGGAATGTAGCGCATCATACTACGTATCAAATGGCCAGCATCTTCTGCGGTCCTGTGTCTCACAACACAGCACCCTTGCACTGCGCAGGCTTTTGGATAAATAGTAGGAGGTTGTGGGTCCCATTATCGACATCTACTTGTGGCAGCATGTTGTTTGGATGTGTTTTTGGGGAATGTGTGGGCCTTATATACTCCTCATGAGTGGATCTGGTGCACCTGTGCCTGGATTTCCATCACCTTTATGCATTTACCTCCACCTTTTTGGTGGAGGTAACTGTGCTGTGTTTTTGGCAGAATTACCGCCGATTTTTGGCAGTAACTCCATGGAATTTCCACTTGTAATCAACAGAAATAACTTTGCTTCTGTCAGTAATTCCGCCGAAGGAATTACTGATGGAGGAAATTCCGTCAGTGGTAATTCCGTCAGTGGAATTGGTGCAAATTTGCTAGTAGGCATAATTCGGCATAGTGGTAAAGGTGCCCGCAATGGATTTGCTGTCAATTTTACCACTTACCGGCATACTTGTAATGAGCCCCCGTGTGTCCCTATCTGGAGATTACAAAGTTGTGAAACATAACAAAACAACTTAAATGAAACATGAATTAAGCACGTATACATTTCACTTTAGACTCCTTCTCTTATTCTTCCCCGAATACAGCTGTAAATATCATTTAACGAAAGAAGTGTACATTCTCGATTGATATATTTTGTCATCAACTAACACCTCATTTGATCGTCTTTCTAAGCACTGCTGAATATGAGGGGTCAAACAACAGGCCCTGATTCAACTGTCTTGTATGTCATAGCTAAGTGCTGCCACCTTTGGTTTTGTTTCTAAGCAGAGTGAACAGTGTGCAACAAAGCAGAATGTAAGTAACACAGGTGGGATGAGGCGACTGCGGGCAAAAGGAGAGGATACATTTAGTTCAAGCACATGGGAATAGATTATAAAAAGAAAAACATGTTCACTATGCAAACCTGAGAAAGCACTTATAAAAGAACCCCGTTTCCTTCGTTTTACCTTATTTTTATGAACAATGTTGAAATTCCCGACTGAAAACAACTTTGCTGCACTAAATATGCCTATATTTCATCCAACTATAACATGTAATTTTATATATGAAGTATGATTTCCAGATGAATAAACATCCTCACCAGCCACCCAGCATTAGACATTTTTCAGTGCTGCTGAAAGCCATGTGACCCTGATTCTGGCACGCAATACTGTATAAATAGCATCGCAATTTGACAAGACAAGCTGTCTGCGAATGTGCCCTTGATACTACATTGTCCCCCAGCTGAAATACTATTTCAGTTAATTGAAAAGTACATTCCAAGTTACAAAAAATAAATATTCTTCAAGTTAAGTGCTGATACTGTAGGTAGAGTGATCTGGACAATGCAGACAGCCGAGTTTCATGTCTTTCTGAACCTGCAGTGTTTACTTTAAGTGCCCGCAAGTCTAAAATGTTTGTCTACCGGTATCAGATGACTGTGGCACCGACCATCCTCATACCCTCACTTACATTCAGGCTTCCTCTCTGGGCCCGATTCATGGAATATTTGCCCAGTACAAAGTGAATTTGCACTGCTGAAAAGTGACACAGTGCAAAAGTGACACAAACCCTGATTCATGGAACCATGCAAAGAGTATTTTTGCCGTGCAAAGTCCGGGCAAAGTCAGCGCATACTCATTTTTGCTGTATACTTCTGTTGCACCCTCAAGGCCTTTTTCCCTCCCTAGGTTTGCCCCCTCTGTGTTTACTGTTGGGAATTGTTGGTTGTACTTTGCATTCAGCTTCTGTTGTGCCCCCTAGGTATGAAGTGAATTTGCACTGCTGAAAAGTGACTTTGCACTGCCGACACAAACCCTGATTCATGGAAAGTGTATTTTTGCAGGGCAAAGTCAAGTCAGTGCATAGTCATTTTTGCAGTGCAAACTGTGTTTGCACGGACTTTGCATGGCAAAAATACACTTTGCACAGTTCCATGAATCAGGGTTTGTGTTTGCAGTGCAAAGTCACATTTCAGCAGTGCAAATTTACTTTGAACCGGGCAAATATTCCATGAATAAGGCCCATTGTGTCTCCAGCAGGCAAGGAATTAAAATAAACAAAAAAATAACTAAGTGCACATTCAAGCTTCAGATACATATTGCATGACTATGTCAAAGGATTATTGTATGCAATAGCACTTGCTAACTGAACTTGACGACGAGCTGGGACAAGTCTTTCAATTTGGCACAAAACCCCTTCAGCGCCATTTTACTTTGATGCAATCACATAAATGTTGTATGCCTTTCAGCACTAGGTCCAATATTTATTTAATCAAATAATGAGTAGCTTAAAAGATATGCCACAATCAGCCCACTAACTCCTGCAGACATCTATAGAAATTGTGTCTGGCAGCGCAAATGAAGATGAGTTGAATGCCCCAAAATCAAGGAACTGTCCATCGAGGCTCTGCCCACATATAGCATAGCCACGCTAAGAATACGGGGTATAAAACAACACTTTCCTCTGACGTGTCATCATTAACGCAGGTGCAATTGGGTATCGACTGCTGGCCAAGACAACATTTTTCCTCGACACCAAGCACAAAAGGTAAGCAATTTGTGTCTCATATATTTAAGTGTTAACGTTCTCTTCATGAACTAATGTTCCACTTTGTCCATTCATTGTGTGGATTAAAAGATGCTCAAACAGAACAATTTGAAGTGTGGAGGTCATTGCATATGCAATTAGAATGTCAATGATGATATTCAAAAGTTGTATTAATTCTATAACATATGTTATATCATTGATGCTCTTATTTTGATAATCTTATTCTTATTTATTGTAAATTATGTTTTTTATTTTAAAAAAAAACAGATCAAGAATTTGTTTTTTGTGGATGAATTGCCTTACGATCAGCCTTTCCAGCACTACACACACCAAGAAGCCAGGCACCACATTATACGTTTTCCCAAATGATATTAGATTAATCCAGAAACTGCTACTTCAACCCCATACAATCAAAAGACATCCTAATTAAGAAGTGCTAGATAAACGAAGTAATTGATATGAGTTATGGTGACAACACTTTCACACAGAAATCTATGAGTCAGTCAGATTTGCCTACAAGTGCCATCCTTGAGATGACTTCCAACTGCTCTGCCAGCACTCTTTCAATATTAACTTAGGCCAGTCAATATAATATTGATCATTGATGTAAAGTCGTAAGCATTCCGCCATTGGATCTGTACTTTATCCCAATTTCCTCTTCCAGCTTCATCCATTTAATTTCTTGTCTGCTGGAGAAGGGGCAGCTAGTGTTTTCTTGCTACCGTCCGCCACATCACAGTCCTTGCAGGTATGCCAGTCACGGACACATTTTCAAATAGAAGGTCTATTGGAATGTATTGTCTTATTCCATGTCCTCATGAGATAACTATGCCTTTTCCTCTTCTCCCATTTAGGTTTTTGTCTTATTAAATGGTCTCCCACCAAATCAGAAAACCCCATTCAAAACCCTCTTGACATTTTAACTCTCTTTTTGTACATGTATCACTGTAGACTGAATCTGGCAAAGGCAGATGGTCTTTAGTACAGACCCTCACCCAAAACCCTCAACAGTGAGTACCAAGAGATTGAAATGTAACTATTATTATCAGTTACTATGCTTACACTTTTGAATAACATGTTAGGCATTATTTTTAAAATATAACTGCTCTGTAGGGTTCAAAAATGTTTTTGGACCTAAGATTTTAATGTTCAAGCCATCACACCCAAATGCTAATATTGAATTGTATTCTTTTCCACTGAGCCTTAGTAAAAAGAAAGACCCAAACTACCAGACCACAAAAGAACCAAGGGACCCACGCTGTCAACCAACATTTGCTTAAGCAGATTTCATCCTGCAGCAATCAAAACCACTGCCAAATATATTAATGAAAGATGCATGCGTGCCATTACCAGAATGTGACTTAAACACCAATACAGATCCATAGAGGGTTGTCAAAGGTCATTGCTATTAAGCAATGTCTCCTACCAATGATACACTCATTGCAGAAGAGGTAATAGAATTTAATGCAGATCAATATATTTCTCCATCAAAGACCGACTTCCTTGCTGAAGAGTCTTCTTTTCAGATATCGCCATTTGTAACCCAGGAAACAGTAATACAACTTTTAGAAGCTTCAGAAGAGAATTAAAATATTTTGAAGAATACAAAAAATGTACCCAGAGTACAGTTTTCCTAGAGTAGAACAAATAACTACCACTTGAGGCAGAGGAAGTGATCTACCAAATTAGGGCCTGTTGAGGGAACTTAAATATATAGGTCCTCATTATAACTGTGCCAGTCCGATAACAACAGTGCCGGTAAGCCTACCTGCACCGTTGTTACTGGACCTGCAGAGTACAACTCTACGGGTGGGTGCCATCCCTCCCGTCAGGGTCAGACCAGCCCGGCAGGACGACACCCGCTTGCAGAGTTCTCAAGGGAGCACCAGCACCATTCTTAACGGTGCCTGTGCTCCCGTTTCCCCATTCCAATGGAGTCTTATGGGACTCCATGGGAATGGGGACTAACATAATTACCGGCACCTGACTTCCCGGCCACTCGACTTGGAATAGCCCGGTGGCACCGGGAAGTCAGGCGATAGTAATTCATTACGGGTCTGGCAGCTACCTGCCGGATTTACCGGAACCGCTACCGCCGGACCCCTTAATGAGGCCCATAGTCTTCAAGTATCGCCTGCTGGGCATTTTAAAGATTTTGAAATTTACCACATCAACTGATGGTGCAGCTTGTGGCAAACCACTGATTATTTTTCAAAAACATGTCATTGGAAACAACTGAAAAATTCAAGGTACCTGTGAAGAGAAACACAAAATACTTTCTTGGTCTTCTCAACCTCTTCTTGGTGATGTTGCAGTAGAGCATCTACTTAGTTCATGCATGCTTTTCTTTGGTAGTGCGACCTTCAGCAAAATGTTGATATTTTGCGTTTTTTTCCATACTTCAGTTAATGTCAAAGAACTCCCACTTTAAATACCAGTGAAAAATGTCTCTTCCCTTCAATAGATGAGGCGGCACTGTATGTTGCGCTTGCCGGAAAAAGGCTTTAGTTGGCTCGTGATGATCAGTTCAACAGCTCATGATTTATAATTTCCAGGATTTGCCATTGAGAATGATTCTAAGCACTGTGATGGTCCAGGTTACAGAATAAATGCAGAGTGACCAGAGTGTGTTGCCTCTGCCTGCTACCTGCTTTGCTACTGTGCTGTGCAGTCTTTTCTTGCACTCTACTGGAAGGAGGAGGAGTTTTACTATAAACACACCGACTCAACGCGGAGTGTCCAGAGTGTGTTGCCTGTGTTACCTGGGGCTTCGAGGGCCATAGGGGACACGATTTCCACCTTACATGTCAATGTTTTCTGCCAGCTGCCTTGTTGCTTCAGATTTGTGACCTCCCGGCCTGCACAGAATTAGCCCAAACTCACAGCCAACCCCCTTACTGTTGTTAGCCGAAGATTATCTGTGGAAGTCTATCTGCAATGAGATGGCTGCTGACCCCCTAAGGAGGTAGTCTGGAAATCTGCAAGGTACATGCCTGGTAGAAGCAGACTTATTCGATCCTCTGATTGAGCGTCCGCCTAATTCAAATGTGACACTAACGTTGTTAAGCAGGGTTGGCGGGGCGGGCCCGGCAATCATGATCGCCCAAGGTTCAATTTCGGGACCACTAAGAAGGGTCGCAGAGTGTGCTTATATTGAGGCCACCCCATCCCTAGACACTTCCAGGGGTGGGACGGGTGCACTCATGGTGAAACCAGGACACATCTGCCCTGGTGGAAAAAACACGTGTCACGTCATTGTCCCTATTTTCAAAGCTGCTCAGCAAGCAAAGGATTCAAACTCATCATTTGCGGGTCGAAAGGTCTTCCCGGCCTAACGATAAAAGTCTTTATCCACTGCCTGCCCTTGGAAGAAGACCATCTCGCTACGTTCAATGAACTGCCCTCAATCAGGTGAGATTTCCGATGCAGACATACTGTCGAGAGAATGCACCACGAGCAACCCCGACATAGATAGTATACCCCTTGGGCCAACATCAAACAGCATTGGTGCCTTGGCTTTAGTGCCAGAATTAAGAACCAAAATCTGCTCACAGAGCCATAAAGGTCCCACTCCCAGCAGAGCTGAGAGGGAGGAGAGCAGCTTGAAAACGACCCATCTGGAGTGCCTGGTCCTCTTCTTTTCACCCTCGTCGAGACCAAACTCTAATCTGCAGACCCTGCCAAAATCCCC
This sequence comes from Ambystoma mexicanum, assembly GCF_040938575.1. NCBI lineage: Eukaryota > Metazoa > Chordata > Amphibia > Caudata > Ambystomatidae > Ambystoma > Ambystoma mexicanum. The sequence continues at coordinate 830,451,094 of NC_090929.1, forward strand.
CTACCACTCTCCCTCTGCTGTGCTGAACCTTTCCCAGGGACCGCAAATAACTTGGTCGAATTAAGTAATGCACTGGCAAAGGTGGTGCGGGTATTGATCCACACAAAAATGTACTGCAAAGGGCTGATATATATCCCACATCCACGAATACAAACACGTCCCCCGACATTATGGACAAGACAGAGAAGGAGGAGTCTGCTGCAGAGAAGGAAAAGGAGAGACTCCATGAGGTTCCCGATCTCCCCCTTGGAGCAGAAAAATGAGCAGCCAAGGCAGCCCCACAGCCCCCCAACCAGACCACCAATTTTGTGAAATAAACCTCTTTCTCTCACAAGGGTTATGCCAAGCATGCCTCCAATAAGAATCAAAAGACCAAATCGCCTAGGATCCCAGCTGCAGCTCAGTCATTCTTTCACTCAGAAGCTAGTTCAACTGAGGGTGCCGAGTTGAGGAGCCAACAGAATTATGACCGAGGTGCAAGACGTATGTCTGCACCAAAGCCTGATGGCTTGGGGAACTTTGACCATTCTCATGTCCTTCATCAATATCTCCTTGGCCCTGTTGCGGAATTTTTATGAAATGTTAAACGATAATTTCAGGGACCAATCATCCTCAACGGCACTGATGAATTCCAAACTAATCTACATTGAATCCTTTATCAATACTATGAAGGGAGTCTAGGAAAAGAACATGGCAGCGGAAATCAACACATGGAACGATCTTATGACCTTGATAAAAGAAGTGAGAGAGGAAAGAAAACTATTATTACACCTATCAAAGGACATCTTGAAAACAACCATTCAGATAAATGGTCCTGGTCCCTTGCACCACCAGCCACGAGTACCTGGGCGCACTACAAAATCTCCAAGTGACATAGACAGGGCCCCTCAATTGTACAGAAACCCTATAGGGGTTGATACAACTCAGGTGAATACAGGTCTTCCAATGGAGTATAGTGTTGAGGGCAAAGAGTTGGAAGAGAGAGGAGTCAATCAAGTACCCCCTGATAGGGGACCTCATCACAAGTCTGTCCCTGATCCTAAATTAATTGACCAAAGCCACATTGGACATGTCTCAAATGCCACTGAACTTAGTTAGGAATGCTGACATTGAGGCAAGTGACTCAGAAATAGAGGCTGACATAGAAACCCCAACAGTGGAGACAAATGCCCAAATGACTCCTAATTTTGCAAACTTTGGTGCAAAGACAAAACATAAAGGCTGAGCAAAAACAAAAATAGTGCAAGAAAAAAAAGAAAAACTTCTAAACTTCTAGACATCCCAACTCAAACAGTTCAAAGAACTTCTTGAGGAACCTACGTTTGGAAGAAAAGAGAGTATCACCAAAGGCTGTCACAAAAAATACTTCAGTAAACAAGGATCATTATAAAATGGTACCTAAAAGCACTCAAAATAAAATATTGTGTGAGGTGGAACTGGAAATGCCCATGTCCTGTGGTGAAATTTCAATTACTGAGACGGACCTGACGACCTCTCAGTGTATGATGGGGAAGATAGCCCCTCAATTATCAGTGGAGGTATAGGAGCCGAAGGGGGAAACTCCAGACTAGCTAGTCTATGCCGATCTCCAAAATCACAAAAACAGGCACGAGATGTAGAGATGAGCCCTGTATTAATTACATTGGCTGAGAGGAGAGAAAGGTTGGTAAAAAAAACATCCCAGACCATTAAGAGGTGCAAACTATAGACAAGTGTCCTTTAAAGGGCGCTAGTCGGATGAAAATAAAAAAATAGATCCAATATTCAAGAAACCGCAACCCAAGCACCTCCAACTAAGACAAAGAGACTATGAGGCCAAAATGAATTACCAAGCGATACATAAAAATTGAAATACCAATGCAAGCTCCTGTAGTATACTTGAGCTTGAACGCATTATAACCATTGATGATGGTCTAATTCTCAACAGAAATAACATTCTTAGACTGCTCCATTACTTTCCAGATTTGAAGACTCTGACCTTGCGGGACATCAAAATTGTTGAATTTCAATGCATAGAGGAAATGGACTGTGTGTACATACATATCCCCTCAAAGATGGTGTATAATCAAATCCTATCAGTTTAGCGTGATTTAAGATCCTTGGGTTTTGGACTGCGTGAACAAAACAAGTCGACATCTACTTCAAGAAGAGACGCAAACCCCCACACTATGAGGGATGTTGAGCCTCACTGCAATGAAATGAAAAGCCACACATCTAAGCAAGCTAATCAGCATGAATCCAAAGTGGAGTGGGAAGGAGTAGTCGACTCTATCTGCCGAATAAGAACTGCTTAAAAAGCTTAAAAATCAAGGTAAACAGAGAGAGTGAGCATAAAAGCACCCTTGGCATATTAAACACAAACAAAATAGAGGAAGGATGCAAACTAGACCGTCACTCCTGGGATTAGTTGGCAAAAAATGTGGCCTCAGGTTCTAAGCAATAATGCCCGGAGAAGAAACAAACTTTGAATATCACATTGACATTGTGGAATTCAAGAGTCTTTGCACACCTCTTCAATAGTGTGGAGTGGGAGTGGACAATATCATCGGCCTACAAGAGACTTGGATGAGAGAAAATCCTGTGATCGATGGCTGTTCAGTATTTCTCAATCCAGCCATTAAAGGTCTAAAAGGACGTCGAAATCTGGTCTTCTAACTATTATAAGAAACCGCTGATATTGGACAGTATTTGGAAACCCCGATCCCAGCGCATAAATTCAATGTGTGACGATTGCTTTAGGCAATAGTTTATCAGCCGTGTGCAAATGCGTACGTCTAATAAACGTCTATTGGAATCCAGTGGACATAAGAACTTCAAAAATAGCAGATCAAATAATCAAACTGATGGATGAAGCAAACATACAGTTAAGAAATATAAAGATCATCATATGTGGAGACTTGCATATCGATTGCTTGGATTATGCTAATATTAAAATGACAGAAGTGATCGGGCATCAACAAGCACCCCATACAAAGAAGATGGACAGGTGAATAAATTGGATGCAAATCATGGATGAACGTGACTTGCACATGCTAAATGGGAACATTCCGGGAGACATTCCTGGTGCTGTGACATGGACATGGCAGCACGGCAAATTGTCTGCTATGTTAGATTACAGATTTGTCTCATCAAACATCGTAGATGAGATTTCTTCAATGAGAACAATGAAGACGGAGGAAAGCGATCATGATATCATAGAGATATCCTGGAACCATCTTGTGCCAAGAAAACCTGTGATGAACATTGGCAAGATCAAACTGCGACCGGTAGAAACAGACTAAGAATAAAACACACAGATGTCATCACGCTGGAAAGGAATCTATCAATCCCTATTGAAGCTGAGACGGGGGCAGATTACATCCCCCTCCTCCACAGCTATATGGAACAGAGACAGTGTGCAGGAAAACCGCAATACACTAACAAACACAAATATGACTCTGTAATAGTAGCTCAGAGAAAGGTTCTAAGGAGAAATATAAAAGCCTTGAGAAGTCTGCTGCAGTTGATATGAGCTAATCTGATAAGGAAAATAGACAATGCTATAAAAACTGGCAGAAACAATATCAATCCATTCTTGTGCAGAATGATGGAGAATGTATGCTACGTCTAGTGCTTGGAAAGAACGCCAGACAATTCTGGGAAATCACAAACAACTTAAGTTCACAAGATAAGGCACTGCAATGCAACCCTGTAGCAGTGGAGGTCTGGGCGACCCACTTTTTTCAACTTTTCAAAATGCAAGTGCTTCAAGAGCGTTGGGTCCTGACGGCCTTTCAAATTACATTTTGAAAACAAATCCAGGTCAGTGGCCCAATTGTGGCTTAACCCTGTTCAAATACGTCTTGAAGAATGCCTGGATTCCCCCTTCATGGAAGTGTGCAATCCTGGTGCCAATTTTTAAGAAGGGAGAGTGATCGGACCCAGTAAACTATCAACCAATCGCGTTATTAGACATGCCGTGAAAATTGTTTGCATCAATTCAATTGAAATGTTTGAACAATAGGGCTGTAAAAATTGGTAAGTTTGATAAACAGCCGAACAAATTTTTGAAAGGCATATAATGTAATGCGAACCTCTTACTACTCAATGCTCTAAAAAATCAGAGCATTGAAATCAGGTAGACCATTATACCTAGTCTTTATGGACTTAAAAAAGGCCTTTTATAGTGTCAACAGGACCGCCCTTTAGCAAAAACTGAGAAGCTGGAAGTGCCCGTAAGACCTTTGGCTCATATAATTGATCTCCATACAAACACATTGATTCAGATCTGGTTAGATAATGCTGGATATCTATCAAAGAAGATCAACACCCAGAAAGGTATAAAACGGGGTGTGCACTGGCGTCAGATTTATTCAGTCTCTACATTTCTGATTTAAGACATGTATTAAATGATCCCCCAATATGTCCACAATGAATGAATGGGGAGCCTCTGGTCTGGATGATTTATGCCAACAACTTGGCCTTGCTAGCCCAAACCCCGATTGGCTTACAAAGAGAGTTAGAAATCCTGCAGATATACACTGAACTGAACAGTTTGAAAATTAACATAGGGAAATCAGAAATCTTAAAGGGTAATTCATAGAATTTCGCACAAAAGTGGCGCACACGGCTGGCGCACAGTTTGCGCGTGCGAATCTCTGCGCCATCCGCGTGCGCTAAAATCCATTTCCGTGCACCGCGTGTTCATGGATTTTAGCTACCAAAACCAGACGTGGCGCACATTGACGCAGTGACCCTGCAGCAGCGCCAGTTACGCCCCCAAGAACGCCCTCGCGCAAGGAAAAGCCTTCAAAATCCCCAATCCAGCGCAAAGGACTGCGCTAACCCTGGACCAGTATACAGGGCTGCCACACAGCACACAGCAAGCGGGGAACGTGTATTTCTGAGGTGCGCGGGAAGTTACACATGCGATTTCAGCACGGTACGTGTATTTCTGGGCTTCGCGGGAAGTTTCACATGCAATTCCAGCAGGGTACGTGTATTTCTGGGGTTCGAGGGAAGTTTCACACGCGATAGGCCCTGTGCGAGTGGGGTACGTGTATATCTGGTGTGCACGGGAAGTTTCACATGCGATTTCAGCAGGGTACGTGTATTTCTGGGGTGCGCAGGAAGTTACACACGCGATTTCAGCAGGGTACATGTATTTCTGGGCTTCGCAGGAAGTTTCACATGCAATTCCAGCAGGGTACGTGTATTTCTGGGGTTCGCGGGAAGTTTCACACGCGATAGTCCCTGTGCAAGTGGGGTACGTGTATTTCTGGGGTGCGCAGGAAGTTTCACACGCGATTCCAGCAGGGTACGTGTATTTTTGGGGTTTGCGGGAAGTTTCACACGCGATAGGCCCTGTGCGAGTGGGGTACGTGTATTTCTGGTGTTCGCGGGAAGTTTCACGCGCGATAGGCTCTGTGCAAGTGGGGTACGTGTATTTCGGGGGTGCAGGGGAGTCCTACACGTGAATTGGCAATGTGGGTCCTCCCAGGTGTTCCCTCTACACCCTCCACGGCCCCTGCAGGCAGGCCACACCACAGGGGACTACCCTGCACCCCTGGTCATGTCCTGCAGGCAGCCCATCAACAATGGGCATGCCCCCCAGCCAATCCACATGTCACCTTGCACTAGTGATCACCAACGCATTACCCCCTTGCACCCCCACCCTCCAGCAGTGCAGGGCACCTGCCAGCAGGCCCCCACTCATGTCCCCTTGCACCCCCACCCCCCAGCAGTGCAGGGCACCTGCCAGCAGACCCCCACTCATGTACCCTTGCATCCCCACCCCCCAGCAGTGCAGGGCACCTGTCAGAATGCCCCTGCTCATGTCCCCCAGCACCCCCACCCCCCAGCACTGAGGGGCACCTGCCAGCAGGCCCCCACTCATGTCCCCTAGCACCCCCACCCCCCAGTACTGAGGGGCACCTGCCAGCAGGCCCCCACTCATGTCCCACTCATGTCCCCTTGCACCCCCACCCCACAGCAGTGCAGGGCACCTGCCAGTAGGCCCCCACTCATGTCCCACTCATGTCCCCTTGCACCCCAACCCCCCAGCAGTGCAGGGCACCTGCCAGCAGGCCCCCACTCATGTCCCCCTGCCCCCAGGTCATGACGATCCTCAATAATGGCCCTTATGGTCAGCCTACCCAGCCCAAAGACCCAACCAAGTATTGCATCCACCCAGATAGAAAAGGCAATTACATGATACAACCCCAATGGCAAGTATGTAAATGAACACATGTCCGTCACACACACACACTGGTTGCAAGTGAATGTGAAAACCCATATCATGACATGCATGAAACCAATGAGATAATACCACACATCGAAGTATGAAGAAAAAAATGTATTAAACGCAACATGAATGGAATTAAAATCAAACAAACAACAATGCATGTCCGTAAAATAATGAAAAAAAAGAAATCATAATCCAAAGGAAAGGTGTCCAAAGTCACAGTCCAACAGAGCAAATCCAAGGGAAAAACAAAAGTGAAAACCATTGCTCCATGGGGAAATCCAAAAAAAGAGATGAATCCAATAGTGAACTATATACCGATGAACAATCCAGGGTCCATGATCCCAACTGAAGAAATGAAACCTATCAAAAATACTACCTAATGAAAAACTATATACAGAAATGTGGTGCATTGTCCAAGCGCAACCAAAATAAAGAAAAAACCAAAGGAAACCTAACACTAGCTAACTATTTACAAGGGCAGCGGGCTAGTCCGACGGCTCACTTTTGGATGTCCCGGGCCAGGGCATCATAAAACTCCTGCTTAATGTCCCGGAGGCGGTCCTCTTCCATGGCCCAGAGGGTTCGCAGGGACGACAATATGTTCTCCTCTAACTCCCTGCGAATTGCCTCGAGGCACTCGGCCCGCCTCAGGGCCCTCCGCATGGAGTTCTCTGCCCTGACCATCGTGAGCCGTGCCTTTTCTGCCCGCTGCCGCTCCGCATCTATGGCATGGCCTAACCGCTGCCACACGGAAGACACTTCCCGTCCTGGGTCCTCCTGCCCTCTGGCCGATGCCTGCCCCTCCGATGATGAAGGCCCCGAGCCATCATGGTCCCACCTTGTTGGTGCTGCTGCTGTGCCTCTGCCCGTGCCCTGGCTCTTGCTGCCTGCACATCCTCCTCCGGCTGGGGTGCAGTTGTTGAGGTGGCCACCCTTGCTGGACGTCCGACTCCCGACTGTGGCAGGGATGTGTCCTCCACCAGCCTGGCCGCAAGGTCAGAGGCAGCCCCACAGGGCACCCAGGTGACACATGGGTGGGAAGATGGCACGGAGTACGACTGGCGCATAGGGGGTTCAGTTGAGGAGGGGGTCGGAACAAGGCCCAGCAAACGGAGGAATCCGGCCCTGGTGACCTGTCCCAGTAGGTCGACATGGTCAACAAGCCATTCGAGACGACATGCAATCTCCCCATGAAAAGACTGCATTTCCCCTTGCATGGCCCGTTGACGCAATGCCACACCACCCAGGACAGGCTCAACCTAGTCCCGGATAGCCACGTCCTCAGGCAGGGGAAGGCCAGTTGTCGTAAGCTCATCCCCTGCCTGAAAACGGGTCTGGACGTAGGTATCCCTGCTGGTGCAGGATGATGCGGTCACAGGATCGGGGACAGGATTACACACAGGCACCTCTGCTGCAGACTGTGCTGCCTCCTGTCCCTGCCCCTGCACTGCACCACTAGCACCAATGGAATTCCCACCTCCAGACCCCGTCTCTGTCCCTTGCACGGCCTCCTCCTCCACCAAACCCCCCACCAACCTGGATGACTCCGTAACATCTTCCTCCGTCGGGCCCTGTGGGGGCTCAGCTGCCCCTTCTGCTGCCGAGGAGTCCAACTCTGACCTCCGCCTCTTGGACCTCCCCTCGGCAGCTGCGACCTGGGACGTGGCACCAGACTCCTCACTCCCTGACGAGATGACAACCTGGGAGGGGAGCCGGGCCTTGCGTCTCCGGCTGGCGGTGCGATCCCTGCCGCTATGCTCCATAGCACCCTCTCCACCCTCTTCATAAGTCGACGCTGCAGACAGGAAGAGATAGGACACAGGCATCAGGGCACTGTACAATGGACTCATACACACATGTGTTGCACACAAGTGTCATTGTCAAACTTCAGACATGGCATCACAATCCCCAACACACATGTAATTTCAAATCACACACATGCGCTATTCCACAGCCATATCGCAACAGCCAGCACCATCCATACACATACAACAGCATGAGCAGGCAAAGGTGAGCCAGACATCACTTGAGACACAGGGAGTGCACTAGACATGCACACACGCCACCACACTTACATGCATGTGTACACCTCCACCAAGTGTCGCAGTGATGAGATCGGCATCCATGTCACATCTGGCAATCAGTCTTCTACATATCAGTCTCACATGCACCCATGTTGAATGACAGTTGCACACTTGTCAGATACACATACATGCAGATGTACACTGTGCAGATACATGCAGCTGGAACCAACATCCATGTGTGACCCCACAACCTTGACAACTGACATACACAGTCATTCAAACATGTGTGCTCACGCATCTGCATTTGGCCTGCATGCTTACCCACAAACACACCATCCATGTGTCTCACACATGAAAGGACTCGCATGTGTCAGCCTCACGGCCCTGCACATACACATCCATACATGGCCCTACAAAACCACATGTGCAACCTGCACACTACTGGCACACAACCACACGCACAGCTTCCAATCAGTATGCATGTACACTTACCGCTCGACTCCAGACGGGTCTGCCTCTCAAGGACCTGGATGTGGAGCGCTGGGCATTCGCGTTCCAGGACCCTCATTTGGTCTTCCGAAAAGTGGCACCGGCGCCCCTTAGCATCCGCTGCCTTCAAGAGGCGCCGGGCCTTGTTCAGGGTCCTGGACCTGAAGTCCTCAAAGCGCTTCTTGACATGATGGAATTCGCGGACTGCCACCCCCTCCGCGTTGATGGCAGTCACGATGTCCGTTCAGATCCTGGTCCGTCCTTCCTTGTAGGCGCGCGACCTTCCGAAGCGGGCATCATACTGCCCCAGGACCTGCTCCACCAGGACACAATCTTCGGTGGCAGTGAAGCTGGTGGACCTCTGCCTCTCTGGCTGGGGGTTGCCAGTGCCACCAGATGGTGTAGTGCTGGATATGGCAACCCCAGAGGCAGGATTGGGTGGGCAACTGGGTCCTGGGGCTGGGCTGTGGAGCGATGGAATCCCAGTCGGGAGTCTTCGGTTCCAGCAGGGATGGTCACAGCAACAGCACCCCTGGCTGACGTGCAGGCAGCAAATGGCAGGGCACGTGGGCAGCAGGCAATCAGGCAGCAGCAGATGGCAGGTGGGAGCGTGCTCGGGGCTCTGGGGAGCAGTAATTCGGCCTTCTGGGCAGGAGCGTGGTCTTCCGTGTGTGAACGCGTGGCCAGCTTGATACAGAGTGATTTGGCACGTGAAAATCGTGCACGTCAGCGTGTAATTCGAGGAAAGGCCCTTAGCGCGTAAGCGCATCAGTGCACGTACACGATTTCATTGGACTAAAGGCCCTTAGTGCGTAAGCGCGTCTGTGATGTGACACGCGCGGGTGTTTCCCTCATAGCACGTGATGACAGAGCATACGTGGAAAACCTGCACATCCGAGTGTCAGCGCGTGTAATTGGAGGAAAGGGCGCGTACACGCGTAAGTGACTTGTACGTGTGGGCCGGTTTAAAAGGTACGTGTAGGATGCCATTTCCTTGTACGTGCTTTTTTTGGAGAGCGAGTGGGTGGATTCTGTACTTCTTGTCGGTTCACACGCGATTACTTCACAGCGTTTCAAGTTCGTACTCCCTGTTACCTCTGACAGCTTTCATTTTTTTTACTTTTTTTGGGCCTGTTTGCTCAAACAGTGTTCACTTCTCCTTTTGTCCTGTCTCCTCAGACAGCGTACAATTCTTCTTTTGGCGGGGGTGTTGCCAACGCGCACACGCGCGTATTTTTCACATTCTTTTTCCAGGCAGACGGTGAGTTCCGCACGTACTTAGCAACTGTGCTTGCCCCGTGTGTAGCATACCCCTTCAGAGGTCATTGTAGGCTGCGTATATCACGCGTACGCTTATTTTTGTGTTTCTGGGTGCCACAGCGTAGTGCGGTTCATTTTTCCATGCACGTGGTCTACGAGGGGTTGCGTGCTGTTTATTTTTTTTTTGGGCTGCCTTGTTAGAGCACTAGGGTACGAATTCCATCTAGTACCCTACCCCTTTGACCCCCAATTGCCCAGGGCAATAGTTTACTGCTCCTCGCATATGCACACAACATCAGTGCCATGGTTGGGAGGCGACCAAGCGGTAAGGGAGGCAAAGGTGGGCGACCTTCAAAAGGTGGACGTGGTGGGCATGGTAGGGGATGTGGCCGGGATTTGCAGGGTGCCCCTATACCCCCATGTGTGGAGGACCAATCAGGGACACTCATGCCCCCCCCCATGGTTGAGGGAAACGTGGCTGAGACCATCCCAGCTCAGCCCTTGTTGGACCAGCCCATTGTGGCACCTGACCTGGCACAGGATGACTCCCTGGCTGACTTCCAGGTCAGCAAGTCTAAGCCACGTGTGGTGGTGCAAGTTGTCACCAAGCCACGTGGATCTGGGGCAGCTATGTCATCTGCTGCCCCAAGTATGCAGGGTGGTGAGGCTGCAGGGGCAGCTGCAGCTCCATCCGCCCCAGCTCTGACTCTCCCAGCCAGGACAGTGTCGGTCCTGGTCCATCATACTGATTTTCCCCCTGCCAACATCACACTTCAGACAATGCCTGCACCAAGCCTATGGTCAATGTGCATTTGCACACTCAAACAACCCAGTCAACTGGTGCTTCTGCCCCTACTGACCAGAGCAGCGTTAGCCACTCTGGCTCCGCTCCACCTTCTAAAAAGAGGAAGAAGGGTGCTCTGGCACAACAGACTGAGACCCCAGGCACGGCTACACACTCCGGCACTGCATCCCTTCTGCCCACAGTAGCCTATTAGGTCCACAATAGTGAAGTTGACCTTGTACTGCCATCTTGCAACTACATTGGTCAGAATTTGAAAGTTTGCCTTCAGGATGACATTTTCCACTCTCCCCTTTTTTGCTAGACATTTATCAACCCTATTGTGACATATGTGATATGCTTCGGTCATTGTTTACTGGCCACACTGGGGCAATGCTTTACCTGGTTATGTACACAATTTGACCATTCAGGCTGATGGAGTATTGGGCTGCACAAATGTTTAGATGAGTGCCTGTTTGCATGTGGAAAATGACAGATGTTTCCTGTGATGCCAATGTGACGAAACATAGATCAGACAACAATTACTGTATTCTTGTACACTGCATGTGTTGCTGTGAGTGGCACATGTGTATTTAGTCACAGTATGCAGCATTTTTCATGTCATCATGTCCATCTCACATGGATGGGTGACAGTACTCAATCACTGACATATGGCTGTACTTGTCAAATGTACGATGGCTATGCTAAATGCCATCTGTGTGCTGCCATGTGTCATGTATGTGTATTGGACATGCCACTCACAGGCCAATGTGTGATGGCAGTGCTACCCAGCATGCAGCAAATGTGTTGCTCTCCCATATTGGTGTCATCAGTGTCTGCCTTTTGCCTCCCCTTACTACTCAGTGACAGTGCAGGCATGGGAGAGTTATAGTCATGTGGGACATGTGTGAATCATGTACTGGTTCTGTAGCTTGACAGGCCTATTTGTGTGCTATGGTGCTAATGCCTGTTTCCATTTTTTCTCTTTCATGTTTTTGCAGGGGATGTTGCACTTGATGCTGTTGAGGTTGAGGAGATGGTGCAGACCCAGGAGGAATCTCAGGCACGACCGGGCACCAGCGGGGGATGTGGTGTGGTGGTGGGTGAGAACCCAATCCTCCTGCAGACCATACTTTCCAGGGGTGTCTCTGGGTGCACCTCCCCAGACCTCTATTCAGGTGCTGTTTCGGATGATGAGACCTATGTGCCATTGCAGGTAAGTGTTTCTGGCAGGGATTCTGTTCTGTCCAACCCACCTGCACCAGGGGTAGAACCCTCTATGGGGATGTCAGTGTTGGTAGAGGCTCCTTTGGCGGTTACGGATGCAGGGTCACACTCCACAGCATCTGATCCTGTTCCTGGGCCAGCAGATCAGAGGGGGAATGCAGTCCTGCAGCCTCAGGCGGTGCCAGCACAGCAAGGTGCACATCGCCTTGCCCCAAACAGGTGTGGTGCCGGTCGACGCGGTGGCCGTACGCCACCAGGCAATACCGTATGGGAGAACTCCATGTACGTTATGGCAACCCAACAGGCAGCATCAGTTGAAATGATGGCTCAGGCAATCCCCCCTGAAAGGCAGATGGAGCAACTACAGCAGGCAACAGACTCCATTTGCCAATCACACAGGGAAGACATGTTTGCGTCCAACAGGGACCGACGGGCGGCACTGGAGACTCTGCGCCAATCCATCTCAATAGAGTCCCAGGCCCACAGGGAAGCCCTGAGGGAAGAACTCCATAACCTCAGGCAGACTCTTCTTGACCTTGAGGCTTCCACTAATTTTAGGGTAGAACAGCGGCTGGAGCAGCTCACAAGTACACTCTCAGCTGAGATGCGGGCAACGCGGGAGGAGATCCGGGCATCACGTCAGGTGTTGCATGGGGATCTCCACACTATAATCCTCCAGAACCAGACCTTCAACACCCGCATGCTTGCTGCCATGGAGGACCATACCAGGGCTTTGCGTGGGCTGCCTCCCATAGCACCACCACCTCCTGATGCAGCAGCAGAGGGTCATGAGAGCGACGGCAGCAGTTCTCCCACATTGGCATAGCCGTGCAGGCCATGAGCCCATGGAGGTGTTTTTTTTCCCAACATCCACACAGGTGGCCGTTGGTCCGCACCCTGTCCTCGGACCTCCTGGGTGGCCTCCCCTCCTCCCCCGGCCCCCACATGGCCATTTTTGATTTTTGATTTTTTGATTTTTGATTTTTGATTTTTGATTTTTGATTTTTGATTTTTGATTATTTTTTGACAGTGTGTTGCCTTGTGTGGCTCCCGTGGGCATCCACTGTATTCCGGCTGGGCACATGCAGGCTTGTCCTGAGTTTGTGTTCCATGCTTGGGTTTGCGAGACACACACCCCTCCTGCTTCCTGTTTCCATGGGCTTGCAAAGGGTGTGACCAAGTGACAGTGATGTACACAGTGATGTTGGGCTCCCATGAGCTGTGTGGGCTGTCTGTAGTCGATACTGTGTAGACATTCCTTGTGTATATTGTTGTTGTATTGTACACTGCATGTTGTAATTATGTATGCTTCTGCTTCCATGTCTCCCTCTAAATTTGCAGGTTCATTCCTCATGTCTTCCCAAGCCCGTCTAGTTTGGAGATGGAGTTCATGTTGTATGCAGTACACAGACAAGTTTTGAAGCCTGCAAGACTACAGTTGGAAGGGGGCGATGTGGTGGCATATTCAGGTTGTAAGACTACGACTACTTTAAGTTAGTACTGTCATGTTTTAGTTGTGTTTGTGCTTGTGTAGCTGCATTGTATTGTTGGTAAGTATTTGGTCATGTGTGTTGATAGTTCAATATTACTAGGAGCATATTGTGTGTGCCCAGTTTCCATTAAGGACACTGTACTTTGTGACACTTGTGTCAGATTTTTGGGATTGCTTTTTTTGCTCTCACATAGCATGACATGCCATGGTGTGTTGGGTGGCGGTGCTGGGGAGGGGTTGGGTGACATGGCACTGTTCTCATGTTGTATTTTGCAAAGGGGTATGCATTTAGCAGCATATGTGTCTTTTGATGACACAGCATTGGTGGTGTTTCTGTAGGTAGGGATGCACACATTGTGATACTTCCAGGTGACCAATCTCAGGCTGGTATGGTTGTGACAGTTGACTGTCCCTTATGTCATCATCATTGATTGTCAGCTGGTATGTGGCAGGGCTGTGTGCACTTCACAGGGGTGTGATTCTAAGTGAAGTATTTAGCCACCAGCTGTGTTCGGGCTGCCTCACCCTGTGCCCTTTCCCCTCCCATGCGCAGCGGGCGTGCATGTGGTTGGGGATGTGGGGGCACCACCATGTCCACCGGCAGGCCCCGGCGTGTTGCAACGTTGTGCAGGACACATGCTGCCACTATGATCCTGCACACTACTGGGGGAGCGTATAACAGCTGCCCGCCAGAATGGTCAAGGGAGAGAAAGCGTGACTTGAGCACTCCGAATGTGCGCTCCACTATGCCCCGGGTTGCAATGTGGGCTGTGTTGTATCTTACCTCAGGTGGCGTGGTGGGGTTCCGAATTGGCGTCATCATGTGGGTGCTCAGAGGGTAGGCACTGTCCCCTGGGGAGGTGGTGATGGGTATCATTAGTGGCATATACTGAGGTGATGATTCCCTTGGCATCACATACTACCTGCAGGTTGATGGAATGCCAGTGCTTGCGGTTTCTATAGATGCGCTCTGATGCCCTGGGGGGACGTAGAGCCACATGGGTGCAATCAATGGCACCTAGGACTTTGGGGAATTGTGCCACCCCGCAGAAATCCTGGACAGCAGCCTGCCTTTCTGCAGGTGTTCTGGGCAGGTATACGTGCCTGCGGACTGATGGGTGTGCAGTCATGATGGCCAAGACCTGGTGTAGGCACCGTGACTGCGTGGCCTGTGACACCTCCCCACTATGGCACTTGTCCGCTGAAATGATCCGTTGGCCAAAAAGTGCAGTACATTGAGGACCTTCTCCAGGGGGCTGAGTGCTTGGGAGCAGAGGGTGGGTGATGTGAGGTCATCCTCCCACTCACTGACCAGGTCGAGTATTATGTGAGGTGGAAACCTGTACCTCCCATACACCTGGTCATCAGGCATGCCAGAAAGGCTGGTTCTGGGTGTGAAAATACTGGGCCTGACTATCCTCCTCCTCCTCCTGCGGTATCCCACGACCACTGCTGCTAGGAACGGTATGTTCATCCTGGCGTCTGAACTTGCTTGTTGTTTGCGCACACTTTCATGCTGTGCGGGTCCACGTACGCGTGCTTCCTGCTGGCGTACGTGTTTCCGGATTAGCGCGTCTTTTTTGGCACGTGCGTGTGGGCGTTCCGCGCATTTGCCTCCTGTACGTCCCCACCCACCCCAGTAATACACATACCGCGCTCGCCCAGACCCAATCGTGTGTAAAACTTCCCACGAGCCCCTGAAGTACACGTACCCCGCTCGCCCAGGCACAATCGCGTGTGAAACTTCCCGCGCACCCCCGAAATACACGCTATTTTTGACACAGCGGGTGTCTGTGTTTGTCGCGTACCCCTTTGCACGTCATTTGTCCTAGAGGGCCACAGTATGGGACATTCATCAGAGCTGTATATACATGCTTTTTGTTAGCACACATTTTTTTAATGCGCAGGGACGATACCGCCTGCCTTCGTGTGGCGGACATGTGTTGATGTACATAGTTGACTTTTGGTTTGTGTCATGAGATCGCCATTTCACTGCTGGGGGGTGGGGGTGGAAGGGGACATGAGTGGGACATGAGTGGGGGCCTGCTGGCAGGTGCCCTGCACTGCTGGGGCGTGGGGGTGCAAGAGGACATGAGTGGGACATGCGTGGGGGGCCTGCTGGCAGGTGCCCTGTACTGCTGGGGGGTGGGGGTGCTGGGGGACATGTGTGGGGGCCTGCTGGCAGGTGCCCTGCACTGCTGGGGGGTGTGGGTGCAAGGGGACATAACTGTGACATGAGTGGGGGCCTGCTGGCAGGTGCCCTGCATTGCTGGGGGTGCAAGGGGACATGAGTGGGACATGAGTGGGGGCCTGCTGGCAGGTGCCCCTGACTGTTGGGGGTGGGGGTGCTGGGGGACATGAGTGGGGGCCTGCTGACAGGTGCCCTGCACTGCTGGGGGGTGGGGGTACTGGGGGACATGAGTGGGGGCCTGCTGGCAGGTGCCCTGCACTGCTGGGGGTGGGGGCGCAAGGGGACATGAGTGGGGGCCTGCTGGCAGGTGCCCCTCAGTGCTGGGGGGTGGGGGTGGAGGGGGTCATGCGTTGGTGATCAGTAGTGCAAGCTGACATGTGGCTTGCGTGGGGGGCATGCCCATGGTGGATGGGCTGCCTGAGGGACATGACCAGGGGTGCAGGGTAGTTCCCTCTGGTGTGGGCTCCCTGCAGGGGCCGTGGAGGGTGTAGAGGGAACACCTGGTAGGACCCACACTGCCAATTCACGTGTAGGACTCCCCTGCACCCCAGATATACACGTACCCCACTCGCACAGGGCCTGTCACATGTGAAACTTCCCGCGCACCCCCGAAATGCACGTACCCCACTCGCAAAGGGCATATCCTGTGTGAAACTTCCCGCAAACCCCAGAAATACACATACCGTGCTGGAATTGCATGTGAAACTTCCCGCGAACCCCAGAAATACACGTACCCTGCTGAAATTGCGTGTGAAACTTCCCGCGCACCCCAGAAATACACATAACCCGCTCGCCCAAGGCCAATCGCGTGTGAAACTTCCCGCAAACCCCAGATTTACACGTACCCAGGCCAATCAAGTGTGAAACTTCACGCGAACCCCAGGAATACACGCACCCCACTCGCACAGGGCCTATCACGTGTGAGACTTCCCTCGAACCCCATATTTACACGTACCCAGGCCAATCGCGTGTTCAACTTCACGCGAACCCCAGGAATACACGCACCCCACTCGCACAGGGCCTATCGCATGTGAAACTTCCCGTGAACCCCAGATTTACACGCACCCCGCTTGCCCAAGGCCAATCATGTGTGAAACTTCCCGCGCATCCCCGAAATACACGCACACGCTATTTTTGACACAGCTGGTGTCTGTGGTTGTCGCGTACCCCTTTGCACGTCATTTGTCCTAGAGGGCCACAGTATGGGACAATCATCAGAGCTGTACATACGTGCTTTTTGTTAGCACACATTTTGGCGCACATTTTTTTCATGCGCAGGGACGCTACCGTCTGCCTTCGTGTGGCGGATGTGTTTAGGCCTGTGCGCGTCTTCGCCCGTGCGCTGGTTTGCCCTATTCGATTCCATGAATATGTGTTGTAGGCGAGCGTGTGGGCGTTCTGCGCACTTTCCTCCTGTACTTCCCCCGTGACACCCACATTTTCACGCGTTGTTCCCCATTCCGCGTGTCACGCCTACTTTTGTTATGTGCACCGCGCTATGTGCGATTTTGCTGTGGCCGTAGCGCACGCCGTTTGATGACCTGTGCGTCACGCAAATTTTCAGCGCACATCCCCGATTTTACTCACGCACGGACTTCCATGAATCGATGTGCACGGGTTTTGCTGCAATTTTCGCACTTGCACTGCGATTTTCGCACTTGCACTGCGATTCACACAGTTTCGAACGCTTGCGCGGGATTTTTCAGCGCACATTAATTCCATGAATCGGCCTGTTATTGTTTCTAAATGTGCAGGGCAAAAGAAAGAAGACCTTCGATTGGGTCTTGGGCAAAGACATAATGCGAGTAGTAAGGGTCACAAAATACCTAGGCATGTTTGTGAATTCTAACTGAGACGATAATCCCTGGATCAAGGAACTAAAAAGGAAAATTACCAGTTTGAGGGCTCAGGCCTAAATAATCCACACAAAGTATGTAAAATTCTCCTTATCTCCGGTCATTGAATTTTACAAGATGAAAGTCATTCCCGTTTTGACATGCAGCACCAAGGCGTCTCTCTCTACATCCTGGGAAATATGGGACTTGTTAGTGGGACACTTGTGGAAAAAGATTCTGGGCCTTCGAAACTCCTGACCTATGGCTGCAATCAGATGGGAGTTGGGTCTAGTCTCCATGTACGGGAGGGTTATGTGGAACTCCCTCTGCCTTTTCAGTAAATATATAAGATAGCCGAGTGCAATTTGAGATCTTAAAAGATAAGCCAGATATCTCCTATGATACAGTCTTAAGATCATGCTCTGCAAACTGTAAGTACATATTGAATTGCATAGGTTCCAGCGAATTACAGCTGAAGACTAACCAAAGCAAAACTATACAAAAACTCTGGTGTGCAAACTGGAACGGTACAGAAACCCAAACTGGATCATCCATACTCGGTCTGCTGGCAAAAACAAATAGCAGATTGTTGAACATGGTGCCTAAATATTTGACAAAATGTCCTAGTCCTGCTCAGAGAAATGTATTTCTCAGGTTTAGGATGAATGTAATACACACGAAAGAAGTCCTTTTTGCACGGAATCAAGAAGGAATTCAGGACTCTCTCTGTAGATTCTGTAGCATGCACACAGAAAATATACAACATCTGTTTCTGGTGTGTGAGTTACTCAAAACAGAGAGATCAAGACATGTGGGTGACCTTTTATCTGAAGCGTCATGGCTTGATATGGATGAGTGGTGGGAGCGATTCTATTGTGTAAATGATTTTAAGTTAATTTTTAGCCTATCAAACTTTTGAATGGGAATGTTGCCAGACACAAAGCAATTCAAAGGACATGTAGAAAGGAGAGGAAAATGAAGATGGAATACAGAATGTTCTGATGTAAATATATCTCCCCTTTTGTGTTTCTTTAGAAGCTGATGTTTCTGATATTCAACTTGTTGACATGTTAATTCACTAGGTAAAAGTTTATAATAAACGATACACCTAGTTAAAAAAAAATACATTTCTGCTGATGCAGTGAGAAGAACAGCTCTATAAAATAGATTGAACAGCTGAATCTATAGGTGCAGAGGTTGCACTAATTACCACTTACAGACTTTGGCAATGCTCACGTGAGCATTGCCAAGATTATGTGAGAGCGGTTCTAACAGATCAGGCAATCATTTAACGTGTGTTGTGTGCCTACATCGGTGGACAAGAAATTCAGTGTTGCAGAGACACTTCTCACAATTGGGATCAATCAAAACAAATACTTGTTGAAAAATCACTTTTGCACCATACTGTCAACCAACATGCAAGGGATGTAAGCAGGCACTACCATGCTTTCATACATCCATCGCTGAGTGAGGAACAGCAGAGCAGGAAACAATGGTTGAAACCTGGGTCTCAGCCTCAATACACCCTTTGTGAAGATTGCACGTGGCACGCAGTTGACTAGACATTTAAAGGGAGATATGGATTGGCCTTTACAAAAAGAAAGAAATAGTCGACCGGCCTAACACTAGAGGATGCGGCCTGGCCATCATAACCAAGGCTGCTAGCCTTAACCCACACCCAGCAATCACATCGTGCAAACTTCTCTCAGCCAAAATACCGATCTCCAACAATAGCACTCTAACGATACTTCTAGTGTACAGACCACCAGGCCCACTAGGCAACTTTGAGGAAGATCTATCCAGTCTCCTCACTAATAGCATTAAAGACTCCACCCAGCTCCTTTTACTAGGTGACTTTAACCTGGGCTTTAATGACGCTGAGGACAAACAAGCTCAATCGATCCAATCCATGTTAGTCAATCATGACATTACTCAAAAAGTCCTAGCTCCTACACACATAAAAGGACGCACACTAGACTGGATAGCTAACCATAACTGTGACATCACCATCTCTAGTATTCTACCTCAAATATGGACGGACCATTACCTTATATGCTTTACAGCCAGCATAGACCCTCCCAAACCTAACAAGAATAAAATAGCACCCCCATGCCAACGAGAAGCAAAAAACAAATCACTGCCGAAAAACTACTCCCACTACTCCTACCAGCTCTCACTGCCAGCTCCAGTGAATCTAACCCTAGTGAGTTAGTTGAGTCATTTAACAACTCCATGGCTAAAGCTCTAGACTTGATTGCCCCAATCAAATTCCATAAAAGTAAACGTGAAACTCACCTTAATTCATGGTTCAATCCGCAACTCAAAGAAATGCGAATCCATAAACGCAAACTCCAAGCTATCTGGAGGCACACTCTATCTGCTGACAATAAAACCACACTTGCCAGCTTTGCCAAAAGATACAAGAAGGAAATAACTCAAACTAAAAAAAGATTCATTCAACGAAAGAATCTGTAAAGCCAACTCGAACTCCAAAGAACTCTTCACTATTCTCCGAGAACTGGAAAACCCAATTGCCCCTACAGACAATGTCTCCAATGACAAATCTTGGTTCACCAGTATCCAAAATGCCCTAGCAGATAAAATCACAACCCTTCAATCTAAAATTGCTAAGAAAAAAGCTTCC
The DNA here is from genome assembly GCF_040938575.1 of Ambystoma mexicanum. Taxonomy (NCBI): domain Eukaryota; kingdom Metazoa; phylum Chordata; class Amphibia; order Caudata; family Ambystomatidae; genus Ambystoma; species Ambystoma mexicanum. The sequence continues at coordinate 830,471,263 of NC_090929.1, forward strand.
CTGAGCCATAGTGGAACTCACACCACCCCACTGAAAGAGATACCCTGCACATCCACCCAAAGCAATGGTAATCCCTTCAGGTTTACCAACATCTCTATACTGGAAACTGAAAAGGTCATTCTATCTCTTAAACCATCGAACTGCCAAGGCGACAGCTGCCCTGCGCAAATTATCAAGGATGCAGCCAGAGATTTAGTACCCTTCATCTCGAAACTAATCAACGCCTCTTTCAATACGAGTACGGTACCCACAAACCTTAAAGAATCTTGGGTTCTGTCCCTACTCAAAAAACAGTCACTTGACCCAGCCATCCCCACTAACTATAGGCCCATTACCACAGTCCCATTTCTCCTTAAAATCATCGATAGAGTAGCCTACCTCCAGATCCAAAACTATCTGGAGTCACACCAACTATTAGTTTCACGGCAATCTGGCTTCAGACCACTTCACGGTACTGAAACGGCCCTAATCGACCTCAAGACACAAATCGACGAGTTGAAGGATAAAGGTAGTACAGCTATGCTCCTCCTCCTTGACCTATCAACGGCCTTTGACCTGGTGGATCATCAGTATTATGCAACCACTTAGCGTCTGCCGCCCATTTCTCAAGTGAAGCTATAGCATGGGTACAATCCTTCCTAGCTAACCTTTCTCCCCTGTAGTTGCAGCGGACCCAATCCATATGACTTGTGGTGTCCCAGAAGGCTCATGTGTCTCCCCGACTATGTATAATATCTTTACTAAGCCACTCTTCAACAAACTTGACAGATTAGGGGTAACCTATACTAATTATGCGGATGATACACAGATTCTCAAACCACTATCAGGCAACTTTGTCGAAGACACAGCTTTAGTAAACGCTAAAATTGACCTTCTCATTCAGGCATCGATGGCCTCGCACGGCCTCTGCCTAAATGACGACAAAACAGAGATACTGATCTTGGGCTCCGACTCTAACCTAAAAAAACGGAGTCCCAACTATCGCAATTTCAACATAGATGGTAACACAATCAAGTTGGCAACCGAAGTAAAAACACTAGGCTTTTACCTTCACTCCACTCTATCCCTCAAAAAACAAGTTAATACCTTGGAATCCTCTACAGCGTACACCTGTAAATTAATCAGGACCTGTAGACCTTACCTCTCCAAAACTAACTGCATCACGCTAGCTAACGCATTAGTAATGTCGAAGTTGGACTATTGTAATGCCCTTTATGCAGTAGCTAATAAAACTAGCATAAATAAATTGCAAATCCTTCAAAACAACGCTCTTAGAGCAGCCCTTGACATACCCCGTAGAGCACATATTTCCAACATCAGGAAAGACCACCACTGGCTAAATATCAGCGACAGAGTCCTCCTCAAGACACTATCTCTCACCCACAAAGGGCTCAACAACACAGCACCGCCCTACATCTCGGCCAGACTGACCAGAAAATCGTCCAGACACCACACTAGGGCTACTAACCACCTCCTGCTAGAAACCCCTAGATTTAGACGATCCAAAGCGGGTGGAGCAAGCTTCCCTGTCAGAGCTGCCCAGGCTTGGAATGCACTGCCCACTGCATTGATAGCTAACCTACCCTACTCCAGCTTTAGATGCAAGGTAAAAAACTGGCTCTGGTCCACCGACAACTAATTTTGCTGTACGGCTGTGATACTCCTGAAACCCAGTCTAAGACTATTTCGCTTTTACCCTTTTTACCTTTTTGTATATACGTACTCTCAATACTGTAACATGTCAGTTCCCATTTCAACTGCTTGTAGTGACATGTATGCACTGTACTGACATGTTTCTTATCCTCTGTGTGCAACCTAAACTTAAGTATCCTTGTACCTGCTGCGCCCAGCTACCCTAGGGTTTTGTGCGCATTATCAAATAATAAACTAAACTAAACTAAACTAAAGTGTGGGTGGTCAAACAAATAATGACAAGATTAAATAAAAATTCATATCAGAAATTGCTATAGACCACATGGTCCTGTCAAATATGATCGCAGAAAAAAACATCCTGCAAAGTCTGACATCGTCACCCAGCATAGAATCTGATGTAAGTGAACTTTAGGTGGGCTCTGGATTTAAGTGAACTTTAGGTATGCTCGTCTTTAAATTATGCTTTTGTACATGGTCAAAAATAAAACCCTATTTGATTAATTAATAAACTCATGCCTCCTGTGTACACTGCAAAAATAAGATTTGTATATTCACTAAACCCAACTTTTATAGCAAATCATTGTCTAATATATTGATACCCAAATGCAGCCTTTCACGATTCTATTTGATTTGGTCAAGTTTCTTTTGTTGAATTTGATTTTTTTGAATCTTTTTCTTTCTTTTTTCTCATTTGGCTCAAATATGTGCAGGGGAGATTCCCCACAGCCCTCCCCCAATCGTCCCCTTTCCTTTATTATCACTATAACTCACACATATTTGTGTTAGATTTGTTTAACCAAATCTGCCGTGATTCAATCTCCCTATTACAAAGAAGTAAGAAGCCCCCATTTTTTTACAAAACAAAACAGCATATGACATGATATTGTATAGTGCACTGTTGAGGCTCATAGGTCTGAACCTGTGTTCTGACTGTTGTTGATAAGTACATTCTGATCTGATGTTATGCATTATGTATACTGTATGGTATTTCACTATTACACAAGTTATGCAGAACATTCACCTTTCTATGAGAAATATATGAATCATGTTGAAATACATAGTAATACATTTGAGAGCCACTCCTCTACAGTAGATAGATCACTGTGTTAAGTACTTGTTGCAGAGGTCTGTGTTCATACACCCAACCCCAGAACCAAATTCTGGCTTGAGTGAGCTCACATGCATGGTTGCTAGTAATGTGCACCTTGGGAATGCTCCAATAGGATTCCCTTTGTTTAGTAGGTCAGTATTGTCCTGGATTTAGCAGAGGGTCTCTTACAAGGGCCTTCAAGATGTTCACAACCCAGTCAGAGCTGTTCCCAGCATGTCTAATCCTGAGATAATTAGGTGCCTTTCTTTGTGTATTTTGGGGAGCATGTAGAATGTACTGTGTACTGCGTTATCTGGAGCCAGCCTCTGAATGTGTTCCTTGAAGTCATTCGAAAGTGTCTTCAAACTCTTTTTGAGTTCTCTTTTAAATTGTTTGGTTGGATCTTCCTGCAACTTTGTATACTTTCCTGTGTCTGAAAGTTATCTGTATGTTTCTTGCCTGCTTACATGTTATTTGCAGTACCTCTTTTAAATCTTTCAGACTGGAATGCATAGGGGAACCTCTGAAGTGTAAAGGCTCTATGTGAAGGAAACACAAGGCAAATAGACAGGCACAAACAGAGTAAAAATTCCAGAGTTGAATCCTTAAACTGTCCTGCTTTTCGAAGAGCTTCATTCTTCCTATGGCTGATGAAGTAATCTAAAGATTAGTAAGGCTTTGGTAACTTAATTAAGGTATTATCCTATTGTCTTTTTTATCAACACTTTATATTGCCATTGGCTAACACAGTAAAAGCAAACTGAACTCAAAACAGTGACCAGTTCTTTTTAAAGTAGTAAAACAGGGAGCATCTCATACAGAGGAGACGATAAAAAACCTCTGGTTTCAAATAACAGCACAAGATTCTGGCAACCAATATGCATCAGGACATCAGAAACAAAATTGAACAAGCATATCAGTGTATGCATCACCCACAGAAGAATGATACATGATGGGATCAAAACTGTCTTGGACACAGAGGGACTGCACACACATTATATAAGAAAATACTCCAAGATTCCACAAAACGACTCCAAGAATCTCTTTTGTTAACATGCAGATGCAACGTGTTAAATGTAAGAGAAAATACAAGCTTTGAGAATATTATTGAATACTATGGAAGTGAATAGGTCTGCATTTATTGAATTAGGGTTGAGACTGTGTGATGAGTGAATTAATTTTAGGTTTAGTCAACGTTACTGGAGGGAATTGGCCTGCAATTTATCGAATTGCTTTTCGTTTATGCCATATCATAGAGAGCTTTTGGAGTGGCAAGTGCGTGGCAGGGTATCTGTGCAGCACAAATATGTATGAGTTCTTTTCCAAAGAATTAGGTTTCGATTATACTTTCTCTTAAAACTTCCTAGGGATTTGAGCACACTATGAAATACCGGTTTGTGTCCTTGGCATATGCATACGAGTATGCAATAGTAATAAGGACATGTTTTGCAGCAGGATTTGAGAATAGCTTGGGATGACAAGATTTCTGCTCACACAGGAGGGAAAATCACTGTATCTAGTTGCTAGGGGAGCAGGTCCCACTCTCCTCACTGTCTGCACGTTAGGACATCTGCTATGGGACACGCATAGAATGTTACATAATGTTGCAGTAGCCAATTAGGTTAGGCCAATTTCTGATATAATTAGTCTGTATAGGCCAGAGCCAATAGAATGGTTAGAATGTACTTACACCTAATGTCTAGATATAAATGTATTCTAATTTTGCAGTTCTTGTCTTTAAATACAACAGCCTGATGTTGGCGGGTCGAGATTTCAGTGTTCCAGTCTCACAAGGCTGGCTGACCTCCCAGACATTTTGCATTTGTATAAAACTGTGCTTACTTGCAATTCATGTGTCTCTTTTGTGTTTCTTAAAAATTACTAAGGGTCTACATTTATGTGACCGCAACATGATCTGCAGCGCCTCCCGAGAATGCTGGGATCCCCCAGAAAGCAGTTACTGTGCACACCAGATGGAAAGGTGAGCAGAAACTGTGTTCTGTGGTATATATTCTGGGGTTACACCTAATTTAGTGGTATTTTATGGTGGTAGTATCTCTTGTGGTTATTCGTAGAGGTGTTTCTTTATGTGTATATATTTGTGAGACTATCTTCAGAATAAAGCCTAAAAACAGTTTTTACCAGAGTACTTACTTGTACAAATTACTGGACTTGGTACACTCCAGAGGATAACTAATATTTTCCCACCTGACAGCATTTTATTTACAATGCTGCTGTATGCCCTTGTGGCTGACTTGCAAAATCATAAACAACAAAATCGAAACACCACACATGCTTTCTCTCTCTAACTAGATAGTTCACAGCAGTTATTTCCCTTTGGGATATTTCTAGTCGTGCACAATGCAGCAGGACACAATTAACTTTGTGCTGTTCATTTCCTGTATTAGCTAAAGGCCCAATGTACACGTGGCAATAGTTACGTGCATGCAGGTTTAACAGAATGAATATATTACAATGAGCAATGGCACTTTTCAAAAATAGAATGAGCTGTTACCAGTCTTACCGATCCGACCTTGAAAGCGAAGCACTTGGCAAAAATTAAGTTTTGAGAAAAAGAAGAACAAAACCGCAAGTACATTCATGTAAACTTGAAATTGTGTGCAATTGTAACATCAGAATATTAAACATGAAATGACCGATTTCCCTGTCTAACTGTTCAACAGGCACTCCAACCCCCTCACTTTTGACCTATATTACCTAGAGGCTGGCGATATTCCTGTCTCAAATGGAACTGGGAAACCTCCTCAGTCTGTTCGCCTGGTCTGCCTTGTTTTTGTGTAGATAAGCACTCGCGTAGATAAGCACATCAAACAGCCCACAGCACTGGAATCAGTCTGCTTGCCAGTTCGTCTCAGCCCAGCATTCGAGGATGTCTGCCTCCTAGACCCACTCACAGCCCTTTTAACAAATTCTCCCTGTCAGTCCAAATAAATTCTTCCCCTTGAACTGAACATACCACTTAGACCCACGTGATTTTATTGTTGGAGAGCAAGAAGATACATCTCTTCCTGCTCACACAATAGCTTGTCTTTAGCTCATACTGCATGTTTAAAAACCCAATTGAAACAGAGCCACCTGCATTTCAAGTTTGGATTTGGGATATTTCCATATGGACCAATGTGCACTGAGTGTTAAGGACATGGGGCTTTTCCCTGGGAATAAATTAATTATGTTAATGTGTATTAGTTATCATCAATAATATGCTATTTAAAGCATGCTCTGCATTTCCGAACTGTGCAGTTTACATCTGGTTTTCGCCCATTGCATTGGCAACATATGCTTTGTGCATTTCTGTATTTCTGTCTAAAGCCCACACTAAAACTACATGTGCATGCTAAACAAACAGACCCCTGTAATTCAAAGCCCCCCAGATATTCAGAGCCTTCATCAACTCCTACAGTTCTCTAAAATCCAGTTTCTGGCTTGGGGGCACTGGGCCAGGGCTGTGCAGGCCATTAGCAGGGATGTAGCATCAGGGGGCAGGGGGAGCATGAAGCACACATAGTGAGTCCACATTTTGCATAAAATACAGTGATTTTGATATTTTGTTATTGCATATGTGTTTGATGAATTATGGTGTGGGAAGTTCCTCTTAGCGAGCAAAGACAATGGAGGTCACCCACATACCGGATACCTGAATGGGGAAATACCGGGCCATTCCAACATTGGAGGGCCCGGTATTCCCCCCCTTAAGGAAACCCAGACCCTGTGCTTCCCCATTCCCATTCGAGACCCTATAGGCCCCCCATTGGGCTCAATGGGAATGGGGAGCATGCTAACAACGGGCTCATTAATGACGGGCCCGTTGTTAGCATGCTGGACCGCTCGCGGGACCCTCTATGGACGCCTGGTTATACCAGGCGTCCTTAGCGGGTACCGTGAGCGGACCTCGTAATGAGGCGGTAGGGGGTTAACAGGGCCAGCAGCTCTACCGGCCCCATTAACCCCCTACCGCCAGGGTTTGAATGACCCCCTAAATTGTATATGAAGTGATTGTCCTTTGATAAAATGGCAGTCTACCCCTCAGCTCTATAGTGAAGGGAACGCAAGGAGGTTTTGGGTACCCTTGTCTTGAGGTAAGGAGATAGAGGAAGGGTCTACATCATTCTGTAAATAAGTGTGTTTTTTACTTGTGAAAATGTGTAAATAACAGTGCTTGTTGTCAGGTATTGGTAGCAATTGTGTATATAAAAGGTGTCTGTTGGTAAGTGTTGTTAGCCATTGTGTAGACAAAGATGGCTAGAGTCAGATGTTCTTAGCAATTGTGCATATGATGGTGTTTATTGTTAAATGCTTTTACTAGTTGCGTGAATAAGCCCGTCTGCTCTTAGGATTGTTAGTTCTTGGAATAGGAATGTCTGGTGTTGTGTTAAGGGAGTGGCCACTAGGCCGGGATTGGCAGACTTTCTTTCATCACAGTCAGAGTATTGTGATTGGATGGATATGCCATTAGAGCATATGTGTAATGCACTTCCGCAGTGTAAAGAAAATATTTTAAAGTATCACAATGAAGGGGTTCAGGGAACTGCAAGCAAAATGTATAGACCCTGGCATGCATGATAAGAGCTTATTAGAAAATATGCATACGTATTTGCTGTCGACATATAAGGGAAGCAGTTGAGAAAAATGGCAGGGTATTCTAGATTTATGTAAAATGTTTGTTTAAGTATAGAATGTTTTTGATAATGTTGGAGAGAGGTCCACCTAGGAGAGCAAAACAATCTACCGTCCCACCACCGCCATATGGGTCCTACTCCTTCCAGCCTGCCATAGGGTACACCAACCGCCAGTTTTCTCCCCAGCAGAAGATGGTAAGGGAGCTCCAGGAAGCATAGGGGTGCCACCAAAGATCCATTGATTTTAGAAGATTTTCACCACCCAGACAGACCAAGATGACAAGAGCTGCTCCTGAGTCGCAAGCGAAGGATCGCAATCCACGGATGAGTAAGATTGTCTTACCTGTAGAGGGAGAACTTGAAGAGGAGAATGATGGGTGGAAATTAGAGGCTTCGGAGAAGGTATCGCCATGGAGAAGCAGGCTCTGAATACAGTCTGGTCGGATTGCACTAACCAAAAGCAAGAAGCGGGAGTGTGCCACCTACCCTAAACAGCGGGCTACACAGTTCCCTTTGTTGAAGAAGGGACTGGGGAACCCCATTATGTGCACTAGCCTCACATGGATCAGATACATTTAGCACGCAACTTGCCCACCCTTACAGCAGAAACTGGCAAGTGTATTTATGGGTATTAGCATAATTGACCTAAAAACATTTGACCTAAAACATTTTATCGAAATGTTTTGACTTTTTTCAGTCATATTTAATTAAATACATATATGGGGGTGGGTAAGGGTATATATTAGGTTGAGGGGAAGTGGAGTGTGGGGTTGCGGGGGTCTCCCCTGCATTTTAGATCGAAAAAAAAGTCAAAACAATGTGATCAAACGTGATTAGGTCAAATGTTTTAGGTCACATAGACTCAAACCAAACCTGGATAAACATACAGCAGGCATTGCTCTAGCTGTAGGGGATATGAAAAGTGTGTTTTCTTCCTTGTTAGGAGCACAGGAACCAGATATGGAGAAAAGTGGGATGTCAGGGAGTAACATTAAACAATACCATCTATGATGGTGCCCCATTTAATAACTGTATAGCACACGTATCCTGACAGAGCTGACATGAATTATAGTATGGCTTGCACAATGAAGGCAGATGAGGACCCTGCATTCTACATACATGAGATGTAGCAGTTAGAAATAGGGGAGGCTTGAGACAAAAAAAACTGTTTTTGTACCACGTGTTACACAAGGCGCTCCCAAGTACAAGCAGATTTAATCAAGGTGGTTGGAATAGAAGCCAAATCATGGCCAGAACTACACGCGCACATAACACACTATTGTCAGCAGAAGAAGGATAGGGGCAGAAGCAAAATTGGTGCAGAAAAAGCTAGCAAAGCTGAGCATGGAAGGTGCAGTAATAACTGGCACCACGTAAGGCCAACCTGAACAAAGCCCCAAACAGGGGTGGGTAGAGGGTCCGAGAGATATTAGGTGGGAAGTAGAAGGTTTTCAGAGAGGAAAAGGATGTTTCTTTAGGGGCGGAGGGGAAAGTATGGGACGCATGAGACCCATACTGGGGATGCAGTGGTGGTGCTGTGGAAAGATGGGCCATTTTGTATGAGAATGCAGGCACAGGCCACCATGCTCTTTAACTACAACAACCCAGCATACCACCCTCCTTTAATGCACAGCCCCAATTAGCCCCATACACCCAGGCCCTGTACCATAACAAATGCAACCCCAGGTTTCAAATTTTACGCAGCAACCTGTTCAACCATGGGCTAAGAACTCCATGCCACAGGGCACATTCACTAACTATATGGGCACAAACGTGTTAGGGGTTAATCGTTTTCAGCTTCCAGGGACACATTTTCACTTGGCATGCCCAGTACTACCAGTAACTACTGATCCAGAACAGGAACCCCGAGTGGGAATGTAGATAGGGATCAAACATCCTCTTTTATGATCAACACAGAGGCTACCAAATCCTGCATTACAGAAGGAATGTTCCTGGTGTCAAATACAATAATGGACAAACTGGGGTTCTCTGGGGTGTCACATGGGTTCCATTCACTGAGGACTTACCTTTCACCATAGGCACTCACAAATTATGAGTTCCTTTATTGTATTCACAAGACACGCTAGTTAATCTCCTGGGAAGGAACATCATGAGCAAGTTGAACAGGACCATTTCATTCTCAGAGGAAGGAATAGTGTGGTGCACACCTGTAATGTACCACAGTAGGGCTTCTGCAGTAATACAAGCATTCTGTGGCCAGAGCTCCCTAAGAGGTGCACCACTCCATCCAGATTTGTTCCTTTATGGGGTTGGATTCCTGTTAGGTCTGGTGCCAGGGATTAGCGACAGTATTCTGCACATACCTGGAATATTCTTGTTCAGGTCCCATGTACTTATTTCAGAGTCTGCATCGCCACCGCTGAGGTAACTATATAATGCAGGAGTCAAGTGACAAGATGAATGAGATAACGCAGGAATATAGATTTTTCAGCAGTCAGCAGTGCAGAAATGTTTTTTGCTTCATTTTTCACTCCTGGGCTGCAAGCAGGAGCAAACACCAAATGGCTGTAAATAACGAGGTTGGAGTGTATTCAAATGGCCAATGACAATGATAATCTGTAAAATATGATTAGGGAACAACTTTGGGCCACAAGACTAAGCACCATGCATAATTGCTACATCTTTGACATGTTGACTGCCATGGAGGAGGTAGTTTGCTCCAAACTAGGCACTTTTTTGCTGCTGTACATACTCTCCAATGATGCAGACAATGGAAGCCTCGCAGAGGCAATACAAGCTTTGCATCATCTGTCACCACCACGAGAACGAGGATGGGATGCAAAATGATGACTGGTTCACATCGATTTGTGCCCTCATGGATGAGTTATGTCCTCATCACGCTGATACCTATAGTTGTGTTGCTCCTTGTTCTCTTTTGCACTTGCCACGTGATTCTGGGGTGTTGCAAGAAAGTGATGGTTAAGACAATGCCTATTATGTAGCTCACTATAAAATCTATTGATGTGTAATGAGACCCCTCCTGTGAGAAACACCCATACACAAACTGAAAAACTGACTCGCGGGTACAAGCCTTGCATGGTCGAAATATGTCACCCTATTGGCGCAGAAGGACCACCATTCAAATACCTTAATAATCCTGAAAATTATTTTGAAACTTATGTTGTTCCTACCTGTGATGTTCTGGGGTGTGGAACAGCTCACAGCCCACAAGCCCTCAAGGTTGTGTCCACAGCAACTTCGTGCATTATTGTTCCCTACAACGGGATGCCAAGTGGACTACTCTACTCCCAAAGTAGACCACAATGGGAGGGAGTACTCAAAAATAGGTTTTGACAGGTCTGAACAATATTCAGAATGTGCAACATAACCATGTTACATTTAGGTAAGGATTATCATGTCACTTTATTCTACTATCCCCAACTATGTAACTGGTCTTCCATATTGCATTTCACACTGTATTTCTCATAAAATAAATTAAAAAATAAACAGAATATTGCTTTATGACAGTATACAAGAGCCTAAGTCAAAGGATATCTCTTCAAAAGGTTGGTTTCAGTGATGTATACAACTGTTGATATCTTCATCAGGACAAAAATATCAACTTTTGTTACTTCTGTGGTCAAGTCAGAGAAGTCTAATTTGTGTTCTCTTTTGCTGTTTGATCTCTTTCGTATTTCACAAACAATTTATCATAGATAACTGGTAAACATAAATGAGTCTAGAGATATATTTTGGGCTTACCCGCCCTACCCTGCCCTACCCATGATTGCTTCCTCATATTCTTCAGAAAATGGGGTTCTATTCCAAAAAAATGTGTTGGCCCTTCTCTGCATTGAGTACGGTCGGAACACCTGAAGAGTGCATCCGACAGGGCACAGAAAAAGGAATATGTGTCAGAAAGTCCTTGAAATCCTCACTAGGGGCAAACATCTACTGCATTCATGTTGTGTCACAGTCCCCAATCCCTACCTCTTACCTAGTTTCAGATTATTCGATAATCAAATTACCGCTGAGCGAGGCGGACATCCTCCTCTTGTGCTCAGCTTTTGTACAGTCGAACAAACACTGGAGCCATCTTAATTCTACCAGCATACAGTCAAATGCATCACTGCAAACATGATATTGTTGTAAAACCATTCCTGTGATTCATTGACCCTCTCACATGTTCTTACATAGTAAGATGTGCCTCATATCCAGAGCCATGTATTGTGTGCCGACTTTTTGCTTGGTCAACTAAAAACTATTTGTTTTAGTATTTTTACATAGAACACGCCACCAGTGATGTAATCAGTGACATCATATGTGATGTAATTAGTGATGTCATCAGTGATGTAATCTCGTTGTGGCCATATGTTGGGTGACAGGGGGAGACAAGTTAAGGTATATTTGGCTTATTGTCCGGGTTTTTGGTGCCCTAAATGTTCACCTTAACGACCCTGCAAACTAAAGATTTCCCCTAAATTTCAAAGGTTGTGTTATAATTTATTGCTCACCTTAACCACTTGGCAATTACATTTTTCCCTGAATTTCAAAGGTTTTGTTTCAAAGTATTCCTCAACTAAACTGTTTGCAAACTAAAACTTTTTCCAGTGATTTTGAAAGGTTTTACTATTGTATAGTTTACACATTATCTTTCCTACAATACATAATGGTGTGTACACACATTAGAAAACCACTTATTTTCTACAGATCATATTTTAAACAATAGATAAAAAAGCAAATATTCATTATTTTTACTTACCTTATACGTATTTGCTTCATTTGTGTAGCTTAGTCAACATCCAATCTGTCAGTGAGAATGTAACATGTTTTATAATAGAAATACAAAAAGACTGGTTGTGTTGCTTTTCTTTTTCATGATAGTACTGAATGAATACTCAAGGTATTCTTAGTACTCAACCAATTAAGGTTGTGACTATTAATTATATTGCTGTAAGGGGAAATCAAACATCTCATTGGTGAGAAAAAACTCTATTTCCAGTAAACTAAAATAAGTGACATATTCTTACTTTTATAACAATAGTGTTTGAAATTACTATAATAGTGTTAACGTATAACATTGATAATACTGATACTTGTGTCATTCAACTGATTCTAAAACGCATCATTACTATTTAATCTACCTATTGCTACTACATTCTTTTCCTGTATGTAATTTTACTTTGTGCAAATAAATATATTCACAAATTAATTACAATAAGCTATTAAAACATGTTTTAAAGTTATTCCTAACATCATTTTAAACATACACAAAGTAACATTTAATTTACACTAAAATGTACACTAGCAACATCCTAAAAACGATTAACTATATACAAATACCTTAGATGTCCTATTTGCACAAACATTTATTTTACTTTACTGTAATAGGATATGCAGAGTACTTTATGTAATCTCAGTTAGGAAACTGAGACACATAACTTAACTAGGTCATAATATTTGCTAAATATATAAAGCCATGCTAACATTGTATCAATATTTTGAGTGAAAACATTTTAATGTAAATTCATACTATTATATAAAATAATAGGAAGACAAAAATAATGATTGTATCACTAAAAACATTGTGCATTAATACAAAACATACTTAATTAGAGATAATTGTTATAAGAATACCTCTTATAAAAGCAGTGTACATCCTTATTTTGGCCACTAAAACACGTAAGAAGTAGATGACAATATTGTACAATCTATACTTCACAATATAAACTTTCTTTTTACCAGTCTTCTTTTTCACTACTTTATGTTTCTGTGACCTTTCTTTATAGCTCCCTGTACAACTGTGTATTTGTTTCATATGTAAACAGTTATCTCAAACTACACACCCTAACTCTCCAAATAATGTACATGGAACCCAATTATATAAATGAGTACTTATACAAAACACTATCACATGTAAACGTATACAAAATGTTTACATAATAAATCAGAGGTAGACATTTGCAGAATGCTTGTTTTTATAATTTCTAGCATGTTATCCTTTCCAGAGGATCACAACTATTTTCTTGTGTATGACATTGCGGACACTCATGGTTCGACTTAAAAGAGGTTACTATCAAATTACCTACACTTACTGTCTCCTTCACTAATACCTCAAAAATACTCACTAAAAATCCTTGAGCATCTTTTTCAGTATTTTTAGAAAAATCTTCTCTTCTGGTTTAAATAGCTATTACATGTAAAATTGAAAATGCCCAATCCATGTCTTGTGGTCTTTCATCTACTGACAGTTTAAACTTGAAAGTGCCACACATAGGTGTTTGTCTGCTGTTGAAGCAACATTTTGCCTGAGTGGTGTCATTTGAAACAACATACACAAAGCTACATTTGAATAATATTCAACTGCTGTTTTATTACTGAATCTACAGTGGGCGTATTTCAAATCTATTTTACTTCCCAACACTGTTAGATTGCCTTCCTTTTCTTTGAATGTACTTTTACCTGTTGCTTATTTTTCACTCAAACAAGTCTTATAGGAGTTGGTAATAAACCAAGATGAGGAGCATGCAGTATAAGTAATCTTTTGTATTCTTCAATACATGAAATGTCAGCTGTCACTTTTGTCTTGTAAAAGTTTAATGAAAACAATCCTTTATTGTTTACTTGTGACAGTGCCACATATAACATTCCTTCTTTGAACATGTGTGACCTATGTCTATCAGTTCAGCTTCTAAAGTCAATCCTTGTGATTTAGGCACAGTTATTGCATATGCAGAGGACAAAATTGTGCTTCTTAACACAAACCTATCTTTAAAAATCATGAGGTGTGCAGAAATACAAAAAATCAAGTGAGGTTTCTCTACACAATCAAACTTAACCAAAATATGTTCTTTACTAGCTGGGTTACCCGTGCTTCACATAGTATTTCCTAGTGCTGACGTGTGTAAGCTTGAAGTGCTGTATGTATGGCAGAAGCATGTAAGCTTTGAATAGTTGAGATGGCATACATTCATCAACTTCTGTGGGAAATGAATTTCCTGTGATTATCATGAGAGATTTGCCATGATGTGATGGTCAACGTCATTGTGGACACTATTGAAGAGACATGCACGGTTTCCTGTCACCCACATTACTACAAAAGCACTGTTTTGTGTCACCCACATGAGTTGAAAAGTGAGTGCCGCTAATGCCAGCTAGAATACTGATAGTGTGGAAAGTTTAGGAACAATTAACCGCTAACTTTATGTAGAACTACAATGCAGACAGCAATATGTCAGGGGGAAGCATTGCACACCAGTTACATTTTTCTTTTTAAATGTATATTTTATACATTTTACATTGTCTACACCATAGAACCTGCCCACATGCCTCTTTGTAAATCTGCCTGTCTCTACTATTTGACCTTTAAAACTCGCCCAGAACAGGACTGCAAGACTTGTCATTGGCCTCAAGCCCAGGGATCACATCTCTCCAGCTCTGAAATCTCTGCACTGGCCCCCCTCGGCTACATGGATCAAATTCAAGACCCTTTGCATCATCCACAAGTATTTCTGGGGCCTGGGACCGTACTGCTTCCAATGTTCTCTTCCTAAACATCTTCCTTCTCAAGCTCTCTGCTCATCTACCTCCAGATCTCTGCGGGTCAGACGCTTTTCCAAGCAGAGAATTGTGGGCTGATCTCTTTCCTCGGCTGGGGCCTCCCTCTGGAACTGCCTCCCTTCCGCTTTCAAACTTGAGCAGTACCACCTCCTGTTCCAGAAGCAACTCAAGACCTTCCTTTTTGCTTTCTCTCTTCCTCTCCACTGCTAATGTCCCTGATAGTTCTGCACAATGCTCACCTGGACACCCCTGAACTCGGCCAGGCTCCTGCATGTCCAGTTGCCCTTGCACTGCCTCCGGGCTCCCTAGGCACATAAGAGCCTGTATCTCTAACCCTACAGTCCCTTCTCTTTGAAATTAAGAGCCACCCTCTGGCAGCACTTATTGAGTCACCTGCACTTCTCCTCAACCCCCACGCCACCTTGGCACATCTCCCCTCTTCCCTGCACTTGCACAATCTGAATGATACAAGGCCTACTAAGATCATTGTTTGTCCTCCTTCTGTTTCCCCCTCCTTGTCTTGCCGCGCCGAGAAACACTTGTGTACAGGCACGTTATAAATGACGTATCGTATCATTTCAGGTTTGTAGCATGTTGGGAAGTATGCTGAACATTTCGAACAGACACCCACACATATACACATATGGCAGGGGTAAGCATTGCAGACTGCTTACAAAAATAGAAAACTGTATATCTTACACTTTTTACATTGCCTACTCCATGGAACCTACCCACATGCCATATTTCAGGTTTGTAGCATGTTGGGAAGTATGCCGAACATTTCGAACAGATGCACACAAACACATATTCACATATGGCAGGGGTAAGCATTGCAGACCACTTAAAAAAATGTCATTCTAAGAATGTATATTTTATACTTTTGACATTGCATACACCATTGTATACCCAACCACATGTCAAATTTCAGGTTTGCAGCATGTTGCAAAGTATGCTGAATATTTTGAACAAACACACACATATCAACATATGGCATTGCAGTCTGCTTAAAGAAAAGAAACATTAGAGAAATGTATATTTTATGCTTTTTACATTGTCCACACCATGGAACCTACCCACATGCCAGATTCAAGTTTTGTAGCATGTTGGGAGGTATACTGAACATGTCAAAAAGGTATATGCACACACATATCCACAGATAGGAGGGGTAAGCAGTTCAGACCACTAAAAAATATAAAATAAATAGAGAAATGTATATTTTAGACTTGTTGCATTGTCTACACCATGGAACCTACCCACACACCAGATTATTGGTGTGTAGCATGTTGGGAGGTATGCTGAACAATACGAACACACACACACATTTTCCCTTTATATATATATATATATATTGATTTGTACTGTGAGGAAAATTGACAAATGCAGCCACTCTCCTCATTGTTCCATTCACCAGACCAATGTCAATATTCAGGTTCTTCTTAAACATAACCCGTGCATTTATGCACAGTTTTCAAACTCACTCTAGACCTATGGCCTGATTCATGGATTATTTGCACAAAAAAAAACGGGATTTGTGCGCCATTCTGCCTGTAAATTCCCATTAGTTAAACAGGGATTTGCGGACAGAATGGCACACAAATCCCGTTTTTTTTTACGCAAATAATCCATGAATCAGGGGCCTGATGTTTTTTAAGTGGATTTTTGTAATTGAGTTAATTGAGCGTTTGCTTTCTTATGTAATTCTTTTGGTACAAGGGGCCCATGTAGAACATTGCACTATTTTATCTCTATAATTGGTTGTTTCTCAGAGCACATGATTATAGAATTGAACTTGTCACACTCTGCAAGTGTACACATCAAAGCAACCAAAGGAAGGCTCTTTTATTGGTAATTCAACATGACATCAAGGAAAGTGAAACCTGCTTAAACATGTTAGAAACCAGTCCACCTTTTAAGATTGTTTTCATGTCATCCTCAAGCAAACCTACACAAATCGTTAACATTTCTGCATACTCTTAATCTGCAGACTGCCACATATTGATGGTAAGTTCCTTACATTAAATAATTCCAAAGGTTCACATTACCAATTCTACCTATAGTTTTTTGACTATCCTTTTATTGAAGAATCTTGAAGACTGGTTGACCTTTCACTGGAGTTAACTGTAATACGCATCACAATAGTTCTCTTGTGTAAGTATACAAATTGATTAAACTTTTCATAGAATCCCTTTGTGATGCTAGTCAACTTATTAAAATTGTTCAACACTAGAATGAACAATTCTGTTTTCACGTGAAAAGCCTTTGTAATGATTCCCTCTAATTTCTTTTTCTGCAAGAAATGCTTCACCACATGTGTATGATGCAATTTCAAACTTCTCAAAAGATTTGAGAACAATTCGCTACTGAAATATTTGTATGCACATTCTTATTCTCTTTCTTACAAGTAATTCAGTACTTTTGGGTCGGGGATTTTGGTAATAACATCCCATAAATATTGCTGGGATATTGGGTAGAAGTGCATTGAAAAAAAAGGACTTACTGCGTCTCTGCCAAGGACGCTCATCTCGCAGTCTCCAAGGACTCCCTACTCACGTGATCCTCGCCCGCTCATCCACCCGGAGGGTTGGGATCCAAGAGCGCTGGCCCTCCTCTGGTCACTTGATCAAGGGATCCAGGAAGTAACCTGGGAGACATGCCTCAGGTTTCTCACAGTACGTAATATATAATTTATTTGCAATAAATATTTTCTTTAAACTTCTAAGCAGATTACTCTCTGCACGTCATGGCAAGAAAAACTGCAAAAGGCAAAAACAAAAGAATATTATTTTCCCTGCAGTATGGCAAGACTGTTTCATGTGGTTGGTGAGACTTAGCTTTTCAAGTCTCACCGAACATCCAGTCAAAAACAACAAGGGTAGGCGTGCCGCTAACCCCTCATTCCAAGGGCTAATATATCCAAACTCAGAAACAGTAGAGGAATGAAGGTTAAAAAAACTGTAGAAGAATACAATTTATTTAAACAACTTTCATATTTAAAAGCCGCCTAAGCTGGCTCGTGACTTAGCAGCAAATCACTGTAGACAAAATTACATATGTAAAAGCCATCACAATATATTCAGCAAATATCATAATGTGCACCATGCAACAAGTGCCATTAATAACAAAATGGATTTGAGAAAGGAGAGCTAAGAGCTGTTCAGTGCTCTCTTTGTCCACTCCAAGAACTTTATCAATCACCCACAATACCATATTGTCCTCATTGTTCTCCAGCAGTGAAAAATGTTCCACTAGGGGGTCAGAGAGAGATGTACCCTATGTCTCCTTTTGGAATTTACAGTGTAAGACTAGGGCCAATGTTAATTAATGGTGTATTTTCCTTTCTCGTTTCCATTTTAGTGATTATACAATTCTATATATTTGTTGAACTTCAGAGGTGATGAGCACATATCCATGACAAGATTGGAGATGCTGTGTCGCCATTTTCTCTGTGCATTTTTCTTTACTGTTTGCTTGTTTGGGTTTTGTTGAACAATTTCCTCAAGCCAACATGACCCACACACTTCTGAAAGCAATTAGTTAGTGCAGCACTTTTTTATTGTTTGGGTTAAGCTGTTTATGATTTAAGCTTTCCTTGTTTTTGAGAAGGCACATTGTTGCTTAGAAGTGTATTTTTATTTTTATTTTCAGACAAAGGCAGCCAGTCCTGAAGAAAATATTGCCAAATATAATTTGGGGATATGTTGAAACTAGATGGAAGGGGAAAATAGAAGACCCTTTGAAAGAGCTCAAAACACACCAGAAGAGAACTTTATTAATAATGTTATCACCTAGTAATCTGTGGCTCAATTAAATATGTTATATCTGTTTGTATGTCTTTCTACCCAGGTGGTTTAGAATTATTTATGTATCAGTTTAGAATCAATTAAGAATCAACTAAGAATTCACTCTATCAATTTGGTGGTGATTGCATCATTTGCTCATTAGGTTGCATGACCACCATATGCGATATTGATATTAATAGCACTTTTTGCAGATTGCACTTTATGATATTTGTTAGATATATTGTGATGGCTTTTATATGTGTAATTGTGTCTACAATGATTTGCTGCCAATTCATGAGCCAGTTTAGGCAGCTTTTAAATATTAAATATGTTTAAATAAATTGTATTTTTCTACTGTTTTTTTAACCTTCATTCCTCTATTGTTTCTGAGTCACCAGACAACCTGTACATCTATGTACTTTAACCCATCATTTTTTGCTTCCATATTCTGGTATGAGTAGAATTTTGCTACTTTATACGAGCAAAGGTTTGCCAAATCTGAAGACCTATTAGGAATATAGGTATCAATTAAATTAGTTTTCAAAATCTCTCTACTATCAGGTACTCTTTCAGCTAACTGTTCAATTTCAGTCATAGGCTTCAGTACCCGTTTTCTGTTAATTGCATGACCAAGACTTAGCCAAAGTACATTGATGTACGTCCATAAAGAGGTAAACTATTTAGCTGATCTGCAGCTTCGTAGCTTCCACACTTTATGTGTGAGAGCATTTTGATACCAAAGCTTAGTAGTTTCTGACTAAGACTTTTGTCTGCTGATAAATCAGCCCACACCTCAGCTGTGTTCCTCTCTTCAGCTTTTGTCATGTATGAAGTAACACAGAAAACAACAGCTGTTGTGTTATCTGCAATATACTGTACATCAGGATTAACATTCCAAAGCTGAGCAATGACAGGCTTGTAATAATTTACAAATAGGCATTCCTTATCTCGTTTTAAGTGATGTGTATTCTTAGGGGATTTACCAGTTACATGGTGTTGAACAGATGTAAAGACACTTTTTGTTTGGGAAAATGGAGAAACAGGCCTAGAAAATATGAAGCTGCTAATAGTGTAGTACTAGTCTTTACTTTTAAAATTGTTTTGACAGTTCTTTCCGCACATGTGCATTTGATACCTTTCCACCTTATTCCATAGGCCAGTATTGACATGCTGAGCAGGGATAGAACAAGTAACATATTTTTCAATTAATTGCATTACGCATCTATCACTATTTTTTCCAAACTGTGGAGCATCTTTAATCAACAGAAACAAATGTATTTATGGAGCTCCACGTGCTTGGGACTCTTTCTATAAAAATGATATTCCACAGTGCCTAGTGGACAATTTGCATTATTACATATAAAATGTGACATGTGAAATTGGAGATGGAAGAACCTAGATACACTTGCAGGGTCTGATGAACAGAATTCTGCTGTTATTATGTGTACTATACCTTCTTTCGTTGGAGCAATTTCTTGAATACACTCTGCAAGATCAGCCCAGGCATACACAGCACAACGTAAAGTCACAAACCAAGTTGAAGGACCGATGTTTCGGAGCATGCATCTAATCTCAGAATATCTTATATACCAATATTCCTTAGTTAATTTCATGAGGTCCAGGATATTGGTAATTTTCCCTTCTAGAACTTCATTCTTTTGTTTTACCGGTTTGAAGAAGACTTGAAAGAAATTGCTATTCCTCGTCCATAGTCCTGAAAATCTAGATCTTTTGACAGCATAAGATCTTCATGGCCACTTTCTACAAGTGATTCTTCTGCATACAAATCATGTTTCAAATTAGTCATTTTTACCATTGCAAGAGTAGAAGTAAACGTTCTACAGTTCCAAAATGTTCCATTTAACAGTGCAAGTGACATACTGTTAAATGAAACATTTGAAATTTGAAATTGCTGTTCCTCGCCCATAGTCCTGAAAATCTAGATCTTTCGAAAGCATAAAATCTTCATGGCCACTTTCTACAAGTGATTCTTCTGCATACAAAGCATGTTTCAAATTAATCATTTTTACCATTGCAAGAGTAGAAGTAAACTTTCTACAGTTCCAAAATGTTTCATTTAACAGTGCAAGTGACATATATGGTGTTTTGCACTGATACAGTTTAACAAGAAGATACCATATTTTATTGTGCAGCCACCTTATGTATGAGGCGAAACTGACTCTGAAAACCTCCCCAAACAGCGACCCAGAAGTCAATTTTTGTCATGAACTTTAGTCATCAATTTACTGCAGCATCTTGATTTGTCATTGTACATTATCATTTTGTGTAAGAATTGTGATACATTCTTTGAGACTCTTCAAGACTACTTGTCAACATAACATAAATAATGACATTTCCATACCAGATTTTTGTTTTCTTCTTTCTAACAAATCCTTTGTGTATCGACTCTCCCTCAAACACATCACAAATGTTCTATTGTGTAAGTATACAAATTGATTAAATGTTTTTATAGAATCCCTTTGTGGCCCTAGTCAACTTATTAAAATTGTTCCACTCTAGAATGAACAATTCCGTTTTCACGTGAAAAGCCTTTGCAATGATTCCCTCTAATTTCTTTTTTCTGTTAGAAATGCTTCACCACATGTGTATGATGTAATTTCACACTTCTCAAAAGATTTCAGAACATTCGGTAGTGAAACATGTTTTATGCATATTCTTATTCTGTTTCTTACAAGTAATTCAGTGCTTGTTTTTTTTCCCTAACTACCTCCTGTTTCTTCATGCACTGTAATGATGTTAATAGAGTTATTCTATTAACAGTCTTACTTGAAATCTGAATGGTTACATTGTGTTCAGTAGTTGACATGTCTTTTCTCTCAAATTGAGCATTTGCACATATTTCCTCTTTACTATACATTACTAAATCACTCATATTACAAGTTTTGTCGGAACATGAAACATCTGCATAATCATTTCCCCTGCAAATATCGATCCTTCCATCTGTCGCATTGTGCCCTTTGTTTTTAAAGGCAATCTTAATCTATACTACAGAAAACAAAACGAATCAATATTTCAACTTCAATTCTGAATATGCATAGATATACAACATTCCGTATGCAATTACTGTGATATATGCAATGAACAACTATAATCACCAAACCCATTCAAAGCATGCACCCCATACCAATCCTTTATACATACTCATTGGCATGCACGCATACCAGGAAATGTGCTGACTTATAGTTAAAACTTTTTCCATGTTCCATAGAATATAGTTTCATTTGGGTACATTGCTTAATGATTCCTTTCTGTTAGTGCTATATTAGTATCCTTAGCACTCTGTATGATATGAACACAGGAAGTGCAATGAGTACATGAAGGGCCTTGTACAACATAACATGGAGATTACTTCAAATGTCCACGATAGGAATGTATTACAGGAATCTAGCAAAGGTGTGCACAGTTGTGAAAGTATTTTTTCTGTGACAAGCTTTTGTGTGCAGTTTTTAACTGATACACAAGAGGAGAGGTTCCTACGAGTGGTACATTCAAAATCTATTTTGTAATTTCTTTACGCAAATTCAATTTGTTACATATTAGCATCTTGTTCAAGGAACTTGATATTGTTATGTGAAACGTTATTTGTCTTGATCAAGCATTTTAATTAATTTGAGCATAAGTTTCAATTATCATGCATAATTTCTACACAATATTGTAACGCGATTAAACAGTGGCTTGCACATCAACAGTATTAAAATGTGCTAGGGCAAAAGGGTAGTGCGAGTGACATAGTATATACATTATTTTGAAAAAATAACACAAAGCAGTGACACAAAATATCTTAAAAATCGCAAAGTATTTTTCGTGAGTAGTCCAGGGTAGACTCAGCGTGGCTGCGTTTCGGCATGAAAGAATTGACCGTCTTCATCAGGACAGGACTTCCAAGTCTTTCTCTCATCCAGAGTAACAGTCTACAGTAGGTAAAATCCTCAACATGGGATCTTTACACAATTGTTATTTATTGGGCCATTTTCTCTGGTAGTGAGGAATGCTGCATGGAAAATAAATACATTTGCTGTCAAAACAGTCTGGAACAGAAAAGCCCTCTTTGAGTTATGGCTGAATCGGGGGCCAGTCATATGAAGGGAACGTGCAGACGTTGCATGCTCTCAGGAGGCAGCTACAGTTGCTAGATAGAGTGTTGAGGGAGTATGGGTGTTGTGATTTCAGATATATGGAAACCGTCAGGTTAGAGTGTCTTCAAGTTGTGAGAAGAAATGCTAATACATTTCAGCACACATTTGTATGGCACAACAAGAAACAGTGTAAATGAAAGTAGTGTTTTATATATTCTCTAAAACATACAAATGTTTGATAGTGTGATGTGGCATACATGGAATACATTGAAGCGGTGTTCAAGGATTTCTTTTGAGTGAATATTAGATTAAAGGACTTCATGTGTTGATAGTATTTCTAAAGGCCATGCATCCCAATTTCGTGATTTTGCAATATAATGCTTAAATCTTCAGGTGAAAGGACAGTGGCAAAGAGGATACATAAAATACTACTTCCATTTACAGGGCTCCCCTTTCCTGTTGCACACAAAATGATCCAGCATGTGTGCTTAAATGCATTGGCAATATTATCCTCAACTGAAAGACACTGCAACCTGCACCTTTGAATATAATCTAAACTACAGCATCCATAAACCCTCACCATTCACTATACCAGCCAAATCTGCACAGCAAACCATCTCTCAGAGGGACCTTCATAGAGCGGACAACTCTGCTGACTTCATCAGGTGATACAAGGGCAAAGTAGGAGAAGGAGGAGTGGGGACGGAGAGAGTCCAAGGGAGGCAAAGGGGTGAGGGATGGGATGGGAGAGTGTGTACCAAGGCTGTTTAGAATGTCCTGGGGTTTGGTGCTGAAGTGAGTGTAGAGTGCATTGCAGAGGGCCTGAGTGGGAGCAAGTAAGAGGATATGCGGAAGGGTTGGCTAGTCCCCTGCAGATTTTGAAAAGTTTAGCCGTGTTGTTGGATATGTCAGGTAGCCTTGCTTGAATGTGGGCCCTTTTCTTGGCATGGATAGTGAGTCTGTATTGCCTTCGGAGCAGATGGCAGGACCGTTTGTCAGAGGGTACACTTTTGAAAAGTTCAGGCGTGTTGTTGGATGCGCCAGATACCCTGGATCCAAGCAGTGAAGATAGTAGGTGGGGAGTGGTTGGCTGATCCGAGCTTATCCATTTATCCATAGGGCCCTGCACAGTCACACGCTGAATAGTGGCATCCCTCAGCTCCTTTGATACTACCTTGTGTCTGGAGGTGTGTGACATGGTTATCGTATCATGATTACCAAGCTGACCAATACTGGATGTATTGGCAAAAACCACCCTTTTTCGTGACTGAACTTCTTTGGTGGCAATAGCTAGCTTACATTGCTTCCTCTTTCCTTCAATAGGGGGCTGTCAATCACTGATAATTTGTTGCAAAGTCCCTCCATGGCATCGCTTTCCGAGGCCGCTATGATATTCATTGTATCAAATATAACAATAGCATTTTGAGTTGTATCTCAATCCAATTGGCTCCCTATTTTGTTTTCCACATCAATAGCTTTTGCCATTTTCAAATTGTTGGTGTTTGTGTCCTCATTTTCTTGTGCTATGTAGGCAGAGGCACTGTCGTCTGGGAATATGCCCAGCACTTTGCCCAACATGTATTTTACTCACGTTGTTCAGCAGCAATGTTAGCAGGCAGAGAGAGTAAAGCCTCCATTTTCACACAAATTACATCAGTTGATGGTCGAAATGGTACCCCCACCCATTATGGTCAGTAGTAGCAGACATTGCCTCATCCCCACTCTCTTCATAGACGGACTCCAACCAGGATGCCAGTGCTTCTAGGTTAGGTGTTGCTGAGATGTTAAAATCATCTTCCAGTACAGCACCAACTGGTGCCGAGCCGTGAGTTACTTTCATGATTCATACATAGCTTAAGAAGTGAGCCATTGTTATCAATGGGAGATGAGCAATGGGAATTATTATAACAGGTATTAATGAGTTCCGTGAGCTGGGACTGTACCACAGTTAGTACCATGTCATGGCTGGAGGCACAGTTTGTTGAATGTGCGGTACCTCAGACACAGTGAGAGCCAGTGTCATTTCCCAAAACCCAGTAAGCTTAAGCTGCGAAGTAGTGGTGCTTAAACAATTGGTGTTATCCAGTTTGCATTTTTTGATGAGGCATCCGGCCTCAACCTTTTAGAGATTTTACAGGGCTCTGGGTACGCTTCCCATGCTTAGTTGTTTCCCTAAGGAGCATATACCTTTTCTTGGAGGGCATTTTAAAGCAGGCAGTCATTCACATGCAATGTGTGTGAGCCAGGTAGCTTTCTTACCCAAGAAGTGTAGACCAAAGCAATTGGGGCGATTATGCGATGCAGGGTCCAAGGGAATTACAAGGTCGTAAGGACCGGCCCTAGTTAGCAAGTTCGGTCAGACAAAGTCTGCGCCCCCACACACCTAAAGAACACAACACTCTTTTTACCAGAGAAACTCCTGCAACCATGTCTGTGCTGCGTCAATGCCTTGCTAGTGCTTTTCAGTGCTGGGGGTGTCACTCTGTTGCGGGCTAATGTAACCCCAGCAAGTCTTGAAACAAATAAAACTGATGTCGAGCTGCACTGTACACACAATACACATGAAGCACAGTCACCTCTGACAGCAATCAGTGTTGGGGATCACAATTTTGAGAAGCACAATGCCTCAGGATGCAGGGGTGGGTTGAGCTAATCTAAGCTCAGCCATACTCTGACTAATCTGTAGAACAAGGCAGACGGAAAGTCTGCTTTGCGTAACAGTTTAATCACTTTAACAATTTTGAGGGCAGCTAGTCTAACAGCCCTTAACTATAATGTACAAGTGATCTCACTACCGTTCCTCAGAAAAAAAGGGGGGTCCTGAACTCTGGGGCTTGAACCAGCAGCTCTTGCTACTGTGCCCCTAGCCCCCCCCCATTTGACATGCACCTCAATACCTGTTCTTGCTCAGAGCCCCACAGGTGCTGGTGCTGAAAATGCCTGGATGAGCTTGTATCTGCAAATCACCCTGGGTCACTTAGCAGGCGATGGCTCAAAAGCAAAGCCAAGGCTGTAGCAACCAGCACTCACAAACGCCCTAAATGAGGATGCAGCTCCACAGCTCCACGGCGGGTCCAGGTCAAGCACAATCCAGAGGTTAGAGGAAAGACCCTAGAGCCAGCATGCGGAATGTGAACGTCGCGTCAAGCCGCACTGCTCGTAAACACAACCCAGTAGCCGCTTCCGACAAGCAACTTCTGAGTATGGCTGTACAAAATGCTGTTGAATGTCAACTGTTTCGTGCCTTAATTAATTTTTTTCGAAGCCTACATATTAACATAGCCCTGGGTCTACCTGATTTTCTATTTAAATGGTTTGGATAGCGAGGAATGTGATGTTGCCAAGTTTTCCATAAATTGTTGACTTCAAGAAGCACAGAGCAGCCAGATGTCATACTCATTCAATGCAGAGGTAATGATTGGAGAATGTACGAGGCATGTCTATCCCTGTCTTTGATTATGAAACAAGAGTTGGAAAAACTCATGGAAATTTTCCTCACACCACTTTCAATTTTTCCAACAGAACTCAGCAGCAAAAATGGAAGTAGACCACCAGATCTAATTCTTTTTATTATTTTTATTTATTTTATTTTTTATTACCGTTTAATACAAACTTTAAAAATAAAAAATAAAAGATGAAACATCAAACTAAAAAAAATCAACCAAGTTTTTGATAATTTTCCACATTATACAGCTTTTAACCTAACTTCTTCTCAGCACCATTTAATTGTTTGTCCTCTCCTGTAGTAACTTATTCACTTGTTCCAAGTAGAAGGTAAGTGCAAATGTCAGTTTTGTATTACTTCCTTCTGTCATCAGTGTCCACCATTCCTCTCCACTTAAAAAGGATCTTTTTGCAATTTCTTGACCAAGATGTTTTGTTCTTAAAGTCTTTAGCCCTATGCAAAATAAGGCCAAATGCTTTAATGTTTCATTAGCATTGGTACAGAACCTACATTTCCGGTCGCAAGATGGAATATTTATCTTAAATTTTGTTTTTCTTTTGTCTCAAATAGATTTAGGCGAAACTTCATGAAGATTAGTCTGCAATATTTCTCAGGGAACTGTATCAAATAGTGTTGCAGCATGTGTACGCTTTAGATTCTGGCACAGCCAGCTGCATACACTTATGTTGGGCTCTCATCTCCAAGGTTTCTACCCTATCTTCCTGCCAAAGTTTTTTTTAACTAAGTTTGGGTTGCTGTGGACATCTCTGTTCAGGTAGAATGGCTCTGACATCAAGGTGTGGATGATTAACTTCTTTATTAGGTTTCCAAGTGTAACATCCAGTTTCTAGAGTCATATTAACCAAGATAGTAAAGTCCAGTTTACATAGAAAAGCACTGGCATCCTCTCTCTCAGGCTAACATCTACAACTGCCTTCTAGAGAACACCAGTCACACATAAACATTCTAACCAGTAACATTCCAATGTCAATCATAACACTCACTCTAGATTACACTAGGATGCAGCAGAAGACCAGATCCTTACATATCTCCCCTCCTTAGAGATATCAAAAACACTACCAGCTAACTCAAGCATGACAGCTATATAAAACACAGACACCTACAAGTTTCATGCACCTGCATCATCTCACTAAACTAAGACATTCTGCTAAAAAACTTCCTAAATTCAATGAACGTCCTCACCACCGTGGGACACAATTACAACCAATGTCCCTTCCTCTTTCTACTAAGTGAAGAAGAGGCATCCAACTACTGAAATACCATTACTAACCTTTTGACACATAGAGGCACCCATAACTCTCATCCAAATATTAACTCTAACATCCCACAGTAGAACACACACTCAATTCCCTCACACCCTTCATCAATAGACCAAAGTGTGCCTAAACACACACCACCTCCAACCAGGCTGAGTATATCTGATACTCGGGTATCCACTTCACTACCTCAGTGACTCCATTACCCCTACTGTGCCCGTGTTGAAAGTATTCCTCACTCAACAACTCATTTTAGGGAGAAGAACCACACTCCATACACCACAAATATCACACCAACACCAATAAACTTTGCATAAAATCTTCACCTTATCATCACAGAATGCTGTATGGTTACTAAGCAAAATAACCAAAATAATGTTGCTTAACAATCAGCACTACTAAACTTTAACATAACAAAAGTCTCAATATTTCAGCATTAACGAAAGTCCCAACTGTGGAGAAAAACATTAGTGCAGAGAAACTCTTCCCAACACATATTTTGCAATTCTGACCTAACCACATCACTTCACTTTGGAGTCCAGCTGTGGGAAGGAATATTAGTCAATGCATTAAACTACAGTGTCTCAAAAAAAATGTCCAACCTGAAAAATAAATGGTTAGTACAGCAAACAACATTGCTATGCTCAACTCTAAAAAAACACCATCCTTGGCACATGTAATCACTATACAGAGGCAACAACACTTAACACTCAAATCATGTTCATCATCAGTCAGCACCACCAGATGCATCCGCACTCACATTTACTATGGAATGACAATCACATATGTCTAAATTACTAACCAGCCTCACATATGTCTAAATTACTAACCAGCCTCACATATGTATAAATTAATAACCAGCCTCACATATGTCTAAATTACTAACCAGTGTCACATATGTATATATTACTAACAAGCCTCACATGACAACTTATCCCCAAACAAACTAAACTTAACTGCTATTTTACTTATAACCTATCCTCAAAGCAAAAATATGAAGAACTCCTCTCCATTGCTCCTCGTGTCCACATCTTTAAAATAACAGTACCTTAGGGGAACACGGCCCCCCCAAGTGTCCACATATTTAAACTCAAAGTACTTTTGGGAACACTGCCCTATCCACTCCAGTGTAAATTCTTCAAACCGCATCTTCTTTGTTACATTTGTCGCCGCCCACATCACAGACAATGTTCTTACACACTGCTGCCTTTTGCCGCCTCGCGCATCCAGAAATGATTTCCATTTCACTGCCGCACTTAAGTTCCATTTGATCGCCGACTCCCTTTGTCTCCCGCATTACAACATTATTTCATGCATGCTGCCGGCAAAGACAGATCTCCCAGAACTAACGGTCGCAAACTCAGCCGGAACCTCACCTTTCTCAGAGACCTCGCAGCAGGCCCCATTCACTCCTGCTAAACGCCACTGAGAGTGCCGCTGCACACCTCTCATACCCTTTGTGCAGCCTCACACCACAGGGTCTCGGAACTCATAATCACAACAGAAACTTCTCCAGCACAACGCCGCCAGGAGCCGCTCCCACAACGCTGCCACAGCCCCACAGCAGCATACCTTTCATGGATCCTGTAAGCCCCTTCAGGTAAGGGTTCCTCACACTGTGCTATTAATTAAGTGTGCAAATCTCATACTGGACTGGCTCCAAGCCTCTCAAGCTGTGCCATGGACTCAAAGCCCCAAAGAGTATTCACGGTCTCCAAGTCCCCAAGGTGCAGGTACAGGCTCCAAGCCCCCTCAAACGCTGGAATGGCCCCCAGGACCCTCCTCTGCTCCAGGCGTTTTGCACCTTAGCCACAAACTCCTTCAACCAACTTTCTTGTCACTTCTAGGCGCAGCTTAGGTTCACAACCTCTTCTGACGCTGCTGCCCTGGGCTCCAAGCCCCCAGCTGCGCAGCATGGCTTCCCATTAATGGAGGCGTAACTTAGACCCCAGGCCTCTTCACTTGCTACTGCCTTGGGCACCAAGCCCTCCATGCTGCAGCTTGGGTTAATACACCCTTTAAAACAGTCTCTGGGCCCTCAGCCCTGCCAAAGTCTTTAGACTTTCTGTTTGCTTGACCTGTCTAACTGGTGACAGGCCAGCTGGCCCTTGGCTCTGTCACCGCTCCTTACTTTCTGCACCTGTGCCCTTTGCGCTGGGCCCTTCTGCGCCTACAGCATTAAGGGCTCGACCTACCTGAGAGAGAGGGTCTTCATTGTGTGGGGGGCGGTGCTTGTCTCTTCTTCTGTGCTGTCCCCCCAGCACAGCCAGCATCCTCGTCGCCAATGTGGAAATCTGTGTTCTGATAGAATGGCTCTGACATCAAGGTGTGGATGATTAACTTCTTTATTAGGTTTCCAAGTGTAACATCCAGTTTCTAGAGTCATAATAACCAAGATGGTAAAGTCCAGTTTACATAGACAAGCACCAGCATCCTCTCTCTCAGGCTTACATCTCCAACTGCCTTCTAGAGAACACCAGTCACACATAAACATTCTAACCAGTAACATTCCAATGTCAATCATAACACTCACTCTAGATTCCGCTAGGATGCAGGAGAAGGCCAGATCCTTACAGTTGCCCGGAAGCATGATGTTATCAGTGTTCGGTTGCATTCCACCCATTTATACAGCACTGATTCCTTCTTGCCGCTGTCCACTAACTTTAGTATATTAAATTACGGAGGAGTATCTGTGCAGATCATTTTTCGATATAGATTCAGCATATTCAAGGTAACTTGCATTCATAGATATTAGTCCAAGTTCGTACCTAATACACGCTGTTGGCATTCCCTTTGGCAGTTGTGATTGTTTTCACCAAAACACATTTTCGCACACGGCCCAAGTTGAGTAAGAGCACCCTAAGGCAGCTTCGGCTCCATGAATCAAGGCTGGCACAACCTTTGCTTCAACAACAGGTTTTAATGTGAATTTGCCAAATGTTCTATTTAGCATGGAGCCCTGCGTGGAAACTGTTTACATTTTGCCTTGGTCTTCTGTACTAAGGGATGATCATTGATGTTAGAGTTAATTGTCATGCCCAGATATTGTGTCTGATTAACACATTTTAATGTTTCATTCTTAAGCTTCTACTGATATTGTTTTTTACTCATTACATGTGTTTCCTTCAGGTTCTGTAGCACAAGGATTTCTGATTTGTCAGGTTTGATCTTTAATCCGTTTACATCCACATTTTTCTCTAGGGCAGACAGTTTTCACTGAAGGCCAATTGGGGTTACGTCCAGAAGGACTAAATCGTCAGCGTAGAGAATCCAATGTAAAGGCTTCCCATTTGGCGCAAACGCATTTACTTCTCCCAATGTTTCCCTAT
The DNA here is from genome assembly GCF_040938575.1 of Ambystoma mexicanum. Taxonomy (NCBI): domain Eukaryota; kingdom Metazoa; phylum Chordata; class Amphibia; order Caudata; family Ambystomatidae; genus Ambystoma; species Ambystoma mexicanum. Next base: position 830,502,091 of record NC_090929.1, read on the forward strand.
GTCAGAGATGAACAGATTAAATAGAATGGACACCAGTGGACATCCCTGCGCCAGGCCTCTAGATGTTCTTATGGGGGCGGACAGAGTTCCTTCTTGTTCAAGACGAATTTGAATCTCTGTTTTGGAGTGTAGTTATTTAATCGCCAACACTAAGCTTACAGGACACTTTCAAAATAGTAGCTTCGTCCATAGAAGTTCTTGATCCACACTGTCAAAGGAGTGGGCCAAATCAATGAAGGCAAGGTAGATTTTTGTTCCTTGCTTAATTGCCTCCATTTTAAGAAGATTAATCATAATGAGATTTAGCCCACATCCTACGCCCTTAACAAAACCAGTTTTTCTCAGATCAAATTTGAGGGAGGTTTTTATCCAATCTGCCAGTTGTCTTTGCAATTGGGTGGCAAAGAATTTTCCTACCACATCTAGGATAGCGATTGGCTTTTAAATGTTGGGCTCTGATCTTATACCCTTTTTAAATACAGGTACAATAATGGTGCTCTTCCACGACATTGGTATCGCACAATCTTTCAATATGCTCCTAAACAATATGTGACAAAACTTTGCCTACTCCTTTGGATGTTCTTTTAACATTTTATTAGTTAGCCCATCTGGGCCAGGGGCCCGAGAGTAACTCATTTGCATTATGTTATCCTGAATGTCCCCTTCGCTGATGACAATGTCCCACTGTTGTAACCGGGGGAACCCTGGTTCTTTAATAGTACCTTTCTTCATAAATAAATGAGTGTAATGAGTAATCCATTGAGCTTCCACTACCATGTTGCATAATGTTTTTTTATTTGCATTTTCATAATAACAACCAACAGACAGTAAGTATTCAACATTTCCCTCCCCTCTCCCCCTTTGTTCACATCTTAGTGTAGTCCGGTCTGGCCTCTTTCCATCTCCTCCTCTGGTCACAGTGATCAGCACTTCCTATCTTCCAGTCCCTTTGGGGCACCCCACCAGCAGAGTCATGTCTCCCCTTCTCTTCCCCTGCCCTTGCTCGCCAGCTCCCCCTGTAACGAGTATTAAATGGAGGTTGCAGATCGGGCCCTGTGGGTGTTTCCATGCAATAGCCACTCGTCGTTTAGCCAACAGTAGTAGAAACCTTATCATCTTATTTCGTGTTTTATGTTTCTTTCCCCCTGGGAGGAGCCCCCAGATGCATACTTTCGGGTTGCGCTACAGTTTTGACCCCATCATCCTGTTCACCTCTTCCATAACGTTATTCCAATAAACTGTAATAACCCAGCAGTCCCAGATCATGTGCCAGAATCCCGCTGGGCCCCTACCACATTGGGGGCATATCTGATAGGGTGTTGTTCATTGCCTTCAATATTGTCGGGTCACATATGTCCTGTGCATATTAGTAAACTGGATCAGCTGGAATCGAGAGGATCGCGAAACCTTTCAAACTGATTCCCATGTTTGCCTCCCATTCCTTGTCCGGGATCTAGCACCCCATATCACTCTCCCATTTCTCCTTCACCTTCAGTGTTGTTGTGAGTTCCCCTTCTTGTAGGGCTTTATAAATACGTGAGACCTTAGCTGTGCCCCCCGCTTGTTCTAACAGTACTCATAGAAGCAGATTCGATTCCGGTTCTTCCGGGATTCCGTTCCATAATTCTGCTACTCTGCAGACAATTGCCCTGTACACCAAAAAGAAACCCTTTGGGAGATCAAACTGTTGACCACTCAACAAAGGTCAATAGTTTCCCCCTTCAAACAGGTCTCCTACTTTATCACATCCCTTTTCTTGAAGCCTCTGTGCCCCTGCTCTCCCTATTGCCAGTCGCAATTTTCTGTCTACTAGCTACCCATCATATAGCCCTAACGGCGCTTTCTTCCGAACGTACTTCTTCCACTTTTCCCTAACCACCTCGAACACAATTGAAGACCCCTTATTCCCCACTGCGTTCCACAGCAGCTCGACTCCATTCCTATGTGGTGACAGTTTCCCCACAAGGCCCCTCAAGGTTTCCCCACCTGGCTGTCCCCAGTCCAACACCGACTGTAGCTGTGCTGCTATAAAATATTTCTCATAGTCCGGCAGGCCTAACCCACCTTCTGTTCTAGGTCTGCGTAAGGTTGATAGGGACACCCTCCTCCTCCCTGTATTCCATAATAGTTTCCCCACTTCACCATCTAGCATTTAAAAAATATATCTTTTTCACCAGGTATGGTATATTGGTAAAGAAATAAAGCAATCTTGGTAGAATCACCATTTTACATAAGGTCTTTCCAGAATTCTATTGAGTTCCCTTATTCTTGAGAGTGCCCTGCCAGTGTTGTATGTAAATGTTTCCTCCATATCGTGAAATATTTGTTTACCTAGATATTCGAACAACTCCATCTCCCATTTTATCCCTACCATTGGGAGGTCTTGTGTGCAACATTCCTGAAGCCCTCCCAGGGAGAACAAGACTGATTTCCCTTCGTTGATGCAGAAGCCAGACATGTGGCAAAAACTCTTTAAAATCTCCAATAATTCTGGTAAGTTCTCCCACGGGTTAGAAACATATAATAGGAGATCATCCGCATATAGTGACACTATGTGTTGGACCCCCTCTGACCCCTATCCCCGCCTCTGCCATCACCTACCGTAGAAACTCTGCTAAGTGTTCCAGAGCGAGGGCAAAATGTATTGGAGGCACCGCACAACCCAGTCGAGTCCCCCTGCATAGCTCCCATTTCCCAGATACCCAGTCATTCGTTCTCACCATTGCCATCGGTTTGTTGAATAGTAAGGCCAACCATTTACACATGTTTACACCAAACCAAAATTTCCCCAACACTCGAAATAACCATTTCCACTGCAAACGCTTTCATGGCGTCAAACGAGGCCACCGCCAGGGCCCTATTGGAAATGACATGGTCCATGACATGCTGGAGGTGGGTAATGTTAGCGGTTGTATTTCTGCCCCCAATAAACCCACATTGATCTAAGTGGACCATCTTTGGAGCCACTCTCGCCTATCTGCTGCCATTATCTTGCCCAAAATGTTCCCATCAACGTTCAATAAAGATATAGGGCGATATGACAGGCAGTCTAGTGGGTCGTTCCCCTGCTTCAAAATTACCGTTATTATAGCCTCCCTCATGGACTCCGGGAGGATCCCCTTCTCAAATGCCTCGTTGTATACCTTTTTGAGTTGTGGGGCTAGGAGGTCTATAAATTCTGAGTAGCATTCAATGGTGAATCCATCACTGCCGGGGGACATGCCCTTCCTCATAGTGAATACTGGCCATTTAATGTCACCCTCCTCTATTGGGGCCTCCAGTTCTTACGTCATGTCCTCCCCTAAGTTTGGCAACCGGGTCATGTCCATTAAGTCTTCCACATCTATGTCCACATACCCATTTTCGCTTGTATATAAAGCCTCATAGAACTCCCTAAACACCCCGTTAATCAGTTCCTGGGTGCCCACCGGTTCCACCGATTTAGTTTTGATTTGGGTTATCCCCCTTCTTGGGCCTTCCCTGTTAATCAACAAGGCCAGTAGCTTCCCCACCTTATCACCCTCTCCATGTAGTCGGGTGCCCCATTTGCTATTGTCGAAATGTGTCAGATCCGTCAATGTCTTATGGTAAAGCTCCAGACATAATACCAATCTATCTCCCACCGGATTGTGCCCACACTGCCTCCTTATCCAGTACCGCCACTTGCCCTTCCATTTGGTGCAGTGTGTTCTGCAATCTTTTTCTCATCCCCACCATAGTGGCCCGGTACAAACCCCTTATGTTTTCCTTAAAAGCCTCCCAGAGCATTTTCATTGTGTACACCGATCCCGCGTTCAGTTCAAAATAAGTTTCAATCCCCTTGCGTAACTCACTGGTAAACACACCATCCTTTAGTGCGTCTCTTGGCATTCGACACAACGCGGGGGCCTCTTACCTCTCTCCACTAGTTTGACCACTAGGGGTGAGTGATCTGAGAGGGTACGCCCTAGATATTCTGGGTCCTCAAACCGCTGGTAGTGTTCCCTGCCCGTCAGGAGATAGTCCAGATGTGAGTACGACCCAGGCACCCCCGAATAGTATGAGAACCCTTTCTCTTCACCATGTTTCTCACTTCATAGTTCCACCAGGTCAAGGTCCTCCGTTACCTTGTGGAGGGACTCTGTCATATGTTTTTTTCTAGGTCCCCTCCCTCCTGTCCCATCTAGCTGTGTGTCTAGGTGGCAGTTAAAGTCCCCACCTCATAGTATAATTTCCCCTCTGTAAGCCCCAACCATGTGCAGGACCGACAGGAAGTATTCCTTATCATCCATGTTCGGCGCATAGGAGTTCACTAGACATATCGGGCATCCTTCCCATATACCCACCACCATCAGGAAGCATTCCCTTGTGCACCCCCTCCTTAAGAAACCGTCTGCCGACTCCTCACGGCCAGATAATTATCGCCCAATCTCCATATTCAATCTGTTGGTTCCCTTCATGACCATCAGTCTGGCTTCAGAGCTACCAGAAGCACGGAAACTGCTCTCCTGAACATCCGTGAAGATCTGCTCTCCAATCTTGACCCTAACACCTCTTGCGTCCTCATCCTGCTTGATATCTCATCTGCCTTTGACACTGTCAACCATGCTATCCTGCTCAACCGTCTCCATGATAACCTGGATATCAATTTTCAGGCTCTGGCATGGCTGACTTCTTTCCTCTCTGACCAACCCCCCCCCAGGTCCAACTTGGGTCCTTCCTCTCTGCTACATTTGTCTCTACTTGTGGTGTCCCCCAGGGGTCTAACCTCTCTCCCTGACTGTTCAACCAATACCTGGCACTCCTTGCCCACCGCATCGCTGCTCTCAGCCCCAACTTTCAGTATTATGCGGATGACACCCAGCTCATTTTCAGGCTACCTTCTACCTCCTCCTCTCCTTCCCTCATCTCCGACTATCTGTCTGCTATCCAGGAGTGGTGTGCTGCCAATGACCTCTGTCTTAATGCCAGTAAGACTGAGATTCTCCTCATCGGCACACCTGCTACCTCCTTTCCTGTTGCTCTCTGACCGGCCTCTCTTGGTCCTCTTCCCGCTCCCACCTGCAAAGCCAAAAACCTCGGGGTCATCTTCGACTCCACACTCTCCTTCTCTCCTCACATCTCTGATGTCCCCAAGAAGTCACACTACCAGCTGCACCTCCTCAGAGGTATTCTGCCTTTCCTCTCCATCCCCCGGAAGCTCACTGTCTCCAGAGCTCTGGTTCTCTCTAGACTGGACTATTGTAACAGCCTCTTTCTAAATCTACCTGCCTCTACTCTCCGCCATCTGCAACTCATCCAGATCAGGACTGCGAGACTTGTCCTTGGCCTTAAGCCCAGGGATCGTATCTCTCCAGAACTGAAATCTCTGCATTGGCTCCCAGTGGCTGCGAGGATTAAGTTCAAAACCCTCTGCATCGTCCACAAGGCCTTCTGGGGCCTGAGGCCTCAATACCTCCAACTCGCTCTTCCTAAATATCTTCCTTCTGGAGCTCTTCGCTCATCTGCCTTCAAGTCCCTCAGGGTCAGCTGCTTCTCCAAGCAACGAGTTGGTGGTAGATCTCTCTCCTCGGCTGGTGCCTCCCTATGGAATAGCCTCCCATCCTCCCTTAAACTTGAGGAAAAGCATATCCGGTTCCGCAAGCACCTCAAAACCTTTCTCTTTGATTCTGCTTTCTCTACTCCTCTCCTCTGCTGACCTCCTGGCTGATACAGGTACTGCACGGGCTACCTGGACACCCTTCTGATCCCGGGCCCAGGTCCCTCTCCTGCCAGCGTCACACACCTGCAATGTCCACCTGGCAAACCCTGCACTCTGGGACTGTTCTGTATCCCTACAGTCCCCCCACCAGACCTCGATAGCTGATGTCCGCACTTACCCTTGCATTTGCAACTTGCTGGCCGCTATTTTATTTATTGTTATTATCTACTCCCATGCACTGCACTTTCATTTCCTCCTTTCCCATGGACTTGCACAATCTGAATGACACCTGGCCTAGTAGGATCATTGTATGTCGCCTTGTTCCCCTCCCTTTCCTCGTCGCGCCTTGAAACACTTGTGTATAGGCGCGTTATAAATGCCCTATCATATTATATCATATCATCACTGTCCGCCCCACCTCGTCCTTCAACACCATCTCCACCTGTAATGGCACTCCTGTCGCCACCCAAATCAGAACTCCTCTCACCTGGGTCGGGTAGGATGTACCAAACAGTTGTTCCCACCATAGTTTACCCAGGGTTACCAGGTCCCCTTTTCCCATATGTGTTTCCTGTATCAAAGCCACTTGAATTCCATGACGTTTAAAAAATTCACCCATCCTCTGTTTTTTTGTCTAGCTCCTAGCCCCCGAACATTCCAAGTACCGATTTTCAATCCTCCCCGCTCCCCCATTTTAGTAGGAAGTAAATGTCTCCCATCCTTCCATCTCGAAACCCTATCTCTTCAGTTCACAACCTCATTCCCCTCTCATTGTCCCCTTTCCGGTATCGTGCCTTCCCATGTTTGATCGATACCCTGGCCATTTTATTCTGTCCCAGTCCTACAGCTATCCGCAAAGTGATACACAACCCCAACTTGGTATCGTCAACCCCAACTCCCCCCCAGCACCCTTCTTCCTTTCCCCCTCCCTTCCCTTAATCTCCCCAACTGTGGTGTGTGGGTAACTCCCCTCAGGGTTCTACCCCACCTCTCCTGAATTGTAGACCCATTGACTTGCCTGTCCCACCTTTTCCACGCAACTCATGGGCAGCCGTCAATGGCGTTTTGTAAGTGTGGGGGTGGGGTTCCATATTACCCCCATCATCACCCCTCAAACGCAACTCCCACTCATACATCTCCTTCCTCTGTTCCCAGGTGACTAGTTCTTAATGACCCATCTCACAGTTAATGCCTTCACCCTCACCATTGTCAATCTCCTGTGCCAGATTGTGTCACCACCGCTCCCACTCCATTTTGAGGATCCCCACTTTGCGGTGAAGCATCTAACCAATCCCACACTTCTTTCGGGGACATGAAAAACTATGACCTGATAGGACCTTCAACTTGGCCGGAAAGAACATCATGTGCTTTAAGTTGAGTTTGCGAAGTCGACACCTCACTGCATCATATGTTCTCCCCTGGTGTTGTACTTTCAATGTGAAGTCTGGAAAGATGTGCAGCTTCATATTGCCAATTTCATAGAAGCCTCCTCTGTGGGCTTCTTGTAAAATGGCATCCCGGTCCCGGAAGTTCATAATTTTGGCCACCATCACTCCCGGTGGAGCGCCTGGTGGTAGGATTCTACCCGGCACCCTGTGCACCCTTTCCACTGTAAAAGACTTGAACAGTCCTTTAATTCCCAGTACTTTCAAGATCAAGTTCTCCACAAATAGTTCTGCACTGGGGCCTTCTTCCCTCTCCGGCACTCCGATCAGGCAGAAATTGCAGCACCTGGAGCAGCCCTCGGCATCCTCCACTCTCCATTCCAGAGTTCTGGCTGCTCCCACCAGGCTGGCGACTTGGTTTTTAAGGAGTTGGATGTCGTCCTCCACTGTACTGACACATTGTTCCACTTCCGTAAGCGTATCGCATACTTTACAGAGATCAGCTCTCACCAGGCAGACATCTACCCCCACTTCCTAATGCTCTCCAGCAGGGTGGATCTGGTAGCCTGAATCACCTCCATTAGCAAGTCCAGGGTCACTCCACTTCCCCTTCTTACCGCTGCTCTTTCCTCCATAGGCCAATCCATTCCCTCTTGCTTTTGCGACTTGTCCATCCGTTGTTGCCCCTTGACCATGTTGACCACAGGTTTCTCTGCATTGTAGTTATGAATCTGTCCCCCAATCCCTGTGTGCACAGCGGTGCTTCTCCTTCCTCGTGTCTCTTGTGTCAGTGTAGTGGGCCCCTGTGGTCCAGCACCCACTTTGCTATCTGCCAAAAATGTGGAGCCTCCCCAGGTCTATCTCGCCACCGCTGGGTGATGATCTTTGATGTCCCCCCCTGATCGGGTCCCTCGTCCGGAACTTACTTCCCTCTCCTTATTCTTCCCCAAGGCACCGCAGATGGATCGCAATCTGATGGGGGGGGCCCGTCGCTGTGATTCATTGCGGTGATCCTGATATAGTGTCCGGGCACGCTGCTCCCCCTCCTTTCCTTCTCCCAGTTTTATTGTGATTTAATTTATGGTGTCCTCCACAGTCGCGGCCTCCTGGTTAAGAGGCATTATGTTATGTCCCAGGGAGCCCCCAGTATTGTATCTCTGTCAATCGTGGGGTCTCGAAAGAATTTATGAGGCTGTGGTGTCTTCTGCCTTCTCTAGGGCCTTCCCCAGTGTTATATCAGTAGCTTATTGTGGGCTCCGTAGTTACGACCCAGGTCCGCAGGGTTGTTACTAAATGTGGTATATTCAACCGTGGTGGGGGGGTCCCAGGTTCTCAAGTCCTGCGCTACCCGATCACCTTTTAACCATGCCGCTTCTTCTCCTCAGTCTGAGAGTCATGTCATTGTAGACTTCTCGGATCTCCCAGATGTCTGTTACCTGTCTCTGTAGCATCCATGGCTGGGATGCTGGTCTCTGACTACCTTGCATCAGTCGCAGCTGAAGTCACATTCCATCTGGGTCACCTCACAGGCGCCTGGGCCGCGTCGTCCATTTCTCTTCTTCTCAACGTGTGCTGCCGTGTTCTCACGGCTCTGTCACCTTCTGCTGCCCCGATGTCCTTAGCTGGGGGACGGTGTAAGCTCCCTGTTCATTTCAAGAAAGAGGTCAGCTCATCTGTGTAGGGCTTCTGCCGTCTCGTTCGAGGGGGTGTCTGTAGCCCTCTTTCTGGTATCTAGGAGCGGGCGGTCTGCAGTGCCGTGTCCCGTTATAAAGCTAAGGGCAGGCAATATAGCTATCCCCTTTTCAACGTAAGTTCATGCTTTGCAATCCTATCTTCAAGGATGCCATTTAGTCTCTCACATATCCCATTTGCTTGCTGGTGACAAGCAGAAGAAAAGTTGTGCTTAACATTCAATAATAATGCTATTTGTTCAAATACGTCATTAACAAAATGTGGTCTATTATCTGATCTCAGCACCTCACACATCTAGGAAAGACTTCATGTACTAGAAACCTTGCTGCAAAAGTGGCATCAGGGTGTGTGCATGGACCTGATTCGGTCCACCTGGAGAAGGGACACACCACCACTATCAGATACCTGTATCCACTACACATTTGCAGCATATCAACATAGTCAATGAGCCTCATTCCGAGGTGGGCGCAAAGGGATACCAGGCACCGTTAAGGACATCGGTGCCGGTAATCCCTTTGCACCCTATTCTGCGGTCCCTTAGCGGGTCCCGCCATGGGCGCCTGGTTTTACCAGGAGCCCTTAGTGGGACCCGCTAAGGGACCATAGAACTAATAACGGTACCGCAAATTGCAGTACCGTTATTAGCTACTTCCCCATTCCCATTGAGCCCTATCGGGGCTCAAATGGGGAATGGATTTTTCAATTGGGACTTACCAGTCCCTCCAGGGTCGGAATGGACCGGTAAGTCCCCATTGAACCAGGTCGGACACGGACCCGTTATGGGAGGTAGTCATGGTGCGCAAATAGCGCCATGACTACCTCCATACTCGGAATGAGGCCCAATATGTAAATGCTGAAATGGACCATTGGGCGGAGGAATAACTCCTCTAATCGTTTGCAGTGTATGCCCAGCGGTAAACTTTTGACATATGATGCAGTTAACTACATAAAATGCAACGTGTTATAACAAGTTTGGAGTATTCTGAAATAGTTGCAGCAAGACTTTCCTGGATACATGTGCAGGGTAGTGCAGCTGTGGTGCAGCTTTTCAACAGCTACATTTAACAATGCTAATGGCATCACCGGCTTTCCAGTGCTATCCTGTCACCATAATGCTTCAGTGGGGCAAAAAGACACCCCCTTCACTTCCATAATGCTGGCTCTTCTTGTGGTGCACTGCCTTGTATCTCGATTAACTGGTTTCTTGGCAAATGATTAATTTCTTCTTTCACTACCATAATCTTGACTAGTTTCTTGTGACTTGAAATATCTGTTGAATATGCAACCCTCTTGGCTTCTGCGTCTGCAGATGTGTTCCCGTAAGAAATAAAGTCTGAACGCTTAGTATGGGCGGCGCATTTAACGACTGCTATGGCTACTGGGAGCTGTAGTGCCTTAATAAGCCTGCCCAATAAGGATGCATGCTGTATTGGATTGCTGTCCGCTCAGAGGTAGCCCCTCCTTTTCCAACGGGCTAGCCCTGCTTGCATGGTTGATGTCACATAGGCAGAGTCACTGTACACTGTCACTTCCTGCCCTTCGTGTTTCTCAAGCGTGACAATAAGCGCTATCAATTCTGCCTCTTGCACCGAAAAGTGAGATGGTAATCTTGCACTTACTTCAACTTCGAACTCGCCGTTTGCTCTATGCCTCACTACAACTGCACCTGAATGCTTTTCTCCACTAGTAGGATCACTTTTCAAAGAACCATCAACAAAGAGGATTTCCCTCCTGACAATACGTTTTCTTTCACACGTGGGATATCATCATAGAATTCTATATAATTTGCACAATAATGCACATGGTTACTTTATGTCACAGGCTCAGCTATAAAGATGCAGGATTCACTATTTTACATCTGACAATTATAATCATGGCGTTCAAAATTATCACTTCGTAAGCAAAAGCTCTCTGGGATGTCAACGTACCATTGGGTTTCTCTAAAATGGAAAAATTAGCATGTTCCACAGAAAGTGTCTTAGAGCAGCACATCACAATACTTGTAGACTTGTCAATTGCGAGCACAATGGCTGCCAATGACTGTTTGCAAGGAAAGTGTCCCTTCATAACTGGGTCTAAAATCCCACTGTAATAAGCTAGGGGTTTGTACCTCAATGTGGTCCTCTGTGTAAGCACTGCTGTCATAACTGTCCCATTTGTGTGCGAAAATAAGAAAAACTCCTCAGCCTGATTGGGAATTCCTAAAACAGGAGCTGTACAAATTGTTTTGTTCAACTCTTCAAATCCCTCCTCCATTTCCTCAGTCCATTCTATTGTGATTTTGTCTACCTGTGCCTTTTTCAAAGCCTGCAAATGGGGTCTTGTGTACATACTATAGTCAAACACCCAAGCTCTTACATAATTATATAGTCCCAAAAATGGTTGCATCTGTTTTACCGTGTATGGTTTTGCAGTTTTCATAATCGCCTTAGCCCTTTTAGGTGTTACCTTCTTTCCCTCATGTGTCAACTAGGATAGTCATCAACTGAATAGAGTCTTGTCTGCATTCATCTTCTGTCGTGCTAGAGATTAAAATGTCATCTACGTAATGTATGATGGCACTTTTCAAATTAATATTACCTAAGTCCTTCAGAAGTCCTCTGTTAAAGATCGATGGAGACTCAAAGGACCCTTGGGATAGCCTAGTGTGTTTCAGACGAGTCTGGCAGAATGTAAATGAAGTCAAGTCTTGTGAGTCCTTGTGCAAAAACACATTTTTCAAATCAATCACTGTGAAATATTGTGCTTCTATTGGGATACTGCATAGTATCGTTACCGGGTTAGGATCTAGAGGAATCTCTCCATCTACAATATGGTTGATCAGTCTCTTGTACTGTATGAACCTCCACGACCCTCCCTTTGATTTTTTCACACGTTACACTGCGGTATTACACAAGGATTCTGATGGTACCAGAATACATTGTTCCATCAGTGTTGAAATAGTCTTAAGAATACCCTGATCAGCCTCTCGAGACATGGGGTACTGTCTTGCTCGAGGTAAAATCACTCCTGGTTTCAACTTTATTTTGACTTCCCCTACCCTTTTTAACAGACCTATGTTATAAGGGCCTGTAATCCATAGAACGCTTGGCACCTTCTCTAAGTCTTCGTCAAAAAATGCTGGAAGCTGCCGTACTATCACCATTCACAATGGGATTTCCCTTTTCTCTATTTTTATCTAATATTTAGTGTTCATAAAGAACACCACTTTATCGTCTGTCGGGTCATCTCTAAACATGTCATCATCAGTAATGTCAGTCAGCCTATACCCTTCTTCAATAGCTAATACTGTTCTCCATGGTCTACCCTTGTCATCTGTTCCTTCAAGTATCACCATTTCACTTCGTACTATGGCTGCTTCTAATTCTATAGGGATAGTCTTTCCCCCCTCTTCATCCATCGGTATCTGTGTTCTGAACAAGAATTCATCAGGTATTCTCATAGTCTTCCCCACTAAGCCAGGTAGCCATGTTAATAGAATGCTCACCCCATAAAGGAAAACATCTGGCTCTACTTGAACGCCTCGCAGAGCCACTTGCTCTGTGAATGCCAATATAAATTCACCCACATTCATGTAGTGTATTCCAGGAGTGGAACACAGTATAGCTTTGTCAGTAAAAGAATCATCATGTTAGGTTTTGTCTTCAAATATCTTCCCAAAATGTTAACTGGTGTCTATCGAGAATACAACAATGGAACAGACATGTCACACTCTCCTATAGAGACTAGTAATCTATCAGTAAAAGGAACTCGACTTGTAGCTCCATAGAATCCTTGAGCATTCATGGTATTTCCCGACATTGGATATTTTCCCGCTCGTATACATGAACGCGTAGCCCCAGTGTCTACTAAAAAAGAAAAGGATTTGCCTCCTATCGTCACATCGACCCTTGATTCCTCTTGGGGGTCTGGTGTCACAGATAGTACGGAACACATCAAGTGACCCCGTGAGCTGTCCTATTGTGGATACATGCATACCCCTGTACCCATGAAAGGATTCCCTCCCACTACAGTGACACCTCCTATCATAGGTGTCAACAATTGTCCATGTTTGAATACTGCTGTGTCTGCATGGGGGGTGTTGCGACTGCCCTTGCTGTGGATTCATTTGCGTTTGCTGCGGTTGCTGTGCTTGTTGTATTTTTCCGGCATCTGTGTTTGGTGCCCTGTCTGATCTTGGGCAAACCCTTCCTTCGCTTGTGAGCTATATGCTGGAGGATAAGCTGTCCCTCTCTTGATATTTTGCCATTCTGTACATTCCCTTGGCTGCTACATATGAGAGCAATGTGCCCTGTCATCCCGCAAGTCCAACCTACAGGAGGAGTCAGTCTGATTATCCCCCTTGGTTATACCCTCCTTGCGCATTCTGACTCTCATTATGTATGTTTTGAAACACACCTTGATTGTTTTGGAGTCTAACCCTATCTCTGTATCTCATGCCTCTACCTTGTGGCCTAAACCCATTCCCTCCTTTGTCCATCCGGCGCTGATTATTCGACAGCAATGTACCCGTTGCTTACTGTTCTCCCAGCCCTTCTCTTGTCAATACCGCCCCTTCTATGGCATACTTTGACAAATATTTTCTGAACTAATTTGGCTTCTTTATGTTTGCTAGTCTCATCCTTCTTCTTGTTTTTCTCTTGCAAGAGCCAACAGTGATGCACTATCGTCAGCTGTATTTCAGCCCAAGTCTTGGCTTCCATTCCCACTTGTTTCTTCATCTGCCTCTGTACTTGCTTTGGAAACCCTTGACAGAAAATGTGGTAAAATAGTGCCAGTTTTTTCCCATGACTCTTTTGTTTCGAAAAGTCCAATGCTCTTGAATATCCTGAATGTAAACAATAGTATCTTCATCTTCTTTCATCTTACATGTCAGAACTGCACCCATATCTTATGTGTCAGGATACAGTACCCTAAAAGCACTCCAAACATCTGCTCTACAATTATTAAATGGTGCTCCATTGTCTGCTGTGTTCTGTGCTGTCACACTTGAATAGCCTGCTCTCCTCCATATGTCATCAGCTCTTTCCCCAATGATGACTGCCAAGCGACTGTTAATGTCCCCTATGGCCAACGTATGTCCTCCTGTCATTTTTTCTAGTTCAGTTCATAAATCCATTTTACTGCACCTGATGTCAAACTAGGGAGCTTGCATCTTAAGTGATCCTTGTCCATCTGTGGCCATGGAATATACAGTGGTCTTGCTCCCCCATTTTCCAAAAAGGGAAACTGCATAAACCCTAACCTGCAGTCTGTTCCCATCGTCTGCCTTTCCATGGTGGGGACAATAGTCCCTGACCTTGTCCTCCCTGGCAACAATCTTAATCTGCTCACATATGGCAGTGACTCTCCCTTTTCACTACGAGATCGTCCTTGGGGACGTTCTGGATATGCTATGGGATCTGGTGTCCTATCCTTAGGTTGCTCTAAATCAGACCATCTTACTTCCATGTCTGCCTGCAGGCTTCCCACGGGAGCACATGCACCTCTTCCCACTTCTCCAGAGAAGGATTACCTCTCCTCATCAGACATATCTAGTCACCAACTAGTGTGACTCTCGTCCCCTTCACCCTAATCTAAGGTCAGTCTGCTCAAGGATAAGGCCCTATGCTTGAGACTGAATGGATTTTCTTCTTCGTTTCGTGGTTGGAAGACAAGCTTTTGAACTCCCCTCCCTCGGCTTTCCGATTTGCTACCATCCCTAAATTCCTGACAAGCCTTATCAATCCTTTCTCTGATGCTTCCTATATCAAAGTTCTCTTCTAAGGCCACTCTAGATGACCCTGGTGTTGCTCCATTTACCGGGAGGAACTCTTCTACACTGCCCCATTGTATTGCTGGACTTGGTTCCATCAGCTCCTTTTGAATACGATTAATATCAAGCTCCTGCGTTTTCCTCTTGCGTTCTAATTCTTCATCTAATTGAATCTGCTTTCTCGCTTCCCATCTAACTCTCTCCTCTTCTTGTCTTATCTCTTCACTCCTTGCCCATGCTCTCCTTTTTTCCTCTTCTCCTCGTCTCTGTAGTTTTGTGTGCCTCAGTTTCTGCACTTCCTCCTCTTCGGTCTTCCTTTCTTGCCTATCCCATTCTTCCATTGCTCTCTGCCTGTTGTCATACTTCCTTTGCTCCTCTGCCTTTTCTTCTTTCTTTTGTTGCTCCTCCTGATACATCTGTTCTCGCCTTTGTCAGCTCTTTCTTTTATACACATCTTCCTTTAATCTCTTTTCTCATTCCCTGTTTTTCCTGTCCTGTTTGTCCTGATCTTCCTTTTGCCTTACATCCCCAATGCTTTTCCCATCTAGCTTGAGCAGTATCTGCCCTCCGATCCATTCATTCTGTACGAGCGTTACCTCATCAGCTTTATCCTTTTCTCTTTTGCATCTCTTAATCTCCCGCTCTATCTCTGTTAATATGTTTGATCGCTCTAGAATAGCTAACTTCTTCTCTAATTTCTTTCCCGTGTACGCAACGTACAGGTATGTGGTCATCTGTTGCAATACCACTTTTGACAGCTATCCCCCTTGTGGCCAAGGCATGAATATTTTACCTGCTGCACCTTTCACCCATTCCGCAATATACTGTTTGTACTTGGGCCTTTGCTTTGGCAATGTCTTACATAAATGTATCAGAGGAGTAATATCTCCTATTGTAACAAGTCTCAATTGACTGTCAAAACTTACCAGAATTTATAAAATACCTTTGCCGCTTTTTGATTCTTAAAACAATAAATATGAGCGCGCTTCAACAATCGCCCCTCAAAGCCTTTATTTCTCCAATTGTCTCTGTCTACCTCTGGATTGGTACCAACCACTTTACTAGATAGATAGTATAAATTATTAACTTTTTCTCAATTCTTTTTACACCTCGTTGTCGCTCTTCATCACCTTAATTCAACATAAACACATGAAAGGACAAACTAGTCTACTTTTCACAATTAAACAACGGTGTTCACCTTACTTCTTCTCTTGCCCCTAATTAATACTCTGATCACAGAGTTTAGATTGTCTCTTTATGCTGACCTGTCCTGCACATAGCCTATTTTACTCCCATTGGAGTGTGAGACAATCTCTTCTAGAACCTCTTAGGGTTAGGACTCTTGGGCATTAATATCTCTCTCTCTTTACACAATATTTCCTGTTACTACCATTACTTTGTAAATTATCACAACCCAGTCCCCTTAGCTTGCCATTCCCCTCAGTCTACTCACCATTCGAATACTTTGGCTCGAGGCCTTCAGTATCGTCTCCTCGTCCAACCGACCACTTTCACCTTCCGTCCGCAAAGCGCCTGTGGAAACCAGGTAGGGATTTCGTCAAAGAGGGACACCACCCACTGTCTCGATTTTACTTGCAAGTTTTCTATTCCACAGGAAACCCTGCGATCTTCCGACTAGATGGCGGAGGATGTGCGATGGTCCTTAACACTGGAGTCAACAGGTTGGTGGGTCTTCTATAAAACCACCCAACAATCCTGCCACGTGAACCTGGGGGGTCCTTAAATCAGTAACATGTCATGCATGGATGGCAAGCATAATAACTCTTACACCAAATAAGTCAGACTCAGGAAGTGGCAAAAAGTCTCCTACGACTGTTTTACTTTCAATTGTCTAAAACAGGGAGTTACAACGGACATCAACGGACGTCGCACAGGTGTTCTCAAAGCCTTTCATAAAAAATGATACTTTTATAACAAAAATTCATCATACGTGACGTCATACTACGTGGCAAAAAAGAAAAACCTACATCGGGTTGTGATATGCTCAAATGGAACATCTAAGTATACTTTCTATATAGGGACGATTTGTGATTGGGTCTCTACAGTCAGGTGGACAACGTAGGTACACAGCATACTATTGGCTCTCACAATATAAAGCCTTTCGTTATATGGTGCTCTATAATTGGTTGCCACGTTTGTACCCTTCTGGAACATTCGGCTCACTAGCAGCACGTACCCTGGTACCAGTGGGTGGACTTGACCATGTCTACGCACTCTATTAGCCCAACATCTCTCATTGCTCATGCCTTCTGCCATTCAGATTGTCTTTGAACTTGGCCTTGCAAAGTATCCTTGCTCCTGGGAATAAAAGGGAGTATAGGCACATTCTTATCACAGTTCTGGTCTGCACGTTCAACTCCTATTCCCATCCTTGACTCACGTGACTGGAGACCGTATTTCAGCCAATTCTGCAGCATTGAATTGTCTTTAATTAACAAACTTGGCACTCATAATGTTCTTTCTTTGTACATTAACATGAGACGATTCAGCGTCTCATGGTTACTGTATTTTTCAGATAGATAACCAGTTCTTGGCTACTTAATCCTTTGACACTAGGCCAGACAGCTCTTCCAGGCCCTTCCAGGCTTTTAGCTTCATGTTGCTGCGACACAGCTTTTCCATTAGGTCCTTCTTTATGGGTCAGAGCTTACTAAACATGTGACACTGATGTCCAGGATCCTATATAATGGCAGCAGCGCCTGCAATCTATTCACTACGTATAGCTAGCCTTTAGGATTACTTAGTCTACTTGCGTTGCTGCATCTGTACAGTTTTTGAACGGCTTGCATTTTCTGCAGTGCTCTTCACATGTTCAATCTTCATTCCACATAGGAACGTTGACTCGATTCTTTATTTCGTCATCAGATTCCATAAAGTCTATACATCCTCTTCTTTAGCCACTCTTCTCAGTGCGTCACGCTTGCTTCTTTTGACATCAGCAATTTATCTTTCTTTCATCTTCATATCCTTCAGGGATTTCCTCCAAGAGATTGTCATCTCTACAGGGATACATCATATAGGGTTTTCTCAATGGATACCTGTTCTCGAAGACTCTCTCTGGAACAGGCACAATCACTGGTGTTGTGCATGTCGCGATCTCTGACTTCCAGCATATAGGAAGGATGGGGCGGGACTTCCTACAGCGGCATTCAGTTGATCCTTCCTGTATTATTGGAAATGTGTGTTGGCATCAAGTTAATGGACCCGGGGATGGGAATCACAGAAAGACCAACCCATAATCTCACAGCAAAAGTGAATTTCTACAACAATCAATGTGGGTTCAATCCCAAGTATAATGTGCGGTGTTAATACGCTACATTGATCTAATCTAGAAAGATACTCAGTTCACTTTCATTATTAAGGCTTTTTTTAATTGCTTTGAGTTCCTACATTAGTCTCACCTTGTTTCTTCTCATCATTAATTCTCTTTGGTCACATCTCAAATTCCTTGCATGCTCCTCTGGACATGCACATTGATTTGACCATTTTGTATTGATGAATAATTGGTGTAACCCATCATGGCCATTTTGTATGTGTGTAGTAACAGACTGGCCAAGATTAATATTTGTATACAAATTGATCAAAATATTAACATCTTTTTATATATATTTTTTGATGAATGATACTGAGAGCCCTGAGGAAGAGAACTCATTCTCGAATCAAGTGTCAGCTCATTTAGTTTACTTGGTGTCAAGGCTCATATATTTTGCCTCAGTTCACAAATAAAATTGGTTTCAATCATGTTTGAACTCTGGATACTTGATAGCATGTAATACTCTATTTTGGGCACTTGTGCATTAGAGATTTGAACACAATCAATGTACTCAATATACATGGAATGCTAGGGGAGCACTCCATACAAGGTTCAAGTCCCGTGCAATACCACTGGTAAAGAATTTGTAGCTTAAGAGTATTGATCAGGTGGGGACATCCCGATCTCTTTGCTTAAATAAAAACAAATATGTTTTAATTATTAATGATTTCAAAGAAAAGTTGAACACCTGCACAACATTGTACTGAAAATACAGTATTCTTGGATGTACTGGCAAATAGCCTTGCAAAATCCCTAAAAAATACATACAGTAACAAAGGGTTTGCAGATCTATGTTTTGATTGTTTAAATGGTGACATTTTCAATTGTTATGCTTAATTGCCATTCAAAAACGACTAAGAGCAAAAGTTATGTTGAACGTTGAAAATGGCAAACTCCTGTCTAGAATGACCCTTCACTAGGGAAACAAATCTGCTGATAAATATAAAACTAAGGTGAACATGGTTACGTCACGTTAGCCAAAAGGGCAAATTGGGGTGGGCCTTTCTAGAATTGAGGCTTTAGTATTATTTCAATATTTTATAGACCGATCAATGGAAGGAGTAACATGGACTTTGGGCTAGCTCCCAGAAAGCCTCTGGTTAGGGATAATGCAGGGGAATGTTCTAAGGTACTGAATTTGTTCACACTATTTTCCAAACTTGGTGAAAGTGCGTAGGCAAGAGAGCTTTGCTTCCTACTGCAACACATGGATCATGTCACCTATAATGGAAATTAATTTTAGGGTTTTGTAAGGAAGGCATGGTATCAAAAGTAAGACAGACACAGGTGACCAACGTTCAGGGGTGTTTATTGAACTTCACAAAGGGTTTGTAAAACGCCTATCTAATCCTAAATCTAAAGATGGGAGAAAGCTACGACCATCAAATAATAATAATTCAGTCCTAGTGGTGTCTTGTCAAAACAAAAGCGCCTATATTGAAATCTATTACCAATCCTTACCTCTAAATACAAATAGTGTGGGAAACAATGTTATGTAAAATAAAGAAGTATTCAAGAAATGATATGTCAGGACATTCAGGCCCCTGGCCTCACCCATGTTTTCAGCACAGGACAAGGTGGTACACCGGAGCATAGCATAGTCGGTGGCTTCTCTAGCACAAAGTTCCAGTTCAAACATTAGCATCAGGGTCTTCCGTGCCCAAGACTCTTTGCCTTTCAAAGTCTCTTGTTTCAGAGGGCCTGATGCGACAAACAGACAATAAGTTATTTTCCTCTTAGGATTTCCTAAGTACTCAATTTCTCAGGTGATTCACTATTCACCTTGGATCCCCCTCAGCCGGGCTCAGATCCTCTTTAACACAACGCTCATAGGATTTTCATGTATCCAATTTCTCAAGTGATTCACGGTTCTCCCCGGATCCCCCTAAGCCGGGCTCAGATCAGTTTTAACACAATGCTCAATCAGTCTCCCTGTGCCAGGCTCTGACTAATTTAATTCACTCTAACACAAACTTGCTTTAACCCAAAAGCTTTCAATTGATCTCCCTCATTCGGGCTCAGACCAACTTTATCTACTTCGTCATCAACTTTCTTTACTGTATCAACATCGAAGACTTTCGATTGTTCACAGGATTTTGCTTGACCCATTGCAGGACCACTTAAATTCACAATCTTTTGCCACTCTTTCACTTTTGCCACCTCTCAGTTGGATACCTTACAGAGACCTTTCAATGAGTATACATGCAGTGCCTGACGACTCCGTCAAGGTATCATATCTTGGTTTCAAAGCTCAATCACTCATCTGTTGTTCAATTTTACTCACGTTGGTTATCACATGTGTTTCATACGTTGTTCACTTCAGTGCTCACCATACAATGTTGCCTCTTGCAACCTTGATTGCTACACAGACCAGTCTGATATCCGTCTTCCCAACTCACCGACTGTGTGAATTTCACTGGCACTGCTTTGTTATAGGAGCCAAGGACAGAACCACGGCAGCAGGCAATTCTCCCCACCTTGACTATAGACGCAGGAGGGCCCTGGGTACCTCCAACACACAATGCAGGATTCTTCAGCCTGGTTTCCTAGTCTTATGCTTTCTATTCTAGAGGTTTTGGGAAAGTAACCGTTCCTTGTCAAAAAGGTCAAAGGCACTGCCCTCCTGGCGATCCCCTTCTGTTTCACAGTCTTTCTCCTTGTGTTAAACTGCCATCTTGGAACTGCTGTTTCCTTGTGTGCTTTGCCTCGCTCAGAGTGTGCTCTCATGATCCGCCTTTTATCCGTCTGGGGCAGTGTAATGGAAGTCAGTTGTGGGTGATGGTCAGTAATTGCCTGACTTTGCTTGACCGTTGTATTGAGACATGTCAGGTATGTGGCTCGGGTGTTAGTGCTTTTTCTCCCATAGTGAGCTGTGCGTGAGAAAGTGTATGTGTTGTGAAAGGAGGGGTTGAGTTCATAAGTTTCCTGCCGGGTAAGATGCAGTAAAGGTGTTACAGGGAAGGGGATACCGCGTCTCACCATCCAATGTCCCACTCCCCGAGGACCGCTCACCCAGGTGATCCTCCCGCATTGGTCCACCCCCAGGAACAGGATCCAAAAGTGATGGCCGTGAACTGGCCACCTGGTTGACAGATCCTCCTTCAGGTTTCTCACAGTATTCTTAGTATTTGTATTTCTGCATTAGCTTTTAATCCCATCTGGTTAACATAAATTATTACATATTTACTAAAGGGGTCGCAGGAGAGCATAGATTTTCTATATCTATTTTGCTATACATTTTGTTGCTTTTTTACCACATTTTGCCACATATATATTCGGGGCGAGACCCCCCACTGCTACCCCCGATACTCCTCCATCTTTTTCTTTTAACTTAACCCCCCCCAGATATATGATAAAATGGGGCCCTCGAAATTCAGTATTTTGGTCTTCGACATTTTTACATGCTTTATTTTTGTATGATCCCACCTATGGAGATGGGAAAGAAACACACATTCCATTTGTGTGGGAACAAATTGTGTTCAGTAAACTATCCACCAGAGCTTGGGAGAGATTCAGAGATTTTTTGGAGCTGTAAAATGGCTACAAGATGCCTTACTCTCATTTGACCTCTTTTTGGTAAAGAGCCAAAGGTAAAAATCCATAATATTAAATTTGGGGACATGTATTACTTGAACGTTGTGTGGCACAAAGAATCAGATTTTTCAAAAGCATATCATTCCCATAAGGAGGTGAGTTGAGAGCATGTAGGTTCTCGAGGTGCTGCAGTGGGGGGAAATCAGCATGCCAGCTGCGACTGTTAGTTGAATTCTGAGTCCCTTAATATTTAGACTCCTGGTAAAATTATGACCAAAAGAGGAAGATCCAAAGGATCATGACAATGCCAAATCTGCACAAGGTTGATTATACTTGTCTCTGTAGCACCTTAGGAGGTGAATCGTGCCTCTCAGAGTCGGTGCAGAACTCTCACTCTATGTTCACTATGACCTACACAGAAGCAAAACAAGAGGCGTCTGGGGTATCTTGGTGGTTCTCAGAACTTCTTGGAGAATGTGCTTCAGTTAATATTAGTGAAATACATTTGCCCATGGATTTTGCTGAAAGGTCCCAAGAACTGTCAGCTATGTTCCATTGCAGATCCTTGCAGTAATTCCTTATTCTTTGAAAGATGAGTCATATACTCAGGGGCTCCATGGCAAATTGTTATAAATATGTTCCATTTGACAATTAAAACCTATAAATTAGCCTTGATTGCCTCTAAAGACCATCGTATTTGTATTCACCTTCGCCTTCTCATATGCATATTGCCATGCATGGATACACCTCTGTCTACAAACATTGTAGACTCTGACATAACACTATTCTATCTCTAAAACCTACCCTTCAATTCTATCCTTGGTAATGGCTGTGCTCTACTGATAAATGCTGGTGTAACTCCCTAATGTTCCCTACCCCAGACACCCTAACCACTAGGTATGGACAAAATTGTGAAATTCTGTTCTGCGAGGCGCAGAAATGAAATCTGTAAGATTGCGAGGCGCAGAAATGAAATCTGTAAGATTTCGATCCGTTTCAACGCAATCCACCGTTCCGTCACCCATGCGTATCGAAAAAAAGAGGCGCAAAGATTATTGTGCCCTCTCGTAACCCATGTGAGCGGTGCAAAGTTTCTTGTGCCACTGTGCGTACACAGCACGAGTCGATAAGAGTGGCACAGTGTTTATTGTGCCGCAGCATGAACATATCATGATTCGAAAAGATGAGCACAAAGTTTTCTCATGCCCCTGTGTAACCCTAACATGAATAAAGAAAAAAGTGGCACACAGTTTCTTGTGCCGGTGTGCGAAACTACTATGAATAGAAACGAGCAGCACAAAATGTCTTGTACTGCTGCATGAGCCTAGCACGGTTAAAAAAAACATGAAAAGTTTCTTGTGCCGCAACGCTAAGCTAGCATAGATCTAAAATAAGCCTGCACAAAGTTCCTCATTGCACTGTGAAAAACTACCACGGATCATGGAGAACCACACAAGGTTTCTCATGCTGCTGCACAAAACTACCATGGATTGAGAAAGGCTGCAGAAAGTTTCTTGTGCCGCTGCATGAAACATGTATGGATCAAAAATAGACCTGCATGAAGTTTCTCGTGGCACTGCGGGACACAGTAATGGTTTGGAAAAACCTGCAGTACGTTTCTCGTGTCACTGCACGAAAGTAGCATGGATTGAAAAAAAAGACCTGTGCAAAGTTTCTCGTCACGCTACACGAAATTACAATGGTAGCAAAACACCACGCTCCACAGGGAAAACTGCATAAAAATGGCAAAATTTCTGTGGCGGCAGAACCATAATGCTGATTTTGCAGAAGGCCGGTAGCAGATTTCAGTTCCCGGGCAAGAGTTTAGCTCACCCCCACTGACCACGGCCCCATTTTAAACTTCAGAAATCACAACAAGATTACTGTTGTCATTACATAGCCAGGTTAACATGTGTTTCCTCCTCCACATGCTCTAATTGACTGTCATGTTACCAATCAAAGTCCAAAAAGTAGTCAGATAGTCTGGCATGCCCTTCCCTTTTCCCCTAACGTTTCCTGCTGTCCTCTTTCCTTGAACAATCTACTTATGTCACTTCATCCATCAGGACAGAACCATTCGCTTTAAATCGCATCCCATTGACTTCCTACTGTATCAATTTGAGATACACTTCTAATCTCGTATATACTTTCCACATGATGAATACTTTTTCTCCCAGGTGTGCCAAACTAATCATATTTTTGGTTTGCAATTCTCTTGGAGTCTCCTCTAACACCACTATCTGCTTTGGCCTCCTCATATTCACAACATTAAGGATGTTGTTTTGTAAATTCTATACGTTGGGTTTCTCCCAATGCTTCGGCCACCTCTAATTTTCATTCACTATACAGATATTATTCCCTGTTGCCCGGCGGCTTGTGTGCACTATACAAATGTAAAAAATAAATAAATAAAATAAATTATTTTCTTTAACTATGCAATCACTAGTGTCTCACAGATACCCCAGTTTCTCTGAATGTATCAACAACTCAATGTTAAATGACTGTGCGACTCGGATTCCACCCATGTACAGCACTTTGATGCATAATGGGGCCTGGTTTGTACTGTAGAACCATGCCTCAATAAGTGCATCATTACATGAATGAGGCAATGACAGACAAGATAACACATTGAAGAAGTAGCATTTGGCCCAAATCGCACAATCTTGCTAATATGAGATAGATGGCATGTTTATTTTTAAGGCGAAAGTGTTGAGAGCTCATGAACTGGGTTGACTTAATTGCCACTGTTGGCCACCCCATCTGATGAGCTCTCCCTGGGATTGTGACTATTTACTGGTCAGGTGGACAAAAGCCATGGAATATGGTACGCTTCTGGGTTCCCGTAACTTTTCCGCTGTCTAAATACCTATGTATTATGCGTACTCTTTAAAACATGTTAAAAGTAGACTAGATTTAAAATGAGATGTTGTCTGGCATCTTGGAGAGTTTCCTGCAACGAGCAGTTAAACAAGCACAGTAGATGTTACGTTCCGTGCCTCCTCTGCATCGAAGAAATCAGTGGCAAAATGGCACAGGTGGCAAAAATAAACCACAAGAGCGTGTCTCCACCTCATTGTTATTAGATGTGCCATTTACCGCCACACTTTAAACGATGCTGCTGCCATATTGAAAGGTGGAACTGTGTGGCTTTTGACACAGAGTACAGATCTGAAATTGATGGGGTTTCCAAACAGATACCAAGAAATCCATGTGCGGTTTTCACTGAACCATTCTCAGAGCCAGACGCAAAAAAATTACTGGCAGCTGATAACAATAACTAACGCCCTGTCATTTGCTTAGCAGACACCCGTCTCCCACGCACAAAATGTGATCTTCGTCAAGGTCATGAAGCTGTTTACCTAAAATTCTATCTCCATACATCATCAGAGAGAGTTCTCTCCACAGATGTCTGCGTCAACTTTTATTCTTGCTTACTGCCACCATGTACTCGCTTTAATTACATGCCTTTGAAGCAGCCAGACTCTGCTTTGCTTATACTTCCACGCAACGGTCCGAATAATCCCGCCGCTGAGCGACAACCTGCGCGAAAGAAGGCATAAAAGAAATGTATGGCGCTTTCAGACGAGGGTCGGGTTACCCTCACACTCTGTCCTCGTTCGAAAATAACCCTTGGGTAGGAGGGGAAGGGCGGAGATTGGAGGTTGTTATCGTGCCTCTACTTCCACGTTCCAGGCTGTATTTTTAGGGGTGGCATTTAGACTTGGCTTGGGTACAAACTGCTGTAAAATGTGTGGCATTTCCTCTTGTCGAGAGTGAGGCGTATCACACACTGTTACCCAAAATGGCGGAAGTGTGTCTGCTCGCAGCTCATATGCCCAGCGATAGATGCACGGAAATCTGGTAATTGCATGCAGACAGCCGTGCAGGTGCACTTCACTTCACAGAAATGCTTCTGAAGTTCGGAAGTGTAGCAGCTCTTAGATTAACGGCAGCATAGCACCTGTGTAACCCATCAACTCGGGCAGCCCTTGAACTGTCTGACCTCTCGACCACAAATGGTTTACTGCTGTTACGCTAACTCCGAAATCAAAACAGGCTGATATGCACAATGCCCAAATGAGACAACGGGAGCCAGACTTCCTGTTCAAGCAGGCCCCACCTGCCTCCTCCATGCGACCTTGGGGAGCTGTGAACACAGAGTGGTATTATTTATTGTTCACGCGCGCCGTGCCTAGTGTGTTCTGTGTGAGGTGTTCCTTCAATCACTTTTGCTTTTCTTTTCCTAGTGGGTGGTGCGACACATTAAACGAGACAGTCTGGCTCATCATTTTAATCCATTCTGAAGCATGAAGCGCCAGCCACGGCAGAGGCGCTCGTGCATGCACAGAGGGAGCCCACGCTAAAACACAGATACTGATACATTTTTTGACTAGGCCAACCAAGCGCTTCGGCCTTGGGGATTTTTGAATACCATCAACATCAGTATGGATAGCATCTAATATGACTGTGCTTATCAGCAGTAGAATCCAACATGGCCTGTTATATACAAAACGAATCCTTCTTCCTCTTAAAATAAAACATAAGATTTTTTTTTTTACATGTGTACCCACAGGAAAAATAAAAGTAGAGATTTTAATATATTTTGGCTTACTCTTTATTTAATAAAATGTCAGCATGACTGACAAACAGGGTTCTTATGCAAGCTTCTGCTGATGATTTGGTGAAGCTGGATGTGAAGTCAGGTTCCCCCACTTGGCAAACGGCACAAAAGGCACTTACTGCCTGCTTACTGGTGTATGCCAGATTTGCCTGAAGTTCTCCTGTCTGCAGTTGTTGCCATGAGTGGGCACTGTTGTACTGAATATCTTCAAGAGAGGTAGTTAGTGAAGTATGCGAGAGCAATGCACCAAACCAGCCAGTGAAACACAAAATGTATTCTGTTTAACAATGTATTTTACGGCTCACAACATAACAGTAGATGTGTTTTCCCGATTATTTGTATTTTCCTTAATGTTTTGGTTTTGTGGTATTAGAACACATTTAAGCTTCATTACTGAATTACTTTAAAAGGATTTCACATGCATCAGACAGAATGCCCCAAACTGAATGAAACATCTCTGATTCCTGAAAGTTGCCCGACATCCCCTAAAGATCAGGACAACAATGGCCTTAGGTTTGAAATTAATAGTGCACAACTTTCTTTACCTGGAGCATGTAATAATGAAGAACATTACCCTTCAAGGAGCACATCTATATATTGGAGGTGGCTGCACTGTGGCAGCAGAATGGAGGGGCAGTTAAACACTTACTCTGAGGAAGAGTATTTTGAAGTCCCTGATGTGGCTGACACCCCGGTTTGCTGGTCTGAGGACCGGCCTTCCTTCATTAAAAGCTCCATTTCTACATCCACCAGTAGGAGTATGGCTTCCACCTTCACAGGGTTCACCTCAGAATTGAGCCCGTCTATTTCCAGTGCAGTGACTGAGGCTCAGGTCCCACTTTTAGCTGCCCTCTCTTCCCTACTCAGGTACCCCATCCAATCTGATGGCCAGAAAGGGTGCTCATCCAGGCTCTGAAGTAAGAATAGCAGAAACCAGGTTGGGGCAGACATGGCTGCAGTGTTAGTTCCTAGGTGTCCTTTCTCACTGGGACAAGGAGTGGCATTAACCCCAAACATATCGCTGGCCGAATGTGCATTGTTTCACCAGAGAACACACATTCAGCCAGGGGTGGACTGGGAACCAAAAGAGGCCCTGGAATACATTTTCAATGTGGCCTCATATTACACACATTTTCACCAAGCCCAACCCTTTTCCTATGGGAACATTTGGAAATACCAAACACAAAAGAAGCCCAGGGCGCAGAGACCTGCCAGGAAATATCCAGAGTTCCCTATAGGCCAGTCCACCCCTACATTCAGAACACTCTAATGCCTCCTTAGGACAAAGAAGATAAAGATGTCCTTCCAAATACTGACACCTCTGAGGGGTTTGCGGTAATTGATGATGACTCTACGAGGCATACCAAGTCACCAGACAGTAGGAAAATACACGCTCGACCCCACTGGCCACCTCATGTTTAAACCTGCTGCCATTTTACATCCCAGCTCACAGGAATGGAGTATTCTTCCTAATGTGGCAAATAATCTACATGTGCCCACTGTTGGCAGATTTGATAACGCTTCGCAGGAAAGGCTGCGTTTAGAATACCCAGGCCTTTCAATCACAGCAAACCCTTTTCACCACAGTTGTTCCCAGGATAAGCATGTTCTTAAAAAATATGGCAAGGATTCTACCAAGGGGGTGGATCTATGGGGGTTCTCTTGCTAAGAGAGACTTTTGTATGCCCATGGCCCTCTTTTCAAAATTGTCAATGGGGCAAAGATGGCCAAACAGGTGCATACAACTATTAATTGAGAGGTTTGTATTGAATGGACCAGGGGGAGCTAAATGGTTTTTGTTAGTGCTAATGCATCGGTATTTGCTGCAAAATGCATATGGCTCCATCAAAGACCAATCCAAAGTTAGGAGCCACGTCTGACATCCCTTCTCTGAGTATGGAGGGCTGCTGTTAGGGAAACCATATATGAACGAGGTGTCCAAGTATATCACCGCCTTTTCATCCATAGCTCAGGATCAGTCAACTTTGAAGAATTTTTTTTTACCAGATAGTTTTTATTTTGTCTGCCCATTCTTTCAGATCCCAAGACTCCTTGAGTATTTCTACAGGTACAGAATTTACAGGATACCTTCCACCCCCCAACCAGCAGATCCTATTTCCCCAAAGGTGATCATTCTATAGAGGGAGAACATCCAGGAGAAGAAAGGTTTCGGGACAGTTTAATGGTGAGTACCCTTCCCCCTTCTTTCCAACCAAAGTTCGGGAGGCACCTTAGGTACTTACTAGCCAATTGGGTAATTATCACAAGGGATAGAGTTTGGTTCTCCCTCCTTTCAAGCAGAATTTCCAAAGAAAATTATATTTTCCTGTTTCTAGCTATGCGTTATTTTCCAAGAAACTGACAAACTATTCATAAAAGGTGGCATATACGTGCCACTGCTTTCTACAGCAGGCATTCTGAGCAATCATTTTATTGTTCAGAAAAATGACACGAGATTCAGACAGATTATTAATTTGAGGCCTCTCAACAAGTTCCAGATTATCAACATTTTAACATGGAAACTATACAACTATTACAGGAGGTACTCCAACAGATGATCGGATGGTGTTCTTAGACCTCATTGATGCATACCGATCTTTGTCACCTTTCCCTCCTTATCATCGTTTTCTGCATTTTGCTTGGGGCAGGAAGATATTCCGTTCTACTTGCCTTCCGTTTGGTCTTTCATCAAGTTGTTAAAGCTAGTAGCAGTGTAAGTGGATTCAATTCAACACTACAGCTAAGTCAATGCCTAGTCTGGGATACTGAATGGAAACCCTTATTGATATATCTTTATGTCCAGTTCATGCGTTCTGGATGACTACCCCTATATAACACCCCTCTCTTGGAATCCCCCTGACCCCACTGAGCCAAGAAGTAGTTCTGTTTTGCAAGTTAAAAGGTTTATTTGAGAATTTAAACAATATATATATATATCACACTTTATAATAAATTAATAATTGAATATCACACTTAACCTGATATGATAAAGATTAACAACGGAGAATCTGGCACTAGCCCACTTCTTTATAGTCACTAAGGAGTTGACATGAAATTGATAAGGTAGCACACTGGTAAATAGGGACAGAAGAATAATGTGGTAGAGAATGCTTTATAGGGTTCAAGGAAATGCAAGGTTGAATGAATGAAATGCAGTATAGAAAATAAACTGATATGGTTTCACAAAAGACAAGGTAATCACTTTCCCTTTGTGGCAATTCACCCCCCCTATACAATGTAAGGAGATGGAAGGAAGAGCACACGGTTCAGGTATACAATCACAATGTAATACAGAGTTCCAGTTTCCCAGCAAGCTTAGAGGAAAATAGATATGAGTTTTACACAGGCTCAAAATGCTTTAAAATGTGATAGCAATATATTGGAAAATGTGCTAAAATGATTTTAATTCCCTCTGGAGGTTCAGGTTGAGGATTAGTTGGTTTAAATAAGTTCAGGCTTACTTTAGCAATGTTCTAGGAATGATTGGCAGGTTAAACGAATTTTTGGCAAATGAAAGCAAGGAAGCTGCTGTTTTCACACGTGGAGAAATTTGCAAATCGCGGTAAAATTCGTGAGTGCGTTTTTCGCGATTGCGGCAAAAGTATAGGGAATAGGAATGCGGTTCTAGGTTCTTTGAAAAGCCAAGAGATATGAGCGATATGGTAAAGGTCGTTTTTCAGATTTGAAATTTTAAAAGTTCAAAGTGACAAGTTACAGCTAGCAACTAGAAATGACAGGTGACAGCTTTGCAAATGACAGGTGACAGTTAGGAGACAGTTCTGGTTAGATTAAAATAGATTGAATTATATTATTTTAACTAAGAGATTGGTTCTGCACAGTTCTGCTAGGTACTCACAATATATTTAGAAATAGAATGGGCCTCGCCACGGATCTGGTCAGGTTTTCTTCACTCGCCACGGACGGTCTCTGCGCACAGCGGTCGGGGTCAGCTCTCTGGTTCTGCGAACAGCGGTCTGGGTCAGCTCTCTGGTTCTGCGAACAGCGGTCTGGGTCAGCTCTGCTCTGCCTCTGGTTCTGGATACTGCTCTGCTTTCTCTGGGTACAGCACTGCTTCTGGATCTTTCTGCACAGCTTTCTCTGGACCCAGCGCTGATCTGCACGGCTCCTGGATGCTGCTATCGCTGTTAGGTTTGCTGGATGCTGAGGCCCACTGAGAAGAGTTCTCAGTTTGTGGGTTTAGGCCCTTGCTTTGAGTTCTGAATCAAGTTCTTTGGAGTTTTAAAGTCTAAGTGTTGAATCTAGTATCTTCTGGATGTTGTGTGGTCCGGCAGAGCGCGTTGCAGCAAATGGAATTGAATGTCCCTATCTGTCCTGACTGTCTGCTTTTATGTGTTTTGAAAGTGGGTGGAGAGGCTAGCTTTCTAGGCTCAACCCCTCTCCACTTGTCATTGGCCACTTCATCCTCTTCCCCTTGATTGGGGGAATGAAATGAAGTGTCATCATGATGAGGTCTGTTTATGATACAGAGAACCCACCCCTGTCAAATTACACACAATCTATATTTTGACCCAAAAGACATATTTGCACAGGTACACATTTGTTTAAAATTACATGCACCCATCATATATCACAGGAGGTATACCCTGTCCAAATCTGCTCTTCCTGAGAGCTTGCATTGAGAAATGGCAACATTTGCACTTTTTAACTGGTTTTGCAATATCGGACATTAACCCAAATTTACACACATGTGCGCAAGGAGTATGGACATTAATTGATGAAGTGTCAGATTTTTAACATGCATACATTTTAAGTAATACCCTCTTAACTGCTAGCTTGCCCCCAGATCATACCACCGGTTCTAAAAACCTCTTAAAATGTGGGCAGAAAAATCACAAGAATTATGGTATCATTTATAAAATTTTCACAAGTCCGCTCTATGAATGATCCATCTTTTTAGAGTAATGTTCTGGCCCCAAAGGGGTGTGGTTTCCCCCCAGCACAAGGTTGAATTTCTGGTTTTTGCAGTTCTGCCAAGCCAGCTTGCTCTCACAGGCAGTGCTCCTCCCCTTTCCTTCCAGGAGGAAGCCACATTTACGACTCCCAACAATAAAACATTTGCCTGAGTCAGGACAGGGCTTTGTTCAATTTCCTGCAGAGCCCAGGTAATTCAATCAGAGAAGTGTCATATCCCTTTTGGTGGGAACAGCAAAAGGCAGCTAGGCCTGGGAACACAGCTGTTGTGCAAGTCTCAACTCCTGTCGGGGGTAGCTGGTGGGCAGAATTCAGTTCCTTAAGCCAGGCCCCAGCTAATGTCAATTTTAGTTCCCCAGTTTTCTGCATTCAAATAAAACTAACCATTTTTACATATGCAGCTAGAATGCTGATTCTAAGTTTAAAACTATGACATTTAAACAATTGAAACATATGTGACACTCAAAAGTAGGTCACTCATTTCTTTTAAACATTTAGATTTTTAGTGTCTTTCAGTCCAAATTTACTTAAACTGCTGAAATCCACAGCTCAGCCAGTCTTGTTATAAACCTTCAAGTCACTTCAGAATATAACTTTACATTGGATCCACCTCTCAGTAAGTCTTTCTTTGGCCTGCTTTGGGTTCATTTATTCAGTTTTACACAAAAAAGTCTGGTGTTGTTTTAAAACGCCGGCTTTCTGATAGTGGTGAGTACTGGTAATGCACCCATTTTTGGGATTTAAGAAAATGAATTCCCCACAATTCTAGGTTGCTTTTGGCAATCAGCATTGCCATTCCCAATGGTTTCAGGCTACTGTGTGGGTAGTCCAATGGTGGTTTTAGGCAGTGCCCTTCTGTGCCCATAACATCGGCAAAAATGGGTGGCAGCCTATTCTTCATGCCTTTCCCTGGGCATTTTCTGGGAAGCTCTGGCCATCATGATGTTTTCAATGCCAGTACTGCACAGTTTTTTGAGGTAGGGCTCGGATGCATGGGTAAAAACATCCCACAGCAGCAACCCTGTCAAGGCAAGGGATTCACCTGGACGACATTCTAATAATTCTTGGAATTAGCCTTGAGTTACCGGCAGATCTATGGCACCAGTTGGCCCTAGAGTTGAGCATTAGTATCACAGTGACACTTCCAAGGCTTCCACAGTTGTTGTCCAGCCCAGAGGGGCAGCTTCACCCATCTGGACAAAATTTTGATATTAATGGTGTGAAATATCTAGGGCTGCATGTGTCTTCCTAGGGCTTTTCAGCAGTGCCAGCACATTTCCTTCAGAGTCATGGGCCCTAGGAACCAGAACACTTTAACGCTTATTACATTCCCTACTGTACATGTGGTACAGGTGGCACACTTTCTTGGTTATGTCAGTGCAGCGTTTATTTAATTTTTTATGTTATTGGACATTTTTTTGACGCCTATACACTAGAGTTTCCAGGTGCCACAAGACAGTATGGGGACTGGGGGGACATGGGAATCACAAAAGTAAACAACAAAAACGGTTATGTTGGCCATGTGACAATCCTACCGTTCAAGGGCATGAACACAATGGTAAGAGCAGGGTGAGTGGCTAGAGGGAGAAGTGCACGAAAGGAGTGCCCCAAAGGGTGGGGGCAGGCAGGTGCTGGGCGGGCCGAGGCAGTAAGTGCTAGGGGACAAGGGGGGAAAGGAGGATGAGTGCAGAGGACAGGAGGCTAGTCCAGGAAAAGGAGCCAGTGGGCTAGTTATGGCTAGGAATGCAGGAGGGACTGGTAGGGAGTGGTCTGGTTCATGTATGACTCTGAAGGGACCAGGCCTCAGTCGCAGCAGCAGAGGAAGATTTTGCGCAGGAGTTGTGCATTCCAATTCTCTTCAGAGAGCTTAGCCCCAATGGCTCTTCCACTAATTGCAATAGGTGAACACTGTTCCTGCCCATCAGAAGTCTACTTGGAACCTACACGTAGGTTCCTTGGAAAGCTCCTGAGAGACAGATACAATTGTGTTCCCATAAATCTGCTTGACATTCAATAGAAACAAAAACCTCCCGAAAATAAGCTTTTAGCAATAAGGTGGTACCCCTGTTTTTTTCTTTTTTTTAATTAAATGTGTGTGTCGTGCGGAGGGTGTCCCAGTACCCCTTGCTTTCACCTTCCGATTAAAAGTCTTTTTTGCAAAGGTGGTAATTCAGAAGATGTTCTTACATGTTACCCTTCTTAGTTGAAGCTACAGAAAAAACAACACAACATCCTATATGTAATTCTCTAAGAGTGTCTGTTTATTAGGGACTGGGCATGAACACACATACATTTGTACCATGAGACCTGGTTTCCCCTCTAAACCCCTCTCTTCTAATATTTCACAAAGTTCGCAAACCAAGCAAAGCTCTAGCCATTTTATCTTCACCTCCAAATCCTATAGCTGTGAGAATATATCATTCACATGAATACAATGGCATTAACATGGTGGGGTTGGCATGTCTGCTATCTTGAAGGGATACCACCTACTAGGAGGCAAGACTGATAAGATGTTGGGGACTTATATATTTTTTGTTTGTTAGCACAAGTAGCTGAGAGATGGACTTTGGCTATGATTTGACATACTGTTAAGACTAACACAGGTGATGTTTCATTGTTTGGTAGGATGTTGGCAGATTATTTGTGTTTTAAGGTACTTGTTGAGGAGAGATGGCTGTTATTGTGACTTTCTTTACCTGAGGAGGCAAACATGAGTAGAGATAGTTGACAAAAAATGAGGAACCTTTGGAGTGGGTATTTCTTTGATTGGACCTCAGCGCCCTGGGGTATGTTTTTGTGTAAATTACCTTATGTCTGGTTGCATGGAATAGTAACAACGTGTCATGATCCATCGATCACGCCCCTTCTGGTCTTCCTGGTGCCTGGCACGTCAGGGGTTACTCGCTGTAGTACACCCAACATGGCCTTATACACGGAACGCGGTCTATCAACCTTTACGTCCTATGCAGCACGTTCTATAAATTAGCCACTCCCCTGCGGTTCCGCGCGTCTCAACGGTACCGATAGCTGTGGCCTGACGTGCTCCATAGTTCGTTCTCCTGAACTGTGTTACTTCCTGGTTCCCGGACCTTCCTCCTTCTCCTTTCCTACTACCTTCCTTGATCCTGTCTCTTCCGCGTTCTGCGCAGACCGCCTCCGTGTGCTGCCTCCATTCCTAGCTTCCTCGAGTTTCCTAGATCCCGGACGAAGAAGCTGAACGAATCCTGGAATCCGAAGACGGCCGAACAGGCTTGTACAAGAGCCGAACTGCTCGAAAGAAAACCCTGACAAAGGACTCCGCAAAACAGAGAAAACAGGTGAGAAAAGGGGAAACCTGTGACAGATTGAGGCGCCACCTGACCGATCTCGATACAGACATGGAAGCGGCCATCCAGGATCTTATGCGTGGCATGCAAGAGCTGACGACCGAAGTGCAAAACTTAAAGGCGGAAAACGCTGCGTTAAAACAATTGGTGTTATCCCGTGATTCCGCCACAAAGGAGAGTGTAATTCTAGGCGGCGTCATTGATAAGTTCGACGGTTCAGCAAAGAGCCTTTGTGGATTCCTAGATTCTTGTTTGGTCCACTTTACATTTAAGCCTTATTATTTTTCTACGCCCAGGGCTAAAGTGGGCTTTATAATCTCGCATCTTTCTGGGAATGCCTTGATCTGGGCCACCCCATTGGTTAACTCTGGTGATGCTCTCCTGGATGACTACGACAGCTTTATAGAGGCCCTCAAGACCGTGTTCGAATGCCCAGAACAAATTTACAGTGCCCAGGAACGTCTACTCGACTTTCATCAAGGTAGCCAGGACTTGCTCACGTATGTCACATGCTTCAAACAGCTGGCTAAGGAAGCGGATTGGTCCTCTGAAGCTTGTTTTACTTTATTTCGAAGAGGGCTAAACAAAGAGATCAAGGACGAATTAGCCAGAGTGGCACGCCGGGTTCCTTTCAAGCCCTAATGGATCTCGCTCTACAGATTGACTTTCGCATTCAGGAGAGAAAGGAAGAAAAGAAGAAAACCAAGTTACCACTCCAGAAAAACCCCATTGGAACCCCTTCGTGCTCAGAAGGCATTTCTACTCCAAGCAATGAGCCTGAACCTATGCAATTAGGGGCCTTCCGTGGACCCATTACACCACAAGAGAGGTTGCGAAGGATTCATACTGGATTATGTATGTATTGTGCATCCGACAACATTTAGTAAGAGAATGTACGATTGCCCCCCCACGGCGCTCGGGAAACGCCAGCTCCCGATCCTAAATGGAGCGCAGGTTTGGGAGAGAGATGTTTGCTCCACCTCTATTCCATCCTTGAACTCTCCTGGATAAAATTCCTTGGTAATCTTACAGGCCTTCTTGACAACATCCAAGAAAGAAATATACCCCATCCTGGCACTGGTCGACTGTGGAGCTATGCGGGTATTCATAGATCATGAATGGGTCTTAAAACACCATATTCCTTACGAATCCCAGACTATCATGCAACCTGTGGAAGCAATTGATGGAAGACCCCTTTTTTCCGGACCTATAACCCTGCAGACCAAGGAGATCGAGCTTGCTATAAATCAACATCGAGAAAGGATAAGATTTGACATCATCAAGTCCGCCCATTACCCCATGGTTTTGGGAATGCCCTGGCTTCAAAGACACAACCCCTATATCAGTTGAGCAGCGGGATCCTTGTTCCTGGGTTCTGAGTTTTGTATGTCCCACTGCTTACATCCAGACCTTGATCCTACACCATCTAAGGAGTTTCCTACAACTCATCAGAACACAATCTCAGTTTCAAACATCATCTGGGTCCCGGAGGCTTACCAGGAATATTCCGATGTTTTCTCCTCCGCCATTGTTCAGGCCTTACCTCCCCACAGACCTGAATATTGTACTATTGAGACGGAACCTTTCGCGGTGATTCCATTTGGAAGGATGTTCATCCTATCAGAACCTGAAAAGAAAGCCCTTCGTGAATACCTGGATACTAATCTCGCAAATGGCACCATACGACCATCTAAATCTCCATCAGGGGCCTCCCTGTTCTTCGTTCCTAAAAAAGTCACTAAAGAACTCAGACCGTGTCTGGATTATCAAGGTCTAAATCAATGTACTCTCAAGGACCGCTATCCGTTGCCCTTGATCTCAGACATCCTGGAGGCAGTAAGAGGCGCAGTTGTGTTCACCAAGCTGGATCTCAGGGGCACCTATCATTTGATTCGTATCAGGGCAGGTGACGAGTGGAAGACAGCCTTTAGAACACCCTTTGGGCATTTTGAATACTTAGTCATGCCCTTTGGACTTGCTAATGCCCCAGCGGTGTTCCAACGTTTCATTGATCGAGTGTTCACGGACATGCTGTTCCTTTTTGTGATTGTCTATCTGGATGATATTCTAATATTTTCGAAGGACCCTCTCAAGCACGAAGAACATGTGAAAGCAGTTATACAACGCTTACGCGAAAATAAACTCCTGGCGAAGCCCGAGAAATGCATCTTCCATACTTCTACTGTTCACTACCTAGGGTTTGTCCTTACTCCCGATGGTATCGGTATGGATCAGTCCAAGGTCAAGGCTATTTTATCCTGGCCTAACCCCGCCTCAGTGAAACAGATACAATCCTTCCTGGGCTTGGTTAATTTTCATAGGAAATTCATACCTTCCTTTTCCGAGATTGTCCAACCAATAATTGCCTTATTGAAAAAAGATGTTCCCTTTCATTGGACCATGGCCCAAGAGAAAGCCTGCCAACAGTTAAAGTCTGAATTTACACAAGCTCCCATTCTTGCTCTGCCTGATGTTAATCGACCATTCATAGTGGAGACAGATGCCTCCAATTACGCCATTGGAGCCGTTCTAAAACAGCAATTCGAGGATAGCTTGCAACATCCCATCGCCTACCTTTCTCGGACATTAACTCCTAGTGAAACCCATTACTCCGTCCTAGAGAAAGAGCTGCTAGCCATCCGTCAAGCCTTCACAGAGTGGCGTCATTTACTTCTAGGAGCCAAATTACTGGTCCATGTCCGCACGGATCACCGAAACCTACAAGTATTGCAAGCCCTGGAATGTAGGAATAGTCGCCAAGCTCGGTGGGCCTTCTTTTTTGCCCAATATCAGTTTCAGATTCACCATGTCCCTGGAACCCAAAATGTAATAGCTGATGCACTTTCTCGTCGTCCAGACTTGAACCTCCGGAGGATTGGACGTATCCCAAGATGTTTCCTCATACCATATTTGTAGCTCAAGCAAACAACCTCCTGGAAGAGATTTGCATGCAAACTCAGACTTCGGAACTTTGGAAAGGACTTTCAGAGAAGAATCAATGGGACTTAAGAATCAAGGACGGATACTTGTTCAAGGATAATAACCTGGTCATCCCCACACAGAAACTACAACAAAGGATAATAAATCTATGCCATGATACTCTTCACTCCGGTCATCGTGGTATTTCCAACACCCTCCGTCCAATACAAAGACAATTTTGGTGGCCCAAGATGGAGACAGACGTACAACTGTACATTCAATCTTGTTCCGTCTACAATCAGAACAAACATGATACCCAGAAGCCCGCAGGTCTTTTATTACAGCCAACTCCACCAACAAGACCTTGGGAAATCATAGCTACAGACTTCATTGTGGAATTGCCGCCTTCCAGAGGTTATACCACTATCATGGTCACCATTGACCTATTTACTCATATGGCTCACTTTACTCCTCTGTAACATCCTCATCAGAACTTGCTGGTATTTTCCTGGAACACATCTTCCGACTGCATGGACTTCCTTCCAAGATCATATCGGACAGAGGACCACAGTATATCTCTCAGTTTTGGAAACACCTCTGCAGGATATTAGGGATCCAACAAGCTCTTTCCTCGGGATATCATCCCCAAACCAATGGTATCACAGAACGAGTGAATCAAACCCTTGAACAATATCTTCATTGCTTCTCTACCAAAGTCCAGGATGATTGGTCACTTTTAATACCAGTGGCCGAATTCGCCTACAATAATTTGGATCATTCGGCTGTTAAGACCAGCCCTTTTTTCTGCAGGCAAGGATTCCACCCTTCGGTCTTACCTTCTGTTCTTCCACACCCAACACCTGTTCCAACTGTCGATTCCTGGATCGAAACACTCATCAATGTACAGAAAGACTCCAATGAACATCTTGAAAGTGCGCAAATCCAAACCAAGCACTATGCAGATTCAAAGAGAAGACCAGGACCTTCTTACTCTATTGGGGATAAAGTATGGCTATCCTCAAAACTTCTGCCCCGACATCTCAGACCGAATAAGTTGGCTCCCCGGTATTATGGGCCCTTCTCTATAAAAGAAATAATTAATCCTGTGGCCTTTCGACTCCAACTTCCGGACTCATGGAAGAAGATACATCCAGTTTTTCACAAATCTCTGTTGAAGCCCTTCATCCAAACCACCCGGACTACTCTTAGACCTAGTCCTGTGATTGTCGATGACCAGCTGGAATATGAGGTTTCTCGTATTTGTGACTCCCGATATAGACGAGGCCGACTTCAATACCTGGTGGAATGGAAGGGCTATCCACCGAGTGAATGTACCTGGGAACCAGTCTTGAATTTAAACTCCCCCATATTGCTCAGAAGGTTCCACCGAATACATCCAGTTAAACTGGGTGGAACGGGTTTTAGAAGGGGGCATGCTGTCATGATCCATCGATCACACCCCTTCTGGTGTTCCTGGTCCCTGGCACGTCGAGAGTTACTCGCTGTAGTACACCCAACATGGCCGTATACACGGAACGCGGTATATCAACCTTTACGTCCTATGCAGCACGTTCTATAAATTAGCCACTCCCCTGCGGTTCCGCGCGTCTCAATGCTACCGATAGCTGTGGCCTGACGTGCTCCGTAGTTCGTTCTCCTGAACTGTGTTGCTTACTGGTTCCCGGACCATCCTCCTTCTCCTTGCCTACTACCTTCCTTGATCCTGTCTCTTCCGCGTTCCGCGCAGACCGCCTCCGTGTGCTGCCTCCATTCCTAGCTTCCTGGAGTTTCCTAGATCCCGGACAAAGAAGCTGAACGAATCTTAGAATCCGAAGACGGCCGAACGGGCTTGTACAAGACCCGAGCTGCTCGAAAGAAAACCCTGACAAAGGACTCCGCAAAACAGAGAAAACAGGTGAGAAAAGGGGAGACCTGTGACACAACGGAGTACTCGGTTCCACTATTCCGTTCAATTAAAAAACAAAAAATAAACTGTTACTTTAACATTGAGCACATGCGCCCATGTTTTTCTGAGAAAGGAAAAGACCCATAACTTCTTTCTCAGTTTTCCAATGAAATTTTGGGAGTTTTAATGTTACTGTTTTTTTTTTCTTTTGCAAATAACAGTGCCCTCTGTGATAACACGTGTTTCGACGGTTTCTCCGTCTTTCTCAAATCAGGGCCATTAATACTTGTTCTCGTATCTACCTCTTGTCTGCAGGTTCTGTATCTTTGTCTTGATCCCCTTCCGAATCTACATCTGAGCTGCCAGGTGAAGTATTTGGTGTGCTCTCCTGTGAAGTTGGTTTAGTTAATTGGCTATATTTGTCTTGGAATGTCATCCTCATAGTCTCTGTTGTCCCTGAAGAATTTCCTCATATTTCTTAATTTTATCTCATCTTGGTAATCTTTTAATATTTCAAACATTTTTTGATCGTTTTTTTTCTTTTGTTACTTCCAGAGCTTTTGCTTCTTTAATTTCCTTCTTAATTGTCTCGATTTGTTGCGTTATTCTTTTGTGTTCTCTTGAGGCATGTTCTATTAGCAGTTCTAGCATGGTGTTTGAACTTTGTTTTAGGTTTTGTTCCCATGCTTCAGCTAAGTCTTTATCATCATCATCTTTTGTGAAGTCTGGAAAAATCAGTATCCTTAATCCTCTTGGGATCTGATTTTTAGCTACATAATTTTTGAGAGAAATGATTTCCCAATACTTGTCTACTTCCTTTTGGGATGCTCTTTCCAATTTTACAAATTTGTACCGTAGGTCTTCTCTTGGTTTTGGCAGGTTTGATGCAAATGCATGTTCATTACTTCCTTTTGGTGCAAACAGAGTTGCAGCATCTACTTCCCTGTTTTCTAAATATTCTGCCATTGTGGCTCTACGTTGTGCGGTTGAGTTGTGGTCTGCAAGGTCCTAGGAACCCAAAATTAAAACTTGACAAAAAATGAGGAACCTTTGGAGTGGGTATTCCTTTGATCGGACCTGAGCGCCCTTGGGTATGTTTTTGTGTAAGTTACCTTATGTCTGGTCTCATGGAATAGTAACAACGGAGTACTCGGTTCCTCTACTCCGTTCAATTGAAAAACAAAAAATAAACTGTTACTTTAACATTGAGCCCATGCACCCACGTTTTTCTGAGAAAGAAAAAGACCCATAACTCCTTTCTCAGTTTTCCAATGAAATTTTTGGAGTTTTACTGTTACTGGTTTTTTTCTTTTGCAAATAACAGTGCCCTCTGTGATAACACGTGTTTCGACGGTTTCTCTGTGGCAAGACACCACCATTACGTTGTGTTGTTGATTGAGGAACGGAGGTAGGTAGGTCGCCCAGATAGGAGTATCAAACCTAGCCAGCAGACAACTCTAAGAGGTCCATCTGCTGCCAGAAACTTTGTGTCTTGTCCAGGTGGCCTTCTGGCTTCTTTTCTACTGGTTTTTGTGGAAAACGTGGCCCCAAGGGAAGGGTTTGTGGGTGCGCACCACTGAATTAACAGGAACTACCTTTGATTTTAAAGTGATAGAACCGGCTGCAGCCGTGTGGTTAGACTGGTGATTTTCCACTATCACCTGTATAGAAGTAAATCTTGAGATGATGCTACCCTCACAGACTGCGCTCAATCATACATATACCACATAAATGTGGTATATGTATGATTGAGCGCAGTCTGTGAGGGTAGCATCATCTCAAGCTTTTCTTTTCTACTGGAGCCAAGGCCTGCCAGGCTGCAACATACATACCTTGAGGTCCTGGATGAAGGATGTCCTGAGAACCAAACAAAAACAGAATAAGAAGTAGAGCCTTCTGGAAGAGATATGAAAAGAAAAAATATAAGATCGGGGTCACTTAGCGACCCAGATTGCAAGTGACTGAGGTACATCTGCAACTGGTCCCTGGATTGAAAGACTTTGTTTTACACCGGGAGAAATGTTATTTGCAGAGAGGGTATTTTGTCCTATTAGGGTCTGTGGTCTCTGTGTATGTTGCCCACGTGCATTATGCGCATATAGCTCTCCAACATATGTCATACCGTGTATATGAAGTGCAGTGGTTTTGTTTAATGTGATATGATTAGTAGTAGACACTGTGGAGACAAATTCTGGATCATAGCAATAGCAAAGAAATCAAGCAGGAGGCTGGTAGGAATTGAGATACACTGGAGATTCTTGGGACATTTTGCAATAGTATTCGATACAAAACGTTTTTAAAAGCTGCAGTGGGTTTACTGAGGGAAAGCCATTCTGAAGACAACATGCTCTTTGAGAACTGTATTTAACCTTTGACAAGTTTATGGGGAAAATAAGTGGAAAAGTTGGAAAAGAAAGGAAAGACTAGATCGTGGAAAGATGTGCTTAGCACATGTTAATACACAACTTGTGATAGGAATCATAAACCAAGACAAGAGCCACCATGTGGTAAGTTTTATGAAAATAAACGTGGAGAAATGAGTCACGTTGGTTATGTGCAGAAGGCCTGAAGTAAACAGCCTCGCAACGAGAGGATGTTGTCAGTACTAGTTCAAAGGAGCTTCCCATGTATTCATCGGAAGAATATGCCATCAGAGCACGGCAGTAAATCTATTTTATGATAACCACGTGGCGCTGACTTTTAATCTAGAGACTAGACAATAAGCTAATGTATTTGTATTTATTTTAGTCTGTATTACAAACACAGACATGTCTTGAGGACGAAATATCAGAGCGCGCTGGACAACCACATAAAACAACCACATCACAGCCGCATCAATAACATTGCTTCATGAGGACACCCATGTAAAGGCAAACATGTGTTCTGCATGCAGCTGTGCCATAATGCACGTCATGTCACTGGTGTGTGCTTTATGAAGGGTACCTGTGCAGAAGGTGTAGTAACATGCGGGTGCGCAACACCGCTCGTGCAAACAGTAAAGATGATTTTTGGACAGAATGCACGAGGATGCCAGTCGTGCCGCACCAGGACGGAAATGATCACCATAATTTCCTGTTTTCTTTGCTGCAACCCCATTCTTACAGGTATGATGAGAATG
Source organism: Ambystoma mexicanum (assembly GCF_040938575.1). Lineage (NCBI taxonomy): Eukaryota > Metazoa > Chordata > Amphibia > Caudata > Ambystomatidae > Ambystoma > Ambystoma mexicanum. Next base: position 830,544,293 of record NC_090929.1, read on the forward strand.
TTGAAAGTCCACTACAAGTGCAGGAAGTGTTAGTTGGGATGGCAACGTTGCCTGGCCTTGTGGCACACGGAATGCATGCACCCAAAACCGTTGAGTTGCCAGAGAGGTGGAAAGCAAGGACATTAATTGATTGTGAGCAAATCGAAGACCAATGGCTTTAAAAAGAGGCAAGGCAATATCAGTCTACACGAACTTGACATAGTAGTTGAAAAGATGATTTCCAGTAAACCACATTTGTTTGGAGCATATGCACATCAGCAATTTCTATCCCAGAAGAACACATTAAGGAATGGTGTATTGCATACAATCGATGGTGGTTCAGGGACAGTGAGTCCGGCTGCATACATAAAAAATAATGTTGACATGATGTTTGATACTGCCCTACAGAAACATTTGTAGAGGCAGAACATGCATGTGGAAACACACTTTGGGTACTCTCACAAAGAAGGAGAAAGAGGACATTCCACACAGCTAAGAAGTCGTTTTCCTGTAGTTGACGCTGGTTGTTGATTTAGTGCCACCTTGGCAAACTTCCCTTTGTTTAGGCTGCTATTACTCATTGCACCTAAAAAAAAACCTTCATGCACATATATCCCCCCACCCTCCCCCCACCTCCCTTCTCCCTACACTGGGAGTAGTTGGGATACTTTCCTCTTTTATGCAAATCATGACACTATAGTTGTTTGCCATGATAAAATGCCTCCTTGAAGAATTGAACAGATGTTAATAAATCAATGAATATATCTGTGTTTCTAATCATCGTCAAATAAGGTATAACGAAATCTACCTATGAGTCAAAATAAAACACTCACAACTTCTTGTACACAGTTCAGAGTGTCCTTTGGATTAGTTAAGACACCAAATAATTAATTGTCTTAAAAATGGTATGTCCCCACCAGGAACAATTTCTCTTTGTATTTAAGAAGTAGTTTTTAAACAGTCTAAATGCATAGAGAAAGAATTTGACATGGGTCTCAAAAGGAGACACGTAACAAGTGGGGGTGTTCTACATGTATGAAAGCTACTAAGGTGAGTTGGTGGGGAAGAACAAAAACATTTGTTTGGGCTCCATGGGGAACTTGTTTATAGGCTGCATTATCTAGTGTTGACCTCTCTGGAAAAGATCCCCAGGGTCTTTTCAATGGCTACTCTAAACCAAGGTTATTTGGAGATTGAGGTTTTTGGAACTCTTGACAAGGGACTACAGGAAGATATTCCAAAAACTTAAGCAGAAGAAGCCATGGGTAAAGGTGTCAGCGTGGCAAATTAACAGGCACCAAGTACAAGGTTCTTTTCTAAGGTGGTACTAGATGTCCTAGACCCGAGGACAGTACCCTATTCTAAATCAAGGGAGCCCTGTGTTTCCTCACCCATGCTTCCTCCCTCTGTTCTATCACAGTCTCTTGGTAGTTAAAGTACACCAGTACTTTCTTTCTCGAGAATTGCTATGTGAATAAGAGGTTGCCTTCTTTTTAAAAATGTTTTATTGTATTTACGTCTATTGGCTTAATACAAAAACCTATACTGTACAATCAATAAAACAAATTACATTTGTTGACCTTTTATATTAATGAAGTTCAATAACATATCCAATAATAAAAACGATAAAACACCTCTATCATACACATGGTTCCATGAGGTAAGAAGAGAACATCTAAATAAAAAGATAATAAAACAATGAATTTAATTCCTCAATGACTTGACATACATGTTTCCATACAAGGTATTGTGATGAATCTGATGGTGTCATCACTCCTTTCCCTGTGATAGCCACTCCTCCTGTGGCCAGGGGACAGCAGCTGCTACCTGATGCTGAACCTGGGAGTGGCTATTTGTGGGAGGAGCAAATGGGGGAGGCAACCCTAGGGGGGACGACATGACATCCTCAGGTGAGGCATGTTATAGCCCTTTCCCTTTTAAGGATGTTCCCTCCATTCCATGTTCCCTCCTTCCACATGCCTTAATGGCATATTGCCATACTCCCACTCAACAATTTACAAAGTCTACTGACTATATTCTACCATGTCAGACAATGAACAAAGTGACAACAACTGAGACAAGGAAGTGTCAAGGAGCAATGATGATTACTCAAAATGAGAACCAATACAAGCAGTCTAGTAGCTAGAGGAATCCGATTGGTCCCACATGGTTTAAAACCATGCCATGAAAAGATGTATGGAGTTTGTCGTCCTCCTACCTAGCTGTGGTGAGGACAGCCGAGATTAGGGACTGGTGGCACAGCAAATTCACTGCTTCCAACGCAGTTTCGGAAAAGACAGAGTAGCAACGGTCTTGCCAAGTCATTGAAGGCCTGGGAACATTGTGCAGAGAAGTTCACTGGTCGAAGCACTGCCACTGGGATGCAGAGAAGAGGAGAAGATGGCAAAAGAAGCCGAGGGCATGGTGAAGGTTGACGAGTGAACATGGTGCTCCGCAGACCCGACGACAAGCTGCAGGCCAACACGGGAGACACAAGGGACCCCCAACTTTGGAGTGTTTTCTGCATACCGAAGGAAACACATTGTGAGAGCTGGGGAGCCGAGCAGAGTAATAGGGCCCCTGGGACATTTGATTGCAAGATAAGAAGTCCATTTGAAAGGGTCTGAGACCAATAGCCACATTGGAAAATACATGCGGGGAAAACAGTGTGGCAGAAAAGTACAGATATGAAGTGAATATTAAAAGACCTTGCAGGAGAGTATATCAGGCAGTGCCAAGTTTGTAAGGTGGACTGCAGTGAATGTGGAGGTGAACCTGGCAAGAGAGTATACCAGGTGTTTTATTACTTAGAGAATGCCAAGGAAGACCGATGCCCTAGGATTCTGAACTGCAGTAAAAGTGGATATTAGAAAACCAGGCAGGAGAGTGTACCAGGTGTCTTGCGAGTACGGGACCTGCACCCACATTGTACCAAGGAGCTATATGAAAGAACCTGGCAGGGGAGCCTAACAGATATTGTTTTGCAAGTTAGAGAATCCCAAGGAAGATTCATTCCCTTAGGATTTTTGGATGACGTTGAATGTGAAAAGGATCTTGGGAAAGTAAACTTTTCCCCTGGAATAAATTACAATATCAAGAGGAGAGAAGTTGTCCTCTTGAGCTACACATAACTTAGTTATTCTTTTGAATGTTATTTTGGTGGAGAGAAACCTGGGGAAGGGAGGACGGGAGTCGTTCCCTGAAACGGTGAACAGTGACCATTTGAGACTTTTGTTGGATTTATACCTTTTTGTTGGATCTGATCATTTTGTGCACTTTCAAGGCCATGAACAATATAATTTACACCTTAAAATTACTTTTAGAATATGAGAACTGGGATAGGGTTTCAAATACAGGACAGACCTTTGGACATCTTGACACAGGACAGACCGTTAGTTGTGATAGAGGTAGGGAAATACCTCTTAGATTAGGGGTAGTGAGGCATATTCCAACCCCTTTATTATCTAATAAAGTCTACATGTGAGTTTGCTGTGTTCCCGTCTCATTCCTGGCTCCTCACAGTATACAGAGTTTAACATAACTCTTGTTTGATCCACCACCACAGTGGCCCAAAATTGACCTCCCAATGTGTTATGCAAATGACATAAATGTTTCTGATATTGCAAACAATGCATTTAGAACATGTTGGGACATTGAGTGAGTAAGTGTCTGGTGGTTTCAAGGATCACCTTGCAAATTCTGCACTTTCATTTGGCCACAGGTATTGATTTTCTGCCTCCTGCGACCAAATAGGGGATAACCAAGTTCTAACGTAGTAGCATAATGAACTGTCTCAGGTTCTGATCTACAGTATTGTAAGTGACTCCAATCAAGCAATCTCACTAAGTCAGTGCCTTGTCTGGGATGCTCAAGGGAAGCCCTTATTTATATATATTTTATGGCAAGTTATAATCTGGATGATGAACCCTTGTATAACACCCCTCTCTTAGAATCCCCCTTACCCCACTGAGCCAAGAAGTAGATTTGTTTTGCAAATTTAAAAGGTTTATTTGAAAAATTAAACAATATATATATATATATATATATATATATATATATATATATATATATATATATATATATATATATATATATCACACTTCTATAAATAAATTGATAATGGATAGCACACTTGTGAATATGAGCAGTAATCAGCAATAGGTAATCCTACAGTAGCACAGTTCTTGGTTACTTATGAATAGGAAAAGAAGAATAAGGTGACAGAGAATGCTTTATATGGTTCAAGGAAAGGCAAGGTGAGACAGAATATAACCCAGAAATAACCTTGAGTTGATTTCAACCAAAAGATAATATGATCACTTTTTCTTGAACAATTCACTCCCCCCCTATGCAATGTAAGGAGATGAAAAGGAGAGCATACAGTTCTCAGGAATGCAAACAATATAATTCAGTTCCCCCCTAGCAAGCCTAGAGGAAAACAGGTAGAAGTTTGAAACACAGGCCCAAAATGCTTTGAATGTGATGACAATGTAGTGAGACATGTGCTAAAAATGCTTTTAATTCCCTCTAGAGGTTCAGGGTGGGTGATATCTAATTTATATTAGTTCAGGCTCACTTTAGCAATGCTCTATGAGTAACTAGCATGTTAAAACGAATTTTAGCAAAGGAAAGCAAGGAGCTGCTGATTTTTACACGTGGCTGAAATTGTGCAAAATGTCAAATCGTGGCAAATTTAATCGTGTGCGTCGAGCGTAGTTACAGAGGCACTATAAGGAGTAGGTTCGTTGGAAAGCTTAGATTCTAAGCCTTAAAATGACAGTTAAATTCAGTTCCTAGGACAAACGGTTCCAGAGATACGGACGATTTTGTGAAGGTAGTTTTTCGGATTTGAAATTCAAAAGTTCAAAATGGCAGATGACAGTTTTCAGCTTTAAAAAGGACAGAATGACACACACGATTCCTATGAGGTAGTTCTAATTAGGTTAAAATAGTTTTAATTAGATTATTTTACACTAAGAGATTGATTCTGGCACAGTGCTAGCTGGGTACTCACACTAGATTTTGGACAGGAATGGGCCTCGTCACGGATCTGGTCAACAGGTTGAACGGGACTTCTGGCGGTTCTGCTCACAGCGTCTGGTCTCTGGTTCTCTCTGGTTCCGGATACAGCACTGCTTTCTGGATACTGCTACAGGTTCTTGCAAAAGTTCTTGGCAAAGATGTCAAACAGCTCGCCCGGCTGTTGAATAGTTTGGTTGGTTTTTAGGCCTGCTGAAGAGGATTCAGCTTGTGGATTCAGGCCTCTCTGCTACAAATTCTGGAGTTAATTTCTGGTCTCTGGAGATTGGTGGATTTGAAGTCTGGATCTCTGGATGTGAATTCGTCCGTCAGCGTGCTCCGCAGAAATGGAAATTGAATGTCCTGCCTGTCTTTCAGTGGTCATTTTTATGTCTTTAGAAAGTGGGTGTGTGCGTTGGCCATAACTAAACCTGCCCCTCTCACTTATCATTGGCCAATTCCTCCTCTCTCCCTTCATTGGGGGAAGGAAATGTGAGTCAGAGTGATGCTGTAGGTTTTATGGTCTGAGGATCCTTCCCCTGTCAAATTGCACACAAATCTATATTTGATCCAAACACACATTTATCTATGTACCATTTTTCTAACATTATAGGTCCAGTTAACATATTTTCTGTAGTACCAAACCATCCGATCCCTGTCTTTGTACGATGTCGTGTCCACTTTTGACATAATTCTGCCCCTTTTCAGCCAGATAACGACCTTTAAACCTTTCCAGATTTGACACAACTGTAGACACCCTTCTACACACATTCCAGTAAATTTTCATTTGTCTAGCTTAAACACAGTGTCTGCAATATCAATAAATAGCGGGGTTCTGCCTCAGAACATGGTACAGAGTCCTAACGCCTTTTAAAATGTGCACGGAAAAATCCCAAGAATAATGATATTATTTATATAATTTTGACCAGTCCGCACTATGAGTTATCTATCTTTATAAAATTATGTCCTGGTCAAAAGGGTTCCCACATCACATGGTGGAATAACTGGTTTATCCACTCCCCCCAAGCTCAGTTTGCTCTCACAGGCACTGCCCCTCCCAGTTTCTCCCCAGAGGAAGCCATTTGCGACCCCCCCAATATAACATTTGCCTGAGTCCAGGTCAGGGCTTTGTTCAATTTCCTGCAGTCGGCAGGTACCCCTCCCTTAATTCAATCAGAGAGGTGTGATCTCCTTTTGGTGGGGGCAGCAGGATGCAGCCAGGCCTGGGAAGAGTTGTTGAGCCAGTTCAACTCCTGTCGGGGGTAGTTGTCAGGCAGAATTCAATTTCTTTAAGCCAAGCTTCAGCTAAATGTCGTGTTTGTTCCCAGTTTAAATCAAACTTACAATTTTTACACATGCAGCTAGAATGCTGATTCTAAGTTCAAAACCATGACATTTAACAGTTGGAAACTATGTGACACTCAAAAGTAGGTCACTCATTTAATTTAAACATTTCGATTTTAGTGGTTTTTAATCCAATTTCAATTAAGCTGCTGACATCCACAGCTCAGTCAGATTTGTTATAAACATTGTTTTAGGCTCTTCATCTTCCCAGATTTTGTATGCACACAACACTTCATTCTGCCAGATGTCTGATGGTGTTCAGTAAGATTTTTGAATATCCTGCAATGTTCGAAATAGGCACTTTGAGCTTGCATTCAGGAAAACAAAGGTGATTTTAAGGCGCTTTTGGTCTAACAACACTGTTATTTTTCCTTTCACACCACCTTTCACCCCTGGCGCTTCCGGTCCATCATGCTGGCACTGGTGGGTGGCAGGTTAGACAACCATTTTGGTGTGCGCACAACCGCGCGGTTTTCCTGGTTCTGGGATGGAATGATGGGCGGCAACAACTCATCCCCACATCCACCCAGTCTATTGATTTAGTTTTGTTCTGGGATAGAATGATGGGCGGCGACAGCTCATCCCGACATCTACCCCGTCTAATAATTCAACATGGGTCAAAACCCTTGACAGTATGTGTGATGTATCCCATGGGCACCAAAAAAGGGAAGGATTGCCTGGAAAACTCATTTGACAAAGTTTTCCCCATTACATGAACAATGTTGGCAGCTCTATCCCAGCTGTAAGCTTTCACAAGCAAAACTCTTGTGGTGATGGTCAGATTGGGCAGTTCTTCAATATTCCAGTGAACAGCCAATGAAAGTCTAGGCAAGAATTCCTTAGAGCCCTCAGAGATGGCAGCCTATGAGTGCCCAATCCCACAGCACCCCTATGCCAGCTACGTAGAGTGCCATCTTTCAATGTTAGGATTTAATTAACAGAATGCTTCTTTTTATTTAAACCAATGTGATCAGTGAGACCAGAGCAAGTTCCATATGGATGGCCTCAACAGGCAATGACTGGGGAGACCTAAATTACGTCTCCATAATTTCCCTTTTAAAACCTTTAACCAAGTGAGCTGTTTATCAGTGTAAGTCTCTAATCCATGGGTGATGTCAGGTGCCCTGCGTGTTTTATACTCACATCATTCCTTCCACTAAGAAACCACCCTTGACCCGAGTGAATGATTTTACCAGCCCACATCTGCTCAACGCTTGAGGAGACAGGTAATACTTCAATAGCTTAAGAGGAAGGGTGGGAGTTATGGTGCCTAAATAGACGCAAGATGCCACTACTTCTACAGGCAACATATTGAGTGTCGAAGTGAAAAGTTTGAGCTATACATATTACCAAAAGCCATAATCTTGGTTTTTGAACGTTTACTTTTTAGGTTATTCTCTTTAGAATATCCCAAAAGTGCAGTCAATTAACGTTGTAGCCCAATGAGGGCTTTGTCTAATAGGACTGTGTCGTTGGCATACGACAACCATGCTATCTGGCGATGGCCTAGCCATGGGGAAAAGTTATTACATCCCTCCAATTCATCCTTCATGTTTGCAATCTATAGATTAAAAGGCAGGGAGGCTAGCACACATCCTTACTTCAGTATGTCTGTTGTGGAAATAAAATGGCTTAAGCACCCTCGTTGATTCAGTCATACTACTACAGACATATCAGAATACAATTGAATGATCAGGCTGACCTGCATTAATTCCCCACTTTAGCAGTTTACCCAAAAGCCTGCTCCTCACTACTCTATCAAAGGCATTAGAATAATATATCCAGGCAATGTAAAGAGGCGTTTTAGAATCTAAAGGATTACCTTTTGGCTGGAGTACCAGCCATATATTATACAGCCTGCCTATACCCCTTCTAAAGCCAGTTTGTTGGGCAGGAAAGAGTTGCTTATCCTTCTCCCAAGCAAGCAATTCCACAAGTAAAAAATTACCTCAAAAACCTCCTGTGGCATCTAGCATAGCTAGCAATCTATGATTCGCTGGACCTTCCCTTCGGCCTTTCTTGTATACAGGGATTTAGAGGGACTTCCGCCAGGAGGCTAGAATGCTCCAGTTTCCTATAATCTCCCTAAATAGTTTATAAAGTAAGAAAGACCAGAGCTTCGGGTCCCTTAGCATAACTAGGTTGGACAGCCTGTCTGTTCCCTGGGCCTTTGATGGCTTTAGTTGAGAGATGTTCTCACAGACCTCTTCCATACTCAATCCGAGGTTATGTTTGCCGTCGGATGCAATGTGCAATGATCATACAACCGGGGGTTCTAGCATTAAAAGATTGCCTTGCCATATAGCTGTTCAACATGTGCCACCCAATCCCCTTCTGTGATCGGATGAATTTCTATTTTGTTCAGCTTGTACAACAATTCTCTGAATAGCAGCCAGAAGGTCTTACTATCATGCTTCCGAAGGGCCTGATATATTAACTGCCAATTGGCTGTTCTGTTTGTAAGCTTATGCAGCTGAAGCCAATTCTTATACTTAGTGTGCAAGTGGTTGATATTAACCCTCCAGCTGGCTTCTGAGAGGTGACCCTGCTTGTAAAGTTTACACAGGCAGCACACATGTTATTTCAGGGATCTCTTTTTGCATGCAATGGCTGCATCATAGATACCTCTGCCTACGTTTCTCCTAATAATAGTAACTTAATTCTTTATTCAACTGTAAAGTTATCAGGGCACAATTTACATAAAGCTTAATAGAATGCATAACATGAATGCATTAATCCGATATGCAACACAAAAGTAAGAAATCATTGTTGTCCTTGTCTTCATAACTTTCGAATATTGACTACATAAAATTAGAAAGCATTAAAGTCCACAGGCGCCTACCATATAATGAGGGCTTTATAAGGTTAGAATTTCAATTACGTAAGTAAGGAAAAAGAAAACCAGAATCAATATAAACACAGTTCAATCTAAATTGCTGCCAAGAGGCGTTTTTCAACCATGCTCAGTGTATAATTAGCCACAAAATGGACTACACCCACTTCGAGAGAAGTTTTGCCAAGATGGTTGGCCTTTTTCAAAGTGCAGACTTTGTGCACTACAAACATTGGTTTAAGATATTTGATCCTTAGAACTTTCAGCCTAAACATAAAGTGCACAATATCTTCTCTTATAGCACCAAACAGTAAACAGTTATTACCGGACACATTTTTCCGTTTGTCCGTATATTCCCGTACCCTCAAATATCCGGTTCTGAACTCGATATAAAGGTTCTTAACGGAATGTTTGCTTAGAGAGCAGATAGTCTATGGCCGGGATAAGGCAAGTCTTCCTCCTTCCATGTTATTGGCCCTTAGATGTGCCCAAGCCTTTTTCCGCTCAAGTGACTTATTTTTAGTAATCAGACTTGGAGTCAGCCAGTAGCAAGAACGGTCAGATGCTGCCAAGCATTTTCTAACGTGAGCAAACCTGGATTAGAGCTTGTGGAAATTTGCCTTGAGCAGCATTACCCCATATTCTCGTCCAAAAAGGGCCAGTCTCATGGCAGCCTTCTCAACTTTTGGACAGAGGTCACATTCCATACAAACAAGTGAAGTGAGAGCACCTTTGGGAAGTAATAGGCCACTTTTAAAAACATTATTTTCAATAATGTTCGCAGTCCTGCTCCCAGTGGGTCCCCACATGTCCATGCCATCCAATGCTGATGATTTTGCTAATGATTTGTAAACTTCCAGATTGGGGCGCACTGCTCCACCGCCATTGGTGTAAAAAAACTTTTTCAGTACTCCACATTTTTTCCCCAAGCCCACAGTGACCTTATCTACTTCAAGAGCCCACCCAGGATTGGAAGCAAAGCAAATATGGAGGTAATCGTACCATGGGACCTGCTCTAACTTTACCCTTCACACTTCTATGAGAAGACGATTTTTTGATGAGTTCTTTGTAGAGAAAATTATGGCCTTTGTCTTTCCAACATCCAATTTCGAGACTCAGATCAAGGCATTTCTTTTGGACACGTGTCAAAGATAATTTCAAGCCAGATGGCATGGTAGAGAGAAGAACAGTGGCATCTGCAAATATACAATGCTGATAACTTATCCTTCTCCAGTCATGGAAAATGAAAGTTATAGTGGCCCAATTCGTCTAAAACAGTGTTGATGTAGATAGAAAATAAAAGGGGAACTGGGGGACACACCTGGCGGACACCTCTAGCCACTAAAAAGGAGCGAGTTGTACCACCAGCCAGACTCCATCGAGCTGTAGCTGATTTGCCAGATCATAGCAACCGGATTGGCGTTAGCAGTCTCTCTGGAATATTCGTAGCCACTAGTATGTCCCAAAGCGACTTCCTCAGGACACTGTGAAATGCAGTTCTTAGATCAACAAAGACTGCATACAGTTGAGTTCTAGACAATCAGATGGAGCCGAAACCCCTGATCCACAGTACTGAAGCTGGATCTAAAGCCTGCTTGTAGATGGCTAAGCAGGCCTGCCCTATCTACCCATTCCTGTAGATTTTTTAAGAGGGCCTTCGTAAACATCTTCCCAGTGATGTTTAAGAGGGAGATTGGGCAATAGTTCAGAGGCAGTCCCTGACCCCTTATTTTAAATAGGGATAATATTGGCAGACCTCCAACAGTCTGGTATGTTCCCTAATGCAAGGATGTTGTTGAAATGTTTTTTTAGGACTGGTACTCATATAGTTGGCTCGTCCTTGAAAAGATCTACTGGGATCTTATCTGGTCCAACCGCTTTCCCTACTTTTTTGGCTTCAGCACATCCTCCACGTCTTTCTGGAGAAACTGTAAACACGGAACCTCAGCATCGCTTGACCTCCTCAAAGTTTATATCTAAGTTTTGTTCTTCAGGATCAAGCGATTCCAAGTTATTATACAAAAATGAAAAATCCTTCCTCCACATAGCAGGGGAAATACAAGCTTGGAGTGCAGTATCTCCTCCTAGCTACCTATCCAAAATGAGACACTCAAATCCCAGAGTGTCTCCAGTCCTGGCTGCATCTAGCAAGACTTCCCACTTATTAGTCAGGAATATTTTTTTCTTTAACCTCATTAATGACATGCAGGCTGCTCTCAAAGAATGCAAATATGGCCTATCTATAATAGGGTGAGGGTTAAGATACTGAACTAAATCCTTTTTGGCCTCTCTGCATTCACTACTGTGCCAAACGTCTTTTTTCTTCACATGTTTTTTTTATTTCAGATTTGGTACTGATAACAAAGCATTGAATTATGGACACTATCTTTTCAAATTCGGTAATTACCTTTCTCTATGTCCTCTTCCTCCTCCTCTACCACTCCTAGCCCATCTGAGGCTGTCTCTCCTCCTCCTTTCCCTTGTTCACCCCTGACAATGTTTCTAGAAAAGTCTGATCTATGAAAGTCTCATCAAAGCTTCTCTGCCCTGCTCATCCAGAACCATCAATGACCACATGGACATCCATGCTCCAACCCTGGCCAATTTCTGCAATTACTTCTTTGGCACTGGAGCTTTACCCTCCCCCTTAAGCACTCCCCCGTGCACCCCCTTCTAAAGAAGCCCTCGGCCGATCCTTTGTCTCCGACTCTCGCCCGATTTCCATCACTCCTTTCCTGTGCAAACTCCTGAAAAAGCTGGCCATCTCCCAACTTAATTTGTATACTGAACATGTTGGTTGTCTCCAGAGCGGCCAGAAGCACGGGAACTGCTCTCCTGAGCACCTGTGAAGACCTGCTCTGCACATTTGACTCTAATCTCCCTTCTATACTCATACTCCTTGATCTATCCTCTGCTTTGACACCGTCAACCATGCCATCCTGCTCAATCGCCTCCATGACAACCTGGGTATCACTCACCAGCCCTGGCCTCGTTAACCTCCTTTCTCACCGACCGACTCTATCAGGTCCAACTGGGGTCATTCTTCTCTCCATCTCACATACCAGATTGTCTGACCGGGATTCAGGAGTGGTGTTTTGCCAATGATCTCTACCTTAATGCCAGTATGACTGAAATCTTCCACATTGGGACACCTGCTCCCTCTTTTCCTCTCTCTCTCCGGCCATCCACTCTGGGCCCTCTTCCTGCTCCTTCCTATGAATCTAAGAACCTTGGTGTCATCTTCGACACCACCCTTTCCGTCTATCCTCACATCTCTGATGTCTTTAAGAAGTTAAACTATCAGCTGCACCTCCTCAGAGGCATTCTGCCTTTTCTCACTTTCCAGAAGAAGCTCACTGTTTCCAGAGCTCTGGTACTCTCTAGGCTGGATTACTGCAACAGCCTCTTTATAAATCTGCCTGCCTCTACTCTTTGACCTTTACAACTTATCCAGAACAAGACTGTGAGACTTGTTCTTGGCCTCAAGTCCAGGGATTGCATCTCTCCAGTTGTGAAATCTCTTCACTGGCTCCCAGTGGCTGCAAGGATGAAATTCAAGACCCTCAGCATTGTCCACAAGGCTTCACCAACGTTCTCTTCCAAAACATCTTCCTTCTTGAGCTCCCTGCTCATCCATCTCTAATTCTCTGAGTGTCAGACACTTCTCTAAGCATAGAGTTGGGGGCAGATCTCTCTCCTGTGGCCTCCCTCTGGAACAGCCTCCCTGACTCTCTCAAACTTGATCAGAAACACCCATGGTTCTGGCAGCAACTCAAGATCTTCCTTTTTGCTTCTGCTTTCTCTTCCTCTCCCCTGCTGATGTCTCTTACTGCTATGCGCACTGGTCACCTGGATACCTTCTGAACTCAGGCCCAGTCTCCTGCATATATTTCAAAAAAAGGTAGCAGGCGCTCCTCTCCAGAAAGAACATGGAATGATGACCAGCTCTGAGATGAGAGTTTGCAGCACACACTTTTTGCTCACTGTACCTTTCACAGATGGGAAATATCCATTTGCATATCAGTCTTTGTCCCGCCCACATGGGCAGTCCAGCACCGAAATGCTATGGCAATTCCTCGCTGAACAAGAGTACCAACTGCAACACCATACACATGTTTCAGCCTTGTTGGGCCTCATCAGTGAGGTAAAGCAGTGCCTCTCAGAGCACAGTGAGCAGAGAGTCCACGTCTGGTTGCCCCCAGGTAACTCAGGGTGACCAACCCCAAGTTCCTTACAAATATTTCAAAAAAAGGTAGCAGGCGATCCTCTCCAGAAAGAACATGGCATGATAACCTGCTCTGGGATGAGAGTTTGCAGCACACACTTTTTGCTCATTGTACCTTTCACAGATGGGAAATATCCATTTGCATATCAGCTTTGTCCCGCCCACATGGGCAGTCCAGCACCAAAATGCTATGGCAATTCCTCGCTGAACAAGAGTACCAACTGCAACACCATACACATGTTTCAGCCTTGTTGGGCCTCATCAGTGAGGTAAAGCAGTGCCTCTCAGAGCACAGTGAGCAGAGAGTCCACGTCTGGTTGCCCCCAGGTAACTCAGGGTGACCAACCCCAAGTTCCTTACAAATATTTCAAAAAAAGGTAGCAGGCGAACCTCTCCAGAAAGAACATGGCATGATAACCTGCTCTGAGATGAGAGTTTGCAGCACACACTTTTTGCTCATTGTACCTTTCACAGATGGGAAATATCCATTTGCATATCAGCTTTGTCCCGCCCACATGGGCAGTCCAGCACCAAAATGCTATGGCAATTCCTCGCTGAACAAGAGTACCAACTGCAACCCCATACACGTGTTTCAGCCTTGTTGGGCCTCATCAGTGAGGTGAAGCAGTGCCTCTCTGAGCACAGTGAGCAGGGAGTCCACGTCTGGTTGCCCCCAGGTAACACAGGGTGACCAACCCCAAGTTCCTTGCAAATATTTCAAAAAAAGGTAGCAGTCTCCTGCATGTCCAGTTTCCCTCGCGCTGCCTCCTGGCCCCCCAGTACTTAAGGATCCGTACCTACAACCCTACAGTCCTTTCTCCCTGCACTTATTAGCCACCCACTTGCTGCACTTATTGAGTTACCTGCACTTCTCCCATCTCTCCCGCCCTAGCACTTCTCCCCTCCCTCTTCCCTGCACTGGCGTGATTTGAATGACACAAGACCTAGTAAGATCGTTTTTTGTCCTCCCTTTGTTTCCCCCTCTTATCTTGTCGTGCCTAGAAACACTTGAGTACAGACGCGTTATAAGTGCCATATCATATCATATGCCTCTTGACTATGTTTCATATGTGGTCAAAGCCCAAAACACTGCCAAGTGCAGCAATCCGAAACAAATACTGTGGAGTCTAAGGCACCTCAATACTTCAAAACTGATTACAGTCCAGGAAAGTCTGGCAACGTCTCCCTATCCCAGTAATGGAAGCCTGTGGAACTCGCCTCTACCATTCTACGGAAATTGAAATGAAAATGCCGGCAAGACCCAAACACAGAAAATGGACCACAGATGAAACACATACCCCAGCGCACTAGGCCGCCATCTTAGAGATGCTAACACGCCCAGGTACAACATATGAACCTTAGACCATCAATTTCCACCCAGGCGTGCAATTGCCTAAACATGACCTCCATAAACCCTGAAAAAGGGAAACCACTACAACTGTATACAGACAAACAAAAAATGGAAAAAATTAGCCGGCACCAACATGAATAAAATAAAGACCATCTCAAATCAGGGCCGGGAGACCAGCTTCAGGATACCGCCCCACCACCACTCCACAATGCCCAGGGAACAAAATGCAGCACCTAAAAGGCAGACAACCAAACCTAAAGACAATGCTTACAGCGGTCTCACACACCTTCCATGCTGGGCACATCAAAATAGTTTCACTTTAAACAAATACGGGAGACACCCCTCATCAAATTAGATGTACAAAATTTCAAATGTGACAAGTGTCACATCTTACAATGTTCGAACCCAAACAGATATCAAGTTGCATTAAACACCTGTTCTTAAACCTTCGGTCCCTGCACATTTCCATGGTTAACATCACATAGTAGTTAGCATTCAGTCCGAAGCTTTTGTGTAAATGTTTCTGTATACACCAAAATGTATATATCTCCAGATTATTCTCAAACAATTGGAATATATGAAACATTGAACTGTGTCATGGAACAATATCATTTCATATCATCATATATGCACAATACTGTTTCAACAAAACAATATGGTAGCCATACACAGGATTTAATAGGGCCACATCACACCACAGCTGAAAAACAGAACTAGGAAATATTAACATTATGCCATTCTACCCCTTCATTGAGTCAAATCACAAGACTGTTGGTTTTAAAAATAATTTTTTGTTCAAATGTGAGGAGTCTTAACTTGGTATCCTCTCTACTGGATCCTTGAATTTTCTTAAGTACGACCCACCTAATATCATCATGGCTGTGCCCCATCTCCATAATATGTCTTACCAACGGGGCCTGTATGATTTTGTTTTTGATGCAGCTGCGGTGCTCAATGAGTCTCGTATTATATTTGCTGTTGGTTTTACCTATAAAAGGCTGCTGTAAGGAAATAATAATGGCAACAGTGAAGGCTGAGACAAGTGATCACAGCTCAAGGGTTTTTATTAAACTGTAAATGCAGGGTGAATAAACGCCTTATCTAAACCTAAATCGAAAATGGCAGCAAGCTTCAAGCATCAAATAAAAAATAAGGCAGTCCTTTTGGCATCTTGTCAAAGTAAAAGGCCTATTCTAAAAACAAACTATTGCCAAATCCTTACAACTAATTACAGAAAGAGTGTTGGATAGGGTTTTCAATAAAGAAAGAAGAATTCACATATAATAAGTCCGGATATGATTGCCAGGGCTCTTCCCTCACCCCACTTTGAGAATGATACAAGGTGGATCTCCTCAGCACAGCACTGACTCAAGCTTTTTATGCACGAGCCGACAGTTCCATACCAGTCATCAGGTTCTTTGATGGTTAAGTCTCTTTTCAATAAAAGTATTTTGCCTTTGAGGGCCTGATGTATTTAGCAAACAAACACAACATTCTGTTTCAAGTATATTTTGGGTGATGGCTTCACCCCTGGGTCCCCCTCTTGCAGGCGCAGACCCCTCACACATCACAAATCATATTTAACAAATTAATGAAACCGTTTGTTTCTCAATGAACTTTGGGTGCTAACTTTCCACCCCAGATCTCCCTCATTCAGATTCGGACCCCTTTCAGATGTCAGACTCCCTCCCTCGGGTTCACAATGGCTTTTTTGCATTCACAAATCACAATCTCCATTTAAATAATTCAAACGCCAGCCTCCCTCCTTCGGATTCACTATGGCTGTTCTTACTTTCACAAGTCTTAATGTCCTTTCAAACAATTTACTGTGGACATCCCTCAGTTGTGTTCACTCTTGTCAACCTTTGCAACGCACTCTTCATGTACCAATTTCACCATGTGGGATTCGTGTCGCTTAGCTTTCACAATTATCTATCGGTCAAAGTCTTTCGATGGTACACAGGATTTTGTGAACACCCCTATATGACCACTTTGACTTCTCTTCATCTCTTCCCAAGACCTTCTGGTTATGGTAGTCTCCACCATCAGGGAATCACCCAAAGTTTCCTGCGTGAGCACCCACGTGGTGCCTGATGCTGGTTTTCCCCCTCTTTCATCAACAGTTTCTTTAAACCTTTCAAAGTTCCAATTAGCCTTTGGATACTTTTCGTTCAACACAGTTTGGTTTATTATCAGCTCTCCCCTCGACTCACAGGCTGTGATGAACTGCTTGGCTTTCTTTTTCTTTGGGGTCAAGGTTGGTACCTCCGAGTCAAGCATCTCTCCCCGGCTTGGTAATCAGCAGAGGAGGGTCTTGTGTACCTTTGACATCTGCTGCAACACATGCTGGCTATTGTTTGCAGACTTATGGTTCCTTCTGCAGAGGATTCATGGGCCTTGGTTGGAAAGGGAAAGGTTGCTTCTATCCTTGTCACCTTCTCAGGATGTACCGTCTTTCTCCTCCTCTTGAACTGCTGTGCTGAGTTAGCTCTCATGTTGTGCTCTCTACGTTGCTCGTCCTGTGCTCTCTGACTCCACCTTTTATCCCCGTGGGGAAGGGAAAGGGCCATAAGGTGTGTGTGATTCCGGTCAATTGCCTGACTTTTCCTGACCCTTGTATTGGCACATGTCAGTTAAACGGCCCTGGTGTTCGTCTGTTGTCTTTTGTGTGGTGCGAAGGTGTTCATGTCAGAAAAGGGGGGGCAGTGTTTTGGAATATCCTACATGGTAGGATGGGGAAAAGGTGTTGAAAGAAGGGGCATACCATGTCTCATCCGTCTGTGTCCCACTCCCACTCCCCAAGAACCCCCCCCATCCAGCTGAGCCTCACTCACTTGTCCACCACCAGGAACTGGATCCAATAGCATGGCCGTGTCCTGGAAAAGTGGATGACAGGGACTAATCAGGTAGACACCTTCAGGTTTCTCACAGCCGCCCACACAGACATGTGATCATGTAAACTACATTTTGACTATGGCAGTTGGTCAGATCTTTAATATGACAATTTTCCTGTAGACCAATTACAACTTCACCGGTTTTGTTGGTATATTTACACATTAAACATTGTCCACATGAAAAATCCCATATAACAGGGGCAAGACCCCACAAAGTTGTCTGTTTCACCATTGCTGATGTTTCTCTGTTATATCATCCCTGACCACAATTTTCCTCAATTTTTCACTTCTCTTATAGGCTAAAAAAGGAGCAGCATTTTGATTAGTATACACCTTGCCCCAGTTCTTCATAATCACTATCTTAATCTTATATGACAGATTAGAAAAAGTGTTAACAAACACAGGGCCTGTTTCATTTTTTTTATTTGATCAGGTCCTGTATCCAACAAGGCTTCCCTATTGTTATTATAAGCTTGTTTTACTGAGTGTTTAACCAATTGCCTTGGATACCCCTTGGCCAGTAACTTATTACTTAGCACATTCGTGCTGGTCTCATGGTGTTCTTTAATGCTGCTATTGCGCTTCAGTCTAAGAAATTGACCAACGGGCAAATTGGTTTTAATGTGCTTTGCATGATGTATCGAGAAATGCAACAGTGCATTCCTGTCAGTAGCCTTACTATAAGGTTTAACCAAAAGTCTCCCTTCTTGATGAAAGATAGTGATGCCTAGAAAATGTATCTCCACATTACTGATTTCTTTGGTGAATTTAAGAAAACTATTTTGCATGTTAAGCCAAGTGATAAACAGTTCAGCCTCTTTACGGGATCCTTCCCACACTATAAAGATATATATGTACCTTAGCCATTGTTTTAAATGGTCTTATAAGGATTACTGTCAGTGTACACTATTGACTTCCCAAACATTTCGACACATAAATTCGCCAAATTAGGAGCCATGTCTGCACCAATGGCTGTCCCTTCTACCTGTTTAAAGAATCGACCCAGCAATTGAAAATTATAATTTATGAGAGCATATTCAGTGCACCTAACTATGAAAGCATTGCTGACTGGATGGTTGTCAGTTACACATAACTTCCAATGTGGCTTTTTGGGGTATTGGTGTATAATGACTGGTAAGCCAAACATATTAATGGATGTGATTCAGGTGTAAATGTAAAACCTTCAATCTTATTGATCGCATCATTGGTATCCCTTAAATAGCTAGTCAGTTGTAACACAAATGGTCTCAGATAATAATATGCATATATAGATAAAGGCTCCAAAATGAAGTTAACTCCTGGATTGTACCCATGTTGATCTGGTGGCACCCCAGGCCCATGCAGCAGTGTACCAACACCATAAGCACTACCACTCCCGGAATGTGCAGGCAACCTGTGACCCCCATCCACATCAACACCCACTGCTGTGCTCAATACCCAGGTTCTACCCAAAATGCCATAGTCCTACATAACAGCACACTACCAGGATAAATGGAGAGGCACAGAGGTCAATGGACCTGGATATTAAATTAGTACAAATGACGGTACACATGCGCCCGTGAAGCATATGCCCAAATAGGCGGGTGCAAATGACTACACAAAGAATGGCATGACAAGTGAATGCAAAATATGTACATCAGCTCCCCCCACACCAATGTCACATTACAGGGCATGGAGCATTCACATGTCAGACTTACCTGCATGGAGAAGCAGTGACACACATACAGACCAACCACCTACCCCAACATGACCACAGGTACCACGATGCAACATGAACATACCAACTCAATGCTGGCAATGGCCATATTGCCACACACAACAACCACCCTGCCAGTCCCACAGCCATGTACCCATGTGTGTCTAGCCCACAAATGCACACCCGTCGCCACCAGATACACAGTGAGGGCCCATGATGTACCCAGCATGCCACAGGCATGAGTAAATGCACCAACAAACACCAGTCATCATGACTGCAGCACAAGACATCCACATACACCTAACATATGCCGAAGTCCACATGGTGCATGGGAAACACCAACAATGCATTACACAAGTCACACTACATGCACAGACATGGAAAAGACCCATGCCCTGCAATGTAGGCTCATGTGCATGCACAAGTAGTACATAGAACAGATATTGAATACGTCCACAAACATGCCTTACACTCATATCTAATGCTTGTACCTCCCCCTATGCAGGAGACTACAGATACCCACATGTGCACTGGCTGATGACTCCTCTGTGTGATCCTCAAACAGCACAGGAGATTTCCTACAGCCACACCCACAGCAGGGCCTGTGTGTGCATTGAGCATACCTTTGGACTTCTGAAGTCCCGGTTCGGTGCCTTGACTGTACTGTGGAGCCCTGATGTATGCACCAGAGAAAGTGGTGCGTGTGTGTGCCATGCTGCACAATATCTGCCTGAGGAGAAATTTCCCACTACCCCCTGATGTGGACATGCCACCCCGAGAGTATGAGGAGGCATGGCCAGTGGCATTGCTGGTGATGATGTGAGGGGTGGGAGATATGCACGCCAGGGACTGAATGTGAGCTTATTTTGACATTTCAACCTGGCACAAACCATGCACAACTGTGTTATTCCAGCCAAGCAATAAAACGAGAATGGCACAATCAGGAATGTCCTCACAGTGGATGAGTTTAATAGTGTTTATGTAATGTTTTCCCCTAACAGACTGCCCTCCCACCACCAACTCCCCAGCACACAATCCCCATCCCCCTTCACACCACCAACTCCGCAGCACAGCCACTCATGGTGGCCAGTGTGCTAGTGTTGTTAACAGTCAGGGTCTCTCCTCCCTTTGCCAGCCCGAGGTGATCTGTGGTGCAGACGATGATGCGATTGCTGCTGCAAAGTGCCCTCATGTGACCCCTAGGTGGGTGTTGTGGATGTGGATGACAGGGAAATGGGCACAAGGTTTTGCTGATGCTGCGATTCATCCCCCTGCCAGATGGCTTCTGTGAGGCCAGAAACTCCCTCTGTCAGTTTGCGTACACAGTGGGCATATAGCGTCAGGGCGGATGGGTTGGCACTTGTCCCCACCCATGCTCACCATTTCCTGCACAAACCTGCGGGTGGCCACTGCATGGAAACCCTGATGGCCTGCCAGTGGTCAGAGTAACTATGGGCAATGGCCTCCAACTCCTGCTGCCTATGCTCCATGGCATCCAGCCTTTGCAGCACCACGTTGCTAGATGGAGTACACAGTTGGGGAGGTGTGGTAGACATTGCTCAAAGGCTGCATGGGGTGTAACCATAGTCTCCACATCTGCCTAGGTTGTTGCTATGCACTGGCGGTGTGGAGGGCTCCCTGGGGTGTGTGGGCCTTGGCCAGGTGTTGATTCAGGGATGTTGCCCCACTGTGACTCCCCAGTGGAAACAGGTTTTGCCTCTCTGTCCATGCTGGCATCTGCAGGTGTGGGTGCTGTTTGGCCTGCACTGCCCCGGGCATTTTCTTATTTTGCCGCAGAGACAGTGGTGACACCGGCAGGCTTGTCCTTGCTGGCTGCAGGTGTGGAACAGCGGTCCTAGGCGACAATTTCGTAGACCTGTGGGTGGTTGTTGGTGGCAGGCCTTGAGTGCCTTGCAGTGCAACTGCCTGGTCAGCCTGCTGACTCCTCCTCCTACTCCAGAGAGGACTCTGGAGATGCATGCGCACCTGTAGCGGGCATAGGACATTGTGTCAGATATGGTTCCACCACATGTATTGGCATGTATTACATGATTGCTATGGTATAGAATACGACCTTAGACATGTGGGAAAATGGGCATATTTGACCATGAGAGGTTGCATATGGGCCCACCGTTAAGGGTTGCTTGTGGTGATGGGTGTGTGGCCCATGGCCTGTGCGTGGGTTGGGCAGGGGGTCCATGCAGGGGCAGATTCTTTCTGACATGCATTATTGTGGCCCTTCATGGCCCCAAATCTTCTACCTGGGTGGCAGTGACATGGTGGGGTTTGGAGGGGGCCTGTTCCATGACACCATCATGGCTCCATGGGCCACTGCTTCAGAGACAATAGGGCTGTTCTGTGGTGCACAGTGATGGGCATGCTCTGGACATGTCTGTATGTGGGACGTGTTCTTCGCTGTGGCTTTTCTGCCATGACCTCATGGGGAAGGCCTACTGGGTCCGCTACATTCTGGGGTAACTGATGCACAGTGTCATGGTTGCTCTTGCACCTCTATCCCACTAGCGCAGGGCACACCAGCAGGGGTGAGGTGCGCAAGTCAATTT
Source organism: Ambystoma mexicanum (assembly GCF_040938575.1). Classification (NCBI taxonomy): domain Eukaryota; kingdom Metazoa; phylum Chordata; class Amphibia; order Caudata; family Ambystomatidae; genus Ambystoma; species Ambystoma mexicanum. Next base: position 830,566,198 of record NC_090929.1, read on the forward strand.
TCTGTCCTCCCCACTACTGTGATGCTTACTGGTGCCCTTGGTGGCCTGCCCAATGGCTGCTCTGGGGGTGGCTGGTGTGAGAGGCCCTCATTCTGTCATGTGAGCATGCTCAGGTTTGGGGTCTGCTGACTTATGTCCCAGTCCACTGGGACTTCCTATTCTGGCTTATCATTTTTGCATGCATTGTGGGGGGGTTCACTCACTTCCTGCCTCCTGGCTCCCAAATCTGAACTGCCAATTCCTACTATGCCTTGGAGGTCAAGCACTGTGCTGCATTTTACCTCCCATGATGTGAGGACCAGTGACTAGGCAATGCCTCCTCCAGTCATAAGGGACTCCCAGCAGTGTTGGGCAAGCAAACCCACACCGTTTCCAGCATCCCTCACCATCATGGGGTATGCTGGTCACTGCCGAGACCTTCTGGGTAATGCTGGCCCATACGACTGTTCACTGTTGCCCACTGCTCTTCCTCTGCCTTGGTCAGCCAATACCACGAGTTCACTCTCACTGAACATGGGATTTCTGAGCCGATGTTCAACCCCCTTGACTCTCAGCCTCTCCTGTGTCATTGTCTGTGGTTTGCAGTGATGGATGGCTGCAGGAAGTGGAGATTTTGAATGGATTGTGTTTTCCAAAATAGCTGCCGAGATGCTTCCTGTTCCGGCGGTGATGTAATTTGTGCCGACGCCTACAGGGCCACACTCTCTTGCAGGTAGCGTTATTAGTGCTGTTTTCCCAGCCGCAGCCCTAATTTGGCTGCAATTACGGTCTGACACTAATAGAGTTACCGCAGGAGTGGGGTGCACGCTAGGATGTGATGCGCCACACAAATCGGTGTTAACACTATTTGCACCCAACGGTAATTGCGCCGATTTATTGCCCAACTCCTGATGAGGGCCCAAGTGTTCCTTTAGAGTATGTAGGAGTTGGGGATGATTGATGTGAAGTTTTCTAGCTACTACAGTGAGCACCTTTTGGAAGGTGTAGGGGGGGATGCAATGTAATGTTCTGACCCCTGTTGCCATACATCTGTAGTAATACTTATTGACCCTTCTAACCCGATACAATAATCATCACAACAGGTGACTCTAGTAATAGAGCATCCAGCAACACCACTCCTTGAATTACTATGCAATGAACCCCAGCTTCTACATGACAATAATGCCTAATTTGCCGAAATACAGATAGGGATGGCCAACGTATATAATTGTACTGGTGCTGAGGGTGGAAAGTGAGATGCTGTTGTGAGTGAAATATACATAACAAAACATGAATTACCGGATACATCAATTAAACAAATCAAATACATTAAGGAATTAGTGAAAATCTTTGGAAACCAACCATTGACAGCTTCAGAAGGTGTTGCTCTATGACACTCTGCGGTTATAATTATTGTTGAAGCTATCGATGCACTTTTACGGAGTATTAATATCAGTTCTCCTCTGTTACCAGGGGTTTCAAGGCCAACACTGACAACCATCAAGAATTGTTAGAGGTCCAGAAGAACATTTTACAAAGGATACAACTAACCGTCCAGCATGCCCATGTGATGGTGATACTTCCTAGTAGGCCACGGTGAGCAAAATGAAAGTGTGAAGCAGCTGTATAATCAAACCATCACACCCTCATGTAATGCCTAAGTACAGAAGTAGGTTCAGAAAAAGATGCACCAGTCATTCAAGACCGTATCTAACTCCAGACATGGGCATTTGAGAATTTCAACCACCAAAATGTAAACGTTAGACCATGATGTTTTTTGCTTGAGCAATGATCGATGATTCAGTGTAGTATGTTACAAGTTCAGCGTTGATATGTTGCTGAGGTACTGCCAAGGGTGATATGGTTTGCAATGTGAAGTTTTAAATGCCGGTTAGTTGGGAGTTTGTGGGTTTGAAATAGTATTGAGCAGGGACGTCATTTAGGGTTCGCCAGGGGTTGCAACTGGGAAACCTGAGATCTCTCTTGCTAACCCTAAGAAAAAGTTTTCGTTTTTTTAAATGGAAGCTGCTGGGCTGGGGCCAGCACCATGTGGCTCTTTGCTTCTAGAGTGGCTGGCTTTCTTGTTCAGGCCTCTTAAAAAAACAGGGGTTCCACAAGTTTACCACTTTGAGCCGTGACCCAAATAAGAAGGAATAGGAAAAACAAATCATTTGTCTTTTTAGAATTCTATACAATCATTGCTAGACTCATTGAAGGTTTATTTCAGGCACATTTCAGAGGGTGAGTCACTGATTATGTCTGTTCTTAAACACCTCAAATTCACAATGCAGACAAAAACTTCCGAAAAGCATTTAGAGTAGAATAAGCATCCATTTCGGACTATGTATTTTGCTTTTTGCAAGTTTAGCATGTTTTTTTCTGCTGTTGTCTCTGTTATGATCATCAGACATTCCAACCCGGTGTCTTCGGTCACTTGAGAAAATCCTTGTGCCTAAAAGCTTGTGTACAGTGTAGAAATGTTTGACCATAGCACATAGTGGCCCTTGATTTCATTGTTCCACAATGGATACTTTGTTGTAATGTGTCTATCTTTACTATCTGCATGGCATGCTGTTCAGGATGCTTGTTTACATGTATGAGGTAACGAGTGCCCAGAGTATGGGATGCCATGTGAGGCAAACCTCTGAAGCCTGAAAAGTAGATCCACAGAGTCTTGAAATGTGGCAACTTTACAACAGACCTGCACAAGACCTGGCCTGCTGTTTAATCTGTTACCATTTTAATGGTATTCACTAAAGAGTGTAATTTGCTTTCTGACTTTGAGAACATTCAGACATGTAATTGCTCATTTTACTACAGCCGATAAGATAGCTATAACCGGTAAGATAGCTCAGGTGGTTGAGTGCTTGCTGCAGAGATGTGTGTATGATCGGCAGCTTGCAGGTTCGAATCCCGGCAAGGCCTATTCAGCCTTTCTTCCTTCTGAGGTTGATAGATGAGTACCAACAAAGGTTGGGTGTTATTGTACGTATGTTTGTTCTATATAAACTGCTATCTAATAACACATCATTTGGCCCTGGACATCTGCTTGCAATCACAGCAATTTGGTAATATGGGCCTATACACACTGGCATTAACAATGCATGTGGTGATCCATTCTTGTATGAAATGCATATAACATTACAATGATATTGTAACCATATTTTTCGTAGTGTACTTAGGAACAATGCTATCTGATGCCAGTTCCTGTTTTGTCAAGGGGTGAAAGGCCATGTTCCATTGCTTCCTGTGATGCCCCTTTCGGGGTGGGGTCAAATGACATCACTTCCGGTGATGTCATCAGAGGTCAACGGTCATGTGACATCACTGCTGCTACCCCTGGCTTTTCAGTGAAATGACGTCTCTGGTAGTGAGATTGTTTTGAAACCTTTTTGCATGCAAACGGGCTCAGTTGGAGTTGTTGAAAAGTATTAGGAACTCTCATTATACATAACTTACATGTGACTGCAGCGACGTTTATCAAAAAAAGTTTCAAAAGTAATCTTGTGGACTTGTTATGATTTACACGTTAACAGTGCTTTTCTTTATTGCACATAAAACAAAGGTGTTGCACACACCATTGAGAACAAGATATCTCATGCCATTAAACTAAATTTGGTATGAGATCAGAACATGTCGGTCTTCCATCTTGTTCACATTCTTGGTTCAAATCCACATCCTCCTGTGTTCGCAGGTGGGTGTTGTGTGGGGCTCTAGTTGTTGTGGGCAACGTGAGCGTCATGACTGTGTCATGACGCTCGCGTGCCCAGTTAATAAAAGGGGCTCTGCTTGCGCTGCGAGGGCAGAGCAGCAGAGCCCCAGGAAGTGGCAACTCGTGTCTCTGCTTATTGTGTGTGTGGGCCTGCCACGTGGTCGTGGCCTTGTGTGTGCGGCGCGGCCCGAGTGCCATCGGAGCCGCGACCGCTGGGGACCGGGGGTGCCACCCCCTCACGTCGGATCCTGCGCCCGGTGATACCGGGCGCCGCAGGGTGCCTCCCTGCCCAAAGGCACGCTGGCTGTCCGCCGACGTGCACACTGCAGTCGGGTGATCCCGACGGCATCAGAGGGCTGCCCCGGAGACCGGAGGCAGCCCCCCAACACTGGCGACGAGGAAGTCGCGCCCGCCAGCTGGTGCTTGCGGCGGGCGAACCGCGCGCACGGCCGCAGTCAGCGGCCGTGTAAGGACGCACGGAGCGGCCCTCCAGCCGTAAGGAGGCGGGGCCTGGAGCTCCGACCCGCGGCGACGGCACGGAGCAGGGAGAACACCCGCTGAACACCCGGGCTGCCACGGGTGAAAACCTTAGTTTAAAAAAAAAAAAGTGTGGTTTCCTTTCCTCGCAGGGAGGAAAAGGGGACGTGGCCTGGAGTGCTTGCCCACGAATCGTGGGAAGAGCCTCATCAACGGCCTGTGTTTCCCCGAGCACCGACGGGGAGGAGCGAAGGAGGCGTGGCCCACGATCGAAAGGGGGCCCGGTCCCTGTCTCGTGTGCGGAGCCGGTAGGAAGGCTCCCCATGCCCGGGCCTCAGCGGTGAACGGCCTGCTCGAAGAAAAGGGGACAATAACCCCTCCACAGGCCGCTTTTGTGCCACGCCCGAGGGTAGCGGCTCCACCCGGAGTGCTTGTGCGCCCTCTAGGGTGCCAGAAGAGGAAGGCCCTTAAACAAGGGTGTGGTCACCGGGAAACGGGCAGTGCCCCCACAGGCCAAACCGGTGTCAAGCCCTGGGGTTGCGGCTCCACCTGGAGTGCTCGTGCGCCCCTGGGCAGGGAGGACGCCAGGCACCCATCGACAGCTACCTGAGCCTGGCAACGGCAAGTGCACACCAACACTGGTGATTGGCGGATGACGTCCTCACCTGCCAACAGCATGTCGGACGATGAAGGGGTATGTAGGGGTCAGTTGGCACCAATACCCCATTTTGACGTCCTCGGTGCGCCGGCAAGCCTGGGGGCCCGGTGGGTGGCCTGGGTGGAGAACCTGGAGTTGTACTTCGAGGCAATGGAGATCAAAGACGCCGCCAAACGCCTGACACTCCTATACTCTGCCGGGCTGGCTGTCCAGAGACTGTTCAAGACACTAAAGCCCCAAAATCAATCATACGGTGCAGCCGTCGCAGCCCTGAACGAATACTTCAGACCCATGGTCAACAGGGACTATGAGAGGTTCAGGATGAGGTGTGCGAAGCAGGAGGAAGGGGAAAGCCTTGATGCATTCCACGGGAAGCTGCGCGGCATTGCACTGGGCTGTGACCTGGGGAACTTCGAGGAGGATGAGATCCGGGCGCAAATCATCTATGGCTGCAGCTCCACCAAACTGCGCAAGCAGGTTCTGAGGGACCCAGCGCTGACCCTTGATCGAATACTGGAGCTTGGCCGGGCCCAGGAACTGGCGGAGGTGCGGGCCTCGGTCATGGACTCCTCCAGAAACCAGCTAAAGATGGAGGTTCCCACGCAGCGAGTGAAGGTTGAGGAGGTGGCGGCTGTCAGCAGGTGGCCAGGAGGAAGAGTGATGAGGAGGGGAGACTGGCCGAAGAGAGACCCCAATGCCACAATATGTCAACAGTGTGGGTGGGATCTGCCTCACCCGCAGGACTGCCCGGCGATGGGACAAATCTGTGGAAGGTGCGGGAAAGGAGACCACTTCGCACGAGTGTGTCTCGCTCCAGCCCCGGCCGGCATGATGGGGGCGTCAGGGGGGAGTGAGGTGAAGGGGAGAAAGACCCCCAAAGTGGCGGCGGTCCAGGTGGTCGAGAGTCCCCGAGAAGTACCGTATGAGGTGGGGGAGGAGTACGAAGAGAATGTATTCTTTTTGTCCTGCAGCAGCGCCGAGGGCCAGTTTGATCCCGGAATCTTCTGAGTGGGAGGACCCCGTCATGGGGCCCCATGGTGTGGGGACTGGAGCACACCTGTTTTGTCTTGCGGTGTCAAAAGAAATATGTTTGGGCTGGAGTAGCTGTTAGCTGGTGCGCGGACTGGAATGCACCAAATTTTTGCAGTGGGGTGTCGTTGGGTTTTTGTTTGTTTATAATAAAGGAGGGATGTTGTGTGGGGGTCTAGTTGTTGTGGGCAACGTGAGCGTCATGACTGTGTCATGACGCTCGCCTGCCCAGTTAATAAAAGGGGCTCTGCTTGCGCTGCGAGGGCAGAGCAGCAGAGCCCCAGGAAGTGGCAACTCGTGTCTGTGCTTATTTTGTGTGTGGGCCTGCCACGTGGTCGTGGCCTTGTGTGTGCGGCGCGGCCCGAGTGCCATCGGAGCCGCGACCGCTGGGGACCAGGGGGTGCCACCCCCTCACGTCGGTTCCTGCGCCCAGTGATACCGGGCGCCGCAGGGTGCCTCCCTGCCCAAAGGCACGCCGGCTGTCCGCCGACGTGCACACCACCGTCGGGTGAACCCGACGGCATCAGAGGGCTGCCCCGGAGACCGGAGGCAGCCCCCCAACAGTGGGGATCATTGAGGACAGGAACATAGTGCCAGAATGCAAGGTTATGAAGCATGCAATATATCACAACAATTTTGCAGACACTATCCGTGCACACACCAAGTTACCGCCAATCATGTGTAGAGAACAAAAGTGACTTTCCAGTAGTTCAAAGGCTTGTTTTGCAATATTACGCATGTGGACATCGGCAAAGTTGTAATTTCCTTCTGCCTGACTTTCCGGATGGAATAGTTGTGAAGAGTGATGCCTTCAATGGATAGATGCTGTCACCTGTTGGTTCATGTATGGAGTAAGTAAAGCCCACTGCATACACTTGCTTCCACGTAAAACACATGTTCCGCCTCGTGTTTCATGGGCCAAAATGTGAAGAAGAGGCTGAAGGGGCCACTCAGCCTCTTTATAATGTTCTGGCTCATTTCGATTGGATTTCCAGATTGGACAAGAAGCACAGATCATGAATCCCACTCCCCCCTATAGCCCCTGTTCTATGCTGGAATCCTGTCGGCATCATGCTCCTGCATCATCATCTCAAATTTAGAACATTCACAGTCCCACAGAGAAACTTGTCTTCACCATACACCTACACAAGCTGTTGGGATTCCACCCTAACAGCCATCTTTGTCCTGTTAGAGATTAGCCATAGTGTCAGTTCCTCACCATGGAGCACAAATGACCATGCAAGGCCGAGGGCTTTTTGCTTCCTCAGCCTTACACGGCCCTTAGGGGTTGCAGGCTGGGGAACTGAAGTCTTAAATATTCAGTCATGTACCTACCCTGGAGCCACTCTGATAAAAAAAAGAAATGAGAACAATCAGAGTGTCTTAAAATGAATCACCAACTACATTGTAATAATAGGAAATATATTATCCGAGCTGGTGACAGAAACATCACCACACTAAGTGCCTGATCACAAGCTGGGCGGTAACCTGGCTGGGGTACCGCCCAACTTTATTAGCGTTAGTGCCCACCCATCTGGTGGTATTACCATCGGATCACTGTTTGGCTGTTAACTGTTAGTCCCCATTCCCCATTGGGTGAATTTTCGGTGCAATTAACGCACAGTAATACCGCCAGTGGTAATTGCACCGAAAATGGGAATTTTGTTTCCAGCGTGTTTACCCCCAGCACCAGATTGGGCGAATCCTTTAATTTGGTGCTAACACCATTACCAGTGCATTTACGGGCTGTAAGGATATTTGGCGTGTTACAGCACAGAGTACAGCACTACTGCACAGGTAGCATTTTTTTATGCAGCACCACTACATGGGTGTGGTGCATTGCTATATGTGTTGCCAGAGTAACATGGACATATAAGTAAAGACAGGCTATTCAGTCAAAAACGATTTTTACATATAAAATGCAAATCCATTTTTACAGTTAAAAGCACACATCTGCACATTCAAAATGCACACTATTTTTCACCTGAAATGCCTATGTTGCAAGAGACACATTTGAAAATTAATAACTAACCTTATTAATAACTAACCTGACTAATAAAACTTCATTTAACATAACCCACTAATAAAAATGTGTCTCCACTGCAGAATTAGGCCTACTCTGAAAGTGAACTTTTAAACGCACATTCATTTTTTTCTCTGGTGCTCTGTCCACATAACTACAGGAAGCAAAGAGCTCGAAGGAACAGGAAATCAGTTTGTTACAATTGCCACTGTAGAAGTGAGCCATTGTGTAGTGAGGGAGGAGATGACATGATTGATTCTGATTGGAGCAGCGTCATAGCAAGTATCATGCTAGAGGCTGTGATTAGAACTTTGCTGGAGAAGCTTGAGAGGAGGGGGAGGACAGGCGACATCTGGCAGAGCTGGGAGAAGGATCTCTTTCCTGGCTGGGGCATTCCTGCTGCAAAAGCTGAGAGGTCCAGGCAATAACCCCGGTTTGAGAACGGCAGACGCTTGTTCTCACTGGGGTTGATCTTCAAGGGAGCCAAATTCAGAAAGAGAATAGCCGGAGAAAACTCATGCTGAACAGATAAGGTAATTACAGAAGCGAGTGGGAGCTGTGCGAAAGTGCGCGAAGCTGTTCAGTCAGTGTATTAGAGGGAGTCTCAGTCTCTTATCAGCATATTTAATGTTACCAATTGAATATGTTCTCGCAGCTCTCTGTTCATTTTATCACAAATAATGTTGTACCATTTCATTTATTTCTGTAAAAAAAGTTAAACTGTGTTTAAAAGAAATTTCTATAATACAAAAATATTTGAAAACAGATAGCTAGTGTGTATTATTTCTCTCTTTCATTTTGCATGGGGAAAGGTTTAAACGTGGGTAGATTTTTAAACAGTGCAATTGTCATTTTAAAGCAGATGTGTGCATGATTCTTTTCAGTATGGACAGTTGTGAGTGACTGTTTGTAGCATAGCCTGTTGGAGGTACATGAGTCAACGGGAAGAGAGACTCTCTGGACATAGTTCCCTACCGTATATAAGGTAGTGGAAATTACCATAAAAATACCACAATAGCCCATGGTGGCACACAACACTAACACTGAAAATGTGGTATCCCTAAAATGTAGGCCGGAGGTCTCTCTAGTGATCAAGAACAATCTAGATAAAAAACAAGGGACGTTGGATATTGGGGCCACAAATAAACCAACCACTATACCAACCAACCACGCAAACTACTGCGCATACCATCTAAATAGGTCTGAATTCTGAAATAATGCAATGTATTATTGTCATGTGTGACCCAATATGAATACAGAGAGTGATTATTGCTAAAGATATTTTGGCGGTAAGAAAATACCGCAAACAGCCCCAAATATCCACAAAATACCCAACAGGGCTAACGCCCAACTCGTGATCAGGCGCTAAGTTACTATAAAAAAGGCCAGCATGAATGCAGAAAGTGGGAAAATCCTAGCGGAGACATAAGTGTCTGAAAAGTATGGGGACACTGGGTGGAGCAAATAGCCAAGGTGGTTGAGAAAGACTTGCTCCGCCTTTAGGGGACTGGGAGGCCTAAGCCTGGGGCCATCCACCAATGACCCCCAAGAGAATTAAAAGCAAGAGCAGACCTGTGACAGGAGGGTGTCACACTAACAGCTTCCTTATAAGGACCCTACCTCTATGGATCTGTATTGACCTGTTATAAATCCTGACAAAGTGAAGGTCATGAATGGATCTATTGTGAATACTGAGGAAGCCAAGGTTCAGGAGAAATCTGTTGTGCATGTTGTGAATGTTAAGGTTTAGGAGGGACCTGTTGAGAAACCTGACAAAGTTGAGGTCAACAAGGGACCAGTCATGTACTTAGTTACATGTAGAAACTCTCAATGATTTAGAGACCACTAAGGACATATTGATTTTCTTTCATTTCATAAGTACACTTGTTACGCTCACCTGGTCTCTGCGGGGGTTTTGGGGCATGGTTGGAGCCCTTCCTCGTCTTAGCTCCTCAGGATCGCCTCCCTCTCCCGGTTGTTGCAGAGCCTGCTGTTTTGGATACTGGTATTGCCCCTGAGAGAAGATGAGAGCTAATGAGAATGGCGTGGGGGTGTCGTGACGTCCCTCAAGCCTCTCGTGCCAAAATGAAGTATGCAAGCATTTTCCCATGCAAGCTTACCTGATGCGTTGTAACGTTCAGCTATCAGTCCTGCTTATCGTAGCATGGGTGTGTAGAGTGGACCGAGTTGCTTCACTGGTCTGTCGAAGTCTTGATCCAGACCAGCTGCGACCAATCCATTTAGAAGGTAAGTCTTTTAGTTGTAATTATAGTTTATCATAATGTCTTTGTCTTGTTCAGTAATAATTCTTGCAATGTCTATTTTCTTCCCTATAGGTTGCAACGTTCACCTTGTATCCACAGGGACGCCTCTGGACTGGTCTGGGACACCTCTGGCCTCTCGGGACCTTCCCCGGACTTCGTTCTGCCAGGAATCAGTTCTAGAAGATAGGAGGGGGGTTTAGCGATTTCTCTTTCTCTCCCGCGGCCCGCCTCCCAGTTTTCCCTTGCGGTTTCCCCTTGGAACTTCGCTTACCTTGATTTTTGTAATTCCGCACTCTCCGTCCTGCAGTACTAGGCAGGGGAGCGTCGTTGTTTGCTTGATCTGCCGAGTTACTTCACTGGCGTTTGCCTGGAGTCAAGACTGGCTGCGACTCCACCTTTCAGGTAAGTCTTTAGTGTTTTTTGAATAAATTCTATATTGAAGAATGTCCAAGTAACCTTCTTCTCTTGTCTTGCAGAGGCTGATGGATATTGCAGAGGCCGACAACTGAGTTTGAGAAGGTAAGGATGCGCTAGATGTGGCGCTGAAAGCGTCCTTGCAAGTTGACTGACCTGTGCTTTGTTTCTTCGCAGGTCGCAGAGAATTCCTGGAAGCGACGATGTATTGGGACAGAACGCCAAAGGTGGTGCTCGGAATGGCGGAGGCCTTCCAGGTTAGATGGTAAGTAGCTTCTAATTCTTGCCTCTTTTGTCCTGAAGATGTAGCTGGGGACTGATGGAAAAGTCCTCAAAGGCTCCTACTGGATGGAAGAGCTGGAGCTGAGCAGGTATGGATAGTGATGTTCTTCCAAGTTGTTTGCCCGAGCAGGCCAGGATACAGAGCAGGACCCGGTGAACGTCATGCTGCAAAAGCAGAATAACGCAAAGTGCGTGCCTCGGGTTGGGTGTGGTTTAAATACCCGGCAGGTATCCCAGGTGCCTTTGGGGCGGGCCTCGCCCTGAAGCTAGCCTGCTTGTTGCAGTTCCCCGATAATCCTTTTGGGGGCAGCATTGTTCACCCATTGTCCATTGGAAACCATACTTGCCAAGTGAACCTGGTGCCAACGGCGCCAGGATTGCGTCCAAGGCACCTACAACGGGCTAGTGTGGTTCTTTCTGGCCTTGGGACAGTACTGAGGCGGGGGCCATGGTGCCCAAGACCCATATGGCCTCATTACGACCCAGGCGGTAAGTTACCGCCTGGGTCGTACCTTTACCACCATGGCGTAAACTACGTTTACGCCATGGTGGTTGGCGGACTTACCGCCCCATTCCGAGGTTGGCGGGGCGGTAAGTCCCCAATCCCCATTTACCCTTCCCCATTCCCATTTTTGCCCCATAGGGCATAATGGGAGTGGGGAAGGCGTTAATTACGCCACCGTAAATTACGGTGGCGTAATTAACATCAAGGTCCCTTAGCGCCATGGATTTTAACACCTGCTAAAAGCAGGTGTTAAAACCTCCATGGCGCTAAGGGACCTCGGAATCAGGCGGTAAGGGTCGGCGCTGTTTATGCCGCCGTAAACCCCTTACCGCCTGAGTCGTAATGAGGCCCATAGTCTGGGTTCAAGGTCGTGACAGCACTCCCCCCCAAGGCCCCTCTCACGGTGACCCTCCTTCCCAGACCTGGCTTGTCTGGGTGCTCTTGATGGAAACGTTAAAGCAGGCACGGAGCATGGATGTACTCAATGGGCTCCCATGTTCTGTCCTGCGGACCATAGCCTTTCCAGTCCACCGAATAGTAGAGTTTTGTCCTCACATACTTAGAATCCAGGATGTCCTTTACTTCGTACTCCAGTTCTCCATGAATGATTACGGGCCCTGGTGGGGTAGTAAGCCGAGTTCCCAACTTTAACAGCTTTAGAAGTGACACATGGAACACAGGGTGTATCTTCATGTTGTCAGGTAATGACAACCTTACAGCAGCTGAGTTAATGATGGATTCCACTGGGTACGGAACCAGAAACCGCGGGCGAAATGTCTCCTTCCCCTTAATAGGTATGTGTTTTGAGGCTAGCCACACCTGATCCCCTACTTGGTAGTCCGGAGCCTTGGTGCGATGTTGATCTGCATATTTTTTCTGGCGTGCCTTGGCTAGTTGCAGATGTTCTTGAGCTCTCTTGAAGGCCTGTGTGATGCTCGTGTGGAGGGTGGTGACGGCTGGCATCTCCAGAGTCGTCGGGATGTCTAGCTCGGACGTGCGTGGGTGTCTTTCGTAGACCGTGAACAACGGCATTTGTCCAGTGCTGCTGTGCAATGAGTTATTGTAGGCATATTCAATTATCCATAAGAGGTCCTTCCAATCCCCTTCTGTTTGGTGGAGCATGCAGGTTCGTTCTCTCAGTTTGACCGTCTGTTTGGGGGTGTTGACTAGTGGACAGTCGGATGTCTATCTGGGCTAGAGAGCAGCATTTTCTCCAAAAGTTGGATACGAACTGAGTTCCTCGATCCGATATTAGGGCCGAAGGAAATCCGTGCAAGCGCACTACCTGCTCAAGGAAGATCCGGGCGAGGCCAGAGGCATCAGGCAAACCCTTGAATGGAAAGAAGTGAGCCATTTTGGAGAATAGGTCGACGACTACCAGGATTGTGTCATAGCTGTGACAAGAAGGGAGGTCTGTAATAAAGTCTAGGGACAGTGTGTGTCACAGAGCCGGCGGAATGTCCAAAGGTTGAAGGGGTCCTGCGGGGCTTTGTTTGGAGGACTTGTTCTGGGCACGGATTCCACAAGACGTGACAAATTCGATTACATCTTTGCGCCACGTTGGCCACCAGTAACTCCTCTTCACTTTAGCCAAGGTCTTTGCAATTCCTGGGTGTCCCTCTATGGGAGAGTCATGGTACTCAGATATAACTTGTTCTTGCAGTTCCTCCACTGGCACGAACAACCGGTTCCTGTAGTACGGCAGCTGGTCCTTAACACGAAAGTGCTCACCTCTGAAACCCCATTCTTGTAGTTGCTCTTGAGTTAGCACTTGCCGAACTTCGTATAAGAGCTCGTCCTGGGTCATGGTGGTGGTGATACCTAGGATTCTATCATTAGGGATAATGGCCACGGGATTAGGAGGCACAAGTGCCATTTCCTCGGTGCCCATGCGCGAAAGGGCATCCGCTTTGCCATTCTTAACTCCCGGTCGATACGTGATTACAAAATTGTACTTTGCAAAAAAAAGGGCCCATCATAGCTGCCGAGATGATTGAGCTTTCGCATCCTTCAAATATTGGAGATTTCAGTGATCTGTTATCACAGTGATGGTATGTCTGGCTCCAAATAGGTAATGTCGCCAAGCCTTGAATGCGGCCTTAATAGCCAGCAGCTCCTTATCAGTGATGGCATATTTGAGCTTTGGCTGCATGAAATTCCGTGACCAAAAAGCCACTGGATGCAGTTGGCCTGTGTGCGGGTCCTTATGCGACAGCACTGCGCCCATCGCCATACTGGACGCGTCTGTTTCTACAATATAGGGAAGGTCTGGACATGGATGCCACAGGATTGGGGCAGTAGTAAACCTTGCCTTGAGTTCTTGGAAAGCCTTCTCCGCCTCCTCTGTCCAGCAAAAGGTCTTGTTGCATTTCCGTAAGAGTGAAGTAATCGGGTACACAATTTGGGAGAACCCGGGAATAAAGCGGCGGTAGAAGTTCGTGAAACCCAGCATACTCTGGACATCCTTGATGGAACTTGGCACTGGCCAGTTGAGGACCGCGTCAACCTTATGAACGTCCATGCATATTCCCCTGGGTGAAAGGACAAAACCCAGAAACTCTACCTCCGTAACATGGAACGAGCATTTCTCCAGCTTGGCGTAGAGGTGCTGTTGTCGAAGCTTGGTCAGGACTGCCCGTACATGCCCTACATGTTCTTGCTCCGATCTTGAGTACACCAGGATGTCATCAATGTAGACTAGGGCACAGACGTCAATGAGTTCTCTAAGCACATCATTCATGAAGTATTGGAATGCGGCTGGGGCATTGCACAGACCGAACGGCATTACTTGAGATTTGTATAGGCCGAATTTGGTGCGGAATACTATTTTCCACTAGTCCCCTTCTTTAATGCACACTAGATGGTAGGCTCTCTAAGGTCTAATTTAGTATAGATCTGGGCTTCTTTGACCTGGTCTAGTAACTCCGGGATCAGCGGTAGAGGATAACGGTTTTTGATGGTAATTTGGTTCAGGGTGCGGTAATCGATGCATGTTCTCAAGTACCCTTCTTTTTTTGGTACGAAGAATAACGGAGCCGCGGCCGATGACTTGTACGGGCGGATGAAACTGTTGGCCAGGTACTGCTTTAAATAGGTTTTCAGGTGTTGGTTTTCTGGTTCTATGAGAGCATAGATAGGCCCACACGGAATCCGGGCTCCAGACAGCAGATCGATCTGGCAATCGTAGGGTCTGTGAGGGGGAGAGTATTTGCTTGCTCTTTCTGAAAAACGTCCCGAAAGGCTTGATAGTGTACTGCAGCATAGCGACCCCTCCCAGGACGGTCACAGCACCTTAACACACTGGAGAACTGGCGTGCTTCCTCTTCTGACCTTTTGGGTAGCAAGCGTGCATGCAAATATGGGCAAAAACCAGTTCACAGGCACGCCAGTTGATTCGCGGGTTGTGTGCAACTAGCCACGGCATTCCCAGGATTAGCCGGAACTGTGGTGCCTTGATCAAATCGAAGGTGATGATTTCACAATGTTCATCCTCACACAAGAGGGTGAGTTCTGTGGTGCATTCAGACACAGGTCCCGAGGCGATCCCGGTGCCGTCAACGGTTGTGACCGTCTCAGTGGTTGATTTAGGGCAGAGTGGTAGCCCCATCTTTGCTGCGATGTTCTGATCAATATAGTTCCCCACTGCTCCACTGTCGATATAAGCTTCTATGGAATGCATGACTGATGAGTGCTGGTGAGAGTGATTAAGATTACAGGCAGAGTAAAATGGGAAGTATGTAGATGAATCTCTTTGCTCGACAATTGGACCCCTATAATTGCCGGGCTTGGCAGTTTTCCGACTCCTTAACAGGATTTCCTTGTCTGTAGCCCCGACGGTCCTTCTGGGCAGTTTGACAGGACACTCTCTTAGGAAGTGGCCAGCCTTGCCACAATACAAGCACAACTGCAACTCTCTCCTTTCGGCTTTGGTTAAAGGTGGTCTGACTCCTCCTATTTGCATGGGTTCGATGGCACCTTCAGACCTTTGAGGAGCTTGGTCTTTGGGTCGTACAAATATTGGGCGGGCATCTGGCTTACCACGTTCGCTTTTTCGGTCTCCCAGTCATTGATCTAGTTGCACTACGAGGCTAATGAATTCAGCACAATCCCGAGGTGGGTCCACCACTTGAGCCAACACATCCTTCAGCTCTCCTCACAGACCCCGATGGAGCAGGGTAGTCAGTTTGTCGTCAGGCCAATCTGCCTCTACCACCAGTCTATTGAACATGGCGATATATGTCAGCAAGTCCTGGTTCCCTTGTCGAAGGGACAAAAGTAACGCCTGTCCATGGTGGCGTCGGGCGAAAAGCTTTTCCAGCTCCTGTAGAAACCTTTCAAAGTCCTGCAATAGGGGATCATCCCGACTGATGAATGGCACGGACCAATCAGCAGCACTCCCACTGAGGTAGGAAAGGATGAAGGCCACCCGCGACTGGTTGGTTGGGAATGCCCCAGGCCTGCACAGAAAATGGAGGCGGCACTGGTTCATAAAAGTCGCATATCGTCTGGGATCTCCCAAGAATCGCTCCGGAGTGGCTAATGGTACTATTCCAGGTAGGTTGATCTGGACCGGATTGTTCACTGGAGTTGGTGTAGAAGGGGCGATCCCTGGCAACGGGGCTTGCCCGGCTTGTGATTGAAGAAGTTGCCTACTAAGGTCGTCTGTCCTTTCCTTGGTCACAATTAGCTCTCTCCTCAAGGCATTGGTTTCCTGCTGCGACGAGTGGACCTCTGCGCGCAACTGCCCCAACAATTGCACCAATTGATCCACCTCTGAAGTTTCCATACCGGGCACCCGGGTGGATTATTAAGTACAGCTTTGCGTTCTGTAACTCTCACCTTGTATCCACAGGGACGCCTCTGGACTGGTGTGGGACACCTCTGGCCTCTCGGCACCTTCCCCGGACGTTATTCTGCCAGGAATCAGTTCTAGAAGATAGGAGGGGAGTTTAGCTACTTCTACTTTTCTCTCGCGGCCCGCCTCCCAGTTTTCCCTTGCGGTTTCCCCTTGGAACTTCGCTCACCTTGATTTTTGTAATGCCGCACTCTCCGTCCTGCCGAACTAGGCAGGGGCGTGTCGTTGTTGGCTTGATCCGCCGAGTTACTTCACTGGCGTTTGCCTGGAGTCCAGACTGGCTGTGTTTTTTTAATAAAGTCTATATTGATGAATGTCCAAGTAACCTTCTTCTCTTGTCTTGCAGAGGCTGATGGAGATTGCCGAGGCCGACAACTGAGTTCAAGAAGGTAAGGATGTGCTAGATGTGGCGCTGAAAGCGTCCTTGCAAGTTGACTGACCTGTGCTTTGTTTCTTCGCAGGTCATGGAGAATTCCTGGAAGCGACAATGTATTGGGACAGAGCGCCAAAGGTGATGTTCGGAATGGCGCAGGCCTTCCAGGTGAGATGGTAAGTAGCTTCTAATTCTTGCCTCTTTTGTCCTGAAGATGTAGCTGGGGACCGATGGAAAAGTCCTCAAAGGCTCCTACTGGATGGAAGAGTTGGAGCTGAGCAGGTAAGGATAGTGATGTTCTTCCAAGTTGTTCACCCGAGCAGGCCAGGATACAGAGCAGGACCCGGTGAATGTCACGCTGCAAAAGAAGAATAACACAAAGCGCGTGCTTCGGGTCGGGCATTGTTTAAATAACTGGCAGGTATCCCAGGTGCCTTTGGGGGTTTTTGGCCCCACCCCACCCACCCTGAAGCTAGCCTGCTTGTTGCAGTTCCCTGATAATCCTTGTGGGGGCAGCCATGTTCACCCATTGTCCATTGGAAACCATACTTGCCAAGTGAACTTGGTGCCAACGGTGCCAGGATTGTATCCAAGGCACCCGCAACAGGCTAGTGTGTGTCTTTCTGGCCTTGGGACAGTACTGAGGCGGGGGCCATGGTGCCCAAGACCCATAGTCTGGGTTTGAGGTCGTGACATAGGTATGAAGAAGCAGATGGGAGTCTTGGAGTGAATCCGGGGAGTCCCTTGAGCCTGATGGAACTGGTAAGTTGGCCTTTCTAAAGTAACTCTAGGCACTGGTATGGCAGCCAAGCGTTCGTTATTGTTATGAATTCTAACCTGCTGTTCTCTCTTTTCTCTTGAGGGAGAAGGCTGACGGTGAATACCGAAGTCCGGTTGCTTGATGCAGATCCGCGGTTGCAGGGTGAAGACGTCACGAACAAAAGGAACGAAGTGGAGCTCCGGTTAGCTGGATGCCAGGATCAGGTAAGAAGAAGGCCCCGACTCTGGTAGAGATGGGATGAAGGTAAGAGGTGCACATACCGATGGAGCAGCTGGGAACAGGTAGGAGCGCCTTTGGCGATGGAGTAGCTGGATTCAGGTAAGAGGTGCTCACAGCGATGGATTTGCTGGATACAGGTAAGAGGCGCACACAGCGCTGGAGTAGCCGGAATCAGGTAAAAGATGCATACTGCGATGGAGTGGCTGAAAGAAGGTAAGGAGCGCCGTCTGTGGTGGAGATATTGGAATCTGGTAACATGTCTTCAGAGATGAAGCAGCTGGGATCAAGTGGATGCGCAGGTAAGAACAGCGGTAAACGTTATGCTGCAAAAGCAGAACAACGCGAACCAGAGGCATGTGGATGGGTTGGCATTATATAGGCTGGCCCTGGCCCCTCCCTTTAGCCCCATCTAGTGGCTCCACCTTACCCCACCCAGGGACTCCTGCACGTGCCTTCCAATGTTGTTCTATGGCCACACCCGGCACTGCTGCACGTGCCTTTGGCACAGAGTGTGCTGGGCATACCTTTACATGAGCCTGGCGCCAGAGGCTCCAGGACTGGGACCATTTGGACCCTGGAGATGAGGCAGGACTGGCCCTTAGTTCTGTGGCCATGACAACACTCTTTTTTGCTTAGGGAATACCTTATTAGTTTTAGTGCAACCCTTTCAACCTTTAGATAATTCCCCAACCTGTGTATGGAGACAAACGATTGCTTGTTTACAATCCAACAAGATTCTCAGTGCTTGCCATAACACATAGTGCACTTTCATAATTTGTCCACAAAGAAATATATAAACACATCTTTGTACTTTTTATAAAGATACACTTGTATTCTTTGCTGACAGGATTTGTGTATTGTGCATTGTTATTTCTTGCTTGTTTATAGAGGTATGTATAATGATCCAAAATAAACTTATATTTGAACTAATAGCTAAGTTTTGTAGAATGCAGAGCAATGTGAGTAGCATTCAAAGGCCCCAAACTGATGTACCTTTTGCATGAAAAGTAGGATTTATCAACACTGACACAAGAACGGCTTTGCAATTTAAATGTGAAAATGTGCCACTGCTAACAGAAAAATTTCAAGCAAAACACATGGTGCATGTTAACAAAAAGTAATGTATATTAGGTTTTGCATGCAACATACCATCAGACATTTGACAGGAAGAGCCACATTGTTTTCATGAAAAAGGGTATCTAAGCCAGAAGCAAACCCTTTTGCTGGCTGTGGGACACTTCACAAAGAAAACCCCCACTACCAGTCTGGATTTTACATCTCCAAGCTAATTACAAACCGCAATAAAGTTTCCTGCTAAAGGTGTGGAAAACCCAGTACTCCCCAGATGTGTGCTGGCTCTGAAGGCAGTTACTACAGGGGAATGTCCCTTGGATGAAGCATGACCAAATTGTGTGAAAATGGGTGATACAAGGAAGGAGGCTGAAACTAAAACTTCAAAGAGTTATTCAAAAATAAAAAATAAAAACTCTGCATGTACATGCTTGCCCGGTGAGACCTTTTGGCCTGGAGACAGAAGAATTTCCATTTGTCCCACATGAAGATTTACTATTCATTTAAAAGGACTATTATCATTTAGGCCTTTTTGCCAGCAACCATACGACAGATTTCTTCATTTATATACCATTTGTTTAGGATATTTCTAGGCGATTTTAGAGATATAAAAATGTATGCACCTGCAAGTTAGGGAACTGTAATGGCCATCTAAGATGTGTTTCTGGCTGATCAGAAAATGTTCTGAATGTGAGAGTTGGTGAACAGGTGGAGGATAAAATTAGGAATATGAGTAACAAATTACATATTCATAAATGGTATGCTTTTTACAGAAACAGAAGAAAATTTCAACATGGCCATGCAACATGTTGCAGAACTGGCTGTCGTCCTATTAGCTGAATCAGAAAATATGTATATCATGGCAGTTATTAGAAAAATTATGAAAGTTTTCCACATAACTAGTTGTTGCCAAATATTTGACATGAGAACAAATGGAGCTTGTAAATTAAGCTGCCATATGTCTGCTCCAGACTCTTAATCAAATCCATAGAGAGGGGCTGAAGTGGGGAGGAGAGAGAAGGGTAACTGTCCAATCCTATTGTGTGACCTCTTGCAGGGTACTTCCCCAAGATTGTAACATTGGTGGTGTCATTACTACTATATAAGTGGGACTGCACTAGGAGGAAGGGACAGAGTTGTGGAAATATACCATAAGTAGTGCTGCTGCAACTTACCGTCTGACAACTGTGAGGAAATACCAAAGGAGATTGCTCAGAGTGCATCTGGGTGGTGCTGTCTATTTCTAGGAAAGCCTAAGAGCTTACTGGGTCCTATGGTGGAGAGAGGGAGGGCATCCTTGGGAGTGGAGTAACCAGACCTCTGCCCTATCTTTCCAGAGTTCCCTGAAACACAGCTGGCATTCCTGAACTTTAAACAGAGGCTTTCTATATAAGTAGAACGAGCCCTAGGAAACTAAACGATGGGGCGTCTGTTCGGCTTAAATCCTTTCCCTTTATAGTGTGTGGGGGAGGCAAAATTCGGTAGATCCTCAGCCTATTTAACTAAACATCTTAATTTAATGAATTCCCTATTTGGTGGCCAACTATGGGGTTATTTTTCTTAAAATTGGAAATTAGCAAAGCTCACTTCCCAGTGTGCGCCAAAAACTATAGCCTATAATTTTAATTGGGTAATTCTTTTTGTCCTGTTGAACCCAACTTCTTTAAGGAAGAGCGGTGTCTTTGCATGTAAATCAGTCCAATCTTTTTTATCTAGCTTCCCCAACACAGGACTTTAAGTAGAGAGGGGTCTTAAATCCCAAATCCTTAAATCATTCACATTTTTCTGTCCGACTTCTGAAAAACAGGCAAAAGTAGGTGGGGCAGGGGAGTCTGAAAAAGAAACTGCTAAATCACCAACCAAAAGTGTGGGTGAAACTATAATATAATTGCCATATGTATTGGTACCAATCTTGAAATCCTACTGCTAGCTATTTAAACCCACAGGAAAATCATAATTGCACAGCACTACATTTATAATTGTTTTGGTTATTGATCAGTTTAACTATTTCTTGAAGTGAAATGTGTAGAAAGTAAAGGTGTCCAGTCAACTGGTCGACAACAAACTGGTCGACTGCAATTTGGTCGACACCATTTGGTCGAATGCCAAATGGTCGAATTTTTATTTTTTTTAATATATATGTGTTTTGTGGGTTTTCGTGTGGGGAAAAAAAAAAAGAAAGAAAAAAAAGGGGGTTGGGGGGGGGACCCCCCCAAAAAAAAACAAAAAATGGGTAAAAAAAAAAAAAAAAAAAAATTCGACCATTTGGCATTCGACCAAATGGTGTCGACCAATTGTCCTGTCGACCAAATGTTTTCGACCATTTGACTGGTAACCGAAAGTAAAGAATTGCGATTTGTGTTTTGTTTTAGCTAATTTGTGTAATTGATTTGAGTAACCAGAAGTTAATGGTGAGCCACAAAGCAGGTGATATGTGTAGTGCAGTGTGATTTCTATTACTTTTAACTTAAATACATAAAAATATATTTCCTGTACACTAGCCTGGTCCTTGGCTCATTGATAGCTCAGTGGGAGGGATCCAAGGAGCATGATATGCATCTGAAGTAGTGCTGAATAAAAGAATCTGTTAAACAGTTTTTTGTGTGACAACTTGTTGAGGGTGGTCACTCAATAAACTGTTACACATTGGGGGTTCATGACTGGGATTTAGCTCCCTATTCCTGACCCGTGACAAGTACATTATGACAGTTTATTCATTTTGATGCAATTGCATTAAGGTAGAGGGAAAGTCATCTTTGTTTTGTTAAAGTGCTGTGAGGACTTGACCCCTGAGTTCCAGGCAGGTGTGTAGGTGAAAAGGTAAATGACTTGTTTGAGGAAATCAAGCAGGAACGGGTGATTTTTGCCCCTGCATAAAAAAAGTTTTACTAAGGTACAAAAAGCCATTTTGAAAATGATACTGTGAAAATTGGTGAAGCCAGTGAGCACCTCCTAGCTAAATTATTTCTTAAAGGAGAATGGGTTGAGGATGATGCTGGAATCTGGCAAACCAGAATTGTGCTGGCGGTTACCTCAGTAAGCAATGATATTTGACTTGATGGTGGAATATTGCACACAGCACTAGAGGCATTTTACATGACCCAGAATGCTTGTGAAGAACAGACACAAATGGCTTAGCGAACTCCTCAGTTATATTTTCATTTGCATTCAGTGGAAGAGTGTTGGCAAAATAGTGAGGCTGGTACGATGAATTGTCACAACACCCATCAAGAAGACCTCCTGACAAGCACATGGGCCAGGAAGGTTCTCCACTAAAACCAGGCATCCTTGGCCTAGGCCTTCTTGGGGCCAGTCCTGGCGCCTTTGGCGCCATGCTCATACTTGATAAAGGACTTGTATTGGGAACTACTTTATTTCAGTGTCAATCAACATGGAGGCATCCACATAGCTTGGCTCCTTGGAACCAAGCTATGCGGTATAGTATTTTTGGGTGTGGTACCATAGGAACTATTTTACCTGGACTACTTTCTTGAAGCTATTTAAACCACACCTGACTGGGATAACACGCTTCGCGTTACTTTGCAATTCTGCAATGTGACGCTCACCGTGTTCAGCTGCACCAGTGAACCTCGAAAGAACAGCATCTGTAAAGGAGAAAAAAGACATTGTTAGCAGCAGCAGCTTACCTGTAATTTCATCGTTAGCTGTCCACGGCTCTTGAGATCAGCATCCTGGAACCAGCGCTCCTCCCGAACCGACGGATCTGCAAAAAAGGAGAAACAAGGCAATAGACATTTTAACAATTTAATGAACGGTGCCGAAAAGCTTACCTCGCAGCCACTCCTCGACCAGCGTCGCCTCAGGAATTCCATGCACGGGGTAGGCACCATGACCTGTGGGAAGACAAGACAACAGGTTAGCAAGAGGCAAGGCATCATAGCGCTGCACGTAGTGCCTACTCACCACATCAAGGCACTCTAAAAACACCATTACTTACCGGCGAGACCCAATTTAATCTATGCCACATATTGGACTTCCGCGCACCTAAGGAAGAGAAAAGACACTATTTAAACCAAAAAGGCATGCAAGGACAATAATATAGCACAGCAATAAGACCTACCTGAAAGACTCAAAGTGGGCCGGCATCAGTGAAGTAACTCGATCGCAAACGCCCACCAAGCACAACGCGCCCCTGCCAAGAAGGCAGGACGGAGAGCACACCTGCATTAAAAACAAGGTGAGGAGAGGTCCAGTGAGGCCGCGGGTATACGGGGTGGTGGGGGACTGTTTATCCCAGTTGCCCAGTCTTGAACATTGCCCACCTGTATTCCAGGCAGAACCCTCCCGCTGGTCACACCTGGGAATGGCAGAGAAGGATACCTGAGTCCCAACTGCTGGGTAGGTCCCCATGGAACCAGGTGAGCGTAACAGAACTTGAAGCCTGCCAAACCAATCCACCTGGGCACCATGGAGACATCGGAATTAGACCAATTGGCCCAATTAATAGGAGAACTGCACACCGAGGTTTATTCTGCCCGAAAGGAGACTAACACTCTCCGAAGAGATTTAATAGTGACTAAGGAGCGCACAGAAGACCTTAGCAGGCAATACTTGCAATCACAAGCAGGACATACACCTCTGCCTGAAGCAACCCGACGTTGCAGAATCCTACCCTGCCATCCACTTCCTCTACTCCGTTACAAATGATGCTACCAGGAACAGTTCCTTTGGCACCGCTGGAGCGGTTTACAGGTGATCCACGGAAATATGCAGCTTTCATGAATCAGTGTTGCCTTCACTTTCTTTGCAGGCCAGAGGAATTCCCAAACGACCAAGCTGGGGTAGCCTTTGTTTTATCATACTTGAGCAGTAGCGTAGCAGATTGGTCTGTACCATTGGTGACCCACGATGATCCTTTTTTACATGACTTTGGGGGATTTCAGAGGGAAATGGAGAAACCTTTTGCTCGCCATACCCCAGAGCAAGCAGTGGACAATGAACTCCTTTCCCTCCGACAGGGGAATCAGGACTTGTTAACATACATTGCTACTTTCAACAGATTGGTTGCCAAAGCTAGGTGGCCTGAAAACAAAAGAACCACGTTGTTTCATCGGGGCTTACGAGGCGAAATAAAAGACGTTCTAGCTCAAGTAGTTGGTCCTCCTCGAGACTGTTCTGAGTTCATAAATCTGGTCGTACAACTAGACCACCGGTGGCAAGACCGAAAAGCAGATCATTCCAGAATGGATCCTCGGGCTGTGTATGTTCGGTCTAGAGACAATGTAACCTGAGCACAAGAAAGCACTGTGGAGCCCATGCAAATTGGGGGGGGTGCAACCTCCATTAACAAAACAAGAGCGAGATAAAAGAAGGCAACAACAGTTATGTCTGTATTGCGGAAAACCTGGGCATTTCCTGAAGGACTGCCCAGTGAAACCTCCAAGGAAGATCGTCGGGGCCACGGAAAAAGATGAAGAGAAGGAATCTAAATCGGAAAACTACCCAGCTCGGCAAACGTAGAGGTCAGTTTGTCAAGTGAGAGGAAAGAGCCACCAACCTCACACTTTGCAATACCAGTGATCTTAATCAATAACCAACGGTCGTCAAGAATGCATGTGTTGAGGCATACATTGACAGCAGAGCAGTCGGAAATTATATAGATCAAGACCTGGCTGCAGAAATGGGGCTTCTCTTATGTTCTAAGCCGACTACAGACAAGGTGACTACAGTAGATGGGACAGAAATCGCTTCCGGACCCGTAACCCAATGCACAGCCGAGATAACCTTGCTGTGCTAGGACGGGCATCGAGAACTCATTTCGTTCGACCTCATCAAGGCACCTCAATTCTGGCTTATACTAGGGATGCCATGGTTAGTCGCTCACAACCCTTTGATCGACTGGCGGGCCAGGAAATTAACCTTCCCCAGTGACTGCTCTCCAGCCTGTTATTATCAAGAACAGAAACCAGCTTTCAGTATTTCTGCAACTCCCGGAGCGACAACATCAACCATGGGTGTAACTAATACCTTGCCAGAGGAATACCGCCATTTCCAGGATGTATTCCAGAAGGATCAAGCAAACACCCTGCCGCCGCACAGGCCTTATGACTGTCAGATCGACCTTGTTCCTGGTGCTCAAGTGCCTTGTGGTAGAATCTATGCTCTTACGGAACTTGAAAATCTTCAGCTGAAGACTTATTTAGACCAATACCTTGCAAACGGATTCATCCATCCGTCGAAGTCCCCTGCAGCCAGTCCTTTGTTCTTCGTGCTGAAAAAAGAAGGGGACTTGAGGACCTGTATTGACTACCACGCATTAAACCAGATCACTGTAAAGAATCGTTATCCCTTGCCACTTATCCCGGAAATGCTGGACCAGGTCAAAGATGCTCAGATTTACACCAAATTGAATCTTCCGGGAGCGTACCACCTGGTCTGGGTCAGAAGCAGAGATGAATGGAAAACTGCTTTCCGTACCAAATATGGTTTATTCAAATATCAAGTCAGGCCCTTTGGGTTATGCAACGCTCCGGTAGCATTCCAATATTTCATGAATGACGTCTTGAGAGAGTTAATTGATGTCTGCCCCCTAGTGTACATAGATGATATCCTATTGTACTCAACCTCAGAACAGGATCATATCAAGCACGTCCGTTCAGTCCTCGCCAAGCTCTGTGAACATTGTTTATATGCAAAGCTTGAAAAGTGTTTCTTTCAAGTAACCGAAGCAAGTTTCTAGGCTTTATCCTTACTCCCGGAGGCATCAGGATGGACCTGCACAAAGTTGATGCCGTTCTGAAGTGGCCATCACCAACGTCAGTAAAAGAAGTGCAAAATATGTTGGGCTTTGCAAACTTCTATCGCCGGTTCATACCAGACTTCTCCCAAGTTGTACACCCGATCACCGTATTACTACAAAAAAATAACAAAAAATGTGCCTGGTCGGAAGAAGCAGAAAAAGCTTTTCAGGAACTTAAGAAAAGGTTCACCTCAGCGCCAATCCTGCGACATCCATGTCCAGATCTTCCTTATATCGTGGAAACGGACGCTTCCAGTATAGCAATGAGAGCTGTCCTCTCACAAAGAGATCCTGATACCGGCCAGCTACATCCAGTGGCCTTCTGGTCGAAGAAGTTCTCACCTCCAGAAGTAAATTACGCCATTACGGACAAAGAACTCTTGGCAATCAAATCCGCCTTTAAAGCTTGGTGACACTACCTTCTGGGGGCTAGACACACCATTACAGTTATCATGGACCATCCAAATCTGCAATATCTTAAAACAGCTAAAGCCCAGTCTTCGCGCCAGTTGCGGTGGGCTCTTTTCTTCGCCGAATATGATTATGTCATTACATTTTGACCAGGGGTCAAGAATGGAAAAGCTGGCGCACTCTCTCGTACTGGCACTGATGACATAGTTTATACGGCCCCAGACCCAGTCCCCATCATACCCGAATACAAGTTCTTAGGCCTCACTACGGCCTTAACCCAAATGGAACTGCGAAAAGAAATTCAACAAACCATGAATCCGGATGCCTTCCTTGCATGGCAAGCGCAGGGGGAACAATATTCCATCAAAGATCATACCCTTTTTTAAGGGTCGTCTGTACACACCCACCAAGGATTTACAGCAACAAATCATTTCAGGTTATCACGATTCTTTGATCTAAGGACTTCCTGGAATTACCAAGACCTTAGCCAAGGTAAAACAGAACTTATGGTGTCCTACCTGGCGTAGAGATGCCATCCAATACATTCAGTCTTGTGGAGTCTGCGCACAAAACAAGTCACAAAAACAAAAGCCATCTGGCCTTCTAAAACCTTTGGACATTCCTCCTGCACCATGGCACACTCTTTCCGTCGACTTCATCACTGACCTACCTTCCAGTCAAGGGTTTAACACCATTCTTGTAGTCGTAGACCGATTCTCAAAGATGGCACACTTTATTCCACTCAAAGGCCTCCCTGACGCATCCACTCTAGCCAAGGTATTTCTGGGCGGTATTGTTAAACTACATGACTTCCCATCAGTCCTGATCTCTGATCGAGGTAGCCAGTTCGTCTTTACCTTTTGGAGAAAGTTTTGTGCAATGGCGCAAATTGATGTCCGGCTATCCACTAGCCATCACCCCCAAACGGACGGTCAGACCGAGAGAACCAACCAGACCCTTGAGCAATACCTACGATGCATGTTGCATCATGAATTAAGAGACTGGAATGACTTGCTATGGATTGCCGAGTACGCATATAACAACTCCTTGCATTCCAGTACTGGACAAACACCCTTTTACACCCTATATGGTAGACACCCACGCACCTCAGAACTGGATCTCCCAACCAGTTTGGAAATGCCAGCAGTAAAAACCCTTCACACCAACATCACTCAGGCTTTCAAAAAGGCCAACAAACATCTAATTTGCGCCAAAGACAAGCAAAAACAATTTGCCTACCAACACAGGAAAAAGGCCCCAGACTATCAAGTAGGGGACATGGTTTGGCTGGCCGCCAGGTTTATAACCATCAAAGGAACTCGAACCTTTCAACTCAGGTACTTAGGACCCTACACCATCAAGGCGATTATTAATCCAGCAGCCGTCAAATTAGATTTACCATCCAATCTACACATTCACCCGGTATTTCATGTGTCCCTTTTAAAACAAATGCAGCCTGGTACACGGATTGGAACACCACCAAAACCCATTCTTGTTGACGGAGAACCAGAATTCGAAGTTAAAGGCATACTGGACTCTAAGTATTCAAGGGGGAAGCTATACTATCTAATTGATTGGAAAGGATTTGGACCCCAAGAAAGATCCTGGGAACCCTGTGAAAACGTTCATGTGCCAGGTCTGATCAAAAACTATCATCGAAACTTCCCAACTAAACTCGGGCCGGTCATGAAGAACACTTTGAGAGGGGCCGTGGGGGGGAGTTCTGTCACAACCCCCATCCAGAAGACCCTCTGGCAAGCCCATGGGCCAGGAAGGGTCTCCACTAAAACCAGGCATCCTTGGCCAAGGCCTTCTTGGGGCCAGTCCTGGCGCCTTTGGCGCCAGGCTCATACTTGATAAAGGACTTGTATTGGGAACTACTTTATTTCAGTGTCAATCAACATGGAGGCATCCACATAGCTTGGCTCCTTGGAACCAAGCTATGCGGCATAGTATTTTTGGGTGTGGTACCATAGGACCTATTTTACTTTCTTGAAGCTATTTAAACCACACCCGACTGGGATAACACGCTTCGCGTTACTTTGCAATTCTGCAACGTGACGCTCACCGTGTTCAGCTGCACCCGCGAACCTCGGAAGAACAGCATCTGTAAAGGAGAAAAAAGACATTGTTAGCAGCAGCAACTTACCTGTAATTTCATCGTTAGCTGTCTACGGCTCTTGAGGTCAGCATCCTGGAACCAGCGCTCCACCTGAACCGACGGATCTGCAAAAAAGGGAGAACCGAGGCATTAGACATTTTTACAATTTAATAAACGGTGCCGAAAAGCTTACCTCGCAAGCCACTCCTCAGCGTCGTCTCAGGAATTCCATGCACCGGGTAGGCACCGCGACCTGTGGGAAGACAAGACAACAGGTTAGCAAAAGGCAAGGCATCATAGTGCTGCATGTAGCGCCTACTCACCGCATCAAGGCGCTCTAAAAACGCCATTACTTACCGGCGAGACCCAATTCAGTCTATGCCATATATTGGACTTCCGCGCACCTAAGGAAGAGAAAAGACATTACTTAAACCAAAAAGGCATGCAAGGACAATAATATAGCACAGCAATAAGACCTACCTGAAAGACTCAAAACGGGCCGGCATCAGTGAAGTAACTCGATCGCAAACGCCCACCAAGCACAACGCGCCCCTGCCAAGAAGGCAGGATGGAGAGCACACCTGCATTAAAAACAAGGTGAGGAGAGGTCCAGTGAGGCTGCGGGTATACGGGGTGGTGGGGGACTGTTTACCCCAGTTGCGCAGTCTTGAACATTGCCTACCTGTATTCTAGGCAGAACCCTCCCGCTGGTCACACCTGGGAATCGCAGAGAAGGATACCTGAGTCCCAACTGCTGGGTGGCGTCCCCATGGAACCAGGTGAGCATAACATGAATCTGTCTGGAGACATATCACAGGCCCAGGATCTTGTTCAACAACTCCAAAATGAGCTGAAAACCAACAGCAAGCCAGTGCAGGGAGAGCGCTAGTTTTTACTGCACTGCATAATGCATGCACTGAGGGTGCAGATACTGTAAAACCGCCTTCAAACCCAATTTAATGATCAAATTGATTGGTCATAATAGAGGGTTGTTGCATGACATTGTGGCCCTCAAGCAACCACTCAAGACCCTAGACAGGGGAAATTGTCAGTTTATCATTAATGAAATGGACTCACAAAAGGAGTTTGATGAAATGCGCCAAGGTACAAGCACTCTGAAACAACAGAGGACGCAGCTGATTCAGGAAAAAGACCTCTTGAATCAGCATAACTGCGTTTTATACAGAGGATACATCAGTTGGAAATGGAGGTAGAAAAGAAACTGTTTCTCAGGAACTGACCACAATTAGAGTAGAAATGAATAAGCTAGAAAGATGTGTGAGACAAATAGAAGCTGAACTATCAGAGTTTCGGAGAATTGTAGGGATGAGCAAGAGAAAGAGATTAGTCTCCTGAAGGAAAAGCACCTTTAATATGCATGCAGCATACAAGGCTCGCAGAGGGAGAATGAATCACTTCACCATGAGGTGCAACAAACAAAAATCAGTAGCTCAGAGCAGGGTGCATGAGATTAATCATGCCTTAGTGTCAGAATTAAAAAGCCAGCTCTCGGAATACCAACAGGAAGTAAGGACAGAGAGAAGCAGGTGTGAGAGTCTCACAAAAGAAACTGAGAACTACAAACAGGATCTGAGGTATCCTGACCAATCTGGATATGGGACTAGGCCCACTGATCAAGGTGAGATTCCCATCCCATCAGGGGCCTCAGGCCTGTCATTTACAGCCTCCCAGGTACAAATGGGAACTGACATCATTTATGCCACCGACAAACAGCAGGGGAATATGAGACAGTTGGATTTACCCAGGTTTAGTTTGACAGATCCAGAAGGCCATTCCTTGTCTGATAAGGATGAATATTCATCTCTACCACGCAGAAGGGAAAGTGGCCGGACCAGTGTGTCGTGGGAAGTAAGGAATAATACTGTAAGTACTTCAGACCATGAAAACTCTTACGAGGAGAAAGTCAGCGAGTTGTATTGGCTGAAGATGCGACTACAAAGAGACCATCTTGCCCGCTTCACTGAAGGAGAAAAGCCAGACCCTCAGCCTTGGAAGGGCATTCTAAAAACCTCTCTAAATTCAGGGGAAGGGGGTAATTCCCCAGACTCCCTGGTAGGAGGTATAAGGAAACTAGGTTTTATGCATGACCTGAAAGGAAATCCAGGTTGATTGACCCTGTGAGTTTGCTTTGGTTCAGGCAGGAGTCCAGACATTGAGGTTCTGGGAGATATTCCCAGTCTCATTGAGATAGGGAGTGCCTAGAATACATGGAAGGGAGTACCAGTAGCAGCTCTGAGTCAGCAGGTGAATGGACTCTAGTGCAGAAGAAGAAGAATATAGGGAAACAAAGAAAGGGTTTTGTCAAAGAGCCAATCAGGCAGATCAAGGCCATAAAGAGATTCCTGACCCCATACCACAAGAATGCCAAGTATGCCATATGGAGCACCTGGAAATGTATGTGCATATGATGGCATCATTCCAGATCATGAATGAGGTGAATTGTATAGCAGTTGCAAAATGGACTTTCTCACCTGAGTACTCCAGTTTCTTTGCGGGACTGGAGGACCAGGATCATTATAAATGACCTTTTTGACACATCTTTCAACACATAGGAACCCGCAAGAGGCCCGTTAGGCTGCAAATAATTTGCAATGTGGGGAAGATCAGGCACCTATGGAATTTGTGCAGGATTTATAGCAGGTATTCGTTCAGACATCCGGGCGGGTGAACACCAATAGTAGGGAGTTCCTAACTAGCTACTTCCATGCTCTCCCCAAACACATGATGACTCAGTTGGTGCGTGATTGTCATGAGCAAAGGACCCTGTATTGGGTGATTGAACAGGCCAACAGGATCTATGAGGTCCAAAAGCCTGCTAAAAGTAAAAATATTGCCAAAACCCCCAAACCATCTCACAACCCTGCTGCTGCGAAGGAGGCAGAGGTAAAAACAACGCCTCCATCAGATCTGGAGATGGGGGGGCCCAAAAGTAACCCTCCTGCCAACAAGATAAATGGAAGGCAGAATCGACCCCCCAACCCGGCTCAATCGAATGGCAGTCGGGCAGTGACCCAGAGCAATGATACCTCTTACCTTGACATCTATATAAGTCCTAGGTATAAGGGTAATAAACCAATCCTGGGGTATGTATACACTCCTCTGGCCCAAGCGAGGGGAACCAATCAGGTAAGTACTGCCCCAGGAATCTTCCCTCTAAACTTCCCTCAGGAGAGAAGTATCATTCCACCTCCCAATCTGAAGTTTTTCCCCAGATATCCTGTGAATCAGAACATCCAAAACATTCCTCCTCTCTCTCCCCACTTCCAGGACAATAGATCCCTGAACCCAGGAGGAGGGAGATTCAGGACGGAATATTATGAGGGAAATGTCCAGTATCCAAGCTATTCTGGGAGAAGGGACATTTACCCTCTATGGGAGCAGCAGAGGTATGACTTGAGACCTCCCTAACACCCAGACAAGGTCTCGCAACTAGAGCGACGGGTCCAGCAACTGGCCAATGATTCGGTGCGCATGCTGAGGGCTCACTCTCACTCTCAACCTAACCTTGCTTCCCAGAATTCCCCAACACCCAGGTCTGATGCCCTAGGAGGGAAATGATTGGAGGAAACCTCCGACAAATCACTGGTTCCTGAGGCAAGGCCCTGGTGGAGGGGAGATGTCAAGCCCAAGAGGAAGCTTCATTTCTCACCCAAACAGAACCCATAAAAACCTCTCAGCCTGAAAGAGTCTCTTCTAAGCCAAGATTTTTAGAACCCAAAGAGCAAAGGATAAGTGCGAGAGGCCAAAGAAGAACCCACTTTGTGAAGGAACTCTGGATTATCCCCTGTGAAAGAGAATAATCCCTGGAGGATTCAGGTAAGCAGACCTTCTCTTTCAAAAATGGGAAATCCCTTCCAAAGAAAAATGGGTCCCAAAAGACCCTGAGTAGGACTGGGTAAGCATGGAGACCGACCCAGAACCAGAAACTATTCAACCCCAAACATGTGAGCCGGACAGAATGCAAATGAAGGGACTGTCCTTTCTCCAAACAGGTTCTGAGGACTGTTGCCAGGTAAAGTTGGACAGCCAAGGAGCCAGGGAAAAGGAGGATTCCCCAACAACTCCCATTGCGAGTTGGAAAATTGTATTTACAGATTCCCAAACTCCAACACAGAAAATTGCCCAAGATCACACAATATCGGAGTTCAATATTAAGAAAATGACCACCAGGCTGTCAAATAACTCACAATTTCTTTGCACCTTGCAGGAGAACGAAGGCTGATTGTATGGGATATTATATATTTCACTGAAAAATGAAATCTACTTTTAGTTTTTTACTATTTTTTACAATGCGTGGGGAGACCCCCTCACCCCTCCCTACCCTAACTTATACCTTTACCCCACACCCCACCTATTATGCATTACACATATACCATTTCCTCTACCATTTTCAGTGAAATAAATTCGGTGAAATAGTATTACAAGAAATCTAAGGTAATGGATTTTATGCACCGGTCAAGGTGCAGGGTCAGGGTCAGTATGAATTATCAGCACTGGTGGATACTGGATCCTGAGCCACCCTCCTGTACAAAAAGGCCTTTGACCAATTAACTCAGGACGGGATGAGGACCACCAAATTCCCCTGCACCACTCCACGGACAACTCCAACATTTTGACAGGAATGATATTTCCATCAAAGGGACAGTGTATCTGAAAATAAAAATTGGACGGCATCGGCTGAAACATCCAGTGATAGTTTTGACTCCAGAGGGCACACCTTGTTTACTAGGGAACGATTTCCTCAGGAGGTTATTACCGCTGATCTACTGTGTAAACAACGTCCTCTGGACTCCAACTAACTGCCCTAAAAAATGAGTACCAATTATGTAAGCCTGAATGGTATCTGTCAGGTAATTGATCAATGTTCTGAGAATGTAGATTTCCATTTCAAGAATAATGAAGTCCCATACATCACTGTCATCTCTGTAGGAGAACAAACTGGTTATGGGAACCCTTCTCCATTCTTGAAGATCAACCTTCCTCCCAGTTTTAAGTGGCAATCCACACTGGAAGGGAAGCCCCTAAAATGTTACACCAGTTCAAAATCAGAACAAACATTGAGTCCCATGACACCAGACAAGGCAGAACCCGCTCAGAGGCTGATAGAGATTCAGAAAAAAGGGTGAGCAGTTGTTTTTCCCCAGTCAGTTAAATAAGGGGGAGGAGCCAGTATTCGCCAGGGTATGCCTGAATAATGGAAGAAGCTTCATCAGTGAAGAATTATTCAGGAAACTCCAAAAACATCAGGCCATTCCCACATTTAAATTGATTGACAAATGGAAGTAGGTCTGGAAACACCACATTCCAAACATCTCCTGACTAGCAAGTGTATGCTAAACATGTACATTGGTAACAAAAGCATAGAACATCACTGTTGAGTTGTGAGAGGTGTCCCTTTTCCCCTTTTATCTGGGAAGTGGTATTCTCACCCGATTCGCAATCAAGTCGGACCTAATTAATCATGAAGCCTGGTCCCGACTGGGGCATAAACCCATGTGCTTTGATAACACTGAAAAAGCATTCTGGTCAGCACAATTGCTTCCCTATGCCGTTGAAGTTTAAGTGCAAGAAGAAGTTATCATCCCTGGGAAGGAGCAACAATTTACTCTTCCCCTCAAAATTAAGCGAGGACAGAACCTCAATCATCAAGACCTATATATAAATCTAAATTCCCATCTTCAACAACAAGGTTTGTATTTAAATCCGAAACCTCTAGTAGACCTAGAACACAAAACCATTCAAAAATTGGTGGATAACACCGACCCTCGAAGCATCACTTTGGGCAAAGATACCTTTATTGGAATGGCAGTTGATGCTCAACATTATTATATTGATTTAGGTAATGAAATCATTGGACTAATCCCAAATGAATGTTTCGACATCAGCAATGCTATTCCTCTAGGAAAGATTTTTACTAGGCATGGGGGAATTTCCTGGTGTACTCTTCCCACCCCTATAGTGCAGAAGAGGTGACCTGTGACATTAGGAGGGAGAAAGTAGTGTTCAGAATGAAGGACCACTACCTTGCATCGCCTGTGCAGATCCAAGGGTCCAAGGTGTACACCACCATACACTTGACCAATGGTTACTGGACAGTACCTGTGAGTAGGGAAGACCAGTACAAGCTTGCCTTTACCTTCGGGGGGAAGCAATACACGTGGACCCAAACCCCCTTTGGATACATAACCCCTGGCAATGAGATCAATTTCTTCCTGCATAAAGTCATGCCTGACAGGGTGAAAGGGGACACCTGCCTATGTAGATAATGTTTTGATCAAGAGATCAACTGTGGAGGAACATATAGCAGAAATCTGATATGTTCTAACCCAGTTGCAGAAAGCCGGGGCAACACTGTGCTTTCAGAAGGCCCAGTGGTGTAAGACCCAAGTTAACTTCTTAAGGCACAAGATCACCCCTGGGGGTCTTATTCCTCCTTCGAAGAAGGTGGAAGCTTTATTGAAATTAAAAGACCCTACCACTCTGCGAGAATTCAGAAGCCTTCTTGAACTCACTAATTATAGTCGGAAGTTCTTTGAAGATTATGCAGAGGTCACTCAACCCTCCATTTATCAAATGATGGAGTCAAGTGGGAGTGGGGTCCTGAACAATCTGAGGCAGTTCAACAACTGAAAAGATGCCATTTCCAGGCTCCTTGATTGGCTTGCCCCATAAAGAACAAGGAATTCTTCTTGGAGATGGGGTTCTCTGATACTTGCCTAACAGCAGTATTGTACCAAAAGCATGAAAAGATCAACAAAGTAATCTTGTACATGAGCAAGACTTTGTCTGTTGTGGGGGAAAAATTCAATGACTGTGAGAAGGCACTCCTGACAATGGTATGGGCATTAAAAAAGTAACACCCATTCGCCCAGGGGAAGCACATCATTGGTGAGACTCCTCACCAACCCTTGAAATATCTCTAAAGTGACAGAATCCAGACGGGGAACGTTAGTAATTCCAGAATTACTTCCTTGATTCTATCCATGCAAGGCTTTCCTGCGGAGGCCAGATATGGCCAAAACAAGAAGGGTCCCTTAGCGCATGGGTTGGTGGACTTGCATGATTGTGCTCAAGAAAACTCAAGGACGAAAATCTAATGACCAAAAACAACATGAAGGTGTACTTAAATTCCCCACAAATGGTCTATGAAGAAGACACATGTCAGGGAATACCCACAGTTTATGTGGATAGGTGCTCCTACCATGTTGATAGCAATACAGAAAAATAACTGGTGGCTGGTATTGGGAATGCCTGGGGAATGATACCCTGGAACCATCTGCTGGTTATAAAATAAGACCCCAGAGTAGTCAGGTTGCAGAGTTGTTGGCTGTTTATCAAGCTATCCATCCCTGCAGTGCGCCACCAACTCAATGAACTGGTTATAATCAGTGACTTTGATTATGTCACAAATGGGTTTGTGGAGCACCCGATTAACTGGAAGAATCGAGGCATGGTTTGTGCCAACAACAAATCCCTAAAGCATGCCAAACTGTTCTAGTCAATTGAGGATCTGGTGACCTCCACTGAGATGACTACCTATTGGAAGAAGATAAGAGGTAATTCCAAGGTAGAGGGGCCAGAAAAGACTGAGAATGACCTGGCTGGCCAGGTGGCTAAAACCGCAGCTCTGCAGGAGAATTTCATAGAAACAGAATCACTGCTGGGTGAAATTCAAGTTGCCCCTGTCACCATGTCACAAACTCGTGCGAACAGCAAACTCTCAACTGACCAGTGGAGTAAAGATACTCCAGATGCAGAGTTGATCACTGCACAGAAAAATAACCTAATCATTGGGAAATTGTATTGACACATTGAAGACCCCATAAGCTTTCCTCTCACAGAGTCAGATCATACCAGTAAAGAGGATTTCCGGCTGTTGATGAAGTGTTCCAAGATGTTCCAGATCCAAGACTCTTTGTTGGTAAGGAGAGCTCTATCTGTATGTGACATATGGGTAGTAACTACCTCATTCCAAAGCCTGATGTTGAACCACCCCATGACGCAGCCACTGTCAATCATAATGGGTTTCACATGACATTAGAAATCTTGTGTGAGATTGTCTACTGTCCACACATGGGCCAGGACCTCAACACTTACCTAAAGGGATAACTTGTGTGTGCTCAATTCCAACCCATTTCGCCCACACACAGAGCTCCCGTACAAAAAAGGGGAATGACACTGTCTTGTCTGATTTGCAAGTCGATTTCATCGGGCCAGAGATTCGATCCTATAGTGTAAACAAGTACATGTTGACTGTGACATGCTTGTTCACAAAGTGGTTAGAATGTCTTCCAGCCCCAAATTCTAAGGCGGAGACAGCTGCTGCAATGATGATCAATCACATTTTCTCTCATTTCGGCCTCCCACACAGGATTGAGTTGGAACGAGGAAACGGTTTTGCCATTGAGGTGATGGCAAAGATGTGGGAGATTCTAGGGGTAAAAAGAAAACTCCACATTAGATACTGCCTGGCCTCAAGCAGGGGGTGGATAGATATAACAAAACAGTTGTGTGTATCTTAAAGAAGTTTGTGGCAGACTATGGACCGAGTTGGGGCATCCAATTACCACTTGTCCTGATGGCTATTAGGTCTACACTATGTTCTGCAACAAAGATGTCTCCATTTGAGCTCATGACCCGACAAAAAATAGTGTTACTGCAGCATCTGCTCTATAGGACTCAGGAGCAGACACTGATTTTTCCACTACTCATGAGTACAATGAGTACCTCCAGCATGCTTTTGTATTTTGCTTTGAATCAGAAAATATATATATTATGGCAGTTATTAGTACAATTATGAAGAATTGCCACATAACTAGTTTCTGCCAAAAATTTGACAGAGAACAAATGGGGCTTGTAAATTAAGATGTCATGTGTCTACTCCAGACTCTTAAACAAATCTGTAGAGAGGGGTTGGAGTGGGGAGGAGAGAGAAGGGTAAGGTTCCTATTATATTGTGTGACGTCTTGCAGGGTACTTGAGCTGTGGAAATGTACCATCAAGAGTGCTGCTGCAATTTACCATCTGACAGCTGCAATGAAACACAAGAGGAGATTGCTGAGAGTGCATCTGGGTGGAGCTGTCTATTTCTAGGACAGCCTAAGAGCTGACTGGTTCCTATGGTGGAGAGCGGGAGGCCATTCTTGAGAGTGGAGTGACCAGACCCCTGCCTTATCTTGCCAGAGTGTCCTGAAATGCAGCTGGCTTTCCTGAACTTTAAACAGAGGCTTTCTATGTATGGAGATCTGAGCCCTAGGAAACCAAAAGTTGGGAGAGTCTGCTTGCCTAAATAATTTCCCTTTATAATGGGTTGGGGAAAATTGTTAGTTTAATTCAATTAATTCCTCATTTAGTGGAACACTGCAGGGAAATTTTTGTTAAAATACGAAATTAACAAAGCTCAAGTGTGAGCTGAAAACTATAGCCTATCATTTTATTAGGAAATCCTTTTTCTCCTGTTCACCCCGACTTCTTTAAGAGCGAATGTTTTCTTTGTTTGTAAATCAGTCCAATCTTTTTATCCAGCTTTCCCAACACAGGCATTTAACTGGATTGGGGTCTAAAATCCTAAATCCTCAAATCATTCCAATTTCTCTGTCCGACTTCTCCAACACAGGACAAAGTAGGGGGGTCTGAAAAACAAACCGCTAAATCACCCTGTATTTATTTTCAAGCAAAAGTGTAGGTGACATCATAATTTCCATATGTTTAGGTACCAATCTACATTTCAAATTATTTCGGTTATTGATCAATTTAACTATTTCTTTAAGTGAAATTTGTAGAAAGTAAAGTGTTGCGATTTGTGTTTTGTTTGAACTAATTTGTGTAATTGCTTTGAGTAACAAGAAGTTAATGGTGAGTCACAAAGAAGGTGGGGTGTTTAGATCAGTGTGATTTCTATTACTGTTAACTTAAATGAATACAAATATATTTTCTGTACACCGGCCTGGTTCTTGGCTCATTGGCAGCTCAGCGGGATGGATCCAAGGGGCATGATATGCATCTGAAGTAGGGATGAATAAAATAATCTGTTAAACAGTTAGTTGCCTGACACCTTAAGCATTGTTGGAAGGAACTGCCTATGTTGAGGGTGGTCTCTCAGTAAACCGTTAAAGCAAAATGCTACAACATAACATGATCATATTATACAATCTGTAGGTGGGTAAATGAGATGACCACCTGAAACATGCAAGAAATAAAACTGATTCTTCAACAACCAAAAGTGGTGCATTTGATGGTGTTCCATATATGCACAAGAGAGTCCTAGACCCATTATTATGCTGAATGTTATGGGTGCAGTATAGATATAAATAGCGATGGCTGCGTTGGGTATACGCGAAAGCACTGTTACTTGCATGGCAAAGTACATGACATCTGTAAATAATTCAATCATGTTGGGATGGAGAGGTTCCACTAGCTATCATCTAGTATCAAAACATTCCACTTGCACACACTTACCAAATAACCCACCACACTCCAGTAGTAGGGCTGTCATCAGTGTGGGGATGGTACTTCTCATTATTATGAATGCATCGTCTGACAAACCAGACACAATGGGCCTCATTCTGAGGTGGGTGCAAAGGGATACCGGGCACCGGTAATGACACCGGTGCCGGTAATCCCTTTGCGCCCTATTCTGAGGTCCCTTAGCGGGTCCCTCCCTTAAAG
The DNA here is from genome assembly GCF_040938575.1 of Ambystoma mexicanum. NCBI lineage: Eukaryota > Metazoa > Chordata > Amphibia > Caudata > Ambystomatidae > Ambystoma > Ambystoma mexicanum. The sequence goes on from NC_090929.1 coordinate 830,604,801, forward strand.
CCTGGTTTTACCAGGCATTATGGACGGGACCCGTTAAGGGATACCGGGGTCAATAACGGTACTGCAATTTGCGGTACCGTTATTGACGCCTTCCCCAATCCCATTGAGCCCTATGTGGGCTCAATGGGAATGGGGAATGGCTTTTACAATGGGGACTTACCAGTCCCGCCAAGGTCAAACTGAACCGGTAGTCCCCATTGAATGAGGGCGGACACGGTCCCATTATTGGTGCTAGTCATGGCGCTAATAGCTAATAGTCATGGGCTAATAGCGCCATGACTAGCACCAACCTCGTAATGAGGCCCAATGCCACAGTAATACTTTATGGTTAGATCAGCTGAACACATCATACACACATTCATGATTACAAAGTATTTGCTTGAATTCTCACAGCTGTACTAGTCGTACTTGTGTACAATGCAAGGCACCAACCATGTTTGAAAATCCAGAGAAAGGACTTGAAGATACTGATTTCTAAATATGTAACTAGCAACCGATATACAATAATCTTTCATCCAGTATACCTGCTTCAATATGTGGCAGAATAAAGGCTGCACAGTGCAACGTTTGTCTCGCCATAGGCAATATTTTTGTGGGGGGATCATTTGTGGGAGTGGGGGTTGCAGGGGTGTCCCCTGAACATTTTAAAATAATGCAGGGGTTGCAGGGTGTCCCCTGCAGGTTCCATGGGTCAATATCACCACAAAAATATGGCGATATTTTTGTATCGCAATATTATTGCAGGGATATTAACACATGGAACCAGTAACCATAATGCCGTCACACTGAAAAGAGTGTTTTGAGCAACATGCACAACTGACAACAGTTTAACAAGCAGTGACTTTGCTGTCTGTAAACTCTGACAGAGCTCAAGGCTATGTTTGATTTTGTCGAGAAAGGTTATTATGGTCACATTATTTAACTGGCAAAACGATACTATCTAAGCCTCTGACTGGTCTGAAAACATCACCCTCAGCTGTAATGGTTTTGAGAGGATGAGGTGCCACCTGACCACTTTGCTCTTTGTCTTCCTCCAGGTTCAGCTCACGTATGTAGTCTAAATCTGACATTAGCAAGCTGTATGTAATTATTTTCTGGAAATGAGAAAATTGAGTGGCTATAACACCACCCTGTTCTTGTCAATAATTCAAGTGAATACCACATCACATCATATCATTTCATATCAATGTGCATTTGTATACTGATGAAAATAAAGGTAACCTTAAACACACTCCAAATCCAAATCCAGACCCACCGTTATTTTGAACACTATTTTTCAGTCTTCATGGATGAGTCATGAGGGACTTTTTGCCTCTAAGCATGCTCAGTGCAACCACAGACACATAGCATAATCGCATTGCATAAAAATTAGAGGAATAATCATTTTTGTCTTGCTGGAATTTGGGCAGAATCAATGAATGGCTCTGAATGTTGTAACTAGTATTATGAGCTTGGTTTCTCTAATTATGGGTGTCAGAAATAAACAGAGAATGAAACTAGCTCTTGTCTGCATTGCAAAATATTATTTATCATTGTTGCTTCATTTGTGGTTTCGGCTATTAGGTGGTGACACCTATAAACCAAAACTATTGCATCGGAGTACAGATAGAAAGAATTGGAATTTGAGAAGGGGCACACAGCTTGCAGGTGTTGTTTGGTTATATGCCCATCCATTGGCATCCCATCGTCATGATAATCCCTATGGCAATACCCACCCAGTCCCTGCCCCTCCACCTCCCCACCCAAAACACCACCTTATAGGAACTCTTTGAGCTTGCTTTATTCAAGGCTTACCATCAAACTTTGCACTCAAAGTGCCTGTCAGTGTTTTTTCAACGCAGTCTTCTGAAAGTTAATGACTTAATTGGAGTTGTAAACATGCTACGGGTGTAATAAAAAAATATCTTAGCCTGTCTGGCTTCAGCCACTCTATTTATAAGCACTATTTGTGTGCGTCACTGAAGCCCTATTAAAAGCAAGCATTGGCAAATCCAGCAGTTTTGGCTTGTGTATACGTATTTTAGGCATTTGCCAGGCACTGCTATTAGATGCTCATGTATTTGCACTATTTGGCACCTGCTACCACCCATGCCAGTTAAGACCACTATGACAGTGCCTGGCAAGTGCTTTCTCATGCCTACAGAAATGCCCAGACTGTTACCATTGCCAAGACTTGTTAATGAATTGATGCTGATCGATGGGCCCTTTTATGAGGCCCAAATATAGGTATTTACATATTCCAAACAAATGAGTACAGAATGTGTTCGAGGAGGGGAAGGAAAGGCATACCTGTATTAATTTGATAAGCTGTATGCGGCTGCTTCTGACATCTGAGCTGAAGATGTATTGGTTAAACTTAAAGCGAAGTTCATTTGGCTCCCAATATTGTTCACTCAAAAAGTTCATGGTGAATACCATCTCAAATATACGGGATGAGGAATATGCAATGAGCAGAAATGTCTCTTTGTTTGCCTAGTTGAAAGGGCAAGAGTTGGTATCAAACATGATGTGCTAGGGGCTACCAAAATTACATACATTTGACTACAAGAGGCCTCTTTACATTAGATTACATTACATTACCTTATGTTAAAATGTTCTGCTGTTCACTTTATTTATGGTACACTCTATCTATCTATCTATCTATCTATCTATCTATCTATCTATCTATCTATCTATCTATCTATCTATCTATAAAAGGGACATTTGTGGATATGTGTGGGTGTCTGTTTGAAATGTTCAGCATACTTCCAAACATGCTACAAACCTGAAATTTGGCATGTGGGTAGGTTCCATGGTGTCGACAAAGAAGAATTCTAAATATAACTATACCTTTGTCTCATTTTTGTTTTTTTTAGGGGCATTTGTGGATATTGCTTCTTTGTATTTGCCTCTTTAACAGTTCTCGGTGACCTTTTCTCGAACCATTCATGCATTCTAGGTGTCCGACGCATGTGTTTCTGCTACTTGTGGGTTCACACACGACATCTTCACAGCACTTAAAGTTCATACTTCTTGTTTTGGCGGGGGTGTTGTGCGTGTGTTTTTCTTTTACACACAAGTCAGATGGTGAGTCGCACATGCTATTTTTCCCACTGTGGTTCCCCTTGTGTGTCGTGTCCCCCTTTTCCGAGGTCAGAGTAGCCTGCGTGTTCCACACGTACACTTTTTTTGTGTCCCTGCTTGCCACAGCGTACGGCGGGGGGTTTATTCCATGCACGTGGGCTACTGGGGGTTGCATGCAGGCTTATTATAATTTTTTGGGTGCCAGAGCGTTGCGTGACCCATCTTTATTCACCAGGGGTCACATCCAGCCTCACAGGAACACAGGGTGGTAACATCACGTACCCTGCCCCCTTCACCCCAATTGCCCAGAACAATTGTTGTGCGGTCCTCCCATTGACAATAGTCCATCGGTGCCATGGTTGGGAGGCCACCAAAAGGGAAGGGCAGTAAAGCTGGGTGAGGGCTGGGCGTGGTGGGGCACATGGCCGGGGTGGCCAGGGAGGCCAGGGAGGCCAGGGAGTCCAGGGAGGCCAAGGGGGACACAAGGGGATGTTGCCAGGCTGTTCTTCAGGGTCAGGATGTCCAGCCACATGCTTGGACAGCCACGCTACCACCCCCAGTGCCTCAGGGAGATGCTGATGCTGCAGTCCTCCCCGGTGCACATCTGACCCCACAGCCACTGTCATCTGCTGGCACGGGCCACCACGTAGTGGGAGCTGCAGGTGCAGCTGCGGCAACCACCACCCATGCTCGTGGTCAGCCAGCGCAGGCTGCCTTGTCACAGGAGGACTCCCAGGCAGATTTTCAAGTCAGGAGGGCCAAGCCACGTGTGCCTAATGTAGCTGTGACCAAGGCACATGTATCTGGTGCAGTGGTGTCATCTGATGGCCCGAGCAGCCGGGTGGTGGGAGTTGCAGGGGAAGATGCAGCCAACAACACCCTGGCAGTGAGTCTGCCAGCCAGGACTGTGTCAGTCACAGCCCTTGGCACTGAGGCAGTTTTGCTGCTGGTTCCTGGCAACAGCACCCAGCAGCCAATCACACAATCCAGGCCTTCCATCCTCATGCCAATTCCTACTGCCATTGGCCAGTCCACCATTGCCACTGCCCCTACTGACCAGAGTGGCATATGCCTCTCAGGGTCCGCACAACCGGCCAAGGGGAGGAAGTATGCTTCTGCGCAAGAGGCTGGGACCCCAGACATGGCTCCGGCCTCCGGCAAGGAAGATGTCTTTCAACAAACAGGAACTGGACTTATTTGTGGACTATGTATCAGCACACAACCGCAATATGCTGGTGAGCTCAGGTTGCCATACTACGCCTGCCCAGCGTCAGGTCCACTGGCAGTTCATTGCGGATAGTGACAGTGCCTTGGGATATCAGAGGCTCACAGCTCAGGATTGCTACAAGTGTTGGACTGACCTCCGACCCTGTGTAAAACAAAAGTGGGCCTCTAATTACTTCCTGGCTCTGGTGACTGGCACTGGGCCACCACCAGAGGAGGATGTACTCACTCCGCACGGGGAACTTGCTGCAGAGTTCATCGATCAGGGACAGATTCCATGAGTGGGAGAGATGCCCGATTATGATGCAATGTCCGGTGAGTGTTGATGCTTGTGTGTCCAGCCCATCTGTGTGTAGCTTGTGTGATGTGTTGTGATTGACTGCCAGTAGATGCTATGTATTGAAGAGTGCCACGTGAGACACATGCAATGCTTGACTGATGCGTGCTTGTAGTGATGCAGTCTGCATGCAGGCCATGTGCTGCACACGGGGGTATTCCTCATCAGCACACATGCACCATACTTACATGCAAGTCACTCTGCGGCTTCTCCTGTCCATGTTCAAGCTCACTGACATGTTAGCATATAGCCTGTGGTGTAGTTCTACTCAACACTCAGCCTATGTCATCACATGACTGACGGCTATGTGCGGTCAACCTACAAGCTGCTCCTTAACACGGGCATGCTTCCTTGCCTCTCTGCCACCCTGCAACTCACTGTCTCCATGGCACTGGTGGTTTCCATGTTGGACTACTACAATGGCCTGTTTCCCTTTATCTGTGTACATGCACACTTCCCTGTGCAACCCTGCCATACCTGTACTGTGGGGTAAATCTTTTGTCCTTGATGCAGGGTGTCTGACTTGGACCGTGCAGATGGCACAGGCTCAGAGTGCACATGAGTGTTCATTCATGGACCATTGCATTCCCTGCAAGCCCCTATGTGTCCGTGGCTGGCTACTCATTGTACCACATCTCCAGTATTTTATCCATCTCATGGTATTTGGTCATCCATGTCATGCTCACTCAGGGTCACTTCATCATCACGCACATGTTTAGGGTGTCTGGTATGTGTGGAGCACAGGCCTCCTTCTGTTAGAGCCACTTTGCCTCCAGGCAACTGGTGCTGTGGCTTCTGCCTGTATTGATGTACTTGTGATGGTTCCTCATGTGTCCTGCTTTCTGTCCCCCTCTCATCTGCTGACGTCTCAGTTGACTCAGATGATGCAATCGATACCTGCCAACACTGTCTGCAACTTCACAGTACTGTGGTCAGCCATTCAGAGCCATGCACTGCCTCCCTGCCATTCCGCGGGTTGGGGGGGGGGGGGTGTTCAGTGCATCCCTACAAGCAAGTGCCAACATTTTGCACATGATGACTGCACTTGCCCTTAGAGTGCTGTCATGTCACAAGATTGACGATTGACATCACTACGTTTTTGGTTCTGTTGATAGTTGAGGATGTACACATGCGCTGCACTGCACCCACGCACTTCTGAGCCATGTTTCACCCTTCAACATGCCTATTCACTTGTTCGATGTCAAAGTGACCTGGCATGTTTGTATCCATGTGCCTCCCTTCACTGTATTTCAAAGCACTTGCGTTGTTGCATCCTGTGACACGTGTACTTATATTGACATTCATTTTCTTGTAGTACACGTTGACATGCATTTTACATGTGTCATGGACACTTCTATTTGACTTACTGCTGTGGCTAATTGTGAATTGTGCCATGGCTATGCTACGTGCCATCTCTTTGTTGCCATCTGTCATTTTTGGCTAGGATCTATGCCTGCCAGTAGGTTGTGTGTGATGCAGGTTATATGCAACATGCAGTACATGTGTGGCCTTCACATTTGACACGCATCCATGTCTGCTTTCAGGGTCGCCTTCCATTTCATTGCTGCTGCATGCATGCCAGAGTTTGTGTCATGTGTGACATGTCTGCTTCATGTGTTGGCTATCAATATTGAGTTTACTATGTGTGTGGTATGTGCTGCTGACATGTGTGCTCATATGTTTTTTTTATTTTGTTACAGGTGATGAGGCACCAGAAGCAGAGGAGGAGGAGATGGCAGACATGGTGGAGTGTTCAGGTCAACAACCATGCACCAGTGGTGGTTTTGGGGTCGTAGGCCACCAACATCCCTCGGTGCTCAAGGCCAAGCCTGCCTCTGGGTACGGCTTTGAGGATCTCTCTGACTCTGATGTTGAATCGGATGCTCATGAATCCATGCCGTCGATGGGGGGTGATTCTGCAGTGGATTCTGTTCTGTCTGCCGCACCTGCAGTTGGGGGTAGACCCCTCAAGGGGCCAGTCAGTGTTGGAACGTCAGCCTGTGGTGGTTATGTGTGCAGGGCCACACTCCACACCAGTTGCTCCTGTTCCTGGGGCAGCAGATTGATGGAGGAATGCAGTCCTGCATCCAAAGGCAGTGCCGGCACAGCAAGGACCATGTCTCCTTGGGCCCAACAGGCATGGTGTCCACCAACGCAGTGGCCGTGCGCCACTGGGGAACACTGGGTGGCAGAATGCCATGTATGCCATTGCACAGCAACAGGGGGGAGCGATTGAGATGTTGGCTCAAGGAATTGAACATGTGGCCGATTCCATTCTCCCCCCTGACAGGCAGGTGGAGCTCCAGCAGCAGGCTACGCAGTCTACGTGCTGCTCACTCAGGCTGGGCATGGTGGCCTCCAACAGGGCTGAACTGGTGACTCTGCACTCAGCTATTGCTGCTGATGCACAGTCCCACAAGGAGGCCCTGAGGGATGATAACAACTCCCTCAGAAGTACTCTGGCTGCACTCATTATGGGCCCGGGACACGGGCAGAACAGGGGATGGAGTAGCTGGAACACACCCTCTCGGATAAACCACATGGATGCTGGGAGGAGGTCTGTCACCTGAGGCATCCCTGGCAGACCTCTGTGTAACACATGCGTCCTTGCAGGAGGAACTCTGTGTTACACGGAGGTGGTGCATAGGGACATCCGTGCCATATTCTCCGAACCAGGCTCACCAGGCTCTTCTGCTTGCTGCAGTTGAGGGGCTTGCTGGGGCTATGCGTGGTCAGGCACCTGTGCCATGTGCACCTCCTGATGTACAACCTGGGGGTGACGACGATGACAAACTATCTCTCAATGAGGTCTGGCCGTGAAGACCATGAGCCCATGGAGGATATTTTTTTTGTCTCAACATCAACACATGTGGGTGTTGAGGTGCACCCTGCACCTCCCCCCTCCTGGGTACCCCCGCCCGCCCGTTCCTAGGTCCACTATGGCCATTTTATTTTTTGTCTCCTGTGCATTTATGTTACAGTGTGGTGCTATGTGGCATCCAATGGCATCCACTGTGTGTTCCAGCTGGGCCCATAAGGCTTTCTCGTGTTTAGGTTTGTGGCTTGGGGTCCGGACAGATATTCCACTCATGTTTCCCCTTTCCATGGGATCGCAAGGATGGCACCGTGTGAGAGTAACTGACACAGAGGCATTGGACTGCCATCATATCTGTGGCCAGTCTGAAGTCCAACTTGTGTATACACCCCTAGTGGGGATTCATGATGGCTTCTCCAGTGCATGGTTAGAATGCATTTTGGTGAGTATATTGTTGACTGTGCATGGTTTCATTTTGCTTATTCATGTATTGCCTTCACTGTATACATTGTTGATGCACTACATACTGTATGGAGTCCCATGCCCCCTTTAGCTGTCAAAGCCACTCTCATGATGGTAGGGGGACATGTGGTGGCAATGTCACATTGAGGCACTTGTGCTATGGTGTTTCCTCACTGTCTGGCATTGTCACTGGTCCTGTGTTAATGATATGTTATGCTGGTAAATTGATAGTCCTGTGTTGCTTTTGCTTATGATGTGTCACAGGATCGTCAAAATGTTTCCATTGCAGATGTGTCAACAACAGACCAGTTCACATGGAAAATGTATGCTACACTGTAGGGTCATGCATTTCCTATGCTCACATACATTGAATCGCCCTGCAAACACACACCGATAGCGCACCCAACACCACCCACCCCCAACATCACCCCGACATCCACCCACGCACACACTACTTGCCTTCTGAGACATGCTGTATACCTGCTGCACAATTTCACATTGACTTTCCTGATTGTGAACGGGCGCTGCAGACTCATTTTTAATCTTTGTTTTTTCATGCAGTTGTAGGGGTTTCCAGGCCGAAGAACACCACTCACTGTACTGTGTTGTGTTGTGAGTGGGGTGTTGCAGGGCACAACCCCGCAGCACCCTCATTTTCTTTTCATTTTTGGGATTCCCTGAAATGCATGCCACCAAAGGTTTGAGGTTTTTGTGTTCACACCTTCGGTGGCATGTATTTACTTACTTTTAGTATAGGTCGGATGTTTTTGCTCACTCTTTTCTTCAGGGTCCGTGTCTGAGGGGATTGTCTGTGGCCTGTTTCCATTTCTGACAGAGCACTTTGTGACCGTTGTGTTATGTGTGTTGATATTTTTAGTGTAGTTTTCCAATTGCATACCATGGCATGGTGTGTGGGATGGGAGACATGGGGTTGAGGGAGGTTTAGGTGATGTACCAGCATTTGGATGTGCTATTTTGCATGGGGGTGTAATCTGTAGCTTGTATGTGTGCCTTTTGGTCACACGAGATTGTGTTTGTTTAAGTGGCTAGGGATGCACACAATGCTGCAACTCAAGGGACACATTCTCAGGGTGTTAAGGTTGTGACAGTTGACTGTCCCTTTGTCATCATCAATTGTCACTTGGAATGTGCCAGGCCTGTGTGCACTCCGCAGGTGAAAAATGTAGCCAAAAGCTGGGTATGGGCTGCCTCGCTACGTGCCCTTTCCCCGCCAATGCGCAGCGGCCGTGCCTGTGGTTGGGGATGTAGGGGCACCACCATGTCCACCGGTACTCCCCGCCAGGTTGCAACATTGTGCTGGAGACATGCTGCCACAATGATCCTCACACTACTGGGGGCGCATATAGTCGCTGCCCACCAGAGCGGTCAAGGAAGCTGAAACGTGACTTGAGCACTCCGAATGTGTGCTCCACTGTGCCCCTGGTTATAATATGGTCTGCATTGTATTTTACCTGGGGTGGTGTGATGGGGTTCTGAATTGGCGTCATCATGTAGGTGCTCAGAGGTCAGGCACTGTCCCCTTGGGGTCTGATAATGGTTGTCATTAGTTGGGTTTGTGTATTTGTCTGTGTGTGACATGCATGCATGTGCACAGGCATTTGTACTCACCAATGAGCCATGTGTTGCCATGCCTCCCAGCTTCCAGGTCCCGGTGTAGGGATATGAAACTGTCATGAGTGGACCCGAGATAGTTTGCATAGACAGAGGTGATGATTCCCTTGGCATTGCATACAACCTGCACGTTGATGGAATGCCAGTGCTTGCAGTTGCGATAGATGTGCTCAGTGACACTAGGTGGACGTAGGGCCACATGGGTGCAATCAATGGCACCAAGCACTCTGGGGAAGTTTGCCACCCCGTAAAGGTTCTGGACCATGGCCTGCCTTTCTGCGGGCTTTCTGGTCATGTATATGTGCCTGAGGACTGAGGGGGTGAGTTGTCATGATTGCCAACACCTGGTGTAGGCACCGTGACTGCGTGGCCTGTGAGACACCCCCAACTATGGCAGTTGTCTGCTGAAATGACCCGGTGGCCAAAAAATGCAGGATATTGAGCACCTTTTCCAAGGGGCTCAGTGCTTGGGAGCACAAGGTGGGTGCTGTGAGGTTATCCTCCCACTCAGTGATCTAGGATGATATGAGGTGGAAACCTATACCTGCCATAGACCTGGTCATCAGGCATTCCAAAGAGGCTGGTCCAGGATAAGAAAATGTGGGTCCTGGCTATCCTCGTTCTGCTGCAGTGTCCCACGATCACTGCTGCGAGAAATTTGACATTTATCGTAGCTGTATATGCTGGTTTGTTGTTTGTGCACACTTTTATGCTGCGCGGTTGCGCTTCCAACTGCTTTCGCGATTTTGCTACTGTAATTCCCCATTTACACCCACATTTTTGCACGTCGTTCCCCATTCCATGTGTTCCGCTCGATTTTTAGGTGTGTGCACTTGACAATGTGCGCCTTCAATGTGCGACTCACGCACAGCTTTCGGGTTGTCGCAGTGAGGTGGGCGCCACGCACGGATTCCACGCAGGTTCCAGGTAAGCCAGGCACAGGGCCTTCCATCAATCAGTAACGGGCGCATGCATGTGTTTTGCATGCATGCGCTGTGTTTTTCACGCTTGCGCCACACATTTCGGCACACAATCATTCCATGAATTACCTCAATAGAGTCTCCTCCTCGCTCTGTTTCCCTGCTTGCCTATTTCCTTACCTCACTTCAGCCACCACAGTCCTTCCAGTTCCATCAGCCTGGCCTAACAGTGACAGTAACTGTTATCGTTTTACATACCCATACCAAGGTTTCAGTTATGATCAATGACTGTTGGCTGTGGTCCATGGCTCACTCCACAAAGGGATTTGCTAAGGGAATTCAAGGCCATGCTCTGAGATAGGTTTCCTTGCGTTGTAATTGGGCAAGGCTATGCATACTACACTATTAGAAAGCACTCCAATATAGCCTGCAGCCAGCTTAGCTGTCCATGGAATACCTTGAGTCAGTGCAGTGCTTATCAGATATTCGAGTTACGTTTCATGAGCCCCTGTCTGCCCTAAGAGGAAGTTACATTCCACTTGCCTAGCACTACATCATTGTGTACTATTTGTCAGATGTGAAGACCTTGACACCTCAGTTGTGGTCCTGCCATCAGGTGCTTCTTCTATCAGTCCATGCACTGAAGGATACCCCATTGGCCCTTACAATTAAACAATGTAGCATTACAGTCATTGGCACTTCAGCTTGGTGGTTTTGCATTGTGCATCCTTGCAAACTTTTACTAGGGGGTCCTTCAGACTTGGACATTAACATAGTTATGATATAGAACATAGTTGTCACCTTCACCAATCGCTGCCTCTCCAACACTGCTTGTGCATATCTGTCCCAAAGATTTGCAAAATCCACCTCTGCACACCCTGTGGGTACAGCCAATAGACATCTTCTGATTGTTCCCAGATTCAAGCGCATCAGTTCCGGAGGCTCCATCTTCCCGTTATTGCTTCCTTTCTATCAAACTCTCTGCCAACATACCTGCCCTTCAGAAGGCAGTTTAAAACCCAGCTTCGTGCTCACCTTGGAAGCAAGACAACATTGAGCAACACAGGTTTGATCCCAGGGTCTGCGCTTAGAAACATCTGGGTATTAAGTGCGTTATAAATAACCAATTATAATTATAAGCTCAATTGGGTTCCACCTTTCTGAGACGATTAGAGACCGGGAGGGTTGGGCAGTGATGGTCCTTGGACATATACACAGCCCGGCAATTTCCCAAATCAATTACTATGGCCCCAATCAGGACTCAGTGGAAACACTGAGTGAATAGCCCAGCAATTGGATCAGCGCACACCTAGTGTAAATATGTTGGATGGGGACTTCAATGCAGTGTTGAAGCCAGACCTCAACAGAACTGGGGGTGTTCATAGGGTGCTGCTGAGATCGACCAATAAACTACGAGATCTGTGCCGGGCATGGGAGTTAAATGGGAGTTAAATGATATATGGTGAACTAGGCACAAAGGTGAGGGTGGCTACACATTTCACTCCACAGTACACTCAATCGGCATCACAATTAGATTATTTTCTGATTTAGGACACAATGGCAGGCTCGGTGATTGAGGCCACAATATTGGTGCGTACACTATCAGATTATGCGTCAGTGGTGCTGACTTTAGAGTTGCCAGGCAGATGGGTGAGAGACCACCCTGGGTGTTTAAAAGTGAGAGACTATCTTATGAGGTGTTTCGAACTAGGATAGTGCATGCGATTATAACATTCTTAGAGGAGATCATGGGCTTGGTCGATTCACATGCAGTGATATGGGAATGTTTCAAATGTGTAAATCAAGGGGAGTGCACATCGAAGAAGTCTGGTATACTAAGAAAAACCCGAAATGGAATTAGCAAATACTAAAGTACTACTGTGACAGATGCAGGCAGATGTGGATCTATGAATATGCCAACCAGACAGAAGGAGATTAGAGAGGAAATGGATACATTTAGAGTATTGGCGCAAAGAGAGGTAAAGCTTCTGTTGGGGAAGGCGGCTGTCGGACAATACGGGGAGGGACAACGCCCTGATAGATTGCTCACGAGTTTGCAAGGTCTGACACACCGAAGACACATATTTTCTCTGTTAAAATCGAGCAAGGGAGTTTTGCAACCTGAGCTACACAGTTATTTAGATCAGGTGACACTTTATTGTTGTACAGATGACGAGAAAGAGTGGTTGAATCGTCCAATAACGATACAGGAAATCCATCTCGCAATTAAGGCGCTATCATCTGGGAAGGCCCTGGGACCTGACAGCTTCACTGCCGAGTTTTATAAGCATTTCACATTGAAGCTAGCTCTGCATCATTTAGAGGCATATCAACAGGCTCTGCGAGATATTCGATTGCCAGAGTCTATGAGGGAGGCGGTGGTCGTTATATTGTTGAAACCTGGGAAAGTGGTGGATGAATGCTCATCCTATCGCCCTATCTTGTTATCAACCTAGACAATAAAATCCTAGCTAAGGTATTGGTGATACGGTTAGAACCGTTAATGCCTAAGCGTGTACAGTCATGTCAATCTGGATTCATTCCAGGGTGCTCTACCTCATATGGCTTGCAACCGATGTTTGGTCTTATGTCTGTGGTTCAACAGGATGAGCCGGTTGTGGTGGCATTATTGGATGCTGAAAAAGCATCCGACTCGGTTGAGTGGCCCTTTCTCTTCACCATTTTACGGAGGCTGGGGATGGAGGAGGCGTTTATAGCTATGACCTCATTATTTTACACTCTTCCTGTGGTGAGGGAATCGCCAGCTGACCTTGAAGATACTATTGGAAAAACACACACGACAGATGTGTCCCCTCTCACCTCTATCATTTGCTTTGGCAATTGAGCCCTTGGCCGAACTGTTAAGGGCCAAACATGTCCACAGGGGTATTCAGCTATATGGATCTAAGGTGGTGGTTTCCCTTTATGCAGATGACATGGTAAATTAATCACAAATCTGTATAACAACCTGGGACTGATCATGGTAGATCTGCTATGCTTCAGCGATTTCTCTGGTTTGAGAGTTAATGTTATGAAATCAGTGTTTTTCCCACTCACTGACTGTACTGGACAGTTCCCTGATGGCTATGGAATCCACTGGCATATGGTATACACCAGATACTTAGGCACTGATTTTACGCGATCCCCGGAAAAGCTATATAAGCGTAATTACGCAAAACTGTTGCAACATGTTTGGTCTGCGGTGGACAGGTGGATGGGGTTGCCTCTTAGCCTGTATGGAAGAATCTCGCTGGTGAAGATGGTTTTGCTACCGAGATTTCTCTATATGTTTCTAAATGTACAACTGTGTTGTCACGGGCATATTTTCAAACAATAGAGTCAGAAGTCTTGCAATTTGTCTGGGCAGGCAAACAGGTGCGTGTGTCTTGGGAACAACTGACAGTGCCACTAGACAAGGGGGATTGGCATTACCTAATTTAGAGACGTACTATATGCGGCCCAAACAGGATTGTTAGCCTATTGGTTTGGGGACACCGTAGATAGGAGACATTTGGAGGTAGATAGAGCCCTTGCAGCGCCATATTTACTGCAAACGGTTGTATTTACAGCTCCTGGTAGATCAGCCAGAGTGGGGAACATGGTGGAATTGACTTGTAGGTCATGGGTTCAAATTGGGGGGAAGCGAAGGGAGAAGGCATCTATTCTTCAAAACTTCTGATCATACACGTCACAGGTTTGCCTTTGACAAGTGAATCAGGATGTATACGCTGTATGAAGAGCCTTGGTATATTGTGCTTTCGGGATCTCTTTCCAGAGAGACAGTTTATAACTGTGGAGGAGATGCGTAGCCAGGGGACATTTACATTACTGGATCTATTTATGTAGTTTACACTGCGACACAACCTGAGAGACTTGTTCCTGACCTTTCCTAAAGAACAAGGGGTGGCACCTATACTGGATGCAATGTTAGAATGGGTAGAAACCAGTAGAATTGTGTCGACTCTATACATTATGGTGCAAGACACCCGGGTGGGACGGGCAGAGTCCTTCCAGAGGAAGTGGGAGATTTCTTTGGGGGACTCTGTTTCAGAGGAGATGTGGAGATATTGTTGTGTGCAGACATGAAAGATAGTTCTTAATAGTCGATTTAAGCTGATTCACTTTAAGTACCATCCCCAATTTTACTATATGCCTGCAATGTTGCATGCATGTGGCTTGGAATTGTCAACCGGTATGGCAATTTTGGGAACACGTTTTTCAGATAATTAGCAATATTATAGGGCAAAGGGTTGAGCCACTCCCAGGGACCGCCCTGATGGGGGATAACAGAAAGATCCCGTACCAAGTAAGAAGACTGGTGGGGCTGCTACTGCTGTTAGCTAAGAGGATAGTAGCAATGGTGAGGGTGGTCCGCGGGGTCCTTTAGTTGAACGATAGAAAGAAGACATTCTCCATTTCAATGAGATGGAAAAGGAATACGGAACAATATTGCACCCCTGTGCCAAACCCAAAGACACATTGGATCCTATACACATTATCTGTTTGTCCAGGCTCAAATAGAGGGGAACCATACTGAATATAACTGAATGATGGTTGGGCTAGTGGTTATACACCTGTTAATGCGTAGAGGTAAACACAGGTGCTTGGAGGGGACATGCATTGATAATGAGGAGGGACTTATCCAAGACAAGGTGAGCAGGTTATATGTTTACAACTATGGTGGAAAGAAATGCTTTTATGGAGCTACATGAAAGAAGGGGTAGAACTGCTGAATCACTGCTCTTCTCTCACCTCGGATATTTTTGTTTAAGATATGGAAATAATAAAGATGGGGTTGTAACAGCAATGATAGGATGAAGGGGGGATGATCCGCTGAACCACTGTAATGTTGTGTATTGTTGTTAAAATAATAAACAGAGTTTAAAAAAACAATTGACTTTTCAAATAGCATTATTTCTTGATTCGACATTCTCTCCCTTTTCCCCTTCCTACCACGCTTTCATCTGTTTCTGAAACTAGAGCGTTGATAGCTGAGGGTTTAGTGTGCTTCTATAAATGCACAAACAAATAAATAAACATGCCACATAGCAGTTTAGAGTGGTTGGACAAGCAACACCACCTTGGTTCTGCTGCCTTTCTGAGGGAACAGGATATCTGGTTCTTGCCTTGGAGGTCTGTGGTCATAAGAAAGCTAAGTGAGGAAAAAGGGTGGCTTGGGTATAGTTAAGTGCCCTTCTCCACAAAGGCCCATTCTCTGTCTTTCCAGTCAAAACATGTGTCCCTTATATCTGGCATGATTTCCAGGATCTTGCTTCTGGTTCTTTCTTCCTCCTATTTAGGACTCCTGCCCTTTTGGCATCGGGTTCCTCTTGGCCTTTATGAAAACATATGATTTCCCTGAATGGACTGTGGATGCTGCGGGGAGCAAGATTTGTCCTCCTCCGTGCCCTAGCAGATGGTGCCCTTGGTTCGTCCAACCCCACCTGTCAATCAAAAATATGGGATTTTACCACAGGTCATACACGATAACACTGATGTGGGCTTGTATAAGAACATGCATATTGTCATGTTATCATGGCAAGGGGAACAATTGGCCTGCTACAAGCGTGTCAACATTGCCTGTGCAATGAGATTGGCATATCTATCTATATATATTTGGGAATGTTTGTTTGCATATTCCAGGTTGTCTACAACCCCATAATAGTGGGTGGGATGAAATATTGGCCCAAGGTTGGCATACTAGAATGGAGTGTACTGTCAATAGGTACATTTGACCAACCCTACCCATTCGCGCCGCACAGGGGAGGGACCGGCCCCCTGCTATTAGTATGGGCGATTTCAGGAGACTGACAATTTTGCATTTGTTGGCTCCAGTGCCACAACATTTGGTCGGCTGAAGTTTTGGGCAGAGGTTGGCATACCAGTGTGGGGTGTAATGGCGATAGTGAAATCTGACCAACCCCACCCATTTGCCCTGTACATGGCAGGTTCTGGCTTTGGGCTTCCAGTATAGGAGATTTTGGGAGATTGACGATTTTGCAATTTTTTCAAAAATAGGAAATTATGACACAATAAAACAGACAGAAGGCTATAACAGAGCCCCGCGTGCACGTGAGCTACGGACCCAGGCAACACCAGGTATGTTCTCTAGTAACTATATAGGGGCCACATATACCACTTGGTTTTCAGCTTTACAGATATAGGTGAAACTGGTGGGAGACCGAGGAATTGCTAGCAAGAGGGCAGTGGATTGGTTGTAAATAATGGAAGCCTGTGACTTATCTATGGTCAAGGGCTTTTATGAAGGAGGTGGCCACCCAGCGACTACTTGGTCAAATGGGGCTTCCTCCTCCATATTGGACTATGTGTTCATTTGCCCCAACCGTAGCCAGCGAGTCCTCACTCTCAGTACATACCGGAAAGAAATGTGTGATCACTCCCTGCTAAAATGATCGATACAACAAATGGTGCCCCCCACACTAAAAGAGCTCTGGAACTTCACTCTAGAGGTCTCGAATGGAGCTAACAGGCTGAGACTGAGGAGAGAGGATGTCAGAGATCTTCAACCTAATTTTGAAAATCTAGGAGGGGCAACGAGAGAGTGAATGATGGTCATCTGCTACATGAGTTCAGAACATTGAATAATCCCTCAAAACATAGGGGAAGGGAGCATGCTCACACCTATGATGTTGAAATGGCAACAGAGAAGAACATGCTGAGACTTAGGAGCCCTGAAACGAATGAAAGGGGAAATAACAAACTGAGGAATAGCTAGGAGAAAGCAAACATGTATGAATTGGGCAGCTGCCCACAGAGCCAAATTATTACAGGCAGACTCAGATGCTATGCTCAACATAATAGTGAAAAGAGAAGTGCAAGCCACTTGGGAATTGCTCAATCTGTTGGGAAATAGGAATAGGTTGCCACTAGCTAATATGGTGTCTGAGGACAAATGGCTAGGCCATTATGGGAACATCTTTGGTAAAAGGGAGGTGCACCTCCAGCCTGGTACAAAAAGAAGGGGAGGGTTATCCCTACCCTTTGACGAAGGTGACTTGCTTATGCTAATCAACAAGGCAAGTAGGTCCAGGGCCCCTGGACCCGATGCCCTCACCAATATGATGCTAAAAGATGCCCCAGAAGAATGGGTGGACCTCATGTAGGACCTCATGTAACCCCTATTTAATAAAATCTGGAGGATGGATAGTATCCCAGACTCATGGAAATCTGCAATGATTGTTCCGATCTATAACGGAGGAGACAGGGCGGATCCCGAAAACTATCACCCCATTGCACTTTCAGATGTGATGGGTAAGATGTTTGGGGGGGTTAAGCTATCTCATTTACAGAAATGGATAGCATCTACGGGTAGAGCTGATCGTAGGCAGACAGGTTTTAGAAAGGGTGTGAGGACTCATTTGAACGTATTACTCTTGAACATCATGAAGAGCAAAGTTTTGGAAGCGGGCACACGCATATATATGGCCTTTATAGACATTAAAAAGGCATTTGATAACATTGATAGGGAGCGGCTCTGGAAAAAAAGGGAGTCGAGCTGCCCTGTGAGCTTGCTAGCAGCAATTAGAGAACTATATCAGGATACGAACGTTAAAACCAGGCTTAACGCCCAAGGGCTTTTGTCGGGCCCTATTACCATGGAAAGAGGCAAAGCAATGATGCCCTCTTGCCCCAACCCTTTTTAACTTGTTTCTGTCAGACTTACCCATTGCATTGGGCAGGGAGAACGCTTTCCCCCATCTAAATTAGGTACCAGCAAGATCGGCGGATTACTTTTCGCTGATGACCTGGTCCTTTTAGATCAGACCCCTGTTGGACTTCAGTGATCTCTAAATGCACTGCAGGAATACATGAGGGAGAACAGTTTAGACATCGACTGAGTAAAAAAACAAGATCCTGACTTTTGGGAATAGTAGTAAGAGGGGCACATCGGGATTCAAATGGTTTCTAGTAGATGCTCTGTTATTAGAAGCTTAGTCAGTGACTTACTTGGGCGCACTTGTGAACAACAGGAAAGATGATGGTCCTAGGTGTTTGGCCTTAAAGAAGAAGAATGCTATGATGATGTCACAAGCCATATTACTTCATAGGAAATTTAGCAAATTTTCCTTAGAGCCGGTTGTCCCCTTCCATGAGGCAAAGTTCTCTCTGTCTTCCGATCTTTTTACAATTATAAGGTTTGGGCATCACTGGAAGGAAACCTCTGGAGAAAGCTCCTAAAATTGCCAAATCTAGCACCAACTTCTGTAATAAGGTATGAACTTGGTTTTATTTCATTATATGAGAAAACTGCGTGGAATGCATTGTCGCTATTTCGGAAGTGCTTATTAGTGCCTTCAGCACTTCCTTTTGAAGTACTTGTCGAACTATCAGGTGAAATGGAGCCTAGCATATTATTCTAATGGAAGGATAACTGTAGAGCCCTATTAGATTCACTCAGATCAAGTATCAAACTCCTATTGTTCAACCCAGGCAAAGTTAAAAGGAAAATCACGGCTCAAGATTGGCTAAACACTGTTGAGGATAGAAGCTCCCATAGGTGGCAACGTGGACTGTGTAACGGATCAAAGGTATTTGGTAAAAGGCCCCGTTATCTAAAACTCTTCCAATCTCCGTGGTATAGAACAAAGTTCATGAGACTGAGATTCATCCTGCTTGCTACCAATTAAGTCCTAAAGAGATATGTTAAATCTAACACAGATCTGTGTAGATTCTGTAAACATGAAGGCCAGGTAGAAAAATGGTGGCACATTTTAGTGGGGTGTAGTGGTCTGACCGAATAAGTTTCTGCGTGAATGTCTAACATGAAGACACTGTGTAGAGGCAGAACTCTTCTGGACGCGTCTTTTGGGTGGTGAAGATTTTGGTTTAATTTTCGCTTCAATACTGTTTCTGAACGAAATTCTTTATGTTCAAAAGTGATGGATCTATTTGAAATGAGTGCTTGTAATGACTTATGATGTTATTTTCTTTTTTTTAACACATTGTTATGATGAGTTTTAAAGTAATTGATAAAGGTTTGTAAGAAACTATGTATTCAATCAATTTAAAAAAAAAACAGATGTAGGTAAAGTTGAACTAGCAGGGGGCGGAGATGATACACCATCATCTGCTGTCATTACATGTGAAGTCTGTCGGATATGTGTACATATGGGCACACATGTGTGTCTTCTGAATTTGTCATTGTAAGCATGTATATGTGTTCATTTACACACAAATACACGGTTGTGTAGATAGACACGTCCTATTAACGTGCATAACTGTATCAAGCTGTGAATACACTTGTACTCTATGGAAATGCCTAAAAACATTTGAGGATACTACACAAATTACTGGAAACAAAGTGGTGGATTAGACTTCCCAAAATATATTGTTGATGGCTGCAAAGTTAGCTACTTAGCTCATTAAAATGTGACACATAACATACTGTGTAATAACATAGTAGAACAGTAATGCCATATGACTAAAACTACAGATCAGTATGATTGAATAGAATGTACTAACAGATATTTGTGCAAATGAACATGTTGAACATGTGCCATTAAATGTTAATTGGTGGTAAGCAGAAGGCAATCACTGTGTTCACATACCCAAAGACACATGCAACTGTGCAAGTTAGATTCTCCTGGGGCATTTCGGTTCAATTTCATCAGTGATGTCATCAATGATATTTGTGATGTCATCTTTGATGTGATGGGCGTTAGTCTTCGCAATGCACGTAGAGGGCACGAGTTATGGTTGCTTATCTTACTATAATGGGGAAATGTGCTGTGGTGTTTGGTTGCACTGTGAAGTATAACATTCCTTTAGTGACATTTTTTTACTGAATGGACATATATATATGGCAGGTAAGGAAAAGAAAGGGGCTAAACAAGTGATGTTGTCATTGATGTCAGCATTGACATTTGAGATGACATCTTTCATGGTCTGGGTGTTAGTGTTAGCAGTGCACAGGGGTGGTGGCAGGCTCGGGGACTTAGTTTACCACAACTGTCGAATTTCAGGGGTTTTTCGGTTTTAATTTGAAGCATAAAGGGGAGGAGGAAAGTTTTTTTTCAGTGAAGTGTACAGGATTTTGTTATGGCAACTCAACCATAACGTCCCCTCAACAAAGTTTTTTTTGTAGTGAATTTCACTGGTTTTTGGGAGGGTAACTTAAGCATCACGTCCCCTTAGCAATTTTTTTTTTTGTAGGGAATTGTATAGGTTTTTGGAAGGTGGAACATAAGCATGAAATTGTGGCAATGAAGTCGTTGAGCAGAATATACACTGTAATCATGTGATTTTGAGAGATATGTAGTATAATCTACGTACTTGATATACATTTAACATAGAACATACAGAACCCCCTCCCTATTGATATTGGAAAGGGACGGACTGAGCGCCTATTTGCAGACGGGGTTGGACAGGATCAACATTACCCATAGAGGCGGGGGATAGCTGAAAATGTTTTATTGTCTTACACAAAAACTGTGCAACGTAGAAGAAGGACATAAAGATATTATAAGTAGTAATAAGTAAATATGGAAACCTGAAGCTGGGAAAAGAAAACAACACATTTAATAACCATGTAGAATGAAGTGGATGGTACCATAAAAAAGAAAGGATGCCTCCAGCGTAATCACTTCACAGAAACTCAGCAGCCTGGAACGACAGTGGACGGACGCAGTAGGACATCAAAAGAGTGAGTGCAGGTCATTTTTTATGGGTAAGGTTTGTTTGTGGTATGTGGTGAAGAAATAATAATTTCTTTCTGTTGTTTTGACTCAGAAATGGCTAGTACTTTTCAGTGGCTGGAGGAGTATTTCCCACATGAGGAAATGTCTGAAGACAGCGACAATAATGGTACACAGTGCTCTGCATATGCAAAATAGTGACCAATATTTTAGAGGCATTCAATTTATGTTTTTGTTTTTTAACACACCAGGAAACAAAAGAAGAAAGGGCAACAAATGAGACAGAAGAAGACAGGGTAAAAAGGATAGAGCAGAAAATGGACATATTGAACGACAATGTTCAAAGTTTACGGGAGTTTGTGGAGGACTGTGAGAGGAAAAGTTTGCTATCATTGCCCCACCTGCACCTGCCCTGTTTCTCCATTCCCTAGTGAACCATCCCCAAACCTTGAAAAGGAAAATAGACGTTTTGACGAAATATCCATCCCTTCTTCCCCTCACAAATCTTCTCCTCATAACCAGCCCGTGTTGAATCCTAATTCCCCCATATTTGTTTCCGTGTCCGCTTCCCCTGCTATTTCTTCAGATTGATGTGTGTGTGTGTGTGTTTGAAATGTTTTTGTACAGTAGTTGTAGAGAAAGAGTTTGTGTGTAGAATTATTTTTTCAAAAGACGTAAAATGTTCGCGAACAGCGCGCCTGTTCGACCTATCCAGAAGGAATGGAATGTGGGTGCTGTCTAATGTCAAGTAAGACGGATGTGATGTGTGACTGCACCATCTGTTGAAATTGTGCGTACATAAACAGAAAGGGGTGGTCAAAGGATATACTACCTCGCCGTACCGCTTGGAAACAAGATAATACATGTTCGTAGAACACACCAGATGTCCGGAATGGGTGTGAATGAGGAAAATGGGAGTGTGTGAAGGACAGTATAGCGGTCCGTATTGGGCGCAGCCAACATGGTGCCATCCGTAGAACAGGCGCGGTGGCCGGCAAGTTCGTAGGAAAACAAAATGGAGTTGTCCTAAGGACACTGGAGCTGTCCGTACAGTGAATATAGCATGTGTGCACATGCGCAGTAGAAACGTAAGTATTGCGAACATCGCGGCTGTTCCTAACTGTCCGTCTCACTTGTGTAGCACTTTGAAGTAGTTTGAGAACCCGAACACGTAGGACACTTGTGCGCATGCACACATTTGATCCTTTGCATTTGCTGTCCAGGGGACTTTCATTACTGGGGCGGATGTGTTTAGGATGTCATCATGTGACCGCACCTACGCTGAGCATGGGGACTAATTTGTGTGGTTGGTGTGCTTCCGCAACAATACAAATTAACTTGTCGACAAAAGGCAAAGTATTGTAGAGTGTAAAAATGTAATTTCACACATCCCAGACAATAGGGCACCTCAGGACTTGCTGTGTAAAATTTGTGTACCGCTTTAAAGGGATGAAGACGGTCACGAGGCACACCCCTACAAAAGGCCACACCCCCGAGCGCATCTTCATTGTCCTTCTAGCTATAGCAGATTGAGGTGTGCTGCCTTTACTGCTGTAGTGACCAAAAGTAAACTAATCGGTATGGCTTCCATGGCTGCTGTTGGGTCATTAGCCTCTGCACCACCCCCAAACCCGCCACCACCACCACCTCACCAAGGGCCTGCAGAGAGATATATGGGTGAGGATGTAGAGATTTAGGAAGAAGAGGAGGAAGAGAATGAAGTGGAGGAACTCCGCACTAGGAGCACTCGGTGGGAGTCGTGTTTGTGGCGGTTGTTTTCCCTTTATAGGTAAGTACCAAAATCACGTGCGAACCTGGTGAAGTGTCACCAGTGCGAGGTGGTGTTGAGTCGTGGGAGATTTGGAGCGTACACTTTTGGTACGACAACCATGACACCTCACTTCGTTCCACACTGCGGACATTCGCAAGGTGGTGCCATGTGAAGAGCGTAGTCGTTTGAGTTCCTCTACAGCATCCTTGGTACCCGATCCTCCCACCACAAGATACACTACTGTGGGGGAGCACTTCCCTCCAGCTGCCTCACAAGCCATTCGCAATGCTGTTGACCCTTACCTTTCAAAGGTGACAGTAGTGTGCACGTATTGTGACGCAGTACTCTGCAGGGGGGAGAGTTTTCAAAGTGCTTTTGAGGCTGCAGTAACCGAGCACCAGAAGATCTGCTCCTTACCTAAATAAAGCTCACCCTAAATCTTTCTCTGTTCAGTTGCCCTTTTTTATCCCCGTGGCTGGTGTCCCTTCTTTACCCTCCTTTGGCCTCTTCTCCTAGTGTGCCATGTGCTGTTAAGCAATGAATGTAAAAATAAAAAACATTACAGAAAAGGCTCTTTTCAGAGCCGCCTTTCTCAGTATAACAATAGAACTATGAAGTGAAGGTTGTAGACCCCTGCCGAGTTCTGAAAAACTTTGCGGACAGTCGTAGAGGAAAAAGGGAGGGTGCAAGCGGAGCAAACGCAATGAAGTGTACGTTGGGAGTAAGTGGCGGCTCTGAAATGAGCCTTTTGGCTGGTGTGTTGTGCGGGTCAAAAACAGTGGTTTGGGGAAAACAGATTTTCAGATAGGTTAGTGTGATTGCAAAAGAGGTCGCAATGCATTTTGTACATTGCGAAGAAAAATCTGATTGCCAGCATATGTGAGGTGGACTCCATCTCTGCGGAAAATGAAAGTGCTGGAAAACAAAATGTTTTCATTGTGGAAAGAGGACATGCCAACATCTCTTAAAAATGCACACACAGCCTTATTCACATTGCGTCTCGCTTTCTCCATTTGTGGACCAAACGCAGAAGAACACAGCCATATTTGTGTTTGGGCAATACGGGACAAAAGTATTTGACAATTTGGAAACATGTCCATGAACTTCGCGAGTCCTTCCTTCATTGCAAATTGCAAAGAAATTCCAGATACATGGTCTAAACTGTTTCTTCCACAATGAATGATCAGTATATCTGGAGGACGCTGTGTCAGTAAAGTAACACAAAGAGGTACCAAGTCCAGCCATCTCATGCCACGCACGCCATGCCAATGCACTTCCGCATGAGGAAATCCGAGATTTGTAGATAAACTACAGCTTTCTGCATGCACCTTCATCCAATGTATCCATGAGTCTCCCAAAATCTAGATAATCTGTTTTCAAGCATGGAAAGCCATGGCTGTGTGGTCTCCAGTGAGGGAGAAGACGGTCTTACTAAAGTACGTCAGTCAGAACACACCTACTGAACTTTATGGACCAATCCCTAGCTCCACTCATTCTCATTTACATGCGGCTCCGCACTTGAATCCCCGGTGGTGATATGTGCTGGCTGCTAACTACCGCCATGTTCGCGGACATGTACAGGATCATAGCATGACGACGGTACATTAAAGTACTATTCCCCCTTTTCCCCTTTAAGGTAGGCTCTGAAAAGAGCCGTTTTCTTTTACTTTTGGCCAGATACCGTACAGACATCTGGTATTTTATGTATTTTTATGTATTTTTTGTCCTTGCTTTACTCTTGCAAACATTACAGAACCTTCTCTAAAGCAAGCCTTAAGTTCCAAAAGAACATCGCATTTCCCAAAGAAGATAGCGCAACACCATCTCCTTCAAAGTAATATGCATTGCTTGGAGCAATGTTATCGTGGCTACAAAAAAACAAACCAACTCGTAGCATGAATGCACACATGCCATGATTGATGATACACCTCCCGATGCATTGATCTGGACAGAAAACAGAAGTGTTGTTCCATTGTACACTCGGGAGTAAAGCAGAAAAAATGACTTTCGTTGTTGGGAAGATGGTGATGAGTGCTTCAACCAATTGTGCCAAATCTGCTAACAAAGTATGTGAAGTCACGTATTCCAAATGCCAAGCATCGTAGTGCAAAATTACCACATGAGGAGTGGTCATTCTACGCATGTCTCTACAAACTTGCAGAATTGCCGCAGCATTGGCATCAGTGTCAGCGCTCCACACCACCTCCATTCCTTGCACATCGAAATGGTGTGCCACATGCCTACTCTTGGCATAGTGTTGTAAGTCTTGCACAAAAATGTCTCCAAGCATCAAAACCCTGACCATCTCCACCTCTGCCATCTTCAGTGTGCGCACCATCTTTCGACACAAAAGAGTAATGTGAACATCTGATTGGCTGATGCCTACAGTCTCCTTTCCATGCAGGATTTGCTATAGAAACCCGTATGTGACACGCCCTACCAGCAGACAAGCGTTGCCTACGTGCGGCACGTAACTCTAATCCAGTCCTTCCACCCTTTCCACAGTGGTACCAAAGCAAGTCCCTCATTGGACACAAATAAGCGGTCGCACAATCATCCACCAATCACATAGAACATTGCTAATTTTAACACCGTCATCAACATTGTGCACTTCAAAATTACTGTTGATAATTCTGAATGGAAATCGCATACCATTGCAAAGCACCTATTTCACAAGCTACTGTGCAAGGATTGCAAATTTCTATGTACAGCTCCATGCATGTCCACATGCATTAGTATAGAGTACAGGTATGTATATTTTAATCAGAGAACGTGTGGAAGCCTTATGATTTAATTTAGACAAAATAATGCCGCTAAATGTCCATAGGGAATACATAACAACGCTCCCCCTTTAAAGTGAAAGATTGCCGATTTGTCATTCACAAATCGCACAACTTCTTACTGTCTTCCGCATAACCTGTACATACATTGCAAGCATGCCTATTTAGGGCAGACCTCAATTTTGTATGTGAAAATGTCGGAGTTGTGTACTCTGTACGGCCTACAGTAATGCTACTTGCAATGTGATTGTCTGAGAATAGTAAGCGCTCCTGATTGTAGTGCTGACATTTCCTTCTGAGGGTCTCCCGATTTTTCGACATTGTACTTTTCATTAACAAGTAGAAAATGTTTCCCCATCTAGTACTATGCCCTATCGCTTACAAACCTCTCTCCTATGCATAGTACACTTTGTAAACAACAAGGCATTTCCATACCCTTAAAAGTTTTAGTTATTTTGAAGGACTTTTAAGTACCATATTGCAAGTACTATGCAAAGACTGCAAAGAGTGAAGTGAAATGTGCACGTGCACTGGGTTGAAATATGAAAGTTCAATGCTCTGATGAAAGAAGCACAAATAATGTCTGCAGTATCATCACTGCTGCAAACACACAAAGTAATTGATTTTGTTTTTTTAATTTGCAGTGAAGACTACTCTCCTGAGAATCAACAGCATCTACACTGCAGACTACATATCCGAAGAAACCTGGTCATCTTGCACCAAAAAGTAAGTACAGTAAAACCTTTATAGTGTAACTACTCCTTAAAGAGGCTGCGTGGGTTATTTGTTTATTTTGGGCACCAAAGCAAGCATTGATTTGCAAACCATTCTACCTACAAATATCCATTTATGGAACAAAGAATTACAGGCAGAATGGCTAACAAATCCCTGTGTGTTTGGTACTCAAATAACATAGGTAGTCCTTAGAATGTTAGATTGTGAAAAGAAGGTGCTTTAGCAAGTTTTTGGCCTTTCGGTTATTAATAATGGTTCTCGTCACAAGTAGGCCACTTTGTACTCTCATCTGAAGCACATTGTAGTAGTATACAAACAGTAAAGTAGCCTTACCAAATCATTGTTAGAGTTCACTGTGCGTTGACACACCATGAAAAAGAGCTTCCCCATCAGACTTATGTACACATGCATAATGCACACATACATTGGACAACAGAACAAAGTATATATTTTTTCTCAATAGACACCAAAGAATGCCTACCAAAAAAGCCACTCCGTAGAAAGGGATGCAGAATTAGAGCACATAAAAATAAAGGTGCCCAATGTAAGCATCCACCTGTTGTAGAGTTTGTAGAGAATCTTGGTACAAACCAGCTAATGCAGTTGGGTAACAAAATAAAGGAAGTCTCAACTACCGAAACTGTACCTCCTCCATCAAAAAGTGTCACAAAACACAGAAATGTTGTAAAAAAAACGGCTGCCAGTACAGCTAACAATGTTCCTAATAATCCTGATATAGTAAAAAAAAGTATTTTAGCAAAAATGTTTCATCACAGAGTCCTTCAGAATCTACTAAGAGGACCAAAATCACCCACACCCCTTAAAACGTACCGTAGAAAGTTAATCCTACAAGCACTCGTGGACAGTGCAATCCTTCTCAAAAGAAAGTTGTTCATATTAGTGTTAAATAGGATGAAAGCACTAACAAAACTAAGTACCAAACTACAAAAGAAACTCAGCAATAAACGGAATGTGAACAAAAATAATTTCTTGCATGTCTGTGGTGGTGAATGGTGTCACACAACAACCACAGAGCCATATTTTAATGAAGAAGCATACAAACAAAATCGAACAAACACAATTGCCATCCATAGCAGTGGACGAGGGTATGAGAAAATCAATACTACCATCATGGAACAAGAAACACTGCTTACAAAACTATCTCCTGAAAACTCAGAATTACCTCTCGATTCAGCAGAACCACACCGTCCAGTATACAAATGGCCGTGCACATCAATGTGTGCCATTCCAAACAAAGCTTTCAAATCTTTACGTCAGTTCCTCAATCAATATGTAAAAGGTAAAGACAAAAGTAAAATGAAAGTGCTGCAAAATATGGATATTTGTGCAGTGTGGAAAGATACAGGACTAAAAGGACATTCATTAGCCTGCATTTCTGGGCCTATTTACAAAAGTACCTTTCATGATATCAAAGAATATCAGTACATCATTCCAGTGTAAGAAATTTAGTGTATAAAATATACTATGCAAAAAGTCCAGCTTCAGAATTAGGCAATTTAAATACCACTCTTTTGCATGGTCCACCCAAATACTTACAAGAAGAAATGGACCATATTCAGAAAAAGTATTTTGGAAGTGAGAGCCACGTACAAAATGCAACAGTTTTAGAACATAGTATCGACAATTCCACACATAGCAACCTTCTATTACACACATACAGATAAGAAATAGTAAAATTTTAAAGGTCATCGGCGGAAGTACCAAACCATGTGTGTGTGTGTTGCTGCAGAACGTTTTACAAAAGGAACACAAAAAATGTGGACAAAGCATACAAAATAGAAAACAATGAAGATTCTAAATGGTTTGAATGAGCTTTGTACCTTTTAGCTGAAAACAAATATGAAATAACTGAACGCCTAATATGTTGCAGTTACTGTACTACAAAATTAGACAACCACACTCCTTCACGTGCTATTACAAATAATTTGGAATTGTTTCCATAACCAAAAATCCTGCAACAGCTCAATTTCTATGAGAGAATTCAAACAGTTCACCCATTTCAAGCAATTATACACCTTCATCCAAAAACAGCACAATTACCTTCCTCTGAATTGGTGAAAGGCATTTGTGGCAAAGTAGTTCACTTGCCATTAGATCTAAAGGAAAATGTACACACTTGTCATGATCCCTGCTTCCAAGGGGTCAGGACTTGCCCCACGACCTTGGAAGCAGGCCCATAACTCTGATCCCAGGAACCAGCCAGTCCCTATTGGGACCTTTTGGACCTTGTCCTGGCGCCAGTGGCGCCAGGCTCTTGAAGGTGACTGGTCCCGGCACAGGAAGCGCCGGGCTCATTTTAGATAAGAGTGCTTGGTGGACCTACCTGTAGCAGACCATGCTGCTTACTTACCAGCTAGCTGGTCTCCTGATCCTTCTCTGCCTGGGACTACTTTTTCTGTCTGGGTGGAGCAGGAGCCACTCCCTGGAAGCAGAACACAGGAACTCTTCTAGAAATCCGGAACTCTTTTTCTTACCTGGGTGAGGCCGTGGAAGAAGACGCCTAAGCACTACAGAAGGCTATTTAAACCACACCCGATTGGTTTCACGTGCTTTGCGTTATTCTGCATCTGCAGCAGGACGCTCACCGTGTCAGCTCCAGGAAACCTCCAGCTCCAGATCCTGTGAACACGAAATCACCTGCTAGGATCCAACCTTCAGTCTTCAGCCGCTCCTGCAAAACAAAGGCACAGGTTAGGCTAAAGCAAAGGCAGCGCATCTACTTACCTAATCCAACGGCAGCATCCAAGGCGCCTTTTTCAGCCTTTCTCTTCCGGCATCCGACATCTGCAAAGAGAAAGAACATCGGTCAGTAATATTTAACTACAAAGTCTGCTTACCTGTGTTACGCCCGTTCCAACTCAGCCCGCGCTGCATTCCGGCACCGGCAAGACGAGATACATCGGAGTAATGCTTAGTTACAAGACTGCTTACCTGTGTTACGTTCGCTTCCAATCTGTTTGCGCTGCACTTCGGCACCTGCAAAGACAAAAGAGACATTACGGTGCATTCTACAGCGCTAGTGCAGTCTTTCTACTTACGTGCCATTAGAAGAATAATCTTCACCGCCACAGCATCTGAAAAGGAAAAGACATAGACTTTAAAGACTTAAGACTTTTGAAAGAGAAGAGAACAATCTAAAAGGAACTTACATACTTACAAGGCACGCTTGTGCAATAACGGCGTCTTCGCTCTCAGCTAACCCTCTGCTATCAAGAGGCAGAGCTCGCATCCAGTGAAGCAACTGGACCCAGCGCCCCTGCACAAGACGCAGGATGGAGAGCCCGGCATTTACCTATCTAAGGTAAGCGCAATTATCAACCAGTTACACGGGGAAAGAAAGGGCGAGAGGGGCTAGGAACTTTCCCAACCTTCCAATCACTAATACCTTGGTTTACCCTTGCAGACACCTCACTCTTCAGCTTAAACTTTCGGTGAGAAGGGGGCCCTGTCCGGGAGCAAAACAAACCCTGCGCCTAACACTGAAGACGGTATCCCCATCAGATCAAGGCCTGCGCCTCCGAGGGAACCAGGTGAGCGTTACAACACTCTAGGAGTGGAACGATCAATAGAGCATTCTTTAATAGTCTTGGTAAATGGAGTACCAACAAAGGACAAAAATATTTGGCAACAATTAGTGGACTTACACAAAGTTAGACAAGCATTGCAATATCTAAAAGACAAAAATGAGTACTACAAGGAAATAAATATTGATGAAAGCTTAAGGGAAACAACTGAAATAATTCAAGAGCCATCAGAAACTGGACAACTCGAACTTCTGGATCCAGCTACAGTATCCACTCTTTTGGACCATTACACAATTCATCCATTGCATTCCAATGAACGCATAGATGATGCACTAGAAACTTACCAAATGCGACAAAACCAAAGGGTCACCAATGAGTATTTGGGAAAAAAGTATAGAAGCACGTGCTTTTCCACTGCTATTTCCTACTGGCAAAGGTGGAGGATACAATGATAGACCCACTCAGATTGGGGCATCAGAATACCGCTCATTACGAATGTATTCGCAAGATCCCAGATTTAGACAAAATGTGGAATCCATATTCCACCTACTCTATGAAAGTGAATTAGCAACATTCATGGAGTTGCACACATTCTTAAATCTGGAACGCACTTTCAAAATATGTCAGCTATGCAGTTAATACAAAAAGTATAAGAAAAAGATGAGGTTTTACAATCAAGTATAACAAATTTGTTGGCAAACATGCGTGGTACAAAAGAATACAAGTTCAGATGGCACGGAGACGTGCATTGCATGACCAGAAACCTTGGACCACCAACTTGGTTTGTTACGCTAAGTTGTGCGGAATATGCATGGGAAGATTTACATGAGTTCCTTCGCATAGCAAACAGTAACAAAAACAACATATATAAATGTCTCAAGATATTTCCATCATCGTTTCATTGCAATGCTATACTTTATTTGCAATAAAACTGTTCCTCCCCTTGGAGAAGTGCAACACTTCTTTTGGAGAAAAGAATATCAAGCGAGAGGAGCACCACATATTCACATGCTGTTATGGATCAAAGGTGCACCGAAATTTGGGCACGACAGTGATAGCACTGTTTTGCAGTTTATCCAGAAATATGTCACATGTAAAATCCCTTCACAACTGACACATAGTGAGCTGTATTGGCTGATTTTACAATTTCAAAGACACAAATGTGGCAAATATTGTTGGTGCTAATACAAAAACAAAGATAAATACCACACCAAATGCCACTTTGGTTTCCCTAGGCCAGTTACAGAAACAGGTGAAGTAAACAACTTCATGTTTTCAGTTCGACATAGTGTTAAAGGTAAATCACCTAAAAACACGTATTACAAAAAAAGAAGGGAAGAATCAAAATATATCAATGATTACAATGCAATCATTGCCCTATTATGGAATGCAAACATAGATGTGCAGTACATTGCAGACAATTCAACTGCTGTTGCATTATATGTTACAGCCTACTTAACAAAAGCAGAAAAAACAGAGCTTCAAGACCTCTGGGATGACCTAGTATCAGACAAAACATTATCACAGAAATTGTACAGCCTAGGCATAAAAATGCTCTCTCATAGAGAATGTGGGGCATATGAAGCAGCAGATTGTTTAACGGGCACTGCTTTGTATGGAAAATCAGACAACATAGTATGGCTCAGTCTTGGTCCTGCAAAATCTAGAAAAAGAGTGCTAAAATCATATGAGGACATAGAAACAATTGCCAGAAATGATCCCAACAGCCAAGACATTCTAAAAAACAATTTACTGGACACATACTATCCGAACAGGAGTACCACTCTGGAAAGCATGTGTCTATACCACATAGCTCAAAACTTTGCAAACAAAAATAATGTAAAACCTGATGAAAGCAAATGTAGATATAGAGTGACCGATTGTGAAGGAAGCTTAGTGAAACTTAACAAACGAAGCTTAATTAATCATGTGAAATTGTCATTAAAAACTCCTCAACAGAAAGAACTATATTACATGTCTCTGTTACAACTTTTCAAACCATGGAGAAAAGAGGAAGACATAATAGATATTTATGAGTGCTATGAAGATGCTTTCAAAGCAAATGAAAGCACTATCACTGATGTGAACTTTACACAGTACAAAACAATGTTACACAATGAGCAGCAACAGGAAGAACTTCAGGCCCAACTAGATAAAGACTCTTCCGACAGTAGTCAACCTTCTTAACAGCAAGTCAAGAACCATTAGGACAACCACTAATAGCAAATGAGGCTGAAGTAGCTATGGCAGAAGTAGAAAACACCATGTATCAGTATCAAGAAGATACAGAAGACTTAACTGTACAACAAGCAAAACTTAACAATGATCAGCGCACCATTTCTGAAGACGTAACAAAACAAATTGTGCATGGTGTACAACACGAAAATAAAGAATGTACCTGCCAAAATTACAAACCTATACTGCTGTACGTCAGTGGTGAAGCGGGATCAGGGAAAAGATTCTTAATCAAAATCATCAGCAAGTTCATTCACCAATTGACAAACAACAAACTGTCAGCTGTTGTAACGGCCCCCACAGGTTTAGCTGCCTACAACATAGGCGGTGTGACTTTGCACCGATTACTACTGCTTCCAGTAGAGCATCAAAATAAATGCAGATCTCACTTATGCCAACATCTTAAAAGTATTAGAGTTGGTGTATTATCGCAAGAAGCACAATTTCTATTGAAAAACTGGCATATACATGCACTTTATGGCGATAATGCATGTGCAACTGATGTTATGGAACAAATAGCGCACAAAAATGTCAATTGTATGGCCTTAATGCCAACTCTTGCAAGCTGTTTCAAATTCAATGAAACAATGTTAAAGAAAGAAATGCAAGCAATAATAGAAATTAGCGCCACAGACAAACTAGACGTACATGCTATGACAGTACCCATGTGTGAGCAAGCCACAACAAGACTAAATAGTTTACAAAATTCAATCTCCAACACAGCTGGGTTCGAAAAAATATTGAAATTTTCCTTAAATTGTAGAGTAATGCTTAAACGTAACCTTGACGTAGAGCAAGGGCTAGTTAATGGGGCACTGGGCACAGTTGTTGGCTTTCAATCATACCCACGTGATAGAAACATTCAGTTTGTACATATTTGCTTTGATAAAGTTTCAGAAGTGAAAAGGATAGGGTGCTCAATTACTCGATTCCTTCTCTTCAAAGACATGTATGTACGTAGAGAGCAATTTTTTCTAACTCTTGCATATGCAGTTACCATTTATAAATCCCAAGGTCTTACCCTAGAGAAAGCATTGATAGATATAGGAAACACAGTGTTTAAGGAAGGCATGAGCTACGTAGCATTATCACGCTTACGTACACTTGACGGTCTATTGCTAATAAACCTTGATTCAAGTAAAGTCAAAGCTGATATTCCTTGCATTCTAGAATACAATAGATTGCATTCACTGTACACCCCTCATCTGAAACAATACCCTGTTCCAGATAAAGTGAAACGTGGTAAAAGAAAAGTAAATGAAACAGAAATGCAACAGAATGCAACAGCAAATTCCGCAAAGAAAAGAAGCTAAAGTTTCATCAATTGCCGCAAACATAGAAGAACCTATTAAGGAATGTAAACCAGGGACGTCGGCTAAGAAGCAACAGAAAAACCAAAAACTCAGATACAGAACTTGCTGGCCTATTCAAATTTGCAAATGAAAGTGGGGTAAATTGCTATGCAAATGTAGCAATGAATATTCTATTTCAATTGCCACCAGTTGTTAACAATATTTACCTGCACAGTACAGACCAATTGTGTTTGCAAATGTTAGTGCTGCATAGAAATGCAACAAGCAATCCTGACAACACATACAGTGTTCATGGAGTAAGGCAACAATTGGACGACTGTGCTGAAATGGGGAGATTTACTATGAACTCACAAGAAGATCCACAAGAATTTCTAATGTACATACTATTAGTATTGGAAAACAAAAGCATACCTGTAAATGAAATCTTCCAAATTTCGTACATGTGGAAACATACATGCACTCTCTGTAGCAAAGTGATACAGGAAGAAATCCCAAATGAGCGATTTGTGTATGTTTCCATACCAAATAGTGAGAGCATTCCATTTCAGCAACTTGTACAAAATGCAAACCATGGCAGATTATGTAGTATTTGCAATTCAGACAATCGCTCCACCTTACTGATACAATCACATAGTGCCTACATAATACTTATGCTTCTACGTTATAATGCAGATGGCACCAAAAACAACTGCAAACTGACTGGTTTCACACAAGGTCAAGTGTCACTTGGAAAGAAAACCTTTACAACAGTAGGAATAATCTACCATGCAGGAGCTACAACCAATGTAGGTCACTGCACTGCATACATTAAAAAGAATTCTGGATGGTTTGAAAGTAATGATAGCACCATTACTCTAAAGCAGAAGTTGCCAGCTAACCTAACAAATGCGTATTTAATGTTCTTGAAGCCAAAATTTACAAAATAATGTGTACTTCAAGATTGTCAACAAATTATGTGAAAGTCTACAAATAGAATATGACCACAGGTATCTAACTACCCAACAGGTTGGAAGAATGACACAAATAAACGATTATCACAGATCGGTCGAAACAAATGCACAGGTAGAATACTACTATAGGTATCTAACTGTTGTTAAAAATCGACAGGAAGGCAACAAAATATTAATGGGAAAGATGAAGGAAACAGGATATAACAACGATACTAATGAATGAGTATCACATATCACATATCTGTAGGAACAAATGCACAGTTAGAATACGCCTACAGGTATCTAACTGTTGTTAAAAATGGGCAGGAAGGAAACAAACATAACATTGATCAGAAAGATGAAGAAAACACTGAAAGGAAAAAAGGAAGTAGTTAGTACCATAGGAAATGAAGGGTTTTTATAATCTGGCAAGGATTTTTTTCCCCAGATCCAAGGATTAGAAAAGCAAACACAGAAACTGAGCGCAATGCACAGTACACTGGTTTGTAAACTAAATATAAAGGTTAACTGTCTATTATGCAATGTAGTAAATTTTAAAAAAAATGCAGACACTAGCACACCTTTTTCTTTCATCACAGAAATGGAAAAAGTGATAGTTCCGCCAAGTACGATAGCCAATTAAAAAAATGTATGTGGATTCTGAACAAAGTAAGGCAGGCATTTTATACACATGGGAATCTACACGTCTAATCTATGGTACTAATATGCTGCAGTGCCTGTAGGCTGCCCTTCCATCTTCGGTGAGTAACCTACCACCTACGCCTTACAACCAAGGTACAAGGAGTATAGTTCCTATCCACAACCATCGCTGCATATGAAAACCATGGTCCTTGTAAATTAGCTGCTTATAAATTTACTTTTCGGACCATCGTCTGCAGCCATGAAGTTAAGACACTAGGGCATCAACACAACTAGAGCATTCCACCACACCCATATTGATTTGTAACTCCACTGCTTACGACTTCAGTCTTGCATGCATGGGCTTTAGCCATGCACCCAATAGTGCAGGGTCTCCCCACAACCACCTCAGTGATGTCTGGTAGTAGGGGTTATTCTATAGGTGTGTTATCCTTCAGTACCTCTGCCCAGATGCTTCCCTCCTAGCTGTATGTCTGTAGATTTTACATGGGATGGGTGTGGAGTGACTTCCAAGTCTAGTACTTACCACTTTGTTCTTGCTTGCATGGCCTTTGGCCATGCACCCAAGACTGCACGCACTCCCCACAACTTGCCAATCAAAACGCAACACTACGGGTATATGCATGGGTGGCACATGCGGCGGTGGTTGTGGCCAGGGCCTACAGTCTTGGAAGTAAGGCCTTTGGCCTTCAGCCGACGGCCATGCATCCAAGACTCTAGGCCCTGGCCACAACCACCGTAGCATGTGCTACCCATGGCGGCAAACTAATGAATATAATAATAGCCATTGGAAAAAATAATGCCTTCACGGCATGTTGTCAATTTCAATGTTGCCTACCAATACGCGTGTGCTTTCAACAGTTACACATTTCCTGTCCACTGCATGGACTGAAGTGCTATCATTATTACACCCCACATTTACTCTGCGTACAAGATGCCCATAGAAATTACATCATGATGACCGACCCCCAGAACAAATGCGTTGATCACCCATGTCTTACTGTCTGAACCTTTCCCAATGCTCTGTGACACAGCAAAATAGTTTAATGAAAAAAGCATGTGTACACTGGTTGTTGCTACGCTTTCCGTGGATCCAAGATGTCGGGTGCATCCAAACCATCTGACGCAGAACACGTCTTGCAGCAGCCAATGGGCAGAGACGTCACGTGTCCGCGGTCATGACGACAGCCCCTTAGCCAATCGGTATCTTGTTCGTCGACCAAACAGGGAAGTGTGACAGCGGAACGAACATAGATATCACTAATTTTTTAAGACCTACTTTTTGATAATTATAAAGAAAAATACAGCACGGATGGTGACCAAATTTACAAAATCACGTCTTCTGGACCAAGCCCCTGTACCTGCCGCAGATTTTGTCAAAATCCATCCAGCGGTTTCACCTGTAGCCGTGCGCAACGTTTTCCCCCCATTCAGTCTATGGGAAAAAAGACATTTTGGGACCCCCCCCTATAACTTTTCCCCCCCTGGCCCAAACATCTTCAAACTTTGCAAAAAAATTCAGAGTGACCCATATACTTTTTTTGGTGAGGATTCGTCCCGGGGGAACGGAGTTATAAGCCGCCCAAAAAGTGCTATTCCTTTGGAAACAGCAACTTAACCATAACTACATGGCCACTAACGTGGCTGTGTAATATATATATATATATATATATATATACATATATATATATATATATAAAACAAAAGTGTTTTATCCACAAGGTACTGTAGTTTTCACAAATTCTTCTTTAATTTGATGCCCAACGCATTTTGAGCTAAAATGCTCTTCATCAGGGGTTCATATTTGTGACGTACAACTGTGACATGACAAAGAAAGATAATAAATAATATATGAGTATCTCGATTTATGTCAATCATGTACAATAAAATTTAAAGATTCTCGAAGCTTGATAAATCACCTTCAGGGAATGGGGTTCCAAAGGTGTCTGGCACCAAAGTCTATACAGTGGACAAGGTCCAAGGGATCTCATTCAAAGAACTGTAAAGAAAATAAGGAGGGACTGTTGTAAAAATGTCTATGCTGTGCACATACTGTCAAAGTCCTAATTTGACATGCAACACGTGATGTGTGTCACCTCACCAGGTTGTGTGAAGAGTGAACACTTGAAGTATCAGGTTCCATGTATTGATCGGAGCTTACTGGCCTCCAGTGATCAGCCATCTGTGGATTGGGCACATAAATGGATGTTGAGTTGAAACTACCACTCTTGTATTGGAAAAAGTGAGTTGGGGATTTCAAAACAATATGTTAATTAGTCACTTACATGGTGTGCGGCATGAGACTGCATTGCATGTCATGCTGGAATGGTTTCTTGCTGTAAATTAAAATGTGCATGATCTGTCACAAACCAGAGCGATCTGGAAAGTGAGGAGTCATGTAAGCGGAGCTTGCCCCGAGTGTTGTGATTAAACTGCAAATGAATGAAGGTAATGTTACTCACCGAGAGATGAGTAAAGCAACGCTTTCTAAAGGTTCTACTCACAGACGTCCTGTGAATGAAAGGGTAGACTGTGTTGCTAAGACAGACAGTTGATAGCAAAGGGTTGTACGCATGACGTAGTGACCATCAATGTGTGTGTGACGCACAGCAAAACCTGCTAAACAAGTTTAGTGTTAGCGG
Organism: Ambystoma mexicanum; assembly: GCF_040938575.1. Taxonomy (NCBI): domain Eukaryota; kingdom Metazoa; phylum Chordata; class Amphibia; order Caudata; family Ambystomatidae; genus Ambystoma; species Ambystoma mexicanum. Next base: position 830,642,519 of record NC_090929.1, read on the forward strand.
TCGTGTTGCTAGGGAGAATTGTTGATGGTTACGGTATGAGTCAACTCGGCAGGTGACACTCTGCGTGCAAAAAGCCAGCCTCATTGTGAACTAAAGAGTATGTCGTGTAGAAGTAGGCTCATGTACGGGTAATAATGGGTAGCCAGTCACTGTTAACTGGGAATTAATACAGCCCTAACAAAGAGCCTAAGATCTGTATTCCGAGACTGTTAATGTACCTTCGGAGTGAGAGTAGTGTAAGCAGATCTAAGTATTACTGCCATTCAATGAGTATACGTGAGGGAAGTGGAATAGGGGAAATTGATCAAGCTTGAAGTCTCACAAGATGTCCAATAACATCGGTCAGTCAGCATTTACATATGAATAAAGGAACATATACTGTCACATTTTCAAAATCATTCTAATGCTCTAAAATCTGCAACAAATATAATTAGAGGAAGATCGTACACGTAGTGATGAGTGATTAAAATAATGAACCTCTTGTGTAAATATAAGATATAGTCTACCATCTCATGATCAAATAGTTAATGCATCCTATGATGTTATGTTGATCTGATAGGGTGTGGATACCGTAGGGGACCTCACAGGCCAAGGACAAGCCTTGTATTCCTGTTTTGGATGAGTTTCAGAGGGCGGAGAGTAGAGGCAGGCAGATTTAGAAAGAGGCTGTTGCATTATTCCAGCCTAGAGAGAACCAGAGCTCTGGAGACAGTGAGCATCTGAGGGAAGGAGAGGAAAGGGAGAATACCTCTGAGGAGGTGCAGCTGGTGCTGTGACTTCTTAGAGACGTCAGAGATGTGAGGAGGGAAGGAAAGTGGGGAGTCGAAGATGACCTCAAGGTTTTTAGCCTCACAGGTGGGAGCAGGAAGAGGGCCAAGAGAGGCCGGCCAGAGAGTAACCGGAAAGGAGGGAGCAGGTGTGCCGATGAGGAAGATCTTAGTCTTACTGGCTTTAAGGCAGAGATCATTGGCAGCGCCCCACTCCTGTATGGCGGACAGACAGTCAGAGATGAGAGAAGGAGAAGAGGTGGCGGAAGGGAGCCTGAAGATGAGTTGAGTGTCATCTGCATAGCACTGAAAGTTGGGCATGAGAGTGGCAATGCTGTGGGCACAGAGTGCCAGGTATTGGTTGAACAGCCAAGGAGATAGGTTAGACCCCTAGTGCACACCACAGGTAGAGAGAAAGATAGAGGGGACCGAGGACCCAAGTTGGACCTGGGAAGGTTGATCGTAGAGGAAGGAAGTCAGCCAAGTCAGGGTGTGATCAGTGATACCCAGGTTATCACAGAGATGGTTGAGCAGGATGGCATAAGAGATCAAATAGAGGCAAAAGAGAGATCAAGTAAGACGAGGACACAGGGAGATTGGAATCGAGGTTGGAGAGCAGGTCTTCACGGATGTTCAGGAGTGCAGTTTCCGTGCTTCTGGTAGCTCTGAAGCCAGACCGATGGTCATGGAGACAACCAACAGATTCAGTGTGAAGTTTAAGCTGGCAGATGGCCAACTTTTCCAGGAGTTTTCCCAGTAAAGTAGTGATGGAGATTGGACAGTAGTTAGCCAGGCAGGAAGGGTTGGCAGAGGGTTTTTTAAGAAGAGGGTGCACCAGGGAGGGCTTCAGGGGGGAGTGGTTGCAGAAATCAGCCAGAGCAGGAGCCAGGGTGTCAATGTGGTCCTTGATGGTTTTGGAGGAACAGTGGTAAACAAGTTTTGACGAGAATTTCATAGATCAGACATGTCTAGAAACCTTGTCTGAGGAGAACAGGGGAAAGGCAGAGAAGGAGGGAGGAGAGGTAGCCGCATAAGGGCCAGAGGAAGAGCAGGGAGTAGAGGGAGGAGGGGGAGAGGAAGAGAGAGAGGACAGGATTTCCTGGGTTTTAGAGATGAAATGAGAATCCAGGGCCATGCAGAGGGCCTGGAGGGGACAGGATAGATAGAGATTGCAGCAGGATTGGCCAGCTCCTTGCAGATTTAAAAGATTTCGGCCGAGTTGTTAGATGCTGCAGGGACGCGGCTTGGATGTGGGCTCTCCTCTTCGTGCGGACAGAGAGCCGGTATTGCCTTTGGAGCAGGCGGCAGGCCAGTTTGTCTGAGGATGTACTAGAAGCACGCCATTTCCTCTCAGCCACCCTGCACTTGCGTTTAAGGGTGACGAGATCTGAGTCATACCAAGAGTTGCACTTGGCTTTGGTCTTCAAGCGGATCCTCATTACAGGGGCGAGAACATCGAGAGTATCAGATATAGCAGAGTGGAGCGTGGAAAGGGCTCTGTCAGGGTGTGAGTCAGCCAAGGGGAGAGGAGGAGGTGAGAAAGTGGCGGCGAAAGCCTCAGCTGACACACGCTTCATGGGTCAGATAACCAAGAAGGTAGGTGGCAGTGCGGTAGTTGGCTTGGTCTGAGGGGTAGAGAGGGTGAGAGGGGAGGAAAGTAGAAAGTGATCACTCCAGGAGAGAGGAGTGGTGAGAGAGATGGAAAGAGGAAGGTCTGAAGAGATCAGAGCGTCTAGAGTGTGCCCTGCAAAGTGATTTGGGCCAGAGGGGAGAAAAGAGAGTGAGAGAGAGCGAGTCACAGAGGTCAAGAAAGAGTCCAGTGGAAGGACAGGAAGCATCCAGGTGGATGTTGAAGTCTCCAAGAAGGAGGAGTTGAGTGGTCGAGTCCAGGAGGGAAGAGGAGAGGTAGCCCACTCGGAGAGGAAGGTGGAGATCTGACCAGGTGGCCGATAGATGGTAGCCACAGTAAGGGAATGGCCGGGAGAGAGAGAGCATGCAGACGAGGCATTCAAAAGAGGAGTAGGCCTGCGTAGGAATGACAGAGGCAGGAATCCACTCAGGGAAGATCATGACTACACTCCCTCTGGAACAGTTGGACCTGGGAACAGAGAGGATCTTGTAGCCATCAGGGAGGAGAGTGTCAAAGCTCATGACAGAGATGGCTGTGAACCATGTCTCGGTGAGACCGAGGACATCAAGGTCAAGTTCCTCCAGGAGGCGGCAGATGTCAGAGCAGTGTTGGGAAGCTGAGGGAGAGTTTACAGTGGCAATATGGAGGAGGTTGCCATCCTTGAAAGACTTCCGGGGATGAGAACAAAAACAGGTACGCCCTGCGGAGGTGTAGAAGCAGCCCAAGGTGGGGCAGAAAAGGAAGGGAGAGAGGGCACGGTAGCCAAGAAGGAGACAGCAGGGGAGGTGAGGGAGCCGTGGAGGGGAGAGAGGGGATAGCACAAGAAGAAAGGAAATTGATGAGGTGTGGGAAGCGTCTATCAAAGAGGAGGATGTTGGCTTGAGGTCCTTGGACCAAGATGGTACCATTCGAGTAGACATTAATGATGATGTTAGAGGAGTGGAAGGAGGCCAGGAGGGCTTCCCACCGGGTGCCACCATTAATGGGAGAAGAAGAGAAAGGAGAGAGCACAGAGACCATATGTAGAGGCCATAGGTCTGGTGGGGGAACGACAAAGAGGATGTCGGTGTAAGTTTGCGTGAAGGAGGCGCTGGTATAGGTGTCAGCTATAGGGAGACCAGAATGTCCTTTTAAAACTTCTTCCTAGTAGATTTAGTGTGGAGAGCAGGATAGTCAATAGAGAAGCAGTTAGAAAAGATAGGAGAGACAGATACCACCATATAGTAGGTAGGGACAGGAGAGAAGAGGAAGGGAGAGAGAAGGGGAGAACACTATGGAAGGACACAGGGCAGGGTGCAAGCAGACTAGAGACAGAGACTAGACAAGTTGACAATTGAACAGGACAACCGACACTTAGATTTTGAAGACTTTCACAGGGCAATTTTAAAAACAGGAGAACACACCTAAGTTTGAGAGTCCTGAATAGGGGGAAAAGGCCTAAGTTTAACAGTGCAATTTTAAAAACGGGAGAACACACCTTAGTTCGAGAGTCAGCTAATGGACAGGTTTTCAGACTACAGTGTTGTTCAAATCATAACCTGACCTGCTCCTACCTTCCTTGGTTTCTGCTGGTTGACAACTGGCCACTGGCTTACCCTGATGACACCTGCAGACATGATAAGGAGCCGCCTTGTAGGAGCCACCCTTTGCCTAGGGGCCCTTGGCCACAGGGGCTGCCAAGGGCTGCCCTGGGAGCGTCCATTAAGTGATACACCGGGGCCAATAGGGTGGAAGGTGGGTGGGCTGGGAGGTGGGAGAGGAAGGGAGAAGAAGCAGAAGAGGGGAGGGGAAAAAGAAAGCGAGCATGGAAGCTGGGCCTGGGGCACACAAAGTTATTCAAACACGCAATTAGAGCCTCGAGGGTCGTGCTACAGTGCAATCACCTGGGCCAAGCACACAAAGTTGTTAAACCACGCAAGCGCTACAGTGCAATCACCTGGGGGATCCAAGACGAAATGCCGAGCTACTGGAGGTGCCGGCACTCTAGGCCAGGCAAGGTGGAAACACGGGCCAATAGGGTGGAAGGTGGGCTGGCTGGGAGGTGGGAGGAGGGAGGGGATGAGAGAAGGAGCAGAAGAGGGGAGGGGAAGAAGAAAGCGAGCGTGGATGCCGAGGCCTGGGGCACACAAAGTTATTCAAACACACAATCAGACCAACGACGGTTGCACTGCAGTGCAATCACCTGGGCCAAGCACACAAAGTTATTCAAACACAGAGTCAGACCCACGAGGGTAGTGCTACAGTGCAATCACCTGGGCCAAGCACACAAAGTTATTCAAACACACAGTCAGACCCACGAGGGTCACGCTACAGTTCAATCACCTGGGCCAAGCACACAAAGTTGATGAACCATGCAAGCGCTACAGTTCAATTACCTGGGGGATCCAAGGCGAAATGCTGACCTCCGGAGGTGTCGGCACTCTAGGCCAGGTAAGAGTGAACACCCGGGCCAATAGGGTAGAAGGTGGCCGGGCTGGGAGGTGGGAGGATGGAGGGGATGGGAGAAGGAGCAGAAGAGGGGAGGGGAAGAAGAAATCGAGCGTGGATGCCAGGGCCTGGGGCACACAAAGTTAATCAAACACGCAATCAGACCCACAAGGGTCATGCTACAGTGCAATCACCTGGGCCAAGCACACAAAGTTATTCAAACACACCCTTGGACCCACGAGGGTCACGCCACAGTGCAATCACCTGGGCCAAGCACACAAAGTTATTGAAAACACAGTCAGACCCACGAGGGTCGTGCTACAGTGCAATCACCTGAGTCAAACACAAGAAGTTATTCAAACACACAGTCAGACCCACAAGGGTTGTGCTACAGTGCAGTCACCTGGGCCAAGCACACAAAGTTATTCAAACACACAGTCAAACCCACGAGGGGCACGCTTCAGTGCAATCACTTGGGACAAGCACACAAAGTTGTTAAACCATGCAAGCGCTACAGTACATTCACCTGGGGATCCAAGGTGAACAATATAATGATGTAACACAATAAAACATGTTCACTTATAAAAATCTATTATATTGACAGAAAAAACTTTGTTAAAGAGATATTATGGTTAAGATGCATCCCACCCTGGGGACTGCTCTGCTCCAGTAATTACCTAGTGGCATCCCACCTTGGCATACCTTGGCATTTCCCTTCTAGCTTCTCATGGGCTTTTGCCCATCTGTACTGCCCATTCTATTTATGCACTTCTCTCACTGCACAATGCATATGTGCATTTATAAGAGCATTGTGTACAATTTGTTTTGTATAAGTAAGGGAACTGTAGATGCAAAAGATATGTACAAGATTGTTAAGTGTCAGTTGGTGTGTGAAGACTTAATCTAGTCATAGGGTTATATGTACAGTTTTTGGAAGTGATTGATGGATGGATGTCTGACTGTTTGAAAGGAGGCATTGAGGGAATGTTACAAATATAAAATAAAAAATGGTAGAAGGGCTTCCCTGTGCGATGGTGCACACGTGACATCCAGGTATTTTAATGATCTATGGCATGGAAAGGGGACTGTGGAAACCATGAATAGTTATAATGTTAAGTCGATTATGTTCCTTATTGTATGCTAGAGAAAAGTATTTGGGGCAGAAAATTGTTTTATATTTTTCTCTAATATGCAATTGTACATTAGCACTGTGGGTGGGGGAGCCAGCCAATCTGGTGAGTAGGAACACAGGTTTGAACCGCTGGTACAAGCCTGCGTTCAAAGCTGCCTGATGGCCAGCTGTCCCTGCTGCCATCTTCCTCTCCACCCTCCGTCCCATTTATTATATTTTGTTCACCCCCTACTTACTTTATTTCAGCGGCGGCCGGTGCCGCTACAGTTGCTCCTTCTCTTTGCATTACGCATGACACCATTGAAATGGAAGAGGGGCTCCGTATGGAGCTCTGCCTTGCCATTACATGGTGGCCATCTTGATAAAGGATTTTCCTTCCTACAGCGGGATGCAGCTCACGTCCTGCAGTAGGAAGGAAAATCCTTTTTATTAGCACTCCGGCTTAACGCTTTGTCAACCCAGGGTGCTAATGGCCATTACCCCCTTGCAGGGGCTGGGACGGGGGATAATGGTCCGGAGCCCATCTTCTCTCGCTTTGAATGGGCCAATAACTTGGGCTGCTGGGCCATTATCCCCCATTCCAGCAAAAGGATAAACGTTACATTATTCCCATTAGCATAACACAAAATACTAATGGAAATGTTGGAAAATCTTATTAATTCTATTTACTTTACTGAGAAATGTAAAGTAGATGGAGTCTATAAAATTATTTTTAGATCTAATTTTTAATGGAACCTTTTTTTTGCAGGAGAGGTCAGAAAGTAAGACGGGGTGGGAAATGAGGTACCAAATAGTAATATGGAGGGGTAGGTGGACAGGGGAAGATGTTGCGTGGGTTTTAAATCTGAGGTGGGGGCAGTGTTACTCATCCTCCTTGATTAAAGATTCAAAAGCACTTTGAAGTTGCTCCCCCTGCAGAGTTGTGTGTTGCCGTATATACAGAGTACTGTTGTCTTCAAAAGATATGGGTCAACAACCTCTTTTATCGCTTGCAAGGTAGCTGGTCAGATTTTGCGTCCCACAGAGATAGGCTGTGTGCTTACAGCATTGGTTAAGGAAGATGAGGTGGAGGAAGAAAGCCTAGTACTTGCTAAGAAAGGAACAACATTTCTGAGAGCATTGTGGTGGTTGTGTTTGGTGTGGTGGCTCATGGAGGTGGTACAGTAGGGGTACTGTCCAGGTAGTCCGTGTGTGAGTACAATGTTGCACTCAGTGTGTTTCACTTGGGAATGTACCAAAGGCTAAAGCTACCAAACAGTGACAAAGAACTGCCACACTGATGACTTTCTTTGGGTGCTAGAGGTAGTCACTTCCTCTACCTCATCTTCTTGGTCCTCCTCATTGTCTTTCGAAATACTGCGGTTGTTTTGTTGTGTAGGTCCTCCAACTGGTGGTGGTAGCTCTTTAGGAGGAGGAATGGCAATAGCTGATGCCATTTTTAAAATTAATAGGAGTTTTGCTAATATTCTTCTAAGTATGTGCTCTCTACTAGATTGTTAATGGATAATGAGAAAGAATAGGTGTAAGAGTTATACAAGGGTACATTTTGAGCTTCAAAGTTCCTAGATCGGCTGCAAATGCAGTTCTGAATTGTTCACGAAGCACAGACCCATTTCCAAAGTAAGGAGGTGTGTGCCGACACGTCATCATGTCATGCACATGTGTGAGTGGTCATGTGACACTGTCCAGAAAGTCTGCGATGACGTCAGTCGTTAGAGGTGCAAAAACAGTGGAAAAAGTTGCAAAAAGTGTATAGATGTGTTAAAAATGATGCTAGAAGGTGGGAAATGGTAAATATCTAAGGTGAAACTTTGTAAAATGTACAAAAATGTGGTTATATAGGGGTAAGTATGATATTAGTAAGTTTTAGGACTTTAGCTTGCACTGGTAAAAACCCATGACATTCACTGAAAAACTTTGTTAAAGAGATGCTATGGTTAAGTTGCACTAATAAAAACTTATGAAGTTCAATGAAAAAACATTGCTAAAGGGACATTATAGTTACAAGTAATATAATACAACATACAGAACATATAAAACTAAACATGCAATAAACAAGAAAGAATTTTCAATATAGTAAACCATATTTCGAAACATTTACTTAAACAAATAATGCAATGTAATGTAGCAGTTGTATAATGCCTTTTTCCATTGGTATAGTACGTAGGGATACGTATGTGAGGTACAAGGGGTCATACATATGTAGTGGTAGGGGTTCATGTAGAAATACAAACATCATAAATGGCTTGCACACATCATAAATTAAGTGCACATATTCTGGCAGTGAGCACAGGTTTTAAAAATGCCATAGTTCAGGGTAACTGTCATCTTTCTGGCATGCACTATATCTAAGTATTAATATGAACTCTCAACCCCTTCCCAATTACTTAAAATCTGTCATTAACAAATACGTGCACATCGGCAGATGAAATAACCTGAAAATGAGTGCTCTTCTGCAATGGAGTTAAATGTGCAAGCAGGTCAGCTTTGTGGTTTCATTCAGCATGGCATTAGCTGCAGAATTGGAATGTGCCCTGTTGAAAAACACCATTGTGTGAGTGCAGGAAGCAATGTTTCAACTATAGTTGCCAAAACTATTGCTTTCAAAGAGAAAAATACTGGGCTGAATGGATGAGGTGACATGTGCTAAGCAAGAGTAAGAGTTATTCTTGATTGTCAGTAAGTTGTTTTAAAAGAAGCTGGGAGAAGGGTGTGAGGTCATACTTGCAGGCAGACATGCAGGAGTGACTTGGGAAGCAGGGATCCTCTGCCGAGAGCTGGGCTGAGCCAGTGCTGGGAGCGCCTCCTTCCTTTTCAGTGGCAAGCCAGGAGAGAGGGGTTCTCCATGGTGAGCAATGCCAAGAATCTCATAATTTTCTAGGTAATTATGTTTTTAAGTGTGGCGATGCTGGAAGTGCCTGTCCGTTAGTCAGTCATGGGGGGCTCATTTCATGTGAAATGTTTCAATGTCAAAAGTGAATGCGGTTCTGAATTTACAAGGTTTTGTTTGTATAGTTGGATATTCATAAAGTGTAATTCCTGCCAAACCTGTACTTCAAGGTCGAGTTAACAGAGCTGATTACAGTTCATTCTATTCTTGAGATGGGACTTTTGCAATTTTTTTTCTCCACTTTCACACTAACAAATGTGTTAATTGCAGAGCTGTTACTATGTGTAATTGGTAAGTTTATCTGTCACGATAAAGACACAGTATAAAAATTACTTCATGTCCTGATGCATTTTGGGACCTCTGGTTATTCAATTTAATCTGCACGCACAGACAAGTGCGTAATAGAGGAAGTTTTATGGGGATGATTTGATGTTAATTCTATAGATAGAAAGTGTGCGAGTGTGCAGTATTTGTTATGCATGTTTATAACTTTTTTTCAGTGTCGTAGATAAATTGCTAATGGTAAATTTACCCCCCAAGCCAAGTGTATTAAGTCCTGTATCTGATATTACAAAAGAACCGGGATGAAAGGAGATATTTCTTAGAGTATATTCTGAGGAGAGTGCCAACATCATAAAAGGGGATTAACAAAAGAGGTGCTATTTTACAATAAATACCACTATTTACCACCATAATAAGCTATCACAGGATTAAGCATAACTTCTTCAGACAATATATCGAACATATTTGGTGCATTGGCTTTGGGAACTTTAAAGCAGTTACTAGGCGTGGCAGTGTGTTAGGCATATAGCCATTGGGTGCATTTAAAAGTGAATCAATTCTGAGTAGTGATAGTGCAGCGCTGTGTGCAGTGTCACCATGTCCCAAGATGAAGCAGATTTTTCTGATCTGGCGAACTACCTTGAGGCAAAACTCTTCGCCCATAGGGTTTGGTCTTCAGAAAATGCGACCTTATGGAAAGGATATGTGGAGAAGTGTAAAATTAGTTATTACAGGATATTTTTGAGGTAGGGAGCATCATACCAATATGTCTTATGAGAATGTTTAAAGCTCCAGATCGAAAGGGGGAAAAGGATTGTATAATACAGCTAGGTGCTAAATTATGGTTTCTCCTACACCGATCTTTGAAAATGCAGGGAAATGATTCTGAAGTAATTAGTAAGTTGCAGGGCAGTTTGGATTGTGCAGTTGATCAAATAAAGTGCATAAAAAATGGAATTAGAGCAGTCTAATACAGAATTGCAGTCTAAATGTAATGATATGGATACTCAGTTGACCCAGGAGGAAAAACTATTTAAGCAGAGTGAGCAGGTATTGATGCAATTAAAGGGGGTGTTAGATGCAATAAGACAAGACAAAGATAATGCCATTTCAGAATTACAAACACTTAGAAAGAATAACATGGAGAAAGAGACACTGCCGTGTCAGATCTTCAATTTACGCTCTCGGAGCTTCACTTTGAACAGCTGATCCATGTGCCCACCCACTGTCTGGGGCATATTTGATACTGGGTCACTGTCCACAAAGTCAAAACAATCATGTTTCTGTGTCACCATGTCATTGGTCCAACCATTTCTTTGTGGATTTTACAGTATTGGCAGATTTCCCCAGGAAACTGAAAGGCAGTATTAGGACTGGGTTCTCTACTAGACGTTTTAAGCAGATCACAGTGGATAAGATAGAACCCTTGCTTTCGCCACTTGTGAACCTCCCTAATGGGTCCTACCCCGAGGTGTTAGCGGCTGCTATCGCCTCTAATTTAGAGGTCATTTATGATACTTTAGCGCTGCTAAAAAACAAGCCATGCAAGCATTACACTAAATGCAATCTCTGGTTTTCTCCAGAATGAAAAAAGCTAAAAGGCCAACACTTATATTTTTTTATGATTGGAAATCTGCTTTGACCCCCCTTGGCTAGGGCAGCCTATAAAGTTATGGCCAAAAAGTATAGGTCAGCCATAATTGAGGGAAAAAAGGTTTTTTTTTTAAATAATAGGATTAGGAATGCTCAACTCTTCAAAATTCTGAAAGAGCAAGAATCGACGACCCGTTTGGGCCCAGACCTGATGATGAAGGATAATGCTTGGTGCACAGTTATCCAGCAGGCCATGCAAAATAAGCTTAACACTATTCAGCTTGATATTAATAATAAACAAGCTAAGCTAACTGGAGCAGTTTCTAAGAGCTTAATTTGGTCCTATGAGAGATGCCCATCTATTCCTGTTTTTAATTCTACCCCCATATCACTGTCCGAACTTGAGTTAATCATAAAACAACAAAAGATTTCCAATCTAAGATTAATTTCTCAGCAGCCATGATCATTAAAACGTGTGCACCGTCTTTGCTTATTTCAATTTGTAATTTCTTTAAATGCATCCCTGGGATTTGGGGTTGTACCACAAGAGCTAAAAAAGCCTGGAGTCACCCCAGTTCTAAAAGAAACCTGGACTTTCCACTGTCACACCTAACAATTTTAGGCCTATTACAAATACTCTGTTCCTTTTAAAATCCTGGATAAAGTGGCCTATAAGTATATAGCAGAACATTTGAGAATGCGGGTTGGGTTCAGTACGGAAACAGCGCTTTTAGAATTAAAATCCAGACTGCTGAAATGCTTAGACAACAATGAAGCCTCGCTGTTGATGCTACTAGACTCAAATCACACCGTAGAAGAAAGTTAAAATGCTGGGAGTCATCTTGGATCAACACCTCAGCATAAAGCCTCATGTCTGTAGTGTTGTATCCTCCTGTATCCTCCTGCACTATATCAAACTATTGGCGCATCTCAGACCTCTCATCTCGCAGGTTAATGTTGAGACTATCTCGATGGCGATAGTGGGAGCTAAGATTGATTATTGCACCAGTATTTTAGAGGGAATGAGTAAATCTATCTAAAAGAGACTGCAGGTCGTACAAAATGGAGCAGTGAGTGTTGTAGTGGGACTCTCTCGTAGAGGCCATGGCCCTCATTATGAGTCTGGCAGAAACCGTGATGGAAAAAACGGCAGGTAGTGGCCGGACCCGTAATGATTTACTGGCGCCTGAATTGCGGGAATAACTGGGGCATTACAGCCCAGCGGTCCGGTAAGTCTGGCGCCGGTAAAATGTTGACCCATAGGACTCCATTAGAATGGGGACCACTGAAGCACTGGCACCGTTAATAAGATGCTTCTGTGAAAGTCTGCGGGCGGGTGCTGTCTGCCCGCAAGGGTCAGACCTGGCGGGTAGAACGGCACCTACCAGCAGACTTGTAGTTTGCCATGCCGGAAACAACGGTGCCGGTAAGCTTACCGGCACCGTTGTTTCTGGACAGGAAAACTTGTAATGAGGGCCCATGTCTCTGCTGCAAGGCGCTCTCCTTATTGGCTCCCAGTGGAATCAAGAATTCATTTTAGGTTGTTGGTCATTACAAAACAGTGTAGACAAGGTAAGATGCCTTTATACCTCCAAGTTCTACTATTGAATAAAATTACTGGAAGAATCCTGTGGTCCAGTAATCAGGATCTGTTGATGACTCTGAGGTGCAGGAATAAGAAGTCTTTAAAGGGAGTCTTTTATGCAAGTGCTCCGTAGGCCTGGAATGACCTACCGCTCGATTTGAGAGGTATCTTCTCCATAGTTGTTTTTAAAAAGAAATTGAAGACCTTACTGTTTGATTAGGCTAACTGTTAGCTCCACCTGCCCTACGTTTGTGTAGATGCAGATGCCTCTTTTCTATGTTATTTGTAGTTGTCTGTCCTACGGGTCCATGTGAGCACATTATAAATCTTGTAAAGTAAAGTAAAGTAAAGATAAAGATAAGGAATTCTGTGTTGTAGAACAAGAAATGGTTAAAGTGTTGGAAGAGAATGACAAGAAAGACAGAGCTTTTGATCAGTGCCAAGTGCAAATGAGCAAACTTGAGGCCGTGAATAATAAAATTAGGGATTAGAATTCTAATCTTTGTCAGGAGGCAGAACGGCTCCATGGACAATACAAGGATCTGGAACAGCAAATATTTACTTTTAAATTTCAGGAAAAGCGACAAGGCACTACATTTAATGGAGTTGAGATTAACCCCAGCTCTGCCCGAGGGAACAGTGTACCAATAGTTATTCCTGTGGCCAGACCTGATTATAGCCCACTGATGTGATTATAACCAATCACCACCACCACCAGTCGATCACGGTCAAGGAATTGTCACGCCGTGCTCCCCACCTCCTATGGGCCATGAGTTCCGAAGTAACCCAAATAGAAATCAGTCTCCTGAGAGGTACCAGAATAGGCCTAATCAGGGTGAGTTTAATCAATACCAGACCAGGCCACAAAGAGAGGAATCCAGGGACATGGACAGGTTTCAAATCCTAGAGGCCCAAGGCAAAATGTTGTCTGAACAAATAAGAAAGCTCTGCGCGGTTCAAAAACAGCAGCCAATTGTAGGTGCAGAATGTCATAGGAGTGATCATGTGCGTTCTGACAACAAGTGACTATGTAATAGCAGCTGCACGGATAAAAATACAGAAGCCCATGAATCACCTTTGTATAGCAGTCCTGAATTGCATGCTGATCGAAAAATAAGAGTACAAACGAATTAAAGTGAGACAAGGAATGCCCACACACACAAAAAAGGAGTGTGGTTCAACTTAGAGTTAAATCAGACTATTGAAGTGTGTGCTGACGAAGAACAAAAAGGGGAAAAGAAACCTAAAGAACAAAGAGACAGATATAAAAAGAGCATCCAATGCAAAAATAAAACACCAGATGAAAAGGTAGGATTGGTAGTTGGAATTGCTTCCCTTGATTGTCAGAATACTGTAGATCTCCAGACAGAAAAAACGGTAGCTCAAAAAGATGTGCAGCTCAGTCACCTGAGGAGTATTTTGAATCACAAATATTCCATGAGACAGAAAGGACAGGCACCATGCAAAATACAGATACGGGTCATGTGCACTTGCAAAAATGTTCAGTCAAAAAGCTGCAGTGTGAACACTGGCAGTCCCAGGTCAGAAGGGGAGTCAGTGGTTATACTCCAGATGGGTTCTGAGCCCAGAAGAATAGATAAAAAAATGAAGTGGGTAAAAAGGAGGGACAAATATCATTTGACATGCCCATGTGTTTAGCCAAGAGTGAAAAGGGGCTAAGAAAGTTGAGTCCTGAAATCAGCAAAAACTCATACTTTTTGTGTGCGTTTGAGGAAGTTAAAGACAGGCACTATGCTCCTATGACTGTGGAAGGAAAATGTAATGCATTTGCAATGATTGACACGGGTGCCCAGGCCACAATAATGTCCAAGGAGTTGGTAAAAAGTATCAATGAAGGGAGATCCCCACAAAATCATATAAAAGTGAGACAAAAGGAAGGCCCTGTGCACAATTTCAATGGTGAGGAAATACCTATCGAAGGTGTCACTGAGGTTGACATAAATATAAGGAAGCAACGGATGAGACAGGAAGTATTGATTACATCCCTCAGTAAAATACCTTTCCTCATAGGGACAAATTGCCTGAAAAGGTTGCAACCCTCATTGATGGGGTAAATGGGGTCTTATGATCCCTAGCCAAAAAATCATTGAGGCCTAAGAAAGTGATGTCACAAAATAACAGTATGAGTGAATGCCATGCAGTGGCAAAGTTAGAAAGTGCGGTGGAAGTGTATCTTCAGAATGGCTGTTTGCTTAGTGTCACTGTCATTCTCATTTGTGTCAGGGTGAAATGCGGGGTGAAAAAGAGAAACAGTCTTTGGAGATTTATTTAGACCAAAAGAAAAAATGGCAAACAGAAATAGATGAAAATGCATTACGCTTTTATTTAAAGGAAGAGAAATGTAAGCCAGATCTAACACATTTCAACTCTTTCTGAAATACACATGAGAATATGGGCAGCCATCGATCCCTATTGTCGGGGTGTTTCTCCCGGGGTCGGCTGGGCCGTCCGCGGACCTCCGGGCTGGGAGGCCCCAACTCCTCCCGTGTTGCCCAAAAATGAGTATGAGACACATGCAAGGAGCAAGGTGGTTCTGCTGTTTATTGAACAACGGCAGGGATGGGTCTAGGATCGTATGCGTCCATCCAGACCCTCAAAATTCGTGGGGCTCGCAGGCCCCTTTTTGCCTCAGTATGACGCGCTACTTGCGTCACCTGGGAAAGTTATCGAAAAACCTATCGCCACTCTGGATTGGTTCCTCGAGTGGTAGGGTTAGTATAGCATACATATAGAGAACATTATTAGTGGTTGAGGGTCAGTCAGGTGGTATACTTGGGTTGTCCCTTCTATTAGATACTTGAAAATTGTCACACGAAGACCCCTAATGATTGGCTAATGTTAGTGGCGTCAGTGATGAGTGCCTCCATGTTCTGATTGGTCCACTTGCGAGCCCCCCAGCCTGGGACCATCGTTGTTCCCAGCTCGCGGTGTACCTGTCACTCGCAACAATATGTAACTATGTGTTCGTGCAGACAATGCGTGGATTTGCTCATAGGCCTGAGAGCAGACCATTCCCATCGCTGTAGGTATCCATTGGGTCATTTCATTGTTGCAGCCTGTGTCCCAGACGTGGGACCCAGGTGACTTCTCCCTCGTGGGTCTGGCACCTTGTCAGGTTGGCTTGGTCACGTGAGGAGAGACCGTGGCTGAGGCAGAATTCTGCACATTTAAAGTTGTGTTTGCTTCTGCGTGCTTGGCTTTGCTTACAGGTGTGACCTTGGCGTCGGCTGGTAGCATACGAGTTGCAACATCGCTCCCTTGACTGTCAGCTCTCGCTGGGCTCGTTCTGCATGGTCAGCACTTGTACTCTTGCTCGTTCAGTGTTCATGGTGGCTCTTGCTTGCGGCCTACTTGGGCCTGGTTCATAGGTGGGGATGTGTAATGCACAGCACTTGTGTTGCGGTGTGACATGGCTTCATAGGTAGTATCCTTTCTTCGTTATATTTTCATCACGATGCAAGGGTCGGGAGAAGCGTCAGCAAGCGTGTAAGCGAGTGCTTTGTGCGTCTTGCGTTTCTGCATTTTGGAAAACCTATGTGAAAAATAATAAAGATGCGCGTCAGTGGGTGTATCCGTCACCTACGTCATAGCACTGATTATATTCTTCGTGTGGGTTGGTGTGGGAGTATCCAGTGTGCATGGTGGCACGTGTGTTCTTGGCAGTTGGCTAGGTCGTCATGGCATCTCTAACGATGTGGGTGCTTGTTGTTGAGGTCTTAGTCGAGTTCATCCATGCCGCAGGTGTCGGCTTGAGTAGGGCAGGCTGGTGGGCAGGCTGGTGGGCACATCCGTATGTTCTTGAACCAGGGTATTTGGTCGTCTGGTAGATAGATGAATTCATCTCGTGGCGGGTGTCTGGGCCACGATCCTCTGTGCCAGGGTCGCGAGGAGATTGGGGGGAGTCTTTTCTCCCATTCTCCCACTTCAGTCCCCCCTCTGGTCGACTTGTCGACCACAAACATATCTTTTTCTTTATCTCCTCTTACTCTCCATATTTTAGTCACTCCTCCCAGGTGTCCATAGTGGTTGACATGGTCTTCAAATGACCAGTACATGTATACACAGCTCCCTCCCGGTTTGCAGTATACCCATCTTCCGATATAGCTCCTCGGGTTTCTTGGGTTCTCAAGCTTTACGGATGGTGGGTCTAAGTGATTGGCGATGATCTGTCTGCGCAGTTTCTCTCTTTCCTTTATTATCACATCTGTGTGCTGGTCATCGTCAGTTGGCATCAAGGGGTGCATGCCGACCATTTCGATCATTTCGTCTGTAGTGCATGCCTTCCTGGCCTTCCAAAACCTTATTACAATCAATACAGCTGCAGCCAGTATTATGCATCCAACTATAATCTCCAGCCCGTCCGACAGCCATGATGGCATCCATGACCATAACAATGAAAACCAGCTATCATCCTTCTTTACTCCTTTACTTTCTTCCATCATCTTGGAGTGCATCTGGGCCAGTTGTGATACTGCTTCGGTAAGTGTACCATTATCGGCATCGTTAGCAGGAATAAATGTGCAGCATAATTGTCCTATCTTTGCGCAAACTCCTCCCTCCATCGCTGTGAGGAGATCCAATACATATCTGTTCTGTAGTGCTACCATTCTCACCGCTCGCAGTTCCTCTTTTATTGCATTGAATCCGTTTACTGTTGAATTAATCGTCATCATTAGTTCCCATCGTGTTATCTGGAGCCATTTAGCGTTTGCATAAGCTTGTAGTCCAGGGTGTATTATTGATGAGAAGAACATAGCAGCCCTGCTAAATAACCTGTGTTCTGGTGGGATAGAAGTGAGTGCTGTTTCCGACCTTCCCCACAGGTAGTTTCCTGTCAGGGGTTCTCCTTGTCTTTTTTTTTCTTTTTAGGACATTATTGTTGTTGTTGTTGTTCTCTCTCTCATGTGATTGTACAGATCTCTTTTTCCTCTTGTTCCCTTCATCCATTTTGGGGAAGTTGGCCATATTCACATGTTTCTGGGGCACCACTAGCGATGGTACATTGATGTGTACCATTGTGCATATACCATTACACAACGGGGGCAGGGTGTGATATGCCTTATTTCCGCAGGCCCAGTAGTGATACATTATCACTGCCATTCCAGCACCCCCCTCTGGTAATTCTAACACGCTTCCACAGTTGGTGTTTTATCCCACCTCCACATCTCCTCTGTGTTGGTAGCATAACTTGGGCGCGGTGAGTGGTAGTATGCTTATTGGGTCTTCATCCTTCTCCATCCATGTCAGCATTGGTACGTACTTGCCCCATGTCGTCCAACATTTGTCATTGTGTTCCTTTATGGTGGTAATATTTTCTCTTGTTACCATGTTGCTACCGACCACTCCTATGTCCCATTCATTGTTCATGTATACCTTCCCTGTTATTGTTACCAGTGGCCTTTCCCAACAGCCTTGTATACCAGGAACTTCAGTGGCGTACCAATCACATGGTAGGTATTGTAGTGTTACTTTCTTCGTTTCTTCCTTTTCAGGGCCACTTGTCATGTATCTCAACGCTTCAGCAGGCAAACTGCTCTTATGGTAACACAAATATGACTTGAGGAATTTTTTTTTCGTATGGGTATGTGTCTCTTGTTTTCCATTCCATTCTCATCACCGTTCCTTGAAATCGCCCTCTCGTTTGGAATAGTGCCAGATATACTATACATCGTGCCGTCTTTTCTTCTATTACTGTGGCGACGAATGTTCGAGAAGCGCTCATGGGCTATGGGACCAATGAGCAAACATAACAGCTATCTTCTGTTGTCTGCTTACCTATTTGGGTCATGTGCTGGTACCACATGTTGTTTGAGACGTGTGCTGAATCTGTTATGTAATTATCAATACCCTTGTTATCTGAATATGTGCTGCGTTTAACTCTACTTCCCTTATGCGGAGGGTTGCTAGTACCACCTGACGTTGCACCTGTTGCAGCCGTGGGAGGGGTATGTTAGGTTTGGGTGCATCCATCATATTGATAGCATAACTTTTCTGCCATACAGAGGCAGCCAATAGACCAGTGATGACCAATACTCCTATCATTTTTATTACAAAAGCTAGTCTCACCGGCATTTGCTCTTACCTTGCTGCAGTCCGGCAGCTTATTTTTGCGACGTTAAAGGTGTCCGCCTGAAAATCCTCAATACGCTTGTTATTATTGTTAGTTGTTGTTATCAAGCTCTCTCTATCAAGTAATCGTTCAGTGCCCAGGCGAAGAGCTGTTCCCACGCTAACCTTAGTGATCTATCCCTTAGCATGGGTAAGTGCTGATGAAGATGGGGAAATGATTGTTCTATGGCCAAAATAAATGCGGTGTAATATACACGTACCCTTCTTCTTTTCAGGTACTTCGGTCTTTTTATGTGATATACAAATTGGTGTGATAGCGCTTCAGGGGTGCTATCATCCGTGGGCAGCATCTACTCCTGGGCACAGTACACTGTTAGTTACCTATTTTCATAACAAAACAATTATACACGGTACCTGTATGTGCGAGAGAAGAAAAAGAGAAAGCATACAAGTGTTTTACATGTGTGTGTGTGTGCGCAAAACAATGTCCTTTTAGAGGGGGGGTTTGGGGCTCAATTGGCGGAAGTTTGTTTACTTTTCGATCTCGTGACCATGGGATGGGCTGTGGGCAAGTTTCCAGTGTCTATTTCAGTAGTTGCCTCTGGGGAATCTGGGGTGTGATCACGTGTAGTGACACTACTGTCATCAGCTGTGGTCGACGTTTCCTTCTCCGTAGCTAATTCCGTTGCTGTCGTTGCTCTTCCAATGACCCTGTCGTTAACGCTAGGGCGGGTCTGGAGTTTGTAGATCTTCACGTCGTGTAGGTGATTCCAGGCACGCTTATCCTGCAATTTCACCGTTCTTGTAGCTACCTCTTCTACCAAATGAGGACCAGTAAAGCGTGGGCTGTTCCACTTTCTATTGAAGTTGCAGAGTAGCACATGGTCACCTTTAGCAATTTTGCTTAGTCCTTCCTTTTCCAGTTCCTTGTCGGTGTCTTCTTGTTGAGAACTCTTCGACCCGCCCCGCGTGCGCTCGAGCTGTTGAGATACAAACGCTACACTAGTAATCAAAGAAGACACATATTGATACATTTTGTCACCAAGAATAGTTGCAGTATTTTCATAGTCTGTGAATGCTCTTGATGTAGGCGTTAAAGGAAGGCGCATTTGATGTCCTGTCACCACCTCGTGAGGAGTGAGGTAGTGATCAGACCCTGGCCTATTCCTTAGCTCGAATAGAGCTAGCGGAAGACAGTACAACCAGCTCTTCTTGGTTGTTTGCTGTATTTTTGCTATTTCTTCTTTCAATAGGCCATTCAGGCGTTCACATATACCGTTGGCCTGCGGGTGATATGCACATGCAAATTTGTGCTTAATACCCAGCAAGGACGTGATGTGCTGAAACATTTCATTAGCAAAGTGTGGGCCGTTATCTGACCGTAGCACTTCGCACACACCCCACCTGGGGAAAACCTCTCTCACTAGAAATTGAGTTGCTCTGAATGCATCTGCATGTGAGCAGGGTCCGGCCTCGATCCATCTGGAGAATGGGCACACCACTACAATCATATACCTATTTCCTTGACATACATTGATCATATCAACGTAGTCAATATGAATGTGCAGGAAGGGTCCCTCTGGCCGGGGTATAGTACCTTTTATCACTTGCAGCATGTGACCGGCCGTAAACTGTTTGCATGTGAGGCAATTGCTGATGAAATTTGTTACATGAGAATTTAACAGAACCAGTTTTCCCTAATTCGTGCTGCAATTACTTCCTTTCCTGTATGAGCTGGGTGATGGAGCTGGGCCAGGGCCGTGTTCAACAGTGCCAATGGCATGACCACCTTTCCGGTGTTATTTTGACGCCACAGTGCGTCAGTTGGGTACATCGTACATCCTCTTTTTACCCATAGTTCCTTTTCTGCCATTGGTGCGGCTGCCTTTAATTCCATTATCTGTGTGGCTGGGAGATGTGTGTACCCTCCCTTCATCAACATTTGTTTGGCCATCCCCCTCCCTCTCTCTGACTCTGGGGGGTTCCATATTTCACCAAAGTATGCCGCATGTTTGGCATGTGCGTCTGCTGTTTCATTCCCTTTCGAGATATGGTCGTCTCCATTAGTGTGTGCCGGGCATTTAACCAAAGCTATTTCTTGGGGATCATTCATTACTTCAATTAGTTCTGCTAACAAGAGAGCATGTTGCACTGGGGTGCCATCAGCTCTCCTAAACCCCCTTCTCTGCCATTTTATCAACCCCGAGTGGACAGTTGACGTGACATATGCGCTATCAGAATATATAGTAACTCTTTTGTCAACGCTTCCCTGCAATGCCAAGATCAGTGCAACCAATTCTGCTGCTTGAGCCGAATAATGCTGTGGTAACTGTACACATTTCACCGGGGCATAAATCAAATCTTCTATCATTTTTACAACTGCTGCCCCAGTTCTCTTTATCCCATCACTTTGGTCTATTGTTGATGACCCATCAATAAACAAAATGTCTCCACCTTTGAGTGCATCCTCTTCAACTTTTCTAGTGCATGAATACATTTCGATAGTCTGTGTACAATCGTGAGCATAATCACCTTCCTCAATAACTTCCGCTATAAACCTTGCTGGGTTAACTGTACTACATCTGACAATTGACAGTTCAGCTCTAGACAAAATGATCTCATAACCTGACGCCCTCTGTGTGGTTAGTGTGGACTTAGGCTTATTCAATATTGCAAACAGCGCATGCTCCACAAATAGTGTGGTTGGACACCCCATTGTAATCGATGATGATTTCTCTACCGCAAATGCAGCTGCGGCGAGACTCTGTTCGCAAGGGAAATGACCTAACATAACAGGGTCCAAGTGACCGCTGTAGAACGCTATTGGCTTGTGTCCCATGCTGGTTTTCTGAATCAATACTGCTTTACTTACTGCTGAGTCGCAATGTGAAAAGATAAAGAACTGCCGTTCATAATCTGGGGTGGCTAGTACCGGAGCAGTGGATATGGCGTTCTTCAACTCGTCAAATGCCTCCTTCATTTCCCTTGTCCACCCCAATGTTTTGTCCCCTTTGTGTGCTTCTCTCAATGCTTCAAGTAGGGGTCCTATGTATGAGCTGCAGTCAAAAACCCATGCTCTACAGTAGTTGCACAATCCCAGGAACTGCTGCATCTACCTCACCGTTTGTGGTAGTGGGTGTTTGATATAGCTTGTGCTCTTTGTGGTGCAATCTTTCTTCCGTGTTGGGATATTAGTTGACCAATGTATAATACCTGTTCCTGACAGTACTCTAACTTTTCTTTCTCTACCTTGTAACCTTTTTCAGCCAATACTGTCAGCATTTTCAATGAGTCCTCCCTGCACCTTTTCTCGCTTGTGCTGCAAATTATTATATCGTCAACATATTGCAGCACCGTACTTTCCAGTTCAACGTTTCCCAAGTCCATCTGTATTACTCTGTTGAAAATTGAGGGTGACTCGCAGTACCCTTGTAGTAACCTGGTGTGTTTCCATTTTGTGTTTCTGTACGTGAAGCTTGTCAAGTATTGTGAATCTGGGTGCAGGGGTATTGAGAAAAATGCATTTTTTTATGTCAATCACTGTGAACCGTGAGGCCTCTGCCGGAATTCCACATAATATTGTGGCCGGGTTTGCTGCTATGGGGTATTCTGCTTCTACAATGTTGTTCAAGGGTCTGAGGTCTTGGATAAAACGCCAAGACCCTCCTTTAGCTTTGCGCACTGGGTACACGGCCGTGTTACATGGTGATTCTGATGGTACCAATATGCCATTATTTATTAGGGCCGTTATGGTTTCGTATATGCCCTCATCTGCCCGTTTTGATAGTGGGTATTGTTTCACTCTAGGTAGTATTGCACCCTTTTTCAGCTTTATATTTACTACCCCGATACTCTTTATGCAGCCCACGTCATAGGGACTGGTGGTCCACAGTGATGTTGGAACTTTTGCCATATCTTCCTCGTAAAAGGGAACTGGGGTAGATGCGGGTGCTTCAAGTGCCATGGCCATTTTCTGTGCCACTTGCTTATATTTCACTCTTAGCCATATATCTACACTCATCATGAATACCATTTCACCTTCTTCTTTGTCTTCTGAAAAGAGCTCCTCATCGGACACCTGTGTGAGCCTGCATCCCTCAGCCAGGGCTATCACTGCCCTCCATGCTCTCCCTTCCCGGTCTTGGGCATGTACTGCGATATAATCAGCAGTTGCTATAATACTCTCGATGCTCACCGAAATCACCTTCCCTTCTGGTTCATTGGCTGGTGTCTCGGGTCTGAACAAATATGCTGCTGGCCTCCTCCAGATCTTTCCCTCTATTCCTGGCATCCAGGCGAATGACATGTCCATTCCGTACTGGAACAGTTCGCCATCCACTGGCTCAGCCCGAGTTACTGTCTGTCCACAGTATGCTTGCAGTATTTGCCGTGCAGTGAGCATGTTTATTCCTGGAGTGGAACAAATTATGCCATCCTCCGTGAAGGAGATTGTCATATTTAGCCTGCTCATTATGTCCCTCCCGAGTATGTTCACTGGTGATTCCCTTGAATACAGGAGCGGGACAGACATGTCATAATCTCCAATAGGTAAGGAGATGTTATCAGTAAAGGGAACCAACCCCCTAGCCCCAGAGAATCCTTGGGTGTTCATGGCCTCACCTGACATCTTAAATCTACCCTCCCTTATGCAAGACCGGGTTGCCCCAGTGTCAACAAGGAATGATAATTTTTTGTCACCTATCGTTACCTCAATGCGTGGTTCCTCCGCACTATTAGGTGTTATCGACAGGATGGGACACACCAAGGACGTCTGTGGGCTGTCCTATTGTGGGTATAATGACTGACCACTTCCTGTGTAAGGGTTGTGTCCCAGGACAGTCACCCTCCCCAATTGTGTTTGTTGTAGCTGTGTATCGGTGGAGGTTACCTTATGGTCCTATATTTGAGTGGGCTGCTGCACTGGCTGCACTTGGTGTTGTTGTGTTATTGCTACCTGTTGTTGCGGTAGTGAATATGTCTGTGGCTGTTGTTGTGTTACTAACTGTTGCTGTGTGCTGCTCTGTGGCAGCCCCTGCAGTTGTTGGTAACCCTGCTGCTCCCTTGTAGGCCCTTGTTGTCCTTGTTCCCCCATGCTGGTGTGGAGGGTCTCATTCTACATGTACGTGACATTTGTCCTAACATTCCACAAACCCAACATACAGATGGTTCCCTGGTCTGCCATGGGAAACCTTCTGCATTATCCTGGTACACTGGTTGCCCAGTGGGGTAGAAGCTTTGGAATCCTCCCCCTTGCTGTTGTGCAGGATAGCCATATCCCCTCCCCTTCATCATTCCTCCCCTTCGCCTGATGTTATTATAATATCCAGTTCCTGATGCTATGTATCCTCCTCCCATGTTAGCCGTGTATGGTGGGGGTGGTAGCAGCTGTTGTGTTATAATTCGTGGAGATTGTGGTAGTGGTGGTGTTTTTAGTTGTGAGGGATCCTGCGCGGCCACTACTTGTGTGGGCTTTGGTGTCATTGTTGTTGGTGTAGTTATTAGTGCACCTTCCATGGTGTACTTAGTCAGTTTTTTATGCACTAATTTAGCCTCTTCCGCTTTTCTATCTTCTTCCTTTTGTTTCATCTTTTCTTGCCACGTCCTACAATGTTGTACTATTGTCAGTTGTATTTCCGGCCAAGCCTTTGCTTCCATCCCCACTACTTTCTTCAATTGTTTTTTACTGCCTCCGGGAGCCCTTGTATTAGTATGTGGTAAAATATTGCCGGTGTCTTGTCCCATTGCTCTCTAGTTTCCATACGCCACTTCTCCTGAATCTCCTGAATATAATCAACAGGATCTTCGTTCTCACGCATCTTGCGTGACGTAATTGCTCCTATGTCTGAGGTGTCTGAGTATTGTACCCTCAGTGCTTGCCATAATGCATTCCTGCAATTCGCAAATGGCGCCTCGTCATGTGATGTGTTCGTTATTGTGACCCCGGGGAAACCCGCTCTCTTCCAGATGTCATCTGCCGCATCCCCTAATATTGATATTAGTAGGCCCTTCACATCTCCTACTGCTAGTTTCTGTCCTGCAGTGTGTTTTTCCATCTCATCTATCCATTTTCCTGCTCCTCCACTTAGTGATGGGAGCCTACACTTTATATTTTCCTTATCTGCATGCTTCCAAGGGACGTATTGTGGTCTAACCCCCCCTCTCTCCAATAGTGGCATTAGATTGTGTCCCATCTGTCCCCCCAGGTGTCGCGGTGTAGAGTCCGTATACCCCTCCTCTTCTTCTGTGTAGTCTACGTCATCTCTTATGTCCATATTTCCCCAGCTCATTGCCGTTTCCCCTTCATCTCTTCCCCTTCTCTTATTATTTCCTTTATTTGATGTGGGTGTGTGTGTCCGTTCTTCCTGCCTGCGTCCGCGGAGATCTCTAAGCCTGCCCGCGTAGCGGGTGTATTCAGGAGCAGGTGTGGGCGGACATGTTGGACGGGATGATGCGGGTGTAGCTGCACGTGTTTGCCTTCCCTCCATTCCTTGTTCTTTCTCCTCACTCCCCCCCAGCTCTTCCTTCCTTCTGCATGCCCATGGGGATTCCCTGTTGGTGTGGGTGATGTACAATTTGTCTAAGCTTTCCCTTTCGCCGCTTCTTCCTTCTCCCCCATTCCTTCTTCTTCCTCGCTGCAAAAATCATCCAGCAGTGACAACCCCCAATCTGTCTTTTTCCCCCTAATCGTCACTGTTTTTAAATCTATTAAATCCGTTCCTCCCACTTCTTCTTTACCAATTGCTCCCCTTTGTGCTGATGTTGTTGCTACTTCTGCATCCCTGCGTACATATTTCCTTACCCCACTCTCTCCTTTCCTATCTCCTCTTTCCCCTTCCCTTTTCTCTACTATTTCACCACCTATTTCCTCCCTTTTCTTTTTTAATTCCTCCATCACCTCACTACTCACCTTCTCTAATACCCTTTCTTCCTCTCTCCTCCTTTCCCATCTCTCTCTTTCCCTTTCTAATATGCTTTCTATTACTTTCCCTTCCTCGTATTTCTTGGTGGTTTCTGATAGTATTTTTCTCTTCCATATTTCCATTTCCTTTTCTTTCTTCTCTTCCTCTCTTTTCCTGTCGCGCTGCGCTGCTCGAGATACCCTTTCTGCTATTGCCTTCATCCTTTCAGCTTCCCTCTTCCGTTCTTCAGTTTGTTCCCTTATTTTTTCTAACTCATCCTTATTTTCCTTCCTTTCCCTCCTTCTCTCTCGTTCCTCCCCCTCGAGCTGTTTGATCAGGGCGTTTTGCTCATTCCTTAACTCTGCCAATCGTTCCTCCAAAATCTCCTCCTCTGCTCGTAACAGCTCCCCTTCTTTCTTTTTACCTTCTTCCCCTTTTATTTCACTTCTACTCTCATCGTCCTCGTTCATTTTCCTTACTACCTCCTTCTCTTCTCCCGTTAATGTCCCTCGCATATTTTAGCAGCACCTGCGCAGCTACCCACTCGTCGTCTCCTATGGCTGAGATTGGTTCTTCACTACTCTTCCCTTCCCTTCCGTGCATCTTTGTATAAGTTGGGCGTACCGCACTTGTCACCTCCCCCCCTGTGTAGCCACCTGTAGCTGTATATGGTGGTGGGCTGTATGCTGGGTTCGAATACCCCTCAGCCGCCGTTAGTTGTTGCCTTACCACTTCTCGTAGTTCTGTTACAGGATATAAGCCTCCTTCCTCCTTTTTCACTACTTTCGCTAAAGGCATGTCGTCGGTCCGTTCTTTTTTTTATTTCTGTTTCATTTACGTTGCTAAGCTTTTCCCCCCCCTCTCGGCCTCTTCCCGCGCACTGTGCGCTTTCAACCTCCTTTTCCCCATTTCCTTCTTCCTCCTTAATCTTCTTCTCCTCCTTCATTTCCTCCACAGTGAACATTCCGGTTGGTCCTGGTCGGGACCCCTGGACCATCCTCCATAAGTTCAACACCACCACATGGTGCGTCAACTTCTTCCCCTTGTATGTGTTATGTATATGTGTCAGTAGCGAGTGTTGGACGTACGGGTCGAAACTGCCGTTAGGCGGCCAGGGTGTCGTCATTTTGTTGTCCGTCCCTTGTGTCCATTCTATGCTGTATTTAATCAGTTTCTCCCTATGGGGGGATAGTGTTTTACATATATGCTGCAGTGTGGTAGTGAGGGTGTTCCCCCACCGTCCCGATCCTAACCCGTATGACATGGTTGCACTGTGTTGTTAGCTCCCTTCAGTATAGTAGTCGTTACCTGGCCCCGTAGTTTGGGGACTTGCGACCGTCCGCTAAAATAAACTCAGTCAAATATGACAATTGCAGATGTGTTACCTGGCCCCGTAGTTTGGGGACTTGTGACCGTCCGCTAAAAGAAAAACAGCCAAATATAATGCTTGCAAGTATGTAGTCTTTTCTCTGTCTTTGTTTCTCTTCCTTAATACCGTTACGGCCCCCTACGGCCAAGGCGCACGTAGCCCCCTGCGGCTGCGTGCCCTGTGTGACGTGCTTATACAGCCGTCCCACTTTTCTCCACACCTCCTCCTCCTTCCTCACTCATCATGGCCGGCGTTCTCCGTGCACGGTCACTTCCCCCTCTCCACCTGTCCCGGATTTAACGTGGCCGTCAACCTCCGTGCCCACCCCCTCACCACTATTCACTTCCCCACCACTCTTCAACAATGCTGTGTGGTCGAGGAATCCTATGAAAGCCCTACGGGTGACGTCACTGACCTCTTCCAAAACTATTGGTAAGATCTTTTACACTTCAGAAAGCTAAAAATTAGTTTTGCTATTTGTCCCCGTTAACCCCACAGCTGTCCTCTTGTCACGCCTGGAACAAGGTAATCAATAATATAATCAGACTGCGCACGCTGTGTCGCCTCACGTGTGATACGTCCCTCAACAGGAGGGCTTAACCAGCCAATTATCTTCCGTATTAGGCAACCAGTTAGCTACCGCCTACAGGAAAACGTCATCTATCTATCGAGTTTCGCTGCTCAATCAATAGGGATCCTCATCTACTCATTGATCAATAACCGCCAATTCGTAGGAAGCCACACACACACACACACCCCCTTACAGGTGGTCATGACCTAGGCCAATCAGTGTCTACGAGCAGCCGCACGTGATGTTTTCTTGTTCCGCCCACTCTTCTCCGTAACGTAGCGGACGGCTCTCGCGCCTGTCCAGCTACCATTCACTTCACCGTCAACACTAATTTATCAAATCTTCGCTGCACACCTTAGTAACACCTCCCACCGCCCTTATTTCACTCCTCCCCCCTCCCTCACAATTTCACATTGCTTGTTGGGTGTGACATACTCACCAAGTTCTCTTGATGCGGGGCCGCTCGACTGCGTGCACCCCTCCAAGCGGCTCACCACCTCCCCTCGTCTGGACCACGTCTGGACACTCGCCAACCGCGGGCGGGATACTTCTCAACCGGCTCCCGAGGGCCAATATCCGGATTGCGCTGTCCGGTCTTCTCGCAGTTCTGTGATGGTCCTGTAGTCCTCAAAAAGGGGGCAGCGGCAGAGGGGGCCGTGCCGCCGGGCCTCCTCGCAACGAGAGTACTCGGAAAAATAAAAGGTAGATCGTAACCAGATCTCGGCAGTGCCTCCAACTTGTCGGGGTGTTTCTCCCGGGGTCGGCTGGGCCGTCCACGGACCTGCGGGCTGGGAGGCCCCAACTCCTCCCGTGTTCCCCAAAAATGAGTATGAGACACACGCAAGGAGCAAGGTGGTTCTGCTGTTTATTGAACAACGGCAGGGATGGGTCTAGGATCGTACGCGTCCGTCCAGACCCTCAAAATTCGTGGGGCTCGCAGGCCACTTTTTGCCTCAGTATGACGCGCTACTTGCGTCACCTGGGAAAGTTATCAAAAAACCTATCGCCACTCTGGATTGGTTCCTCGAGTGGTAGGGTTAGTATAGCATACATATAGAGAACATTATTAGTGGTTGAGGGTCAGTCAGGTGGTATACTTGGGTTGTCCCTTCTATTAGATACTTGAAAATTGTTACACAAAGACCCCTAATGATTGGCTAATGTTAGTGGCGTCAGTGATGAGTGCCCCCATGTTCTGATTGGTCCACTCGCGAGCCCCCCAGCCTGGGACCATCGTTGTTCCCAGCTTGCGGTGTACCTGTCACTCGCAACAATATGTAACTATGTGTTCGTGCAGACAATGCGCGGATTTGCTCATAGGCCTGAGGGCAGACCATTCCCATCACTGTAGGTGTCCATTGGGTCATTTCATTGTTGCAGCCTGTGTCCCAGACGTGGGACCCAGGCGACTTCTCCCTCGTGGGTCTGGCACTTTGTCAGGTTGGCTTGGTCACGTGAGGAGAGACCGTGGCTGAGGCAGAATTCTGCACATTTAATGTTGTGTTTGCTTCTGCGTGCTTGGCTTTGCTTACAGGTGTGACCTTGGCGTCGGCTGGTAGCATACGAGTTGCAACATCGCTCCCTTGAGTGTCAGCTCTCGCTGGGCTCGTTCTGCATGGTCAGCACTTGTACTCTTGCTCGTTCAGTGTTCATGGCGGCTCTTGCTTGCAGCCTACTTGGGCCTGGTTCATAGGTGGGGATGTGTAATGCACGGCACTTGTGTTGCGGTGTGACATGGCTTCATAGGTAGTATCATTTCTTCGTTATATTTTCATCACGATGCAAGGGTCGGGAGAAGCGTCAGCAAGCGTGTAAGCGAGTGCTTTGTGCGTCTTGCGTTTCTGCATTTCGGAAAAACCTATGTGAAAAATAATAAAGATGCCCGTCAGTGGGTGTATCCGTCACCTACATCGTAGCACTGATTATATTCTTCGTGTGGGTTGGTGTGGGAGTGTCCAGTGTGCATGGTGGCACGTGTGTTCTTGGCAGTTGGCTACGTTGTCATGGCATCTCTAACGATGTGGGTGCTTGTTGTTGAGGTCTTAGTCTAGTTCATCCATGCTGCAGGTGTCGGCTTGAGTAGGGCAGGCTGGTGGGCAGGCTGGTGGGCACATCCGTATGTTCTTGAACCAGGGTATTTGGTCGTCTGGTAGATAGACAAATTCATCTCGTGGCGGGTGTCTGGGCCGCGATCCTCTGGGCCAGGGTCGCGAGGAGATTGGGGGGAGTCTTTTCTCCCATTCTCCCACTTCACTATCCACATAGATGGGACTTCTGAAATGATAGAAGCCACTTTAGTATAGTACTTGAGCAGGAAAAAAGTGTCATTACTGAGAAATTACTCCAGCCAATATTGACAGGGAGGAGACCCCAAAATTCAGAATGAAGAACCAACACATTTCTGGTTTGGATGACCCGGAGTCAGGGCAAAGGGTTGTAGGAAGATGCATGTTAAAGATTACAATTGGTAGTAAGAGTATACATCACAATGTGTGGATAGTGAGCCGGACACATAATAAATGTTACCTGGGAAATGACATCATGCACAGAATGTGTATGGTATTAGACTTTCTTAATCACAAGGTTTGGTCCAGGTTGGGAAGAGCTGTATCTGAATTCGAGGACTAGAGGCAAGCTTATCATTGTGCGCAGATAGCCCCATATGCAATTGAATTGCAGATGAGAAAGAATATTACCATCCATATATTTACCAGAATGTGGTGGCCATGTTAAAGCAATGTCTCATGAAGACACCATGGCTGGCATATACCATAAAGAACCAGGATTTCTTTGTAGAGATAGGGTTCACTGATCAATGCATGTCAGCCATATTTTATCAAAAGCATCATGTGCATAACAAAATTACTGCATTTGCTAGCAAGGCCTTGTCACAGGTTGAAACTAAGTTCAGTGAATGTGAGAAAGCAATTCTAACCAATTTCTGGGCAGTACAGCATTTCCGTCCCATAATTTAAGGGGAAAGAGAAATTATTGAAACAAATCACAAGCCCCTGCAGTTTCTGCAAAGCAAGAGAATTAGATCAGGTAATTTGGCCCGGTCCAGAATTACTTCCTGGAGCTTCAGGGTTTTCCTGTAGAAGTGAGATATGGGCAAAATAAAAACAGCCCGGTTGCCCAAGGGCTAGCAGAATTGAATGATTGTTCAGCAGG
The DNA here is from genome assembly GCF_040938575.1 of Ambystoma mexicanum. Taxonomy (NCBI): domain Eukaryota; kingdom Metazoa; phylum Chordata; class Amphibia; order Caudata; family Ambystomatidae; genus Ambystoma; species Ambystoma mexicanum. Next base: position 830,672,925 of record NC_090929.1, read on the forward strand.
ATATGCATCTGAGGCACAGAAATGTAATCAAGTTTAGATGAGTTTGAACAATCCCCACACAAAGCGTTCAATGACGAGGTATGTAGGGATTTACCAACTGTGTATGTAGATGGTTGTGCATACCATGTGGAAAATAGCACAGAAAAAGTGCTTGTGGCAGGAATAGGAAATAACTGGTTTAAATGTGACAACATTCCAAGAGTGAGCATGAGGATTGGACCTAGAAGTAGTCAGGTGACGGAATTGGTGGCTATTTACAAAGCAGTCACTACCGCAGTAGAAACAAACTCAAAGAGATAGTTCTAGTGACTGATTCTGCCTATAAATGGAATCGTTTTGTATAATATTTACCCGACTGGAAGGTAAAAGGTATGGTCACCTATAACAGAAAACCACTCAAACATGGCAAGATGATTCAAGCCATAGACAAACTTGCATCAGAAAATTATTTGGTAATTCATTGGAGAAAAATGTGTGGCCATTTGAAGACTTGAATCTCGAAAAAAGGAAGGGTATACATATAGTAACACCACTCTCATATATACCAACGGAAAAAGTCAGTACCTGGACAAACTCACCTTCGAAAAAAATACAAGGTGTATGTCCAAACCTATCTCACATATCAAACTATTTTATTATTGTTAATTCAAAGCAACAATTTCATGACACAATTATAAAAAAACATAAAAAAACACATGCACATGTTACAATACAATATACACAACACATAAACATTATTTTAGTAAAAAACCCAGAAACAACAGGGGTTCTAGTATTTTGGTACAATGTGAGGGGGTGTGTATTTTTGAAATTGTTGTGGTTGCATGACCTGTTATGTATATCTCTGATTTGTATAATAATACATTCATTTTCAGGTGTTTCAGCATGGCAGAGGGGTACCTATATTTGAGCTAAATAATAATAATGCTATTTAATTTCAGACATTCCAGCAGAGGGGGGATGACAAAATGTGTTGTGCTTGTTACTTAACATGTTTTTTTCTTTTTACTCTAGAAAATTAATTGATTACCTCATCAGCACTGGATCCTTGGAGCGCCGGACTCCTGGAGGATGCCACTGGATCGAAGGCCCCTGGAAAGCCCCTGGGACCGAAGAATGGGGGTGAAGATAAGGAGCCCGAGACACCATAGAGATGACGCCTTTGGAGGAGGCCTCATGGAGTCCCGGAATGGAGGAGTTCCGCCAATGACAGCGTTATTTGCATTGAAAGTACAAAGATTGACGGACAGAACATACCTGGGGCATAGTCTGTTCTACTCTTGTTACCAAGCACTATCTTGCTACAGGAAACATACAGTTTATTTTTTGTTTATTTTCAGTTTTTTCTTTTTATTGATTTTACATTTCATTAAATGACACAGATGTTTAAACGTTCTTTGGAAATGTTAATAATTTGATTGCAATTTTTTTTTTTAAATAAAAAAAAAATGATATATAATTGAATCACCAGTAATGAAATTTAAAAAACTATATATTTAAAGATGGTGAGCAGATAAAAAAAAGAAGATAAGAAAAAAAGAGGGTGGTCTTTATAAAACATATATACATAATTTTTCAACTAAAAAATCATTTACAAAAGTAAATAAAATTATAAGATCTGATAAAAATTTAAAAAAGAGAAATGTCTAAACAATATACACTATTTATTCATGTTAAAATGATGCGATTGTATCTATGAGCGGGAAGGATAATTGTTTGTACAAGGCAAGGGGGATGTGTATAATTTTATGATGCCCGGAGTTTAATATATATAATATTTATTTTCAGATAAAGAAATTTCAATTGGGAGCAGCACATACATTTTAAGGCATTTGATTGTGTTTCTTCTGCAGCAATGTCCAGTGGTTCCAAGCAGTAGAAATAAGAGGGAGTATGTAGGGATAAGTATGTGAGGTACAGGGGTTCATACATATCTAGTGGTAGGGGGTTCATGTAGAAATACAAACATCATAAATGGCTGGCACGTATCATAAATTAAGTGCACATATTCTGGTAGCGAGCACAGGTTTTAAAAATGCTATAGTTCAGGGTAACATTCCATTTGTCTGGCTTGCACTATATCTAAGTACCAATATGAACTAACAACCCCTTCCCAATAACTTATAACCTGTCATTAACAAATTAGTTCAAATGGGCAGATGAAATAACCCAAAAATGAGTGTTCTTCTGCAATGGAGTTAAACATGCAAGCAGATCAACTGTGTGTTTTCACTCAGCATGGCATGAGCTGCGAAATTGGAATGTACCCTGTTGAAAAACACCATTGTATGTGTGCAGGAAGCAATGTTTCAACTATGGTTAGCAAAACTATTCTTTTCAAAGGGAAAAATACTGGGCTCAACAGATGAGGTGACATGTGCTAATCAAGGGGAAGGGTTATTCTTGAGTGACAGTAAGTGGTTTTAAAAGAAGCTGGGAGAAGGGTGTAAGGTCAGACTTGCAGGCAGATGTGCAGGAGTGACTTGGGAAGCAGGGATCCTCTTCCGGGAGCTGTGCTGAGTCAGCGCTGGGAGAACAACATCCTTATCAGTGGCAATCCAAAAGAGAGGGGTTCTCCATGGTCAGCAGTGCCAAGAAACTCATAATTTTCTAGCTAATTATGGTTTTAAAGTGAGGCGATGCTGGAAGTGCCTGTCCGTTAGTCAATCGGGCGGGGGCTCATTTCATGTGCAATGTTTCAATATCAAAAATGAATGTGGTTCTGAATTTACAATGTTTTGTTTTTATAGTTGGATATTCATAAAGTGTAATTCCTGCCAAGTCCTGTACTTCAAGGTCAGGTTAACAAAGCTGATAAGAGTTCATTCTATTATTGAGATGTGCCTTTTGTAATAGTTTTTTTTGTTCCTGCACATTCGCACAAACAAATGTTAATTGCAGAGCTGTTACCATGTCTAATTGGTACGTTTATCTGTCACGAAAAAGACACAGTATAAAAATTACTTCATGTCCTGATGCATTTTGTGACCTCTGGTTATTCTATTTAATCTGCACGCACAGACAAGTGTGCAATAGTGGATACCTTTATGGGGATGATTTGATGTGAATTCTTTAGATAGAATGTGAACGAGTGTGCAGTATTTTGTTGTGCATGTTTATAAATAGAACACTTAAGGTTTTGTAAGGAGGATGTGCTTCCACTAATTTGCTCTATGAAACAATGCCACAGTCAGAACAATTTTCACTTTGTGAGGAAATACCAACACAGGATGAATGGGACCCTGATAGGGTGACTTGTTTAATTGTACACATGAAATGTTTTCATAGCCCATTCAGAATGCCCACATGAAATGATTTCAAAGCCCATTCAGAATGCCAATTGGTTTCAAAGCCCATTCAGAATGCCAACATGTGTTTCTACCGACTTGGGTCCTTTTCAAGGCTGCGCCTATGTGACGTTTAGTAATACTGTTCACAATCTGTGCTAGTCCCAATAGTGTGTGAATTAATTTCCAATGTTTGCCAAAAACACATTGCATTGTTCAATTTGGTAAATCAAAACATAGATGGGAAGGAAAATGGCGAGTTAATGGGAAAAAGAAAAAAACAGAAAAGAAAAGTAAGAACCAGGAATCAAAAATCAATGCATTGTATTACCATGTAACAATAAGATAAACCCATTCATGATAACTTCCTTAGTTCGCTACAGGCTAGGACCGGTGATGGTCATCCCCAAAGCAGTATATATAATGAAGTAACTCAACATTATTTCACATCCGTGCATAATTTCCTTATTTAATATATACTATGTGCCTATCAGAACTAGTGTTTGTGCGCCCAACAAGGTTGTGGAATATGTTGCAAGCTATTACCTGTTTCAGTGAGTTGCATTGCCTAACTTGGTTGAGCAGTCCACCGATTTTCATGCAAATAATAGTCCTGTCATGTGCCGGAGGACATTATTCCACTCCTTATGTTTTTTTTGTTTTGCCAATTATTCTATTAAGAACATGAAAAACCATGTCTGTGGTAATGGTATAAAATAGTGCTAATTTACTGGCTGAATTCATTGGTTGTCTATTGGTGCTTGCAAGGTTTGTATTTACCTTGTGATGATGTGCTGGTTTTACAGTCTGTTCGAAAATCACCCCTTTATTGTAGTGCATGTCATCCCATCATAGTCGGATGCTTACAGATCCTCCAAGAAATAGTTTCTATAAAGAAAGACCCACCATTAGTATGATCAATCCAAGTCCCTGAAAGGTGTCTAACTTATTCACTATTTGCAAATGAAATGTTTAAAGCTTGCCTGCTCCTTACTTTTTTTATCTCGGTCCTTGGTTTAAATGCCGCTATCCAATATTCAGCAACGTGCACGGTCGGCGGTCCGCTGCCAGTGAGCACTGCTGAGCATTTCCTAATACTTCCTTGTTGGTCACATGGTCGCGGTCACATGGCCATGCATCCGCGCCCACGTCATCTCGTGGATGCGTTCGCGTGACCATGTGTCCGCTGCCATTTCTGTTGACATCTGGCCTGTCCGTTAATAATGTCTGATCTCATCCATTTCGTAAGAAAAATTGAAAATATTTTCAAAACGTGCATGTATTTCCGGACCGCATCTGGAGCGCTTGTCAGAAAAAAATATTATTATTATTATTATTATTATTATTAAAAAATCCATCCTATTTCTGTGAATCCTTGTTCGCATGTCTATTTCACATGCTTTTCACTGAGGAACTAAAGTTTAGTAATGATTTGTTATTGGTCATTGTTTTGTTATTCAATAAGTGATACTGTTAATGGCATGTCTGTTTGACATACCTCTTGGTAAATGTTAGTTAAATGCATCCTCATTGTCCCGTATATTCTGAGTGCTGATGCTTGGTCTCACTGGAGAACTACATTTTAGTGATATTTCATTATTTGATTAATGTTTTAATAATCAATGTGTGATACTGCTTGGGGGATAGACAAAAAACCTTCCTGGTCTTTTTGGTTTTTGAAATTTGAACATTTGCTGTTTGGAAAACATGAGTATATATTATTCATATGTCCATCCTGTCCGTTGGAACCCTCTGAATCCCAAAACAGATAAAAAGTCTCTGCATTTTCATCTGAAGGTCAAACTTTCAAAAATAGAAGCAAATTGAATTTGAAGTCAGTTGAGATCCTGTACTTAAAGAAACACATTTAATTCATGATCATGATTTAAACCGAGGGTGGTGCACCTAAATTTACAAATTATATAAGCTTCCAGCTGCTGTAAAAAGAGCTGTTGGTCTCCTCCTCTTGCATGTTTTTGTGCTTGTTGCAATCCCACGAACCGTAAGTCTTTAATATTGTCAATTTGGTGGGTTGACAGTCAATGTATGGCCAGCAGCAGCTTGGAATCATGTCCTTTCAGATTGTTCAGATGTTCTCGAATGCGCACCCGGAGTTCCCGTATGGTGCTCCCAATGTAAACATATATTATAGCATAAACTATAAACTTGGATCTGCAGTTGATTTGTTCTCGTATTTTAAACGACAATCCTTGGTGACAAGTAAACTCCGTAACTGGTGGCATTGCATACTGGCAAAAATTGCCAAATCCACATTTGTGAAAGCCTATCAGAGGGCCCTTGAGCCACTCTAAATGCGTGCTAGTTGCCAGTTTAGGTTCAAAGAAAGAGGGACTCGGTGAGTTCCTTAAAGTCTTATTTCTGGTAAAAACTACCCTTGGTCTTTTAGCTAAATATGAAGTCAAATCTGGGTCTATTTTTAGCAAGTGCCAGTGTTTGTTTAGTAGTTTATAGAGTAGTCCATTGTCTTGGACATACTTGGTGATAAATATAATTTCGTCTTGGGGCTTTGTCTTTTGGCAAATTGGAGTATCCAAGGTGGTTTCTCTTGCACGAGCGTTAGCTTTGTGCAATCCTTTGTTGATGCATTGGAATGAGTACCCTCGTTCTCTGAACCTCCTCTTTATAAGTTCACATTCCTGATTGTATACAACGGTAGTGCTGCAATTTCTTTTTGCTCTGAAGAAGATTACTGAACTTATGTGGCAGCTGGTAGCCTGTAAGTTTGCATTAACCGATGTGGTTTTCCGAAATGTTTGTGTGTGTAAAATGTTATTGTCTATTTCAATCTTTAGATCAGGAAACTCTAAAGAGGTACTGCTGATTTACCAGCAAACTCAATCCCTAACCAGTTGTAATTCAAATAATGCATACATTCTTCAAAACGTGCAGGTTTCCCATTCCAAATTATGGTGCCATCATCTATATACGTTTTGCATGTGACAATTTCTGACTGAAAATCATGATCCCTATAAATGTATGTGTGTTAAAAAGCAAAACATAAATAAATTGGCCAGGGATGGTGCATATTTGGCACCCATGGCCAGACCGTGAGTTTGTAAAAGATATTGCCCATTAAACAGAAATTGATTGTGATGCAAGGTGAAATCTAAGCAAGCTTTGATCATATTGACATGTTGTTGATAAGTGGCTGAGTGGTTGCGGAAAGTGAAGTCTATCGTCTCAAGTGCCAAATCATGTTTAATGGAGGTGTAGAGTGCTTTAACATCCAGACTTGCCAGTTTGTAAGTTGGTTGACAAGTGATGGAATTGAGAATTGTAAAGGTGTGTGTGGTATCCTTGAGATAGGCAGGTAACAGTGGGACCAGATCTTTAATAGCTGTGTCAATGTATTGTGCCAGCCCCTCTGTTGTCCAGCCGATCCCACTCATGATATTATGCACTTCAGGTAAATTCTGAAAACCCTTATGTATTTTCGGAAGAAAATAGATTGTTGGAATAATGGGATGAGATCTAGCTAAGAATCCTTTCTCGTCCTCAGTTAGCAAACCCTGGGCATGCCAATGAGATATTAATGTGTTGAGTTCAAGTACTGTCTGTTCTGTTGGATTGCCCTTAAGCTGTTGATATCATCCAGGAGTATTGAGATGAAGATCACCCATGTGTAAATAGAAGAGGTATTCAATATAACTATATTGCCTGCCTTGTCTGCTTCTTTTATTACAATACTCCTGTCTGTGGCTAGTTGGGTGAGAGCCATTTGTTCAGACTTGCTTGAATTGGATTTGAGTCTGGAAAACTCCCTATTTGTATGGTCCATATGAGAATGTATATCCTTGGTTATAGCCTGATAGAAAGTATCTATTACATTTTCATTTGGTGCCAATGGTACAAATGTTGATCTATTCTTGAGTTCCACTAATTCCATATTGCGTTGGTGAATACCTAACTCCTGCTGAATGGATGCAATAGAAGGTGCTGGTTCAGTGATCAGAGACAATGCCCATTGTGTGCTCTCGATGTCTGCTATTGTAAATCGACTGGTAGCTTGCTGTATTTCTGCTGGTTGAAAAATGCTGGTTTGATTGTGAAAGAATTGTTTTTATTTCAATTTTCTCACAAATTTGTAAAGAGCTATTTGAAATTCAATACGATCAGACTTGAAACTTGGTGCAAACGAAAGACCTTTATTTACGAGAGAAAGTTCAGTCTCAGAGAGTTCCGTATTAGACAGATTATATACTAAATTTTGAGTATTGGCTTGGGTTGTAAATTCTTGGTTCTGGATCTAGTTAGCCTGGCATCTAACCTTTTTGTTGCCTCCGTCTTGCCCCTCTTCCCCTTCCTCCTCTGACGATGAAGTGGTTGGTATAGTGTTTAGGCCTAGAGGGACCTGAAAACATACTTGCTTGTTGAAGAAGGGATTGGGTGTCTGAAAATTACCTTTTTTGTAACGCTTAATCTCTTCCAAGAAACCCCTCCAATGGTGCGTGAGGCCTGAAGTGTCACTAGTGGCACCGCCTTCATTGTTGCTGGTTGTTTCCCCTTCTGATTCAGCATCAGATGAGACTGGTGTTGTTGTGGGTGTTAAAGTGTCTGCTTTGAAGTTATAATAATCAAATTTAGTTTGAAATGTATAAACTCTTTCATTGTTACAGTCCCTTTCGTCTCTAAAGAATTTGTGTAATTTGCGCTTTTTTATATCGTCTTGATAATCTCTCATTATAGCGTACATGGTAGCAAAGTTCTTTTCTTTAGTAGCCACAGGATTGGTCATATTCTGAATCTCCTGTTTAATGTCCTCTTTCTGGGAAGTTGCCCGTTCATGTTCGTGCTCAGCATGAACTATTAATAGTCAAAGGATTTTTTCTGAACTTAATGTTAGATTTTCTGCCCATTCCTGTGCAAGATCCGCATCCTGAACATCATTAAAATCATCCATGTTTATAAATGTGCAGTTCTGCCCTCAGGGCATTTTTCCAGCATCACCGAATGGTAAATTTACCACCCAGGCTAAGTGTATTAAGTCCAGTATCTGATATTTCAAAAGAACTGGGATGAAAGGAGACATTTGTTAGAGTATATTCTGAAGAGAGTGCCAACATTATTAAAGGGGATTATTACAAGAGGTGCAATGTTACAATAAATACCACTATTTACCACCATAATAAGCTACCACAGGATTAGGCATAACTTCTTCAGAGAATATATCTAACAGGCTTCAAAGAACTGTAGGTGAACACCCTTGAAGTACCGAGAGCCAAGGTATAAGAGATTGGACAGAGGAATTTAAAATGTGTTTGCGTATTTTAGTCAGTACAAGGTAGGTAGGAGCAGCTTAGTCCCTGCTATCGACCCATGTAGAGCTGGCTTGTGGGTGTGTGCTGTGAATGCTGTCGAAGAGTATGCGAGTCAAGGCGACTGATTATGTGTCTAGCTAGAAACAATAACATCAATATGTTCATAACATATACAATTTACCAAGTTATTTCAATTATAATTCTCATACTTTACAGAAACAAAAATACAAACATCAAATTTTAAAACAAATATTGACTTAATAATACAAATGTAAACAGTAAAAAAGGCAGCCCAAATGTAATACACATTAAAAACATAAATCAATAACAATTGTTTCACATGAGTATCAAATACAAACAAATATTCATAAAACAAATTACATTACTTTCACTATAAAACATTTTACAACCCAACTTAAAAAATAACATAGCAAAAACAGTGTGAGTTACGGTAACCATGACATATGATTTAAATATATTTCAAAAAATGTATTGATAATATTATTTTTATATTTTTACCTTAACGTTATTATATCTAATGTTTGTAGAGTTCAAGATTTTGTAGGTCTAAATTTTAACTCTTTTCTATTTTTTTTTCAAATAATAGATATATGAGACTACTACACATTGTGTTCATTGATAAGTGATTCCTTTGTTCTTCCTTTTCATTCACTGGCATGCAGGAAATGCAGTCACCATGCGTATTCTTCCAGCCTGCATTGTGTTGCTTTTTGTCATCAAATTATTTCGGAAGATAATTTTGCAAGAGTTGACACTTTTTTTTGCATGTGTCTCTGGGTCTGGTTACTAAGAAATTGTGGTAATTCCACAGCTAGAATATCCTGCCACATAGGTAGGTACTGTTGCAGAGTAGCCACGTGACCAACATAATAAAAGTAACGGGCCGCTTCCGGCTCGTCAGTCTGACCACCATCCGGCTCCAGTGTCGTCTCTCACGCACCATGCTGGTGCTGCGCTGCATGCGCTGAGCCCAGGGACGGGGCCCAGCTCGAGGACGGTGCCCCTGCCGGGCAACGCCGTCCAGACAGTGCCGCTGTCGCTGTGTGTCCCCCCCAGCCATGTGAGTCTGGTTGGGGTGGTGACTCTGGCCTGGGTGCCCCCAGAGCCGGGGCCGCGGTGCGCTGGGAGCCCCCAGCCACGTGTGGAGCTCCGGTGGTCCGGAGCAGGTGAGGTGACCCCCCACCCCTGAGTCTCTGGCATGAGCACTGCACCTGTGTGTGTCCTGTTGGGTGACCACGACATGAGTATGGGGGGCTGCCCGGTGACCTGGAGCAGCCCCCCCAACATTGGCGATGAAGGTACGGGCCCTGCGTGCCCAGAGGAAGGAATAGTGAGGCGGGCCCAACTCCAACTGGGCCCGTGTAGTCAACATGGTGGGCGAGCTGCCTACCCGTCCCCTGAGGGAGACGGGGGAAGTTCGCGGAGTCGGCCGCAAGAGGAAGAGGGTCTTCTCCCCACCGTCACCAGCAGGAGCGGGGACGCAGTGTCCCCCCCCATGGGGGAGAGAATGTCTGCGGCGTCAGCTGCAGAGGAGGTGCTGCCCCTCCCCCACCCACGAGCCGCGGAGGAGAGGACCGAACAAAGGAGTGCGGGCCCGACTCTAACTGGGCCCGCGATGAAGGGAAGTTGGGAGCAGTTGCCCCCAACTGTGTGAGGGAGGCAGGCGGCATTCGCCCGAGAGTGAGCCTGCTATCCCTCATACGAGGGAGGACCTGCGGCATCGGCGGCGTGCACGGCTGCACACCCCCCCCTAAGATCCGAGGAGTGGGAGGAACATGGGTGAGCCCTCCGCAATGGAGAGAAATGCTTGTGGCCGCGGCCGCCGCAAGGGAGATGGCGGCGTCGCCGCAACTAAATGCAGGGCGCCCCCCCTGGCCGCAGCAGGGTGAGCCTGCCGAGATGGCGGCATCGGCCGCAACAAAATGCATGGTGGCCCACCCGGGCCGCAGCAGGGTGAGCCTGCCCCCCCAAGTGAAGGCGGGCCCACCCCCATCCGGGCCCGCGAGCCGGGAGGAAGTCCGTGGCAGCCCCCAAGTGCCCAGGGCATGCCACGGCGAAAAGAAAAAGGAAAAAAAAGACGATGAGGCAGGCCCAAACCCAACGGGGCTTGCGTGAGGGAACAATGGAGGCGCTGCCCCTCCCCCACCAGCGACCCACGGAGGGGAGCAGCGGCGAGCATCGCCGCAAGAGAAGACATGAGGCGGGCCCACCACCAACTGGGCCCGCAAGGACATTGTAAGCTCGCTTTGAGGAGCGGGCAGAGGAGAGGCCCAGCGGCCCCTTCCCCAACGGCAAAGAAAGGGTAACCTGAGGAAGGAGGGCAGAAAGCCCTGTGGTCCGGCGCAACAAGGAAGAAGGCCAGGCTCATAGCATTGCACCGGTGTCATCTGGCCAGCAGCCCACAGAGCAAGCAGGAAGGAAAGGACTGGGGGTGCAGCAAGTGTTGGTGATCTGTGCGTTTTTATGGGCCTGCAGCTCGGGCACCCTACCACCGGTGTTTGCCAATGCCTGCCCCCATGAGGGAGAGGAAGCGTACTGAGGGGTGCTTCCCCCAAAGACTGTGGACTTGGCCAATGTGGCCCCTGGGCCTCCCCAGGTGCGGCTTTGCCGGCCTTCGTTTGACTTTTGGTGAGTGTCCAGGGTGAACATTGGTGAAGACCCCAACTGGTCTCCTGCAGCTCAGCCAGGGCAGAAGATGGGCATCACTATCGACACCCAGTGAAGTCCGAGAGCCGGCCGACACTGCCTGGATTGGAATGGCCCCAGCGGGCGGACAATGTTAGGTGGTGTACATCTGTACACATAGAATGCGTTATGTCTTGCCAGTGGCTCGCACTGGTGGTTTGTGTGTCAGTTGACCCACTCACCCAGGTTAATAAAGGGTGCACTAGTAGAGTGGTTGTAGGAGCAGTAATGAGTAGTTAGCGGCATATGTTTTGTTTTGTTGTTTATTAAAACATGGAGTGGTGTTGCAGAGTAACCTCCCTGGGAGCATGGTAGCTCCCAGGATGTTGTCATGGGTCACGTGGCATTAGCTATGTGACCAACATAATAAAAGTAACGGGCCGCTTCCGGCTGGTCAGTCTGACCACCATCCGGCTCCAGTGTCGTCTCTCACGCACCATGCTGGTGCTGCGCTGCATGCGCTGTCCGGACGGTGCCCCTGCTGGGCAACACCTGGGCAACACCATCCCTGTGTGTCCCCCCAGCCATGTGAGTCTGGTTGGGGTGGCGGCCCCGGCCTGTGTGCCCCCAGCGCCTGGAACGCGGTGCTCCGGGTGCCCCCAGCCACGTGTGGAGCGCTGGTGGTCCGGAGCGGGTGAGGTGACCACCCACCCCAGAATCTGCGGCATGAGCGCCGCACCTGTGTGTGTCCTGTCAGGTGACCCCGACATGAGTATGGGGGCTGCCCGGTGACCCGGAGCAGCCCCCCCAACAGGTACTGAGGTAGACATTTTGCAATGTAGCCACAATCATTTTGTGCATAATAGTGGAGTAGTACCACTCTGTTTCCATGATGGCTTTCAATGTATATTCACATTTGTTAATCTCATGCATATTTCCATGCATAAGCACTGCCTCTAATCCACATGCACTGTCATAAACTGTGATTGCATCTTCTTGTTGTGCTTCAGGGTTGTTGGCTGGGTACAGTCGCGTATTCCATATTTCCTTTCTCAATCGCTCTTGGCACCTATTACACATTTTAATTCTTCTTCTTTGATTGGTAGTGTACTTACACCTATCTCGAAAAAAGACACGCTTTATAGAAATTAGCATTTGTCTTTTTTTCGAGTGGAATGTTTAAGGGTTCTTTTGTCTACTGTTGGAATAGTTCTAAATATTAGCATGCCATATCAGCAGTATTTTACTTGCCATTACTCTTTAGACTACTGAGAATGCGGAGCATATGCTAAATGGCTTGAGCATATAATCGTACACCCTAATGGCAACCCATGCCATGTGGTGCTTGGGTCTAATTTACTTGGTGGTATGTGCTTGGGATGTCTAGTTGTGAGTTATTCTTAGTGCTGTGAAAGGAGGGCCACAGTTGTGTTATATTGGTTAGTGTAATCTTGTTGCATACCACCTCTTGAATTAGGCCCTGGAGGACAATACAAAGCTTCAGTCTGTTTATGCCTGCTTCCCAGGTTAATTTTGTAAGGCTGTGTTCAAAACTCTCATTGTGTGGAGGTCGGCTAGTAGTGTATCCAGCTGCTCCCTCTATTTCTCTGGTATTTCTCTGGTATGGCCCGCACCTTACGCTTTACACTATTGGCTCCTCTGCAGAGTCAAATCTCATGAGAATCACTCCTCAGAGCATTTACAAATGTTCTGTAGACCGTTTGAGTGCCTTAATTACATATTTCATTTGCACCTAGCTTGCTGTCATTGCTAGTTTCTTATGCATTAGAGCCTAGCGTCTGCTTTTTTCCACAGTTTACACTTTCCCTACAATGTTCCCATTTTTGAGTTTGAGTCTTAGTTATCCCAGCAGCTTTATCTAGCACCCCCCAGATCCATCTAGGTTTAAATGTGTTGCTGCCCCGAAATTACCCAACAGTATCTTGTGAAATTATTCTGAGGTCAGTTCTTATGTCCTCCATCCTATAAATATATTCTCTATCCACCCATATCGCACAGTCAAGTTTAGTGTGTTTGTTTTTTTGTTTGGCTTTGGTCACACTCTGTATCTGTCTCTCAAGAGTTAGTTTCTCACTCTGCACCCATTTTTCCTTCATGCGCCATTGCATTCTAATACCAGTAGGTCTGTATGAAGATATTAGTAGTCGCTACCAAGTAACTTAATCACCAGCTCTCTTGGGTCGGTTAGATTGCCGTTGTGGATTCTCCAGGGTTTTGTCTCTTAAAGCAAAATTGGAGTCAGTGTTTCTGCTTGTTTCTTTTCCAGTCAGAAATGTTGGTCTGACTCCACATGGCGTCCTGTTATTAGTTCTGTATGTCTTTTCCCTCAGTATTATTTTCGAAAGTAAGAGTCTTCAAAATGCACTTGCCCCCTGTGCAGAAAAGGAATGGAAGTAATCCGTGCTCTGAAAATCCCAGAAAAAGGGAAGTGTGCATTCACTAAAATGAGCTAACATATATGTACTATCTCACAATAATGTCCTTTTGTAAGCCGTGACAACACCACTTGTGATGTTGGTTCGAACTGCGCATGCCAGTTAGTCCCCCAGGTATGCCTTTATGACTTGTGCCCTGAAGCAAGATGAATGCCGGGAAAATACCTGCTATAGAGCGTAAATGAACAGCATTGTACGCAGCGTCTTGAAATGAAACATGCCACACACACTGATGTGGGGTTTTGCAGGCAGGTTCAGTCACTTCATAAATTGCGTTCGATTTAAACCTATTTTTTGATAACAGTCAGGACTGATGTGTTAGGAAGGTCCAGAAAACTTTGAAACAAGCCTTTAACTGCAAGATATGAAAGTGTGCTTAGGTGCTTGTGTTGTGATTTATTTTTTTCTAACAGTTATCTTAATGTCTGTTCATAAATGTACAGAGACTAAAAAATGAAACCTTATGTCAACGTAGTGAGGTTCGTGAGATGCATTGCAGATTGGAATACCCTCCTTTTTTATGTTCTAGCTATGCATGCCGCAATAGTTAAGAAAGGACTGTATAAACAGCATTTGAGACAGTGCAGTGAAGGAAACACCCTATAAATCACAGTCCTCCGCGGGCAGTAGACGGGACTGACCTTCATTCACTGGAAGGAAGCTCTGAGGAAAGAAAGTGGGCATTGTTAAGCTGAGTGGAACTCCTGGTCCTGGGACTTCAATGACTCATGCTGCAGATTTCTGCATTTCCTTCCTCGAACGGTTAAGCATCATTTTTAAACAGTTCATATAAAAAACGGCAGTGGGCAGTTTTTCAAGTGCTTCCCATGCCTGGGCGTATTTCCCTACTCAGTGTGCTATTGACATACTGACACTCTCTTAATGCTTATCATAACTATATTTATTGAAGAGAAAGTTGGAATGTCGACATTTCTTTTTTTAAAGAAATGTTACAACATAACAGGAAAATATGTGTTTATCTAGTGATGGGTTGAATGAGAGAACCAATGCTGGGAGGCCTTTGTAAGAGCCCTCCCCGTCTTTAGACGTGAAGAAAGAATAAATGAGACACCCCCTGACGCGGAATAAGGCTAAGAGGACCGGTTGCAAAGTTAAAAAAATATCTTTATCTAAATGGCATCCAAAGAACTCTGCTGCCTGAGAGCGCTCTGACAAATATCACAACTACATCACATTATAAAGGGGAAAATCGTCATAGATGACGCAATTAACATAGGGTATTGATTTGGTACAGGATTGGAAAGTCATTATAGTACTATATGGCTGCGGTGTCACTGTTCCATCCGGATTGGTCTCTCCTTTGCCAGGGAGGATGGACGTCACATGATCCCGTTGTCAGTGTCCAGGATGGGTGAAGGTCAGGTTGCTGTGAAGCGGGGTGGCCACTAACTAAGCTAACAAAATACATCTTTGTGAAGCATGCACTAAATAATGATCATCTGCAATGCATTTGAACAAATTGTTGTAAACCTATAAACTACATACATATATCTACATTATTAATAACAGCAGCTTATATATAGCATTAGGTTAAAGGGTTTTGGCCATCGTGATAACGTTGATTGAAGCTAGGGTCTGGACTTGTAAAAGATCTAAGGTACATCTGCATTTGTTAGCAGTGGGAGACAATATACTGTGACAGGGGTCTAATGTTTGTCGAGGGTCTGCTTGGTGGGCATCATGGCGAGGTCGCATATCTGGTACATCAAGAGAATAACTTGCAGGGACACAGGGTTACACTGGCAGTAATTTTCCAATGGCGAGGGCGAGGGGGCATGGACAGATTTGTGGAGATGGATGAGCTACCGCGCTTGGCTCAAGCCGGTTCACACGCAGGGCAGTGATCTCAGAGGAAGAGTGAGCTGTTACATTTGTTCTTTGTTGCAATTACTTCTGGCTTCAGCGTGAGAATGGGGCTGCCGAGTTTTCCAGACACGGTGAGAGAAAAGGTGGGGGCCATGTGTGCTGTGTGCGCGGTGCTGCAAAGGGGAGAGAAGCCTTTTTGTATTATCGCAGTGAGGCCTAGTTACCAAGATGGAGTCAAGGGGGCACACAAATGGATGCCCTGAGTCCTGTGCAACTGCCCCATCTACACAAGTGCCAACCAATGCTGACATTGCATAAGGGCAATGGGGGCACTCCCCACCATTGGAGGCACATGGTCCAAGTTTGCACTAAGGAAAGGAGGATCGGGGGGGCTACTGGCCCCTCACTCCCACACATTCCCCCCTTTCATTACATCTAAAGTAACAAACTATCAGTTCTTTTTGTTCTGTCTTTGATAATACTCAGCTTCAGTTATTGCTTCATCCCAGGCTGGTTTACCATTTATGGGCATCATATGCTCTTCAGGCTGGGCCCTTTTCTTGCATATTCATCAGGGGTACATGTCATATATATCCCTCCATCCCCATCCAGGTCAACCCACACTTCATTGTACCATTGCAACTCTCTGGGTTCTTTTATGGTGGTATAATACAGATTGTCAACCCTGTCCCCAATCTGGCTGTATTCCGCTGTCATGCGGTATTTTGGTGGGTTAGGTTCCCCAATTTGCATCTGCGCATCTATCATGGTTGTTAACATTGCCTGTCGGCCCATCGTTATCATCATCATAGCTGAACTAGGCATAGATTTTGCACAACATTGGATACCTAATTGACACACACAGAACAATAGCATTATAAAGACGATGATATGAATGAACATTTTCATCATTGTGTTGAACCAGGATTGTATCCAGCTGAACATGTTGTCAAACCAGGTGGTTGGTTCTACTCCCCTTCTTTCGACAGCCTTTCTCTCAGGCTGTGTACTGCTGATATTACATGGGAAAGAGTTCGATTATCTGCATCTTCAGATGGCACGAATGTGCAACATGCGCTCCTGATTTTTCGGCAAACACTGCCGTCCATCGCCCTTCTTCAGTGTCATTGGCGAGTTGGATCAGCTCCCAGCACACTACCTCTAACCACTTGGTGTTAGTTCGGGCCTGGAGCCCTGGTGTTAGGAGCAAAGCAAAGAATGTCTCTGCGGAGTTGAAGAGCTTGTATTTCGGCAGGATTGCGGCAAGAAGAGCAGATTATTCAGAGGAGATGAAATTGGATGATCTCCTTTTGCAAGAGAGTTTGTCTCTTAAGTCGTTTCTGACAACAGTTCATATGCTGGTGGCTCTGTTACTTCTGGTTGGGGTGCTGCCGATGTGTCAGCCTATTGCCCTGCTGCTGATATGCCAGCCGATTCTCCTGCTGGCGATATGCCAGTCGATTCTCCTTTTCCACCTTGGATGTGACTTTCTGGGATTATCATCAGAGCTGAGTGTAGGATGGCTAGGGCGCAAGTGCCCTTCCATGACGCCGGGAGATGCAGGTATGCTTGTTTGCCACAGATCCAATACATATCCACGAGGGCTGCTGTGCCCTTCTTCATGTCTGGAATTATGATTGTCTTATTGCATTGCTTGTTGGCACCCATGGGAACTTTCCCTTCTCTGTGGAAGCATAGTGCATGTGGTATTTCTTTTTGCGTCTTGATTGGCTTTTCTAGTGCTGTGACAAATGTGAGTTTGGCAATGTGCTGGGACCAGACGGGGGTACATGTTTCCTTTACCCATTGAAAGTTCTCTTCAGTCAGTCCACTGTGTGCCTCAGCTTTGAACTCGATCGTTTCGTCATGCCATTCATTTTCTGCAAATCTTGTTCCTTTTATGACGAAGAAAGGTTTTTTGATGCATATTACTCTTTGGCGTCTGCTTGTGCATGTTCTTTCGTTCTGCAGCATCTCTATTGTAACTGTGTGTGCCTGGAAGGTGCTCCAAATTCTACACAATATGAGATGAATTAAACATTGGGCGTCTGACAAGGGCACCTCTTGTGGCTCCAATATTTTGGGCGCCCCTGATGCATGCGGTATGAGAGAGCAAACATAGCAGCTCTCATTTGTGGCTTGCTTTGCTGTTGCACTCATGTCTGAGTACCATTCATTTGATTGGTCTGGGTGGTGGAGATCTTCTATTTCATCGAATCCCAAGCCATGATAGATGTCATATCTTTTTCCATCCTCCCCTCTTTTTCCTCTCCCCTTGCAATAACTTCTAACCTTTTGATAATGTATTGGCAACACCCCAGTCCATGCTGTGTCATTAACATTATTTACTGTGTGTTCATCTAGCGGTCCTGGTGGTTCATGAGTAGCAGAAACATAAAATGAGGTAAAGTCCCTGGTTGTCTGTGCATTAATATTCTTTTTGGTTAGTTAATTTGACCAAAAATAGTCACCATCATATTTGTTTGTTTCATTGTTATTATACAGGCTTATAGCGGCAATTGGTAGGAGAGGGGCAGTTGTTGTGTTATTAAAGTGCATCATAGTGTAGGTTACATTAGCATCATTACCATTGGCAGAATAGTTTTCTTTCCACATTGTTTTTATCCCTCTCCATATTAGTAGTGACCCTTCTCGTATTAGCTGTGCCCCTCTCCCCCCTTTGTTCATATCATGGACAATACATATGAGTGTGTAGTACCATGCCATGAAGAATAGCATCACAGACAACAAGACCGCAGAAAACTTTAAAGCACACTCAACATTACTATATTTATTGGCTCTATTGGCAATCCTATCACTAACTAATATTAAATCATTGTCTGTGAGCGCACTCCTTTCGGCCATTGTGTTACCTGGAGGTGACAAGCATACATTCACTGTTTACATTGCATAGTTCATTACTGTTTGTGATATTCTCCTTAATAGTCACTTACGTATTACTATAAATATTTTACAATAACGCTTTTCTACTGATTGTGCACTTTACTTGTATTGAGCTACTAACATCATTTCTATATGTACACACTTTATGTTTCTTTTTATTCACTTTGATAGAGAGTACAGGGCATACGAGCGAGAGATAGAAAGGAAGGATGAGAGAAAGAGAGAGAGAGAGAGTCGAGAGTCAAGCATGCATATTCATGTGCATTGTTCCTTTTACCCTCTTTGCAATTACATTTCACTTTCATTCACTATTTCAGTGGTGCGTGTTTGCCCACACTGAGGGAGTGTTGTATTGCGTGCCCTTCTCACATCTGAGAGATGCACCCAATACTTCAGTCCCTTCACCTTAACTGCTGTGGGTGTTCAATAGACGACCTCATAGGGTCCATGAAATCTCACCGAACAAAACTCCTTACATATACATTATCTCCTGGCATTAATGGGCCACTTGGGCTGTCTGGGGCTGGCGCTGCAGTGTCTGTCGCAGCATTCTCAGTAAAGGGTGTTGTAATTTGTCATGCTATGCTACACACTGCGTGCATCAACTGGGTAAGGTATTCTTTAAATTCTTCCCCCAGCACTGTGGAAGCCTGGAGCGCATCGGATGCTTTTCTTATTGGGGAGAGTGGCGTATGGATACCCCTACCAGTTACAATCTCACGGGGGCTCAAATGGTGATCTTTACTTGGTTGTGTTCTGAGTTGGAACAGTGCTAGGGGCAGGCAATACACCCAATTCTTCTTGAGTGTGTTGCACAACTTTGACAATTTACTTTTGAATAGGCCATTGATCTTTTCCACCATTACGGTAGCCATTGGATGTTAAATAGCACACAGTTTGTGCTTAACCCCTAGGAGCGATGTCACTTCATTGAAGATGTAATTCACAAAATGTGTGCCATTGTCCGATCTTATTACATCGCACATTCCCCAGCTGGAGAACACCTCACGCACCAAAATCTTAGCAGCCCACTTCGCGTCCAGGTTGGGGCATGGTCCTGCCTCCACCCATCTTGAGAAGGGGCATACCACCACAATCAAGTATCTTGCCCCATCACATCTCTCCCCCATGTCCGCATAATCAATTTGGAGGTCTCTGAAGGGCCCCACAAGTTGCGGTAAAGTTCTTTGCAATGTTCTTAAGGTCATTCCTGAACTGTATGTCTGGCATGTGGTGCACTCTATAGTGAATTTTAACAAATGTTCGTGCAGATTGGGAACAAACCAGTGCTCCTGTATGTCTGCTGTGATATGTTGTTTTGCTACATGGGCCAGGAAATGCAGCTGTTGGAATGCTACCTCTAATAATTCCACTGGCATCACTGCCTTCCCAGTCGCCTCCTGTCTCCAGATCAGATCTGTTGGTGATTGTGTACACCCTTGTTTGGCCCATAACTCTTGCTCTTCAATTGGTGCTCTCCACTGCAACTCTATTATTTGTGTTACTGGTGTATTGCTATACCCTTCTTCTGATGGTTATGCGGTGGGTGTTTTCACACTGCATTCAATTGTTGGGGGTACATTGAAATACGAGGCATCTTTTGCTGCTGCGTCTGCTGCCGCGTTTCCTAATGAGATCGCATCTGTGTTATTAGTACGGGCTTGGCATTTCACTACCGCCACTACTGAGGGTTCTGCTAATGCTTCTATTAATTCATTTAGTAATGTTGCATGTTGAACTGGCAACCCATCTGCCCGTCGGAACCCTCTACGTCACCATCAAGATAATCCTGAATGTACTGTTATCGTGGCATTCGCTGAATTCGAGTATATGGTCACTGCACATCCTTTTGGTGTATGCAGTGGTTCAATTAATGCCACCAGTTCTGCCGCTTGTGCGGAATAATGAGAAGGGAGGTGTTTTTGGACAATCGTTTCATAGTCGTCTTCTTCCATTCTTACCACGGCCATCCCCATATGTTTTTCCCCCGTTTCAATATCTATGGATGCTGACCCATCTATGAAGTATATTTCTCCATCTTGTAATGCGTTCTCACTTGCTTTGGGAATATCATCTTCCTCTCCCTCGTATGTTGCACAGTCGTGCTCCTGCATGTCTTCTACAGTACATGGTTCTGTAATGAACGTGGCTGGATTTACTGTTTTACATCTCATAACATGCACATTTGGGCTGGAGATTATTATCTCATAAACTGTTGCCCTCTGTGTTGTCAACGTTGAATTGGATCACTCTAAAATTGCAAAGAGTGAATGCTCCGCGTACAACATCACTGAGCAGCCCATTACAATTGTGGTGCTCTTTTCAATAGCGAAGGCCGCTGCGGTGAGAGCTTGTTCACACGCGAAGTGACCTTGCATCACCGCATCCAGCGTTCTGCTGTAGTAGGCCAATGGATTGTGGCTTAGGGACGTTTTTTGTGTTAATACTGCAGTCATCAGTGTGCCATTGCAATGTGAGAATAGGTAAAATTCCCTGTCGTAGTCTGGGTTTGCGAGAACTAGTGTGTGCGTGATCAGGTCTTGTAGCTTGAAGTACTGTGTCATTATTTAATTTGTCCATTTTACTGGGACATTATTCTTTTGGGACACTTTCAGTGCTTGTAGCAATGGCCGCGTGTAGGCTGTGTAATCAAGTATCCAGGCGCGGCAGTAATTACATATGCCGAGAAAATTCTGCATGTCTTTTACAGTTTGTGGTATTATCATGTGGCATATAGCCGCCGCTCTGTCGGGAAGTATTCTTTTGCCATCTTTAGATATTACTTGTCCTAGGTATAGGACCTCAGCTAGGCAGTATTGCAATTTTCCTTTATCTACCTTATATCCTTTCGTGGCTAGTAAATTCAACAGTGTTACAGAGTCTTCTCTGCACTTTTCTTCAGTTTTGCTGCAGATGAGCAGATCATCCACGTATTGTATTATCATGCTCTCTACATCAATAGTTCCAAGATCTTCTTCTAAGATCCTATTGAAAATGCTTGGGCTTTCACAATATCCCTGCGGTAATCTGCAATGTTCGTACCTGTTCCCTCCTAGCGTGAACGCCGTGAGGTATTGGGAGCTTGGATCAATTGGTATAGAAAAGACCAAATCTACCAATGTAAAAAATGTGGCTTCTTTGAGTATGCTGCACAGTATTGATGCCGGGTTAGGGACCAATGGGAACTCTTTCTGTATGATGTCATTGAGTTGGCCGAGATCTTGTATCATTCTTCATTCCCCTCCTTTTGCCTTTTTGATCGGAAAAATTGCTGTATTACATGTGGAGTTGGATGGGACTATTATTCCTTGTTTTAACAGAGCACTTATTGTTTCTCTATTCCTTTCTCCGCTTCTTTTGATAGTGGGTACTGTTTGACTCTTGGGGGTATGGCACCTGGCTTCAATTTTATCTTAATTGGTGTTACTTCATGCAATAACCCTATATCATTGGGACCTGTGGTCCAGATCTCAGGCAGTACTCTTTCCATATCTTCCTCGAAAATTGCAGGTGGCACGTTAACACTGGCCATGAGTGGGTTTTGCATTTCCCTGTATTGAACCATGATGTTGCATGGTATACTTATTTCCATTATTATCTCTCCATCATTCTCATTGTCAGTGAAAAGCTCTTCATCAGTTAAATGGCACAACATTATGTTTGGGTCTATGCATAGTACTGTTCTCCACCCGCATCCATGTGTGTCCAGTTCTATCACCGCGATACGTTTGTTTAAGACCTGAACCCCCTCTAGATCAATAGACAAGATGGTTCCTGGCACAACGTCTGTATTCACAATTGGGCGAAGATAAAATCTGTGGGCACCCTCCATTCCTTTCTTGTTATCTCTGGCACCATCCGAGCCAATACTCTGATGCCGTAAATGAACATGTCCATGTCAATGGGCACCCCTCTTACTGCAACTTCGTTTGTCATAGTGCTGATCATTAGCATTGCTCATATGGCGCATACTCATGGGGTTGAACACACTATTCCCCGCTCGGTGAAAGAGGTATTCATAGTTAACTTACTCAACAAATCTCTTCCCAGCAAATTGATTGGCGCGCCTTCATGTTACAGTAAGGGTGCGCCTCTGTCCCCCCCCCCACTGGTATGTCAAGATCTTTTGTGTAAGGAACCTTTAAAACAGCCCTAGAGAACCCTGCATTTCCAAATTTCTTTCCAAGAGTGGAAACTGCCCTTCCATGAGACATGATTTTTCTGCTCCTGAGTCTACCATAAAGATAAACAGCTTGTTTCCTATCTCTGCTCCCACTAGTGGTTCCTCTTCTGCAGATAGGGTAGTGGATAGGACTGGACACGCAGGTGCTCTCTGTGGGCTGTCCTAATCTGCATAAGTCTCGGTTCCTGGCACCGAGAAAACATTGTCTCCTACTATTGCCGTGCCGCGAAAAGGTGCAGGTGCACCATTAGCAGATGTCGGAAAAATTGTATTGTTTGCGTTCCCTACTGTATGTTGTGCTCCCCTCTGCTGTGGCTTTTGTTGAGGGGGTTGCTGTCTTTGCTGTATTTGGGGCTCATTATAATATTGATCACCTTGCCCGCCCCCTCCCATAGGTAACCCGTAGGGGCTTTCTGGGTGTGGAAGTCCGTATTGCTGTTCATTTCCCATAGGGGGCTGTCCTTGAAAGTACCTTGCAGGTTGCATTCTACAATCTCTTGAATAGTGCCCCCATCTTCCACAATTCCAACATGACCCTTGTGGTCCTCCTCTCATCCCAGGCCCACCAAAACATCTTTTTCCCATTCCTCCAAATCCCCCTTGTGGCCCCCTGTACCCACCTCGACCTCTTGTCAGTCTTCCTTGCCACTGGTACCCACCATATTGTTCTTCTCCGTCCCACTGTTCTTGTCCTCATGCGGCCCATGCTGTGGCCATTCTTACTGGTGCATTTCTTGCTCCGTCATCCCCTTCACTGCTTCTATAAGTTGATGTGGTTGCGTTCAGTGCTGCAACCTTCACTAGCTTATTCTGTATTAATTTCGCTTTGTCTGCCAATCTTTTCTGTGCTATCTCCTTTTCTCTTCCTTTGACCTCCTACAGTGATGTACAATTACGCTTTGGATCTCAGGCCAGCCCTTGCTTCTATCCCAGCTATTTTATCCAAGGCCTTCTATACCTCCTTTGGAAGCCCCTTTTTAATTATGAAATTAAACAGGGCGGTGGATTGATCCCATGCCATAGTACCCGTTTCACTTCTCCATAGGTCTTGAACCCAGAGGATGAATTGTGTAGGCTCCTCCTCCTCTCCCATTGTGCACTGCATCACTAAGTGTAAATCTGGAATGTCTGGAAACATGCGCCGCAATGCATCCCATACTTGTGCTCTAACGTTATTAAATGGCGATCCATCATGGTGGTCACAGCTCATTGTCACTCCCGGGAACCCCGCCTTGACCCATACGGTGTCTGCTTGATCTCCAACAGCGGACACCAATGAACTATTCATGTCCCCTATTTCTAATGGGACTCCTGCTGTGTTCTTCTCAAACACGTGTATCAATTTCCCCGCCCCTCCCGAGAGTGGGGGGAGAAGTTTCAACAAATTGTTCTTTTCCAGTTGGGCCCACGCAATGTAGTGCAGCCTCCTTGCCCCTTTGTGTATCAGTAGCATTTGTAATTTGTGCTTTCTTCCTATCTTACTTACCGTCCCCTTCTTTGTCTTGCTCACCAGCATGTTTCGTACTCACTGTCTTAATCAGCCCTGCCATCTTGGCGGTGACCTTTCATCTAAGTCATCGAAATGGAATGGCAGTGGGGATCCCACCGCCACTACCCCTTCTTCATATTCATCGAGATCACTCCACACCTCTTCTACTTCTTCTTCTTGCTCCCTTTCTTCTACTTGTCTTTCCCCACGCTGGCTATCCGGGCTTGTTGGGTGTATTATTCTTACTGTTTTACCATTTAAATGGAACAGGAACTCTCCCGATTGCCACTCCTGCCCTTGACCTCTTGGTATGTGTGCCGATTGTGATGGTACTGGCGTTGCTGGCGCCGATTCTCCAGCGACACTTGGTGGGGGCGTGAGGTCTGCCGCTGCCACTGGTGGCACTTCCACTCCCCCTAGTAGCATCTGGCCCCTATCGCATAACGCTCTTAATCGTGTTATTTCTATCTGTGCATGTGCAAGCTGTCTGCCTAAGTCCCCAGTTAACCGTGCTAGGTTTACTGGTGGGGCACTAGTTGGGCCGTACAGCCCCCCTTTATCATACGTGGGTGGTGCCATGGCTGCTACCTCTGCTGGGGTGGTCGGGGCTCGCTGTATCCTACTGCGGGCCTTTTCATCAACAGGAACATTTTAGTAGTATCACTCTCAGTTGTGGTTGTCGTACATTCTCCTTTCGCTGTCCCACCTACTTCTTCTGGCATTTTCTCTTTCTTGGCCTCTTTGTCTGTACTTACCTCACCTGCGGGCATTATTTCCTCGAACATCTGCCACAAATCTAACACTTCCCTTCTGTTCTGTAGCTGTTTTCCCTTATATCTCGCCAGCAAATGTGTGGATAATAGATACAGCACCCTTTTATCGAAAGAGCCTCCCTCAGGCCATATGGGTGTTACGCTATCTTCCTTTATCTCCGTCACCCACTGGTCATGGTACTTCTGTATTTTCTCACTATACAATGGGAGATGTTGGCAGATGTGCCCTAATGGTGTTGTTCCCCCCATGGTTATACAATTTTCCGCTTCACACAGGCACTGGGTTGACACCCTTCTCACCTTAATTTCTTATGCAACCTCCTTCTTACCTTTTTGTATTGGCACCCTTTGAACAACCTCTTTTTTTTTCACTATTTACTTTAACCGTAAATTATTTCAATTGTGCACATCTGTCTTTTACCATTACTTAAAACATTTTCATATACATTGCATTTTCAATTTTCTTGATCGACCTTAATTACCTTTTTCAATTTGTTGCACTTAAACAGTTACTAACAGTTCAACATATAACACCATTGACACACGTGAAAACATAGAACATAAAAACCTATAACATTTAACATATACTACCTGTGCTCTTTTACTCCCCTTTTCCCCTTACTTTAGTTTTTTTACCCCCTGTTCTATTTTTTTTTCTCATGCTCTCCCCACATCTTACTCCCCTCTCGCTACCTCACCGAGAATCCTACTCATACGGAAAAAGAGTATTCTAAATGACTACTCCGAGTCTACTACATATCCGAGACTCCTACTATTTTATCTTTATCTTCACTGGCCGAGACAATGCTACGCGGCGCCGCCTTATACCCCGTTCAGGCTAGGTTTCCTCACTCTTCTCTTCCTTCTTTATCTCCACAAAACCTAATGGCCATATAAAGGATAGATCAGAAAAGCCTCAGTATCATTCACACAGACATTAACTTTCTTTTAGTCCACTGTCACCTGTTCCCCTTCTTCCTTAACCCTTCCCTTATCTCTTGGGAACTTTTGCAACCGATACTCACGTGTTCAGTCGGGTATTCGTTAACCGGGAACCCTAGGCCGTTTCTCATTGTGCGCACAGGCTGGTCCGCCGCAGAGGTGATGGTTTTGCTGGGGGGCGTACCGGATCTCGCTGCACTGCACGGGCCTTAAGGCACCTGTCCCAAATCATGTCGCGGGGGGTCAAATGTAAGAGCCCTCTCCGTCTTTAGACGTGCAGAAAGAATAAATGAGACACCCCCTGATGAGGAATAAGGCTAAGAAGACCGGTTGCAAAGTTAAAAAAATATCTTTATCTAAATGGCATCCAAAGAACTCTGCTGCCTGAGAGCGCTCCGACAAATATCACAACTACATCACATTATAAAGGGGAAAATCATCATAGATGACGCAATTAACATAGGGTATTGATTTGGTACAGGATTGGACAGTCATTATAGTACTATATGGCTGGGGTGTCACTGTTCCATCCGGATTGGTCGCTCCTTTGCCAGGGAGGATGGACGTCACATGATCCCGTTGTCAGTGTCCAGGAGGGGTGAAGGTCAGGTTGCTGTGAAGTGGGGTGGCCACTAACTAAGCTAACAAAATACATCTTTGTGAAGCATGCACTAAATAATGATCATCTGCAATTCGTTTGAACAAATCGTTGTAAACCTAAAAACTACATACATATATCTACATTATTAACAACAGCAGCTCATATATAGCATCAAGTTAAAGGGTTTCGGCCATCGTGATAACGTTGATTGAAGCTAGGGTTTGGACTCGTGCAAGATCTAAGGTACATCTGCATTTGTTAGCAGTGGGAGATAATATACTGTGACAAGGGGTCTAATGTTTGTCGAGGGTCTGCTTGGTGGGCATCATGGCGAGGTCGCATATCTGGTACATCAAGAGAATACCTTGCAGGGACACAGGGTTACACTGGCAGTAATTTTCCAATGGCGAGGACGAGGGGGCATGGACAGATTTGTGGAGATGGATGAGCTACCACGCTTGGCTCAAGCCCGTTCACACCAAGGCAGTGATCTCAGAGGAAGAGTGAGATGTTACATGTGTTCTTTGTTGCAATTACCTCCGGCTTCAGTGTGAGAATGGGGCTGCAGAGTTTTCCAGATACGGTGAGAGAAAAGGTGGGGGCCATGTGTGCTGTGTGCGCAGCGCTGCAAAGGGGAGAGAAGCCTTTTTGTATTATCGCAGTGAGGCCTAGTTACCAAGATGGAGTCAAGGGGGCACAACAACGGATGCCCTGTGTCCTGTGCAACGGCCCCATCTATGCAAGTGCCAACCGATGCTGACATTGCATAAGGGCAACAGAGGCACTCCCCACCATTGGCGGCACATGGTCCAAGTTTGTACTAAGGAAAGGAGGGACGGGGGGGCTACTGACCCCTCACCCCCACACACCTTTAAGAGCATGTTCGGGTAATCTTTGGAATGTAAGTACTGTTTGTGCTGTACAAAAGATTGCAGATGCAACTATATATATATTCAGTAAAAAATCTTGCAGTGCTGTGCATGGTGATGGCGCGGGTTATGGTTGCTTAGCTTACCATAACTGGTGAATTTCAGGGTTTTTTCGGTTTTACTTGGAACCATAATGTCCCTGTAACAAAGTTTTTTTCACTGAATTTCATAGGTTTTTACTAACGCAACTTAACCATAACGTCCCTTTAACAACGTTTTTTTTGCTGAATTTCATAGGTTTTTAATAGCGCAAGTTAACCATAACCTCCCTTTAGCAAAGTTTATTTTTTTACTGAATATAGGTATACATAGTGTGAATTTCATAGGTGTTTACTAGGATTCCCTTACTTTATATACATGTAACGTAGAATATCCTGAACCCCCTGCTAGTGATTTTGATGTTCGCGGACTGTGCTTATGTCCACGGACGGAAGCGGACAACATCAACCCTACCCAAAAACTCAGGGGGTATCTTGTATTGTTCTATCATGCCATATAAACACTGAACAAGTTCAAAAAGCAGCACATGAACACATTATATGGAATAATAAATAAGAAGTGGAACCTATATATGTAAGACATCAGCCGTCCATTTCAATAGCATATGTACTAGAATGGAATATACCAAAATAAAAAAAGATATGCTTCCAACATAATTACCTCATAGAAACTGCACAGCAAGAAGCAACAGCAGATCTACACAACTGTAACAACAACATTTACCAGAAACTAGTAAGTAAACTTCATTTTTCTTATATATCTGTAAATTTTCTTTATTAGATACACTAAAAGTAACATATTATTTTTTTTACACAGAAATGTAGTACTTTGAAATGGTTTGAAGAACATTTCCCACGTGCTGAAATGAGTGAAGACAGTGATACTAATGGTAGACACTTCTCTATATAAGCCAATTAATAACCTTTACTTTATGTGTACTTAACACATTTTTTTAACAGACCATACAAACAGTGAAAATAATATAACAAAAGAGACATTAGAAAATGCTCTACAGCGTATGGAACAAAAAAATGGATATGCTAATGGAAAATGTCAATCTTTTAAAACATTTTGTGGAGGACCACATAAAAGAAAAGATTAAATATAATTTTCCCACATGTACCTGTTCCCCCTCTCCACTCCCAGTCTACTATCCCCAAACCCTCATCACCAAGAAAAACATTATGATGAGACGTACATCCCTTCATCCCCTCCCATCCATCCTCCCCAAACCACTAATTCACCTGTATTTGTGTCAGTTTCTGCTTCCCCTTCTCTTTCATAAATGTTATATTTGTATATAATAATACAATATTATATGTGTTGTTACTTCATCCCTTTGTGCCGTATTTTAAAAAAAAAGGCATTTAAGGTGTCTGCGGACAGAGCGGGTGTCCAGATGTCCACAATTAACCAAAATGGGGGTGTCCTAAGGACACTTTACCTGTCCGTACTGTACGCAATCAAAATGGAACCGTTCTTAGAACACACCCGGTGTCCTGGATGTCTGCAACTAACCAAAATGGGGGTGTCCTAAGAACACTATACCTGTCCGTACTGTCCGCAATCAAAATGGAACTGTTCTTAGAACACACCCGGTGTCTGGGATGTCTGCAACTAACCAAAATGGGGGAGTCCTAAGAACACTATACATGTCTGTACTGTCCGCAATCAAGATGGAACTGATCTTGGAACACACTCGATGTCCAGAATGTCCGCAATTAACCAAAATGGAGGTGTCCTTAGAACACTATACCTTTCCGTACAGTCCGCAATCAAGATTAAACTGTTCTTAGAACACACTCGATGTCCGGATGTCCGTAATTAACAAAAAAGGAGGTGTCCTAAGGACACAATACCTGTTCGTACTGTTCGTAATTAAAATAGGAGTGTCTGCACTGTCGTAGAACATCTACACACATGCGCATCACACCCATAGGTCCTACGATCACTGCGCCTGTCTGTAACTGTCAGTCACACGTGTGTCGCACTTTTAATTAATTTGAGGACCCAAACACTGTCCGTAGAACACCCGCACTCATGCGCACAACCATCCCTGCACATTTGGTGTCCTGCGGACAGCCCTCCCATTGGCAAACGTTTCCGCGGCATCATCATGTGACTGCACCCACGCTGAGCGTGTGTCCTTATTTGAGGACACTGTCCGTGTCCCCGAACACTTTAAAAGTACTTTTTTGGACAAGCCAAAGCATTTTACAGTAAAAGTTCACCATTGCACATGTCCCAGACAATGTCCTTGGCGATCTACATACTTTTTGGAACTTTTTGAGACTTTTTTTGGTGTTCGATCTGTCTGTCCACTGAGCGCGCACCTGCACCCCTATAAAAGGCCACACCCCAGAGCTCATCCTCATTCTGTCTTTCTACTACTGCAGATTGACTTGCTTTTTCACCTTTTGCTGCTCTTGCTGCTTTCCATCATCTAACCTGATTGCACCCATGGCTGCTGCTGCTCCAGCTGGTTGATTGATTGATATTTTATTTCTATCACTCTCGTACACATGTGTTTCAGAGCGCGACAAGGCAAGGGAGGGGAACAGGGAGAACAAAACAGCGATCTTACTAGGCCCAGTGACATTGAGAATGCGCAAGTGCGCGGGAGAGGGGGAGGGGAAAAGTGCATGGAAGGAGGGAGAAGTGGAAAGTGCGAAGCAGAGGAGAAACAGATCAATAACAATAATAAATAATAAAGGCAACAAACAGTGGTAATGCAGCCAGCAATTTGCAAGTGCTAGGTTTAAGGCAGCAGGCAGGGTGGGTCTGATAAGTGCAGGAAGAAAAAGGGGGGGCTGAATGGGTACAGATACAGACCCCAGTGCAAGGGGTGGCCCGGAGGCATTGCGGGAGGGTGGCAGGGTGAGCAGGTACCTGAGCCCGAAGGACAGAGGGTGGCTAGGTTCACAGTGCCAAGAGAGAACAGATCAGCAGGGGAGAGGGGGAGCAAAGGCAGAAGAAAAGAGGAAGGTCTTGAGGTGCTTCCGGAACCGGCGATGGTTCTCCACAAGTTTTAGAGTGTCAGGGAGGCTATTCCAGAGGGAGGCCCCTGCCGAAGACAGAGATCTACCCCAAGCTCGTTTCTTTGAAAAATGACTGACCCTGAGGGAGTTGGAGGTAGAGGAGTGAAGAGCTTGAGAGGGGAGGTATTTGCGGAGGGATAGCTGAAGGTATTTTGGACCCAGGCCCCAGAAAGCCTTGTGGACAATGCAGAGGGATTTGAATTTAATCATTGCATCCACTGGGAGCCAGTGGAGAGATTTCAGAGCTGGAGAGATACGATCGCAGGGCTTGAGGCCAAGGACAAGTCTTGCAGTCCTGTTCTGGATTAGTTGCAGAGGGCAGAAAGTAGAGGCAGGTAGATTTAGAAAGAGGCTGTTACAATAGTCCAAGCTAGAGAGAACCAGAGCTTGGGATACCATGAGCTTCTGGGGGAAGGAGAGGAAAGGCAGAGTACCTCTGAGGAGGTGCAGTCGGAAATTTGACTTTTTAGAGACCTCAGAGATGTGGGCGGAAAAGGAAAGGGTGGAGTCAAAGATGACACCGAGGTCTCGCGGGTGGGGGTAGGAGGAGGGCCAAGGGAGGCTGACCAGAGAGTGAGGGGAAAGGATGGTTAAGGTGTGCCGATGGGGAGGATCTCCGTCTTGCTGGCATTCAGACAAAGATCATTGGCGGAACACCAATCTTGAATGGCAGTTAGACAATCAGAGATGAGAGAGAGAGAGGAGGTGGCAGAGGGCAGCCTGAAAATGAGTTGAGTGTCGTCAGCGTAGCACTGGAAATTTGAGCAGAAAGTGGCAATGCAGTGGGCGAGAGTTGCCAGGTATTGGTTGAAAAGCCAGGGCGAGAGGTTAGACCCCTGGGGAACACCACAGGTAGAGAGGAAGATAGATGAAAGGAAGGACCCAAGTTAGACCTGGGAGGGTCGATCTAAGAGGAAAGAGGTCAGCCAGGCCGGAGCCTGATCAGTGATATCCAGGTTTTCACAGAGATGGTTGAGCAGGATGGTATGGTTGACCGTGTCGAAGGCAGAAGAGAGATCGAGGAGGATGAGGACAGAGGGAATGTTAGAGTCAAGGTTGGAGAGCAGATCTTCACGGATGTTCAGGAGAGCAGTTTCCGTGCTTCTGGCAGCTCTGAAGCCAGACTGGTGGTCATGGAGACAGCCAACAGAATTGGAATGAAGGTTAAGCTGAGAGATGGCCAACTTTTCCAGGAGTTTGCCAAGAAAGGGAGTAATGGAAATTGGGTGATAGTTAGCCGGACAAGAAGGATCCGCTGTGGGTTTCTTGAGAAGAGGATGCACAAAGGAGTGCTTCAGAGGGGAAGGGAAGGATGAACGTGTTTTGACGAGGCTTTCATAGATCGGACTTGTCTAGCGACCTCGCCAGGGGTGAAAAGAGGAAAGGACGAGAAGGATGGTGGGAGGATGGCTAAAGGAGGGTCAGCAAACATAGATGGAGAGGGGAGAGGAGCGGTGTGGGTGGAGAGAGTGGACAGGATGCTCTGGGTTTTTGAAATGAAGTGAGAGGCAAGGGTATTGCAAAGAGCCTGGGAGGCAACAGGAGGGGTAGAGACTGCAGCAGGGTTGGCCAGCTCCTTGTAGATTTTAAAGAGTTCGGCTGAGTTGTTAGATGCTGCAAAGACACGAGCTTGAATGTGGACAGAGAGTCGGTATTGCCTTTGTTGCAGGCGACAGGCCAGTTTGTCAGAGGATGAACAGGAAGTCCTCCATTTCATCTCAGCTGCCCTACACTTACGTTTAAGTGTAGCTAGGTCAGAGTCATACCAGGAATTGCACTTGGCTTTGGTGCTACTTCTGCCTCAGCACCACCCCCAACCCCTCTACCACCACCACCTCCCCAAGGGCCTGCAGAGGGGAACAGGCATGAGGATGTAGCGGAGGAGGATGAAGAGGATGAAAAAATGAGGTAGTGGAAGTCCCTACTACCAGCACTTGCCGTGAGTCTTGGGTGTGGCAGTTGTTTACCACTCTTGGTGGACTGCCAAAAGCTTGCACGAATAAGGAAACCTGCAATCAGTGCCACACGGTGCTGAGTCCTGGAAGGCCTGGTTCGTACAGCTTTGGCACGACATCAATGAAGCGACACCTGAGGTCGTTTCACGGTGGGGCTATTCGCAAGGTTGTACCTTGTGATCAATGTAGTAGGTTGAGTTCCTCTACAGCATCCTCCGTTTCTGCTCCTGTCACCACAAGAGACACTCCTGTGGGATAGCACATCCCTCCAGCTGCCTCACAGGCCATTCATGATGCTGTTGACCCTTACCTTTCGAGGGTCACAATATTTTGTATGTACTGCGACACAGTACTCCGCAGGGGGAAGAATCTTCGGAGGTCTTTCGAGACTGCTGTCAAGGAGCACGGGAAGGTCTGCCCGCTACCTGAATAAGGCCCACCCTACATCTTCCTCTCTCCACCTGCCCTTTCTTATCCCTGTGGTTAGTGTCTCTTCCTTACCCTCCTTTCCCCTCATTTCCTTGTATGTCGTGTTTAAAAAACCAAAAAAATACAAAACAACAAAAAACAAAAAAAAATGGCTCTTTTCAGAGCCGCCTTTCACAGTTTAAAAATAGAAGTAACAAATAAATAGTGCAAGGCCCTGTGCATTTTTTAGAAGCCCGCGGGCAGTTCGCAGTCATTTATTTTTTGGTGGTGCTGCCCTATCATAACCATTGCACTTTTCTATGGGAAGAAGTGGTGGCTCTGAAAAGAGCCTTTTGGTAGTGTTTTTTTGTATTTCAAAAATTTCAAATGATTAACACCTACTGCAAAATGTATTAATGTAATTCTATAAAAGGTTGCAATGCATTTTGTATATTTTGCAGAAAAATCTGATTGCCAGCATAAGTAAAATGGACTCCATCTCTGCAAAAAATGTATGTGCTACGAAACATAATATTTTCATTGTAAAAGAGGACATACCAACATCTCTTAAAAAGGCACAAACATCCTTATTTACATTGCGCCTTGCTTTCTCAATTTGTGGACCAAATAAAGAAGAACGCAGCCACATTTGTCTCTGTGCAATACGAGAAAAAATTACTTGAAAATTTGGAAACATGTCCGTGACCTTCCCAAGTCCTTCTTTCATTGCAAATTGCAAATAAATTCCAGACAAATGTCCTAAACTGTTCCCTCCACAATGAATAATAATTATGTCTGGATGACGCTGTGTCACCAAAGTAACACAGAGCAGTACCAAATCCAGCCACTTCATTCCACGCACTCCATGCCAGTGCACTTCCACATGAGGGAATCCAAGATCTGCAGCCACTCCACAGCGTTCTGCATGCACTTCCAACCAATGTATCCATGAGTCTCCCAAAATCCAGATAATCTGTTTTCTAAAACACACAGCCATAGCTATCTGTTTATCTCTCAGGAAAAAGACTTTCTGACAAACTCTCTCCTTACACAACACACCCAGTAAACTTTATTGACCAATCCCTTGCTCTGCTCATTCTCATTTGCATGCCTCTCCTCCACAAAATCCCTGTATGTAATACGCCGTGTCCACAGACAACCACCATGTCCGCAGACATATCGAAAAAACTGAGCATGATGATTTTAAATTTAAATAGTGTGCCCCATTTCCCCTTTGAGGTTGGCTCTGAAAAGAGACTTTTTTTTTGGTTTTGTTTTCTTATTTCACTCCTAAATTGTTCACATAAGCTTCTCCAAGCAACCCTTATATTCCAAAATAGCATGGCATTTCCCATAAAAGATAAAGAAATACTGTCTTCTTTAAAATAAACAGCATTACCAAAATCAATGTTTTCATTATTACAAAAGAACATACTAGCTCTAAGCATGAAAGCAAACATGCCTCGGTTGATTACACACCTAGCAATGTTTTGCTGAGGACAAAAAACAGAACTATTGTCCCATATTGCCCTAGGTACTAAACCAGAAAAAATAACTTTGGCATTTGGAAGGACTTTCATTACGGCTTGAACCAAGTGTTACAAATCTGCCAACAAAGTAGGAGCACTGACATAGCCCAAATGCAAAGCACCACAGTGTAAAACTACCACATGGGGACTGTTCATCCTGCCCATATCTTCACAAACTTGTAAAATTCCTTGCACATTGAAATCAGGCACAGTGCGCCACACCACCTTCACTCCTTTAACATTAAAATTGTTTGCCACATTCCTGCATTTAGCATACTCCTCCAAACCATGCACAAACATATCTCCAACTACCAACACCTTGATTTTCTCTACCTCTGCCATCTTCACTAGACACAGCCTCTTTCAACACAAATCCGCAACCTCAACTGCTGATTGGCTAATCCCTACAGTCCCCTTTCCATGCTGGATATGGTGGAAAACCCCGGAAGTGGCACGCCCTGTCCGTGGAAAGCCACAGGGTCCGCAGAGCGCTTAACTCTCAAACAGCCCTTCTACCCTTTCCACTTTACTCATTGGATACAGCAAAGCAGTCACACAACCATCCACCAATCACATCCCAGACCTCTACATCTAACTTCATCATCATAGATCAGCACTTCAAATGTACTGTTGATCACTCTGAGTACAAGTCTCATGTCATTGGAAAGCACCTACTACGAAAACTACTGTACAAGTCTCCAAGATTTCAAGATTTCTACTTGCAGCTTCATGCATATCCACATGCATGAATACAAACTACAGGTATGCATATTTTCTGCACCGTACATGTACAACTCGTATAAATGCAAATAAACAGGGTAACTGCCACTTAACCTGTATAACCTATAAAAATGAACTAACTGTCATTTTTCCAATCTGCTACAATCAACTGTCAGTTCCACTCCTTTCTGCTATCTAAATTTTATTTTTAAAAACACAGCTATCTAAAAAAGTGTAATTTCATATTAAAAGATGGGAAAAATAACAGTATAATTGTATAAAAATACTTAGTAGTGCATTATAAAAATACACACAGCCAGGATTAGTTCATGCATCTTTATACACTCACACAGATAGACACTACACTATCATTAGAAAAGCTCCCAGGTGAAATAATACCACTGCCTCTACATCACATCCTTTTGCTTTATTACGCACACCTACACAAATGCATACATTCCATGCTTTTCTATATAGTTTCTGCCATTTACCCTATAAAAAAAGCTAAATAAGTATATCATTATCTCTTCTATCTCCTAACATCCAAGAGCACAGACTTAAAAAACCATGTGAGTTTCATACGCTTAGTATTATACACATTTGCAAAACATGTTCAACTAACAGATTTTAAGTAAAATATACAGGCTGCACATATGCAAAAGAAACTGCATGCACACTCTACGTTCAGTTATCAAACAACACTAATACTACAAAAACATAAAAATCAACATCTAAATTAACAACAGTGCTATAAACATACATATTCACTAACCTCTTTCTTTTACAATATCAGTGAAGACCACTCTCCTGAAAAGCAGCATCATCTGAACTACAAACAACAACACAAAAGAAACCTACTCGTTCTGTACAAAAAAGTAAGTACAACACTACCATAATGTTCTAATTGTTACTCAAACACACTGTGGTACTGATTCATGGAATTTCTGCGCCAAAATAAAATGGGGATTTGTGCGCCATTCTGCCCACAAATCCCCATTTGTTAAAGAGGGATTCGCCGACAGAATGGCACACAAATCTTCATTTTTTGGCACACAACTTCCATAAATCAGCCCCTAGGATGTTAGTATTGCAGAACAAAGAACTGTTTCAATACTATACCATTAGATTTAGTATTAGTGCTTCTCCTCACCACTGGCTTACTTTGTATTGTCATCTGAACCCCAGTATAGTAACACACAAATACAAAAATAGCCTTCCCAACTTGTTGTAGCTGGCCATTGCACAATCACACACCTCCACAACAAACCACCCATTCCTTCTTTTTTCCAACAGACCCCAAAGAATGCATACCAAAAAGCAAGTCTGTAGAAAGCAACGCAAAAATAGAGAAAATCTAAATAAAAGTGTTCAAAATAAGCATCCATTTCTAGCAGAATCTGTACAAAAAGTTCAAACAAAACAGCTAATACAGTCATTAAGTGAAACAAAACAAGCTTCCAGTACAGAAACTTTGCCTCCTCTTTCAAAATGTAAAATGAAACAGAAAGTGATTAACAAGTATTCAGCTTCCAGTAGTACTAACACTGCTCCTATAAATCTTGATGTAGTGGCAAGTAACCATACCAAAAAAAGTATTTTACAAAAAATGTTCCGCCACAGAGTCATTAAGAATATTATAAAAACAGGAGAGAAATCAAGCACAACCCTTAAAACCTACTGTAGAAAATTAATCTTAGGAGCTCTCATAGACAGTGCAATCCATCTCAAAAGGAAGTTATATCATTTAGTTTTAAACAGAATGAAACCACTAACAAAACTAACTACTAAACTACAAAAAAGACTTCTCAATAAACAAAATGTCAACAAAAATAACGTATTATTAAATATCTGTGAAGGTGAATGGAGTCACACTACAAGCACAAAAGCATATTTTAATGAAGAAGCATACAAACAAAGGCAAACAAACACAATTGTCATACAAAGCAGTGGGCGTGGGTATGAAAAACCTAATAACACCATTATGGAACAAAAAACTCTGCTCACAAAAATATCCCCAGAAAACTCAGGATCACCTCCCCAATCTACTGAACCAAAACGTCCAGTCTACAACTGGCCGAGCATGTCAATGTGTAACATTGCCAAAAAATCTTTCAAATCTTTACGCCATAAAGATACCTGTCCTGTGTGGAAATACACAGGACTACAAGGGCATTCATTAGCCTGCATTTCAGAACCTATTTGCAAAAGCATGTTCCATCATATCAGAATGATATCAACACATCATTCAACTATAAGAAATCTACTCCATATATTGTACTATGCTAAAAGTCCTGCTTTAGCACTAGCCAATTTGAATAACAATCTTCTAAATGGTACAGCCAAAGACCTACTCGAAGAAATAGAGCATATCCAGAGAAAATATTTTTAAAGTGAAAGCCACTTACAAAATGCAATAGCTTTACAACAGACTAGCCAAACTTGTTCAGATGGCAACCTTCCACTACACACATACAAAAAAGAAATACTAAAATGTAAAAGTACATCCGCTGAAGTACCAAGCCATGTGTGTGTGTGTTGCCGCAGAACTTTTTTTTAAAATAAAAGTAGCACAAAAACTATAGACAAAACATACAAAGTAGAAGACAATGAAGATTCCAAATGGTTTGAATTACACTCCTCCACCTGCTCAAATACCGTATTCAACTGATACTGGCATACCTGTGCAATTTGATACTGGCCTACCGGTGCAATTTCATATTAGCCTACCTGTGCAATTGATACTGGCCTACCTGTGCAATTTCATATTAGCCTACCTGTGCAATTGATACTGGCCTACCTGCGCAGTTGATACTGGCCTACCTGTGCAATTGATATTAGCCTACCTGTGCAATTTCATATTAGCCTACCTGCGCAATTGATACTGGCCTACCTGTGCAATTGATACTGGCCGACCTGTGTAATTGATATTAGCCTACCTGTGCAATTGATATTAGCCTACCTGTGCAATTGATACTGGCCTACCTGTGTAATTGATATTAGCCTACCTGTGCAATTTATATTAGCCTACCTGTGCAATTGATACTGGCCTACCTGTGTAATTGATATTAGCCTACCTGTGCAATTGGTACTGGCCTACCTGTGCAATCGATATTAGCCTACCTGTGCAATTGATATTGACCTACCTGCGCAATTGATATTAGCCTACTTGTGCAATTGATACTGGCCTACCTGTGCAATAGATATTAGCCTACCTGTGCAATTGATATTAGCCTACCTGTGCAATTTCATATTAGCCTACCTGTGCAAATGATACTGGCCTACCTGTGCAATTGATATTAGCCTACCTGTGCAATTGATACTGGCCGACCTGTGTAATTGATATTAGCCTACTTATGCAATTGATACTGGCCTACCTGTGTAATTGATACTAGCCTACCTGTGCAATTGATATTAGCCTCTGGCCTACCTGTGTAATTGATATTAGCCTACCTGTGCAATTGATAATGGTCCACCTGTGCAATTTGATACTGGCCTACCTGTGTAATTGATATTAGCCTACCTGTGTAATTGATGTTAGCCTACCTGTGGATTTGATACTGGCCTACCTGTGCATTTGATATTAGCCCACCTGTGCAATTTACATCAGCATATTGAACATGCTTGACAACCTGAGAACCCAATATTTAGCATTTACACTTAGCCTCCTAGTCACTATGTCTCTAGCCACCCTCCTAACGCACCCTCCTCTGATTAGAAATATGAGACTTAGATCCAGACTATCCCAGCTCTATGATCCTAAAAATACCAATAACCGCACAGTGTTACCCACTCCCAATAACCAGATTCGGTCCAATATAGTAAAAAAAAGCATTGCTAGTCCTAATAAACTAGAAACCAAACCTCCTCCCTACCCTACAAATAAAGGCACACTAACTCTATCTGGATCACTTATCAACGCCAGATCCCTAGTAGCCCATGCTCCTGAAATTGCAGACAAACTAGACTTACTAGCCGTAACTGAAACTTGGGTCCATGATGCGGCAGGTCCCGCCCTTATGATAGCAATACCCGAGGGCTACCAGATATTCAGAGTGGATAGGGCTAACTCTCGCGGTGGCGGCCTAGCCATTATCGCCAAAAACAAGCCTCTCCATTGACTTGCCACTCCAACTACATGTCCCTCATGCAAAGTGCTCACGTCTAAACTTCCCCTATCTAACAATCGTACTTTAACAATCCACCTGATATACAGACCTCCTGGCCCACTAGGAACTTTTGAGGTGGACCTTACAGATATCATAACCAGCAACACTAAAAACCACTCACAAACCCTGCTATTGGGGGATTTCAACATCGACTTCAATGAGAATGAAAACAAACACACCCAAGCCATAGCAACACTTCTTAAAGTTCATGGACTCTCACAAAAAGTCCTATCCCCTACCCACATCAAAGGCAGAACTCTGGATTGGGTGGCTGACTTGAACTGTAACATCATTATTACTGATAATGCACCACAATTATGGTCCGACCATCACCTCATTACTTTCTCAGCCACACTCAACCTCCTTAATCCTAAAACTATCGAGATGGCACCCCCACTCCCCACAAGAAGTAAAAAGGACATCACAGCAGAAAAACTACTCCCTCACCTCCTCCCTTCTCTGAACAACACTAACAATAATGCTGACCCCAAATCCTTAGTGGAAATCTTCAATACTGCCATGACTCAAGCCCTGGACTCCACTGCCCCACTAAAAAAGCGCAAAGCCGGACAAAAATCCCAAATCAACGCTTGGTTCACACCTCAACTCAAAGAGTTAAGACTACAGAAAAGAAAATTGCAAACTATCTGGCGCCACGCCCCAACTACTGTCAATAAGGCTAAACTAACAGAACTCTCCAAACACTACAAAAAAGAAATAACCAACACAAAAAAAGTATATTCAATGACAGAATTGCAAAAGCAAGCTCCAATACAAGGGAACTGTTCTGCATCCTCCGCGAAATGGAAGCTCCAACTCCACCGGCAGACACTGTCCCTAAGGACAAGCCTTGGTGCACTGCAATTCAAAAAGCCGTCCTAAACAAAATCACTACACTCCAAC
This sequence comes from Ambystoma mexicanum, assembly GCF_040938575.1. Taxonomy (NCBI): domain Eukaryota; kingdom Metazoa; phylum Chordata; class Amphibia; order Caudata; family Ambystomatidae; genus Ambystoma; species Ambystoma mexicanum. The sequence goes on from NC_090929.1 coordinate 830,712,960, forward strand.
AGAAAATAGAAATTAAAAAAGCCTCTCTACCCCCATCTGAGCATCAACCATCCCCTGACACAGGGCATAAAACAGCCACACCATTTACCTTTAAAGAAATCTGTATTCTTGATACAGAAAAAATCATTCTCTCTCTAAAACCATCTAACTGCAAAGGCGACAGCTGCCCAGCACAAATTATAAAGGATGCGGCTAGAGATCTTGCCCCATTTATCTCAAAGCTCATAAACGCCTCCTTTAAAACCATTACAGTACCCAATAACCTCAAAGAATCTTGGGTCTTCCCCCTGCTTAAAAAACAAACACCAGACCCCACCATCCCTACCAAGTATAGACCGATTACCACTGTCCCCTTTCTACTTAAAATCATTGATAGAGTAGCCTATATTCAAATTCAGGAATACCTAGAAGCTAATCACCCATTAGGATCACGACAGTCTGGCTTCCGCCCACTTCACGGAACGGAAACTGCCCTGCCAGACCTTAAGACTCAAATTGACGAGTTGAAGGACAAGGGACAAACAGCTATGCTACTTCTCCTGGACCTCTCTGCAGCGTTCAACCTAGTGGATCATGCAGTCTTATGCAACCATCTTAAGTCGGCGGCGCACTTTTCAGGGGAAGCCATAGCCTGGGTCCAATCCTTCCTGGCAAACAGAACAATGCAAGTCTTTTCCCCTTTAACGGCAGCTGACCCAACTCAAATCTCCTGCGGAGTACCCTAAGGATCCTGTGTCTCACCCACTATGTACAACATCTTTACTAAGCCTTTGTTCGACAAATTGGACAGACTGGGTATCACCTACACAAATTATGCAGATGATACCCAGATCCTCATTCCCCTTTCGGGCAACTTTTTGGAGGACACAGCCTTAGTAAACAGAGTATACCTCCTCATTCAGGCATGGATGGCATCTCATGGCCTCTGCCTGAACGACGATAAAACTGAGATACTAATCCTAGGCTTTGAAACTAAAATAAAAAAAATTAGCCCCAGCTATACCACCTTCAATATCGACAACAATCTCATCAAGGTGATGCCAGTGGTCAAAACTCTAGGATTCTACCTCAACGCCACTCTCTCGCTTAAGAAGCAAGTTAACTCACTCGCATCCTGCACAGCTTATACCTGTAAACTTATCCGAGCATGTAGACCATTCCTCTCCACCTCGAGTTGCATCACCCTGGCCAATGCCCTCGTAATGTCGAGATTAGACTACTGTAATGCTCTCTACTCAGGCGCCAACAAAAATATCATCAACAAAATACAAAGAATGCAAAATAACGCCCTAAGAGCAGCCCTGAATATCCCTGGGAGAGAACACATTTCAGATGCTAGAAGAGAGGTCCATTGGCTAAAAATATCTGACAGGATTCTCCTAAAAACAGCCCCCCTCACCTCCAAATGTTTAAACAACTTAGCCCCCCTCCCTACCTTGCTGAAAGGATAAACAGAAGATCATCCACACATCCATCAAGAGTAGCCAATGCCCATACCCTGGAAATACCTAGATTTAAACGTGTTACAGCTGGAGGATCTAGCTTCCCAGTTATTGCAGCACAAACTTGGAATGCATTACCACACGACCTCAGAAAGGAACAACCGTGTCCCAAATTTAGACTCAATGTAATTAAATGGCTACAAACAAATGACTGCTAGTTTACCTTGTCGGTACCTCACATTCCTGTCTCTGCTGCATGCCTTTTACCGTGCTTCCGTCTGTATGCCACTGTAACCATACGGGCAGTACTTTCTTCTCCAACTGTTTTGTATATTATATGCCTCTCTGTACACTTTCTGTAACTAAGCTTAAGTTGTCTTGACCTCTACTGCGCCCGGCTACCTAATGGGTTTGGCGCGCAATACCAAATAAACAAACAAACAAACAAACAAATTAGCTCTTTACCTTATAGCAGAAAACAAATACAAAATAACTGACCCCTTAATACTTTGCAGTTACTGCACTGCAAAACTTGACAACAATCAAACTCCTTCATGTGCTATCACAAATAACTTGGAATTATTCCCACTACCAAAACCCCTGCAACAATTCAATTTATATGAGAACATCATAATTCAAACAGTTCACCCATTTCAAGCAATAATACGCCTTCAACCAAAAACAGCAAAAATACCTCCCTCTGAATTAGTCCAAGGCATTCGTGGCAAAGTAGTTTATTTACCATTAGATCTGAAAGAAAATATACACACTCTGGGAGTGCAATGTCCAATAGATCAATCTTTAATTGTCTTAATAAATGGTGTACCTACAGAAGACAAAATAAATTGGCAACAACTCGTGGACTTACATAAAGTTAAACAAGCCTTGCAATATCTAAAAGACAATAACGAATACTACAAAGAAATTAATATTGAAGAAAACCTGAGGGAAACCACTGAAATAATTCAAGAGTCACCAGAAACTGGTCAATTTCAACTTCTTGATCCTGCTACAGTATCCAAATATTTTAGACCATTATACAATTCATCCATTACACTCTAAAGACTCCATAGATGATGCACTGGAAACATACCAAATCGACAAAACAAAGGATCACCAATCAGCATATGGGAAAAAATTATAGAAGCACATGCTTTTCCTCTACTCTTTCCTACTGGGAAAGGAGGAAGGTACAATGATAGACCCACTCAGATAACAGCATCAGAATACCGCTCTTTACAAATGTATTCTGAAGATCCCAGATTTAGACAAAATGTGGAATACATATTCCACCTACTCTTTGAAAGTGAATTAGCAACTCTATGCTACGAAGTTGCACACACATTGAAATCAGGTACCAATTTCCAAAATATGTCAGCTACACAATTACTACAAAAAGTGCAAGAAAAAGATGAGATTCTACAATCAAGCATTATAAATTAGTGGGCGAACATGCGTGGTACAAAAGAATACTGGTTCTGATGTCACGAAGATGTGCATTGTATGATAAGAAACCTTGGCCCACCCACTTGGTTTGTTACATTAAGTTGTGCAGAATATCCATGGGAAGATTTACATGATTCCATAAGCATAGCAAACAAAACAAACATAGATATACTATCACCTGGAGAACTCTCCTCTCTAGATCCTGTTAATGTTTCAAGATATTTCCATCATCGCTTCATTGCTGTGCTACACTTTATTTGTAATAAAACTGTTCCTTCCCTTGGAGAAGTTGAACACTTCCTTTGGAGAAAAGAATACCAATCCAGAGGAGCACCACACATCCGCATGCTTTTGTGGATTAAAGATGCTCCTAAATTTGGTCAAGACAGTGATGCCGCTGTTTTACAGTTTATCGAAAAATATGTCACTTGTGAAATTCCTTCACAAACAACAAATAGTGACCATCATGCACAAATTTTACAATTTCAAAGACACAAATGTTATGTTATGTTATGTTATTTTGCACTTATATAGCGCCTTATATACCAGTGGTATGGTCTGAAGGCGCTGGTAGGTTGAACGCCCTTGGGAACCGAAGTCCTGGTCAGTAGAGGGAGTAGAGACAGTCCAAAGGTGCGTGTGCGCACCAGGTATGTGTGCAGCTGGTGCAGAATTCCTGTGGCAGCTGCTTCCTAGCGGTAGGTGTGGTGGCTGATAGATCAGGAGTATGTGTTCGATCTGGCCGGAATTATCCAGACCGAGAGTGGCAGCGTTAGGCCTGAGGAGAACGCTTGGCTGGGGGTGTGAGACCAGCAATGTTTACTTAGAGTGATGGGGAGTGAGCGGCAGATGTTGATATGAGAACAGTTATACCGAATGGTGTCATAGTATCTCTGTGTTCTAGTTGAATGGCGGTGTAAGGACAGAGTAAGCGTGGGGTGTGATAAGAGGTATGCATCCACACTCAGCCTCTCTCCACACTCAGTGCCTCTCCACACTCAGCGCCTGACCACACTCAGCACCTCTCCACACTCAGCGCCTCTCCACACTCAGCGCCTCTCCACACTCAGTGCCTCTCCACACTCAACCTCTCCACACTCAGCCTCTCCACACTCAGCCTCTCTCCACACTCAGCCTCTATCCACACTCAGCCGCTCTGCTCGTTCTTCCCCTCTGCACTCTCTTCCACTCTGCAGGCTCCTCCGTTCTCCACTCTCTTACTCTCTTCCATTCTCTTCACTCATCATTTCCTCACGCCCCTCTGCTCTCCATACTCAGCTGCTCTCCACATTCAACCATTCTCTATACTCGTCTGCCCTCCCCACTCATTCGCTCTCCGTACTCGTCGGTTCTCTACACTCATCCGGCCTTCATACTCATCGGCTCTCCATATTCATCCGCCAACCACATTAATCCTCTACACTCGTCCACACTCATCAGCTCTCCACACTCATCTGTTTTCCAGACTCATCTGTTCTTCGCACTCATCCATTCTTCGTTCTCATCCGTTCTCCACACTCATCTGCCCTCTATACTCATCCGTTCTCCACACTCATCTGCCCTCTACACTCATCCGTTCTCCACACTCATCTGCCCTCTACACTCATCCGTTCTCCACACTCATCTGCCCTCTACACAAATCGCAAATATAAAAACAAAGGGAACTACTACACAAAATGCCGTGTTAGTTTCCCTAGACCAGTTACAGCAACAGGTTAATTAAACAACTTCATGTCTTCAGTTAGACATAGAGTCAAAGGTAAATCACCTAAGAACACATATTACATAAAAAGAACAGAAGAAGTAAAATATATCAATGATTACAATGCAATCATTGTCCTCTTATGGAATGCAAACATAGATGTGCAGTACATTGCAGACAATTCCACTGCAGTCACACTATATGTTACAGCCTACTTAACCAAAGCAGAAAAAACAGAGATTCAAGACCTCTGGGATGACCTATCATCTGACAAAACACTGTCACAGAAATAGTACAGCTTAGGCATAAAAATGCTCTCTCATACAGAATGTGGCTGCTAAGAAGCTGCAGACCGTTTAACCGGTACTGTTTTGTATGGACAATCTGAAAATATAGTATGGCTAAGTCTTGGTCCTGCTAAATCTAGAAAAATGGTTCTCAAATCATATGAGGACATAGAATCAATAGCCAAAAATGATCCCAACAGCCAAGATATTTTGAAAAACAATTTACTAGACACATACTACCCAAACAGGAGTACCACTTTGGAAACCATGTGTCTATACCACATAGCCCAAAACTTCACATATAAAAATAATATAAAACCAGATGAAAACAAAGGTAGATACAGAGTGACAAATTGTGAAGGTAGCTTAGTGAAACTTACCAAACAAAGCTTCATTAATCATATCAAATTGTCATTAAAATCTCCTCAACATAAAGAACTATATTACATGTCCCTGCTACAACTTTTTAAACCATGGAGAAAAGATGAAGAGTTCCTAGATATTTATGACTCCTATGAAGACATGTTCAAAGCAAATGAAAGCATATAACAGATGTAAACTTTACACAGTACAAAACAATGTTGCACAATGTACAGCAACACGAAGAAGAACTCCAGGCCCAACTAGATGAGGACACTCCCGACAGTAGTCAACCTTCTGTAACAGGAAGCCAAGAACCACTGGGACAACCACTAATAGCAAATGAGGCAGAATTAGCTGTGAAAGAAGTAGAGAACACCATATGTCACTATGGAGATGTTACATAAAACTTCACTCTACTGAAATCAAAACTGATCAATGAGCAGCGTAACATTTTCCAAGAAGTAACAAAACAAATTTAACATGGTGTACAACATGAAAATAAAAACTGTAACTGCCAAAACTACAAACCTATACTTCTATACGTCAGTGGTGAAGCTGATTCAGGGAAAACATTCTTAATCAAAATCATCAGCAAGTTCCTTCAACAATTGACAAACAACAAACTGTCAGCTGTAGTAACTGCCCCCACAGGTTTAGCTGCCTACAACATAGGTGGTGTAACTTTACACCGATTACTACTCCTTCCAGAAGAACACCAAAACAAATTAGAATATTACAAACTTTCTACAGAAGCTGCAATGGAACTACGCAAAGTTTTGAAACAAATGATAATGCTACTAATAGAAGAAGTGAGCATGATATCCAACCTATGTTGGCTTTGATTCACATCAGATTACAAGAGGTACTCAAAACAGACTATGATGAGCTATTTGGAGGAAAACACATTATTGTTTTCAGAGATCTTCTTCAATTGACACCAGTGAAAGGTGAATCTATTTTTAAAACCTTAGGGCACAAACTCTGCCGTAAAATTCTTGGCAGCATAGGAAATGTCAACCTTTGGCAACATTTCCAATACAGAGAATTAACAGAAAACATGCGCCATTCTGCAGATGTCACATACGCCAACATTTTGTATTAGAGTTGGTGTACTTTCTCAAGAAGTACAATCAATATTAAAAACCCAGCACATCCATGCAATCTATGGCCATAACTCATGTGCTACTGATGTCATGGAAAAATTAGCACACAAAAATGTCAATTGTATGTCCTTGATGCCAACTCTTGCAAGCTGTTCCAAATTCAATGGAACAATGTTAAAAAAAAAAGAAAATGCAACTAATAATTGAAATTTGCTCCACAGACAAACTAGACATACATGGTATGACACTATCCATGTGTCAACAAACCACAACAAGACTAATTATCTTAGAAAACTCTATATTCAACACAGCTGGTTTAGATAAAATACTAAAATTATCTTTAAAATGTAGAGTAATGCTTAAACATAACCTTGACGTGGAGCAAGGACTAGTTAATGAAGCACTTGGTACAGTTGTTGGCTTTCAAACATACCCACATGACAACAACATTCAGGTTGTCAATATTCTCTTCTAGAAACTATCAGAAGTTAATATGATAGGACGCTCAACATCCCGATTCTTTCTTTTCAAAGACATGTATGTACACAGAGAACAATTTTCTCTAACTCTAGCATACACAGTCACCATTCACAAATCACAAGGTCTTACCCTAGATAAAGCATTAATAGATTTTGGGAACACAGTCTTTAAAGAAGGCATGAGCTACGTAGCACTATCAAGCTTACGTACACTTTACGGACTATTTCTAATCAACTCTGATGCAAGTAAAGTAACTGCTGATATTGCTTGCATTATAGAATACAATAGACTACGTTCACTGTACACCCCCATCTAAAAACCTATCCTGTTCCACAAAAAGCAAAATTGTTGTAAAAGAAACTTCTTCAAACAGAAATGCAACAGGATCTCACTGCAAATCCTCCAAAGAGAGTAAAAGAAGTGATACTTCATCAATTACTGCAACCAAAGAAGAATCTACTGCTCAAAGTAACTCAAGTACTTCTCCAAAGAAGCAACACACACTCCAAAAAAATGACTTGCACAATGAACTATCAGGTCCATTCAAATTTTAAAATATAACTGGTATAAATTACTACGCAAATGTAGCAATACATATTCTATTCCAATTGCCACCAGACCAAATGTGTTTGCAAATGTTAGTCCTTCATAGAAATACTGAGCAAATTGCACAGTACACTGGTTTGAAATATAGTACTTCTAAAGTACTAAATATGGGGGTCGAAATAATGCAGAGATGTCGATTATGCAAAGCAATAACTCTTTTCTTTTATCACAGAAATTGAAAAAGAAAATCTGCTCCAGTTACCCAAGTCATGAAAAAAATATATCTAATCACAAAAATTCAAACATTAAGTATATAATAATTCAAGTCACAAATACTGCTGCATAACACAACCATTCAAGCAAACATCTAACCATACACCACAATCCAAAAAATGTTCCTTCCATGGATATGTTACACTGCAGTGCTTGTTGCCAAACTCTAAAATCTTAATTGCATGACTTAGCCAAAACTTCACATACAAATTCTTCAAATCAAACAGTACACAAACAGTTGATTTGTGGATATTTGATAGATGTTTGATTGTATGGGTGTGTTATGCTGCGGTGGTTGTGGCCAGGGCCTAGAGTCTTGGGTGCATGGCCGAAGGCCTTCAGCCATGCACCCAAGACTCTAGGCCCTGGCCACAACCACTGCAGCATAATACACCCATACAATCAAATATTGAAACTGTGCTATATAGGCTACTTATACGGGATATTAATTACTATCAACGCTCTACTAACAACCCCAAACCAATACCATACTAAAAGAAAACAGCCTGTAGTGCATTTGTTATGTCTGCGGACAGCCGTGAAGACCGCGGACATGATGAACACATCAGGGGAACTTGCCATCTCAACAAATACAGCATTTGGCCCATCTCTTACTTCCCCACCCTCGCCAAGCACTCTTACACACCAATACACTCCCCGAAATTGGATTTTTTCCCGTTCATCACTGCGCTGTCCGTGGATATCCGCGGATCCAAGATGGCGGGTGCATCAAAACAATGAGACGCACCTCACGCTTCATCCCAGCCAATCAGCGAACACATCGCATGTCTGTGGACATGACGCAAGCCGATTAGCCAATCGGTGTCCTGTCCGGGGAGCGAACAGGGAAATGTGTCTGCGGAGCAGACATAGATATCACTAATTTTTTGAGACCTACTTTTTGGTCATTTTAAAAAAAACAGCTGGATGGATTTCAATGAGCTGATCCAGTCTTAGTCCTCTGTCTATACCACTGCAATTGCAGGAAGCGTGCAAGCCTAAACTTTTTCAGATGTGCGGCTTTCGAGGAGAGTATGTCTAACATGTTCTCCACATCTAACATGTTCTCCACAATGATTCTGCAAAGGTGAGTACCTTAGGACAGTTACATATTTCAAAGTGTGTGGGATGGAACAAGGTATGGTCATAATAACACTGTGCTCTGTATACATGTGTGTGCAATCCACATACCAATATCACAGTGATCCCATACATGGGTGCATTGCGTTGCTGGGGTTGTGCCCAAACATAGGCTCTTCGGCCTCCGCCAATGTACCCAAGAGTCCACGGGCACATCCACTGCAAAGCAATGGGGCCATGCTTGCAAACATGTTGCCATGTACCGTAACTGACTGCAGTTACGTATGGGTATAGGAACGGACCCAAACAAGGCAACAATCTGAAACCTTCTTCCAAACAGTGGCCAGACAAGGCAATAGGGGCTTTACAATCACAATGCAACATGGTACGCCAAATGCAAATATCCTCATATCATCTGCAATGCACTCCCCATACTCAATGCAGTCTGGCTGCACTCACCATAGAAGGTAGTTGCCTGTGCAGCTACCTGACAATGAATTATATGTGAGTAGCTGCATAAATGGTCCATATTGCGAAACTGTGATGCTGAAAAAATCCTTTCATGTTGCAATATCTTACTGCACTCCATAAAGCAAGGCTGTGTTCATGGCCACACCATTCCAAACACAAATGGTTGCATGTCTCACCGCTGATGCTGTAACAAGTCTAACATTGCCTCCACAAACAATCTGCAAACCTCAGGACCATACATATTCAAAAGTGTGTGAGATGGAGGAACGTACGGTTATAATAACTTACACTAATGAGCGAAGGAAAATTATAATAATAATAATTTGGCACTTGTATAGTGCTACAAACCCTCAGGTATCTGAGCGCTGCTTATTATTACCCACGGTGTGTGGTGCTCATTTATCGACCTCGGATGGATGAAAGGCTGAGTTTGGCCCCGCCGGGATTTGAACCTGCGTTAGCAGGCTCTGCATGGATGTCAAAGCAAGCACTCTACTCGCTGTGCCACTTGACCGGCTTATGGAAATACACTCTGCATACATATGTCTACAATACACATACCGCTATCACACTGCTCCCATACATGGCTGCATTGCGTTGCAGGGGTTGTGCCCAAGGCTTAGGCTGTTGGGTAAATGTGGAAGCCTACGGCCTCCGCCCATGCTCCCAAAAGCCTTGCCTTGCCCACAACCACCACTAGGCAATGTAGGCATGCATGGGAATATATCGCCACGTACCGTAAGTGAAAAACGTACCACAGCCAGCGGTAGCTCTACCCAATGCCGCAACACAATGGGAACCCACAAAGGCAACGTAACCACTGGTATCCCTAGCCAACAACACAACACATTGTCAATATCTTCGTATCATCTGCAAAGCTGTCCCCATTTCTAATGGAGCATCCATAAAGTCACCACAGAAGGTAGTCGCTTGAGGAGATACCCGCAAATTGCTGCACTGCTTGCGGACAGCACTCGCACACCACCGTCCTCTTGGACCTAATCAAATATATCATGTGTTCCACTTTTCACTCCCCCGAACTTTTGTTCCCCTCTTTCACCCACCCGATCCTGCAAACCATGTTTTGCAACCCCTTCCAGCACCGCACTATCCTCCGATACATGATGGTGGCGTCTCCCAAAAATGTAGATGCACAGCACGCTTTCCTCCAACCAACCACTGGCCATGTCAATTGTTTACCGACATCACTGCGTACTGCAAGCCAATGAGACTTTTGTCCGCAGAGCGAACAGGGAGAGAGGTCAGCGGAGCGAATCCAGATATCACTAATTTTCCACTATTCATTAGACTAGAGTACTCTTTTCAAATCAACATTTATTTCATTCTAACTCATTACATTGCACCATTCACACTATTTCTATTCCCATCTAAACACCACCATTGCAACACCCATTGGTTTTCTCAAATTACCAAAATGTCCCTACTTATTCAGCCACAACACCACTCCCTTCCTCACTAGCCCAAGCCGTTCACACCTCTACAGACTCTTCCAGCTTTCCCAAACATGCCTATTATGCCACTTCACAATCAAACAACACTCTATTCCTCTCAACACTCACACCCAAACACCATGCACTGCACCATGCATGCATATACATTCCACAACTTTTAAGTCCAAACATTCTTTTTTCCCAACAGACAAAACAAAACGCTGACTAAAAAGCAACTCCATATGAGAGGAAGAAAAAATAGAGCAGATAAAAAATAAAAGCAATCTATATAGTCAACCACCTCTACATATTTTTATATAAAACATTAAAACTAAAGACTTAGTAGCCCCACTCAACAAAACTAAACCAGCCACGATTAAAAAAGGTAAGGCCTCTCATGCAGGAACTAAAAGAAAAAGAAAATGTGGAAAGAAAAGCAGACCTTCTAATGAACCTGACAATAGACCTACCAGTGTTAAGGTAGCCACTGTAAAGCAATCCAAAAAATGTATATTACACTCATTGTTCCACCGTTGAGTTCTTCACAGTCTTATATCCAAATCTGAAAATTCACGAACTACACTTAAACACTACTGTAGGAGACTAATCCTCAAAGCTCTAATTGACAGCGCATTTCTACTAAAGAGAACATTGTTTATGTTGATTTTATACAGGATTAAACCACTAACTAAATTAATTCATAAATTACGAAAAGTACTTGTAAACATGCGCAATGTGAATATATATACCTTTCCAAAATTCTGTGGAGGTGAATGGATTCACACAAGCAGCACAGAACAATATTTCAATGAAGAGGCTTATAAACAAGAAAACAAAAAATAATTGACATAGACAGTGATGGCCGAGGGTATAAACAGATAGGAAACACCATTATGGCAAAATAAACCCTTATAGAAAAAACTTCCCCAACAGACTTTCAACCAAATGTTCCGTTCGCCCAAACAAACCATCCAGTGTACAAATGGACATGCTGCTCAATGTGTAACATATGCCAACAATCCTTTAAATCTTTATGACATTGCCTTAATCACTATGTTAAACTAACATCAAAAGTAAAATGAAAACTTTACAAAACATGGACTTTTGTTCAGTGCGCAGCCACACTGGAATTGAGGACATTCATTAGCTTGCATTTTAGGAACTGCTTGCAAAAGCACTTTCCACCACATCAAAATCTTTGCAACACACCATTCCGCTATACAGAATCTTGTGCATAGAGTATACTATGCAAGACGTCCTGCTCTACAACTGCAACATTTAAATAACATTCTCCTACATGGAACAGCCAAAGATTCCTTCCAAAAATAGAGCACACCCAAAATAAATACTTTGGAACTGAAATTAACTTACAAAATTCACTAACTTCAGTAAACATTACCGAAAACCTCACAAACACCAGCCTCATAACAAACACATACAAAAAGGAAATAGATACGTTTCAAAACACATCTGCTGAAATACCAGACCAACTATGTGTCTGTTGTCGCAGAAATGTTTACAAAAACAGCACAAAAATTGAAGATATGGCATACAAAATAGAGGACAATGAGGAATCCCAATGGTTCCAATTAGCTTTTTATCTAACAGCAGAAAATAAATGCAAAATAAGTGACCCCTCAATACTTTGCATGCAATGCAACACAAAGCTTGACAATAACCAAATGCCTTCACGTACAATCACTAATAACTATAAATATTTGCACTACCAAAGGCTCTCCAACAACGTAACTTGTTAGAGAGAATTACAATCCAAAACAGTACACCCATTTCAAGCTATAATACGTCTTCAACTGAAAACAGCCAAATTACCTCCATCTGAGTTACTAAAGGGCATCTATGGCAAAGTAGTTTATTTGCCAGTAGATCTTAAAGAAAATGTAAAAGCTCTAGGAGTACAACGACCAATGGATCAATCTTTGATTGTACTAGCTAATGGTGTACCAAGAAAAGACAACATATTTTGCAACAACTAGTCGACTTAATCATAGCTAGACAAGCCCTACAATATCTGAAAGAAAACAATGAATACTACAAAGATCTACACATAGAGGAAAACATAACAGAAACCACCCAAATATTTCAAGATTTACAGGCAACTGGTCAATTTGAACATGTAGATCCTGTTACTGCAGCCAATATTTTAGACCAGTATACAATTCACCCACTACACTCCAAAGACACCATTGAAGGTGCATTAGAAACAAATCAAATGCGTCAAGCCAAATGATTCCCAATGAGTTTATGGGAAAAAAGTGTACAAACACGTTCTTTTCCTCTATTCTCTCTACAGAGAAAAGGAGGCAGATATTATGAAAGGACACAAAGCAAAAGACTAGGTAGTAAGCCCAGCCACGTAGGTGCTCTCCTATTGGTCCCAAAATGGGGTCTGAAATTCACAAATACTTTGAAAATGAGCAACTCTTGGATTAGGATTAGTTCTCTTTTGAATGAAATTCACTCAATTGTACTTGTAGTCAATTTATCACAAATAACACTGTTCGTGGTTTTGTAATGACCATTTTATATTCAAAGGTAAATGTTTTCAAATGAGCAGGTCACTAATGATTTCTTAGTGAGGAAGCAAATATGTCACAGCATCCAAAATTGTTGACTTAGTATGCCAATGCATTTCGGAGGGAAACTCCTTCATCAGGGCAAGTCAAATGCTGGATGTGGAGTGACATGATTAAAAACAGGAAAAGTTCTGTGTAAGGAAGGTGGTAGTGAAATCCACCATCTGGGGCAACAAGGCAACGTCTGTGGTTCACAGAGACACTGATCAGTAGTCTGCGTGCTGCAGAGGTCTGGCGCGAATGAGGAGCCGGCCGTTCCTGTGTGTCTGATATTATGAAAGGTCCACACAAATTAGTACACCAGAATATCACTCTCTATGAATGTACTCTGAAGACCCCAGATTCAGACAAAATGTAGAATACATTTTCCACATTTGTTTAAAAGTGAACTCGCAACTCTATGTTATGAAGTTGCACACACATTAAAACAGGCTCTATTTTTAAAAAAATATCCCCTATCCAACTGCTTAAAAAAATAAAAAAGTTGAATTTTTGCAGTCAAGTGTCACAAATCCCTTGGCAAACATGAGTAGTACAAATTAATTCTGGTTCTGATATCACGCTGATGTATGTTGTAAGCTAAGGAACCTAGGCCCACCCACATAGTTTGTTACTGTAAGTTGTGCAGAGTATGCATGGGATGGCTTGCACGACTTCTAATGCATTGCCAACCAAAATAAAGGTGGAATAGATATAAAAACAGCAGGAGAACTCTGTTCTCCTGACCTTTTCAATGTATAAAGGTACTTTCACCATCCCTTCATTGCCATGCTGCACTTCATCTGCAATAAAACTACCCCTCTGCTCTGAGAAGTGCAACACTTCTTTTGAGGAAAAGAATATCAATCCAGATGAGCACCACACATCCACATGTTTTTGTGGATAAAAGATGCTCCCAAATTTAGCCATGACAGTGATGACACAGTTTATTGAAAAATGAATTACCTGCAACATTCCTTCAGAAACCACACATAATGACCTACATATACAAATCTTCCAAAAAAAATTTACTGTGGCAAATACTGCCAGCGTAGATATCAAAACAAAGGAAAATGCTATACCAAATGTTGTTTTGGCTGCCCTAGACCAGTTTGCAAACAAGAAAGGTCAGTAGCTTGATGTCTTTGGTTAGATACAGGGTAAAAGGAAAATCCCCTAAAAACACATATAACATTAAAAGACATGAAACATCCAAGTGCATCAATGATAACAATACAAGCAATGCCCTCTTTTGAAATGCAAACATAGGCATACAATGCATTGCGGACAATGCCACTGCAATTGCAAGATATCTCACATCCCATCTGACCAAAGCTGAGAAAACAGAGCTAAAAGACCTCTTGGATGACATATCATCTGACAAAATACTATCACAAGAATTGTACAGCTTCAGTATAAAAATGCAATCCCATAGAGAATGCGGGTGCTAAAAATCTGCAGACCTTTTAATGGTACATCCTTATATGACAACTCTGAACACATTGGCCCTCATTGCAGGTTTGGCTGTAGCTGTGCCTGTAACAAAGGCATGACTGCCGCCCAACCCGTTATTTTACGGACACCCACGAATGGGCAATTACAGGGTCATGCCGTGTTCGGCAGACCCGGTAATTGCCCATTTGCGGGTGCCGGCAATAAGGGACTCCCCATCCCCATTCAGCCCCATAGGGCTGAATGGGAATGGGGAGCTCAGATGCACTGGCACCGTTCATAATGGAGCCAGTGCATCGACGAGTTGTGCTCGCGGGTGCTGCACTGCCCGCCAGGTCAGACACGAGACCCGCGAGCACAACTCGTAGTTTGGTGGTACGATAGCAATGGTGCCGGTAGCGATACCGGCGCCATTGTTGCCTTACCGCCATACTTATAATGAGGCCCATTGTCTGGCTAAACCTTGGTCCAGCTTCATCCCGCCGTCTTAGCCTTTATCTCTGTGGCCAGTCCT